>NC_135237.1:262154864-262754864 GCF_051348905.1 Ranitomeya variabilis | reverse complement strand
GTCCACTAACCACCAAACCGCTTGTGCTGCAGCGATTTCCACTGTCCAACACCACCTTCGGTGTGCAGGGACAGTGGAAGCTATTTTTTTTTTTTTTCCCCTCAGCGCTGTAGCTCATTGGGCTGCCCTAGAAGGCTCCCTGATAGCTGTATTCCTGTGTGTACGCCACTGTGGAAACCAACTGCTTTTATCAAAGCACATATCCTCTTGTTCCTTCCTTTCTGCACAGCTATCTTTTTTGTTTGTCCACACTTTTTATTTAATTTGTGCATCAGTCCACTCCTATTGCTGCCTGCCATACCTGGCTGAGATTACTGCAGGGGAGATAGTAATTGTAGGACAGTCCCTGTTTTTTTTTTTTTTTTTTTTTTTTTTTTTTTGGGAGATTAAGATTGGCATTTCTGCTAGAGTGCCATCCCTGTGTGTGCCATCTCTCACTGAGTGGGCCATAGAAAGCCTATTTATTTTTTCCTTCATTTGTGTTCTAAAATCTACCTCAACACAAAAACACTACATCAATCAGTGGGAGAAAAATATTGGCCTCAGTCAGGGCTTGTGTGCCACTGCTGTGTGTGCTATCTCTCATTCAGTGGGCTATAGAAAGCCTATTTATTTATTTTTTTTTTTAAATATTATTTGGTTTCTAAAGTCTCCCTGAAACAAAAAAAATACCTAAAAAAACAGTGGGAGAGTAATATTGCCCTTTCAGCTTGTGTGCCAGTCTTGACTCCTGGGTGTGCCACCTCTGTCCCTCTCATTCAGTGGGCCATAGAAAGCCTTTTTTTTTTTTTTCTTAATATTATTTGGTTTCTAAAGTCTCCCTGAAAATAAAAAAAAAAATACATAAAAAAACAGTGGGAGAGTAATATTGCCATTTCAGCTTGTGTGCCAGTCTTGACTCCTGGGTGTGCCACCTCTGTCCCTCTCATTCAGTGGGCCATAGAAAGCCTTGTTTTTTTTTTTTTTTTTTTTTATATTATTTGGTTTCTAAAGTCTCCCTGAAAATAAAAAAAAAAAACATAAAAAAACAGTGGGAGAGTAATATTGCCCTTTCAGCTTGTGTGCCAGTCTTGACTCCTGGGTGTGCCACCTCTCTCTCTAATTGTGGGCCATAGAAAGCCTTTTTATTTTTTTCCTTCATTTGTGTTTTAAAATCAACCTCAACACAAAAACACTACATCAATCAGTGGGAGAAAAATATTGGCCTCAGTCAGGGCTTGTGTGCCACTCCTGTGCGTGCCATCTCTCATTCAGTGGGCCATAGAAAGCCTTGTTTTTTTTTGTTTTTTTTTTATATTATTTGGTTTCTAAAGTCTCCCTGAAAATAAAATAAAAAAATACATAAAAAAACAGTGGGAGAGTAATATTGCCCTTTCAGCTTGTGTGCCAGTCTTCACTCCTGGGTGTGCCACCTCTGTCCCTCTCATTCAGTGGGCCATAGAAAGCCTTGTTTTTTTTTTTTAATATTATTTGGTTTCTAAAGTCTCCCTGAAAATAAAAAAAAAAATACATAAAAAAACAGTGGGAGAGTAATATTGCCATTTCAGCTTGTGTGCCAGTCTTGACTCCTGGGTGTGCCACCTCTCTCTCTAATTGTGGGCCATAGAAAGCCTTTTTATTTTTTTCCTTCATTTGTGTTTTAAAATCAACCTCAACACAAAAACACTACATCAATCAGTGGGAGAAAAATATTGGCCTCAGTCAGGGCTTGTGTGCCACTCCTGTGCGTGCCATCTCTCATTCAGTGGGCCATAGAAAGCCTTGTTTTTTTTGTTTTTTTTTTAATATTATTTGGTTTCTAAAGTCTCCCTGAAAATAAAAAAAAAAATACATAAAAAAACAGTGGGAGAGTAATATTGCCCTTTCAGCTTGTGTGCCAGTCTTCACTCCTGGGTGTGCCACCTCTGTCCCTCTCATTCAGTGGGCCATAGAAAGCCTTGTTTTTTTTTTTTTTTTTTAATATTATTTGGTTTCTAAAGTCTCCCTGAAAATAAAAAAAAAAATACATAAAAAAACAGTGGGAGAGTAATATTGCCATTTCAGCTTGTGTGCCAGTCTTGACTCCTGGGTGTGCCACCTCTGTCCCTCTCATTCAGTGGGCCATAGAAAGCCTTGTTTTTTTTTTTTTTAATATTATTTGGTTTCTAAAGTCTCCCTGAAAATAAAAAATAAAAAAAACATAAAAAAACAGTGGGAGAGTAATATTGCCCTTTCAGCTTGTGTGCCAGTCTTGACTCCTGGGTGTGCCACCTCTGTCCCTCTCATTCAGTGGGCCATAGAAAGCCTTGTTTTTTTTTTTTTTTTTTTAATATTATTTGGTTTCTAAAGTCTCCCTGAAAATAAAAAAAAAATACATAAAAAAACAGTGGGAGAGTAATATTGCCATTTCAGCTTGTGTGCCAGTCTTGACTCCTGGGTGTGCCACCTCTGTCCCTCTCATTCAGTGGGCCATAGAAAGCCTTGGTTTTTTTTTTTTTTTTTAATATTATTTGGTTTCTAAAGTCTCCCTGAAAATAAAAAAAAAATACATAAAAAAACAGTGGGAGAGTAATATTGCCATTTCAGCTTGTGTGCCAGTCTTGACTCCTGGGTGTGCCACCTCTCTCTCTAATTGTGGGCCATAGAAAGCCTTTTTATTTTTTTCCTTCATTTGTGTTTTAAAATCAACCTCAACACAAAAACACTACATCAATCAGTGGGAGAAAAATATTGGCCTCAGTCAGGGCTTGTGTGCCACTCCTGTGCGTGCCATCTCTCATTCAGTGGGCCATAGAAAGCCTTGTTTTTTTTTTTTTTTTTTAATATTATTTGGTTTCTAAAGTCTCCCTGAAAATAAAAAAAAAAATACATAAAAAAACAGTGGGAGAGTAATATTGCCATTTCAGCTTGTGTGCCAGTCTTGACTCCTGGGTGTGCCACCTCTGTCCCTCTCATTCAGTGGGCCATAGAAAGCCTTGTTTTTTTTTTTTTTTAATATTATTTGGTTTCTAAAGTCTCCCTGAAAATAAAAAAAAAAAAAAACATAAAAAAACAGTGGGAGAGTAATATTGCCCTTTCAGCTTGTGTGCCAGTCTTGACTCCTGGGTGTGCCACCTCTGTCCCTCTCATTCAGTGGGCCATAGAAAGCCTTGTTTTTTTGTTTTTTTTTTAATATTATTTGGTTTCTAAAGTCTCCCTGAAAATAAAAAAAAAATACATAAAAAAACAGTGGGAGAGTAATATTGCCATTTCAGCTTGTGTGCCAGTCTTGACTCCTGGGTGTGCCACCTCTCTCTCTAATTGTGGGCCATAGAAAGCCTTTTTATTTTTTTCCTTCATTTGTGTTTTAAAATCAACCTCAACACAAAAACACTACATCAATCAGTGGGAGAAAAATATTGGCCTCAGTCAGGGCTTGTGTGCCACTCCTGTGCGTGCCATCTCTCATTCAGTGGGCCATAGAAAGCCTTGTTTTTTTTTTTTTTTTTTAATATTATTTGGTTTCTAAAGTCTCCCTGAAAATAAAAAAAAAAATACATAAAAAAACAGTGGGAGAGTAATATTGCCCTTTCAGCTTGTGTGCCAGTCTTCACTCCTGGGTGTGCCACCTCTGTCCCTCTCATTCAGTGGGCCATAGAAAGCCTTGTTTTTTTGTTTTTTTTTTAATATTATTTGGTTTCTAAAGTCTCCCTGAAAATAAAAAAAAAATACATAAAAAAACAGTGGGAGAGTAATATTGCCATTTCAGCTTGTGTGCCAGTCTTGACTCCTGGGTGTGCCACCTCTCTCTCTAATTGTGGGCCATAGAAAGCCTTTTTATTTTTTTCCTTCATTTGTGTTTTAAAATCAACCTCAACACAAAAACACTACATCAATCAGTGGGAGAAAAATATTGGCCTCAGTCAGGGCTTGTGTGCCACTCCTGTGCGTGCCATCTCTCATTCAGTGGGCCATAGAAAGCCTTGTTTTTTTGTTTTTTTTTAAATATTATTTGGTTTCTAAAGTCTCACAGAGAAAAAAAAAAAAATAAATTAGGTGGGAGATTAATATTGACATTAGTGCTTGAGTGACAGTCCTGCGTGTGTGTCATCTCTGTGATTTGGTGTCACAGAAAACAGAGTGTGTAACATTGTGCCTGATTTTCCTTGTGGTCTCACCAACCTGTTAAGGGATATTGAAATCATACTGAAGTTATAGCTCACCGTGTAAGTTGTTTGACAGCAACAAATAAAGTTAGTTTGGTTACGATTTTTAAACAATGAGGAAGTCTGGTGCAAGAGGTCGTCGTGGGCGTTCATTGTCAGCTGGTAATGATGGTAGTGGTAGTGGAGCATCAGGTGGTCGTGGGGATAAAAATATTCCACCTAAGTCTGGAGCTGTGGAGCCAGTTTCGTCGTCAGGCTACACAAGGCCTCGAACGCTCTCTTTTCTGGGAGTAGGAAAACCGCTTTTAAAGGCGGAGCAGCAACAGCAAGTTTTGGCTTACATTGCAGACTCAGCCTCTAGCTCTTTTGCCTCCTCTTCCGAAACTGGTAAATGTAAAAGCAGCGCGTCGCTTGTGGATGTTCACGGTCAGGAACAAGTCGCTTCCTTGTCCTCCTCAGCAAAAACTACAACAAGAGAGAAGGATGCAGCAGGCGACACAACGGGTCACTCCATGGAGCTCTTTACACATACCGTCCCTGGCTTAGAAAGTGAAACATTTAACAGGCCATGCCCATTACAAGTAGATTCTGACATGGAGTGCACTGATGCACAGCCACAGCCAGAGTACTATGCTGCTCCTTTGACTCAGACCACCACATTGCCCTCTCAGGGTACAGATCCACAATCAGACCCTGATGAGACTATGTTGCCCCGCCACGAATGCTATACCACCGACCGACACAGTGACACAGACGAAGTTGCACACGAGCTCGAAGAGGAGGTAATAGATGACCCAGTTATTGACCCCGATTGGCAGCCATTGGGGGAACAGGGTGCAGGCGGCAGTAGTTCAGAAGCGGAGGTGGAGGAGGGGCCGCAGCAGGCATCAACATCGCAACAGGTTCCATCTGCCGGGCCCGTATCTGGCCCAAAACGCGTGTCAAAGCCAAAACCTGTTGGAGGACAGCGTGGCCATCCGGTTAAAGCTCAGTCTGCAATCCCTGAAAAGGGATCCGAGTCTAGGAAGAGTGCAGTCTGGCATTTTTTTAAACAACATCCAACTGATCAGCGCAAAGTCATCTGTCAAAAATGTTCAACTAGCTTAAGCAGAGGTCAGAATCTGAAAAGTCTAAATACTAGTTGCATGCATAGACACTTAACCACCATGCATTTTCAAGCCTGGACTAACTACCAAACGTCCCTTAAGGTTGTAGCACCCTCGGCCAATGAAGCTAGTCAGCAACGCAACATCCCTTCCGTCACTGTAAGGCCACCATTTTCCGCACCACCGGCAGTATCTGTGCAGGTTTCTTTGCCAGCCAAAAGCAGTCAGGGTCAGGGAATCACCAGTTTAGTAGGAGGAAATATTGCATCTAGGGCACCGGCGGAAACAATACCGTCTCCAACCGTCTCTCAGTCTGCCATGTACACCGGCACACCCGAAAGTTCCACGATCTCCTGCTCTCCAGTCCAGCTCACCCTACATGAGACTCTGGTTAGAAAAAGGAAGTACTTATCCTCGCATCCGCGTACACAGGGTTTTAACGCCCACATAGCTAGACTAATCTCGTTAGAGATGATGCCCTACCGTTTAGTTGAAAGCGAAGCTTTTAAAGCCCTGATGGAGTACGCTGAACCACGATACGAGCTACCTAGTCGACACTTTTTTTCCAGAAAAGCCATCCCAGCCCTGCACCAGCATGTTAAACAGCGCATCGTCCATGCACTTAGGCAATCTGTGAGTACAAAGGTGCACCTGACTACAGATGCATGGACCAGTAGGCATGGCCAGGGACGTTATGTGTCCATCACGGCACACTGGGTGAATGTGGTGGATGCAGGGTCCACAGGCGACATCAATTTAGGGACAGTTGTGCCTAGCCCACGGTCTAGGAAACAGTTGGCTGTAGGCGTTCGCACCCCCTCCTCCTCCTCCTCGTCCTCCTGCAGAAGCTACAGCTCTTCCACAGAACGCAGTCGGCCAACCACTCCATCGGCAGATGACACTGTTGCACACCAGTTGTCCCATTATGGGCCAGCTACTGCCAAGCGTCAGCAGGCTGTATTGGCTATGAAGTGTTTGGGCGACAACAGACACACCGCGGAAGTTCTGTCCGAGTTCTTGCAACAAGAAACGCAGTCGTGGCTGGGCACAGTAGATCTTGAGGCAGGCAAGGTAGTGAGTGATAACGGAAGGAATTTCATGGCTGCCATCTCCCTTTCCCAACTGAAACACATTCCTTGCCTGGCTCACACCTTAAACCTGGTGGTGCAGTGCTTATTGAAAACTTATCCTGGGTTCTCCGACCTGCTCCTCAAAGTGCGTGCACTTTGCTCACATATCCGACGTTCGCCTGTACACGCCAGCCGTATGCAGACCTATCAGCGGTCTTTGAACCTTCCCCAGCATCGCCTAATCATAGACGTTGCAACAAGGTGGAACTCAACACTGCACATGCTTCAGAGACTGTGCGAACAGAGGCGTGCTGTTATTTATTTGTGGGAAGATACACGGGCAGGCAGTAGGATGGCAGACATGGAGTTGTCAGGTGTGCAGTGGTCGAAGATACAAGACATGTGTCAAGTCCTTCAGTGTTTTGAGGAATGCACACGGCTGGTTAGTGCAGACAACGCCGTAATAAGCATGAGCATCCCCCTAATGCGTCTGCTGATGCAAAGTTTGACGCACATAAAGGAGCAGGCGTCTGCACCAGAGGAAGAGGGAAGCCTTGATGACAGTCAGCCATTGTCTGGTCAGGGCAGTGTACAGGACGAGGTAGCGGGCGAAGAGGAGGTGGAGGACGAGGAGGATGATGGGGATGAGTATATTTTTAATGCGGAAACTTTCACGGGGGCACAGGAAATTGGTTGCGTGTCACGGCCGGGTTCTGGTTTTTTGAGGGACACAAGTGACGTAGATTTGCCTGCAACTGCCCCTCAACCAATCACAACCGGAGATTTGACAACTGGAACTTTGGCCCACATGGCGGATTATGCCTTACGTATCCTAAAAAGGGACACACGCATTACGAAAATGATGAACGATGACGATTACTGGTTGGCCTGCCTCCTTGATCCACGCTATAAAGGCAAATTGCAAAATATTATGCCACATGAGAACTTGGAACTAATATTAGCAACCAAACAATCAACTCTTGTTGACCGTTTGCTTCAGGCATTCCCAGCACACAGCGCACGTGATCGTTCTCACACGAGCTCCAGGGGGCAGCAGACTAGGAGTGTTAGGGGTGCACACATCAGAAGTGGCGTTGGACAGAGGGGTTTTCTGACCAGGTTGTGGAGTGATTTTGCTATGACCGCAGACAGGACAGGTACTGCTGCATCAATTGAAAGTGACAGGAGACAACATTTGTCCAGTATGGTTACTAACTATTTTTCATCCCTTATCGATGTTCTCCCTCAACCGTCATTCCCATTTGATTACTGGGCCTCCAAATTAGACACCTGGCCAGAATTGGCAGAATATGCATTGCAGGAGCTTGCTTGCCCGGCAGCAAGTGTCCTATCAGAAAGAGTATTCAGTGCTGCAGGGTCAATATTAACCGAAAAAAGGACTCGTCTGGCTACCCAAAATGTTGACGATCTAACATTCATTAAAATGAACCACAACTGGATTTCAAAATCTTTTGCCCCACCTTGCCCGGCCGACACCTAGCTTTCCTATGAAAAGCTCTTGCCTGTGAATTACTTTTCTAATGTCTAATTTGCTGCTGCAGATTGTACAGCATACGACATGTTTACACCTCCCTAAATGGCCAAACTCCCCACACGGGGCCGTGGTATCGCGACTTGGCGCAAGCACCCGTGAGACTGCTGTTTGTCTGAAGAGGTGGGTGTGCTCGCTTTTGGTTGACGGCATTGCTACTGGGTCCCTCATAGTACAATGTAGTGTCTCTGGCGGTGGTGGTGCGCACCCAACGTCAGACACACCGTTGTAACATGAGTGGCCCTGGGGCGGTCCCGCCGGCCTCAAGAGAGTTCCCCCCTACCCCAGCTCAAACTGGGCTCTACCACGTGCAAAATTATGTCGCACAGCTCCACCAATCTTTAGTCTATTCGCTGACATCATTCAATGTCTGGCACTGACAATACAAATTTGTAGACATCTATGATGCAACTTAAAGTAGTCTGTGTCTGTGTCCTATATTGGCACCATTAAATAGTTACTGCCAAATTACTATGTCAGAAACACAGCAGATGAGCCCACCCCTGTACCTAAGTATGCCACCTTTTTTTTTGTTTTGGTTGTTTTGCGAGACATTAACATCTATTTATATTTTGGGAGTACTGGGACAGACACTCCTTGCACTACTCCTCCACTCAGCACCAAGCTGCCTGCCCGTGTATCCATGTAACCGCTGTAAAACTGCCATGAGCCTATTGTTTGTTATTTTAGGCCTTTGAAGCCTTTCTGCGCTCCCTCCTTCCACTAGTCCTCCACTGACCAGACCACTGCTGCCCGTGTACCCCTGGAACCAATTTTAAAGTGCCTACAGCCAGCCCATTTTATTGTGTTAGGCCTTCGAAGCCTGTCTGCGGTCCATACTTCCACTAGGCCTCCACTGACCAGACCACTGCTGCCCGTGTACCCCTGGAACCAATTTTAAAGTGCCTACAGCCAGCCCATTTTATTGTGTTAGGCCTTCGAAGCCTGTCTGCGGTCCATACTTCCACTAGGCCTCCACTGACCAGACCACTGCTGCCCGTGTACCCCTGGAACCAATTTTAAAGTGCCTACAGCCAGCCCATTTTATTGTGTTAGGCCTTCGAAGCCTGTCTGCGGTCCATACTTCCACTAGGCCTCCACTGACCAGACCACTGCTGCCCGTGTACCCCTGGAACCAATTTTAAAGTGCCTACAGCCAGCCCATTTTATTGTGTTAGGCCTTCGAAGCCTGTCTGCGGTCCATACTTTAAATACTCCTCCACTCACCACCAAGCTGCCTGCCCGTGTATCCATGTAACCGCTGTAAAACTGCCATGAGCCTATTGTTTGTTATTTTAGGCCTTTGATAGCCTGTCTGCGGTCCCTACTCCTCCACTGACCACCAAGCTGCCTGCCCGTGTATCCATGTAACCGCTGTAAAACTGCCATGAGCCTATTGTTTGTTATTTTAGGCCTTTGAAGCCTTTCTGCGCTCCCTCCTTCCACTAGTCCTCCACTGACCAGACCACTGCTGCCCGTGTACCCCTGGAACCAATTTTAAAGTGCCTACAGCCAGCCCATTTTATTGTGTTAGGCCTTCGAAGCCTGTCTGCGGTCCATACTTTAAATACTCCTCCACTCACCACCAAGCTGCCTGCCCGTGTATCCATGTAACCGCTGTAAAACTGCCATGAGCCTATTGTTTGTTATTTTAGGCCTTTGATAGCCTGTCTGCGGTCCCTACTCCTCCACTGACCACCAAGCTGCCTGCCCGTGTATCCATGTAACCGCTGTAAAACTGCCATGAGCCTATTGTTTGTTATTTTAGGCCTTTGAAGCCTTTCTGCGCTCCCTCCTTCCACTAGTCCTCCACTGACCAGACCACTGCTGCCCGTGTACCCCTGGAACCAATTATAAAGTGCCTACAGCCAGCCCATTTTATTATGTTAGGCCTTTGAAGCCTGTCTGCGGTCCCTACTTTAAATACTCCTCCACTCACCACCAAGCTGCCTGCCCGTGTATCCATGTAACCAATTTCAAACTGCCATGACTGCCTACTGTTTGTTATTTTAGGCCTTTGTGAGCCTGTCTGCGGCCCCTACTTGCAATACTCCTCCACTGACCACAATGCTGCCTGGAGTGCCTGCCTGTGTATCCATGTAACCGATTTCAAACTGCCATGACTGCCTACTGTTTGTTATTTTAGGCCTTTGTGAGCCTGTCTGCGGCCCCTACTTGCAATACTCCTCCACTGACCACAATGCTGCCTGGAGTGCCTGCCTGTGTATCCATGTAACCGATTTCAAACTGCCATGACTGCCTACTGTTTGTTATTTTAGGCCTTTGTGAGCCTGTCTGCGGCCCCTACTTGCAATACTCCTCCACTGACCACAATGCTGCCTGGAGTGCCTGCCTGTGTATCCATGTAACCGATTTCAAACTGCCATGACTGCCTACTGTTTGTTATTTTAGGCCTTTGTGAGCCTGTCTGCGGCCCCTACTTGCAATACTCCTCCACTGACCACACCAATGCTGCCCGTGTACCCCTGGAACCTATTTAAAAGTTCATAGAGCCTAGTTATATATTTTATTTACTATTAATAAGGCCATGATGGACTACGCTGTACCACGCTACAAGCTAACCAGTCGACACTTCTTTTGCGAGAAAAGCCATCCCAACCCTCTACCAGCTTGTAGAAGACCGCATTGTCCATGCACTCTGGCAATCTGTGAGTACAAAGGTGCACCTGACAACAGACGCATGGACCTGTAGGCATGGCCACGGAAGATTACGTGTCCATTACGGCACAATGGGTTAATGTGTTGGATGCATGGTCCACAGAGGACAGCCTACTAAGTATGTCTGCAGTCCATAATTCAAATTGTCCTCCACTGTCTAAATCGGAGCTTCCACCTTCTGGCTTTCGGCCTATAGTATCAGAAATTAAACTGCATTTGGCCTTCAACTTTGGTTACGGCCTACTAACGGCTTCTGCCCCTCCCTGGTGTTGCCCACAACTAAATAAAGCTGAGCTTCAACCTTCCGGCTCTCATTAAGTGGTTTTGAAAAAAAAAAATGGTGGATAGGGCCTACTAACGGCTTCTTCCCCTCCCTGGTGTTGCCCTCAACTAAATAAAGCTGAGCTTCAACCTTCCGGCTATCATTAAGTGGTTTTGAAAAAACAAAATGGTGGATAGGGCCTACTAACGGCTTCTGCCCCTCCCTGGTGTTGCCCTCAACTAAATAAAGCTGAGCTTCAACCTTCCGGCTCTCATTAAGTGGTTTTGAAAAAACAAAATGGTGGATAGGGCCTACTAACGGCTTCTGCCCCTCCCTGGTGTTGCCCACAACTAAATAAAGCTGAGCTTCAACCTTCCGGCTCTCATTAAGTGGTTTTGAAAAAACAAAATGGTGGATAGGGCCTACTAACGGCTTCTGCCCCTCCCTGGTGTTGCCCACAACTAAATAAAGCTGAGCTTCAACCTTCCGGCTATCATTAAGTGGTTTTGAAAAAACAAAATGGTGGATAGGGCCTACTAACGGCTTCTGCCCCTCCCTGGTGTTGCCCTCAACTAAATAAAGCTGAGCTTCAACCTTCCGGCTCTCATTAAGTGGTTTTGAAAAAACAAAATGGTGGATAGGGCCTAATAACGGCTTCTGCCCCTCCCTGGTGTTGCCCACAACTAAATAAAGCTGAGCTTCAACCTTCCGGCTCTCATTAAGTGGTTTTGAAAAAACAAAATGGTGGATAGGGCCTACTAACGGCTTCTGCCCCTCCCTGGTGTTGCCCACAACTAAATAAAGCTGAGCTTCAACCTTCCGGCTCTCATTAAGTGGTTTTGAAAAAACAAAATGGTGGATAGGGCCTACTAACGGCTTCTGCCCCTCCCTGGTGTTGCCCACAACTAAATAAAGCTGAGCTTCAACCTTCCGGCTCTCATTAAGTGGTTTTGAAAAAACAAAATGGTGGATAGGGCCTACTAACGGCTTCTGCCCCTCCCTGGTGTTGCCCACAACTAAATAAAGCTGAGCTTCAACCTTCCGGCTCTCATTAAGTGGTTTTGAAAAAACAAAATGGTGGATAGGGCCTACTAACGGCTTCTGCCCCTCCCTGGTGTTGCCCACAACTAAATAAAGCTGAGCTTCAACCTTCCGGCTCTCATTAAGTGGTTTTGAAAAAACAAAATGGTGGATAGGGCCTACTAACGGCTTCTGCCCCTCCCTGGTGTTGCCCTCAACTAAATAAAGCTGAGCTTCAACCTTCCGGCTCTCATTAAGTGGTTTTGAAAAAACAAAATGGTGGATAGGGCCTAATAACGGCTTCTGCCCCTCCCTGGTGTTGCCCACAACTAAATAAAGCTGAGCTTCAACCTTCCGGCTCTCATTAAGTGGTTTTGAAAAAACAAAATGGTGGATAGGGCCTACTAACGGCTTCTGCCCCTCCCTGGTGTTGCCCACAACTAAATAAAGCTGAGCTTCAACCTTCCGGCTCTCATTAAGTGGTTTTGAAAAAACAAAATGGTGGATAGGGCCTACTAACGGCTTCTGCCCCTCCCTGGTGTTGCCCACAACTAAATAAAGCTGAGCTTCAACCTTCCGGCTCTCATTAAGTGGTTTTGAAAAAACAAAATGGTGGATAGGGCCTACTAACGGCTTCTGCCCCTCCCTGGTGTTGCCCACAACTAAATAAAGCTGAGCTTCAACCTTCCGGCTCTCATTAAGTGGTTTTGAAAAAACAAAATGGTGGTTAGGGCCTACTAACGGCTTCTGCCCCTCCCTGGTGTTGTCCTCAACTGAACAAAGCTGAGCTTCCACATTCTGCCTTTCGCCCTATACTATCAGATATTAAACTGCATTTGGCCTACTAGTGTGGTTAGGCCCTTGAAACAGTGTCTGCTGCTCTTGGGTTTGCTACTCCACTGAACAAAGCAATGCCGCCTGTTTAGTCCTGTTACCAATTTTGAACTGCATTTAGCCTACTTTATTCTTTGGCCCTATATCTGTTTCCTCCTCATCCTGCCCATTGCCCAGCCACTGCTAAATGAGTCTGCTGGTACATTGACCTAGACCACTACATTCCCCTTGTACTCTACACAGCCAGAATCTGACCCTGCTAAAAGTAAGGTTCCCCTTCTCGCATGTTATACCACCTTACACAGGGACAAAGAGGAAGGTGCAGATGAAAGTGCAGGTTCCTTCATCAGGTGGGGGGGGCATACTCGTTGGCGACGTCACTGGCACAGGGCCCCTCAGAGTACGCAAAAGTGTCCCTGCTGGTGGGAGGCGCCCCCGCCATGCAAACACACCGCCGTACTTTGAGGGGCCCTGTGCCAGTGCCAATGCGAACGAGTGGGCCCCCCCCTGCTTGCTCAGGATCACAGCACTTGCAACGTTTAAATACTTACCTTTCCCTGCAACACCGCCGTGACGTAGTCCGCATTTCCTGGGCCCACGAAAAAATTGAGCCAGCCCTACTCCCCCCACAACTTTTGCCAAATGACCCCCAATTCCCTATGCCCAACTATTATTATAAAGTTAATTACGATTGGCAAGCTTCAGAAACAAGAATGGATGTTTTTGGCATTAAAATGGGCACTGTAGGTGTTTTCCTGGCCTCCACTCACTGCCGACTATGCTTCCCCATTGACTTGCATTGGGTTTCGTGTTTCGGTCGATCCCCGACTTTTAGCGATAATCGGCCGAATGCACTCGACTCGACTCTGGACAAAATCGGGTTTCCCAAAACCCTACTCGATCTGAAAAAAATGAAAGTCGCTCAACCCTAATCAAGATTTCTGGCTCTCACAGACCTGTAACTTCTTCTTTAAGAGTCTCCTCTTTCCTCCACTCATTACCTGTAGTAATGGCACCTTTTTAAACTTGTTATCAGTATAAAAAGACACCTGTGCACACCCTCAAACAGTCTGACTCCAAACTCCACTATGGTGAAGACCAAAGAGCTGTCAAAGGACACCAGAAACAAAATTGTAGCCCTGCACCAGGCTGGGAAGACTGAATCTGCAATAGCCAACCAGCTTGGAGTGAAGAAATCAACAGTGGGAGCAATAATTAGAAAATGGAAGACATTCAAGACCACTGATAATCTCCCTCGATCTGGGGCTCCACGCAAAATCCCACCCCGTGGGGTCAGAATGATCACAAGAACGGTGAGCAAAAATCCCAGAACCACGCGGGGGGACCTAGTGAATGAACTGCAGAGAGCTGGGACCAATGTAACAAGGCCTACCATAAGTAACACACTACGCCACCATGGACTCAGATCCTGCAGTGCCAGACGTGTCCCACTGCTTAAGCCAGTACATGTCCGGGCCCCTCTGAAGTTTGCTAGAGAGCATTTGGATGATCCAGAGGAGTTTTGGGAGAATGTCCTATGGTCTGATGAAACCAAACTGGAACTGTTTGGTAGAAACACAACTTGTCGTGTTTGGAGGAAAAAGAATACTGAGTTGCATCCATCAAACACTATACCTACTGTAAAGCATGGTGGTGGAAACATCATGCTTTGGGGCTGTTTCTCTGCAAAGGGGCCAGGACGACTGATCCGAGTACATGAAAGAATGAATGGGGCCATGTATCGTGAGATTTTCAGTGCAAACCTCCTTCCATCAGCAAGGGCATTGAAGATGAAACGTGGCTGGGTCTTTCAACATGACAATGATCCAAAGCACACCGCCAGGGCAACGAAGGAGTGACTTCGTAAGAAGCATTTCAAGGTCCTGGAGTGGCCCAGCCAGTCTCCAGATCTCAACCCTATAGAAAACCTTTGGAGGGAGTTGAAAGTCCGTGTTGCCAAGCGAAAAGCCAAAAACATCACTGCTCTAGAGGAGATC
Source organism: Ranitomeya variabilis (assembly GCF_051348905.1). Classification (NCBI taxonomy): domain Eukaryota; kingdom Metazoa; phylum Chordata; class Amphibia; order Anura; family Dendrobatidae; genus Ranitomeya; species Ranitomeya variabilis. The sequence continues at coordinate 262,740,220 of NC_135237.1, read as the reverse complement.
TGCATGGAGGAATGGGCCAACATACCAACAACAGTGTGTGGCAACCTTGTGAAGACTTACAGAAAACGTTTGACCTCTGTCATTGCCAACAAAGGATATATTACAAAGTATTGAGATGGAATTTTGTTTCTGACCAAATACTTATTTTCCACCATAATATGCAAATAAAATGATAAAAAAACAGACAATGTGATTTTCTGGATTTTTTTTGCTCAGTTTGTCTCCCATAGTTGAGGTCTACCTATGATGTAAATTACAGACGCCTCTCATCTTTTTAAGTGGTGGAACTTGCACTATTGCTGACTGACTAAATACTTTTTTGCCCCACTGTATATATATATATATATATTTACACATCTGAAATGTCCAATGTACAGCTTCTAAATGATTCTCTTGACACACTTTAATTCAGTACCATATAGAACATTTAATAATTTAATGTAGAATGTTACATATAGAAGGGGAGGCCATGTTCATTCTTTCATCATTAATGTAGTGTTTGTGCAAATATATTAATTATTGAGCAGTTTAAAGATTTATGACCACCACATCTGTGAGCACAGTTATTATAATCCATCAAATATATTTCACAATCTTTACATACCTGGTATAATCACAAGTTTTGCATTTATAAATATTCTTCTACCTTTGCTTCTCACAAGGCAAATGAATTACAGCAAATTCATTTGAAAGCTTTATGTGATCTTGTCCAGATGCCAGAAATGATAAATCTAAATCTGTTGCAACACAAAATACTGCCGGCATTACTACCACTAATTTATAAAATCATACTTGTGTAAACACAAAAGTCACACACCCTTTAAACTAGAGGTAGCCAAAAAACTTTAACTGGCTTTGGCACGGGTGTGTATTACATTTTCAAGTATTCAGAATCCAAATCATGCAATGGTGAGATTTCAAATAATTTATATCAGAAACTATTGGAAAATTATTTTTGACATCCAATAAATGATGCAAAGGTTCTGTTGCTTTAGATGCATTTTTTATTTGAAAAGACTGCAATTATTAGATGGTTATTATACCATCTCAACCTAGACTCATTTTTTGGCCCTTAAGAATTCAACAGGGACACACAAAAAAATATGTTCTAAGAATTTCCCTTCTTCCTCTCCGAATTCACCTCATACGTCCTTATATATGATCCCTCCTTACAGATTGCTTAACATTTTAACATAACATATGTCAAAAGTTTGTCATCAAAGTGGTCTGTTCCACTGTGCAGACCTAGTGGATTATAGTGTCAAATTCCCTCACAAAGTCCACTATGCCTAGATCATACATCTTCCACAGTATTCAGAGGCCTGCAACTTTCTACATTTACCACATTTGAATGCATGTGTTGAGCTAGCATATCCACAAGGGATATTCTATTGAACCCCAAACTGGAACCTCATACCAGTCAAAAATACATGAATAAATTGGAGGAATTTCCTGATTGATGATATACAGTTGTGCCCAAAAGTTTACATTCCCAGGAAGAATTTTAGCTTTCTTGGCCTTTTTTCAGAGAATATGAATGATAACACCAAAACTTTTTCTCCACTCATGGTTAGTGAAGCCAGTTATTGTCAGACTATTGTGTTTTTTCTTTTTAAATCATAATGACAACCCAAAACATCCAAATGACCCTGACCAAACGTTCACATACCCTGGTGATTTTGGCCTGATAACATGCACAGAAGTTGACACAAATGGGTTTCAATGGCTACTAAAGGTAACATCCTCACCTGTGACCTGTTTGCTTCTAATCAGTGTGTGTGTCTGGGATCCTGACAGACTCTTGCAACTTTCATCCAGCCACTGACATTTCTGGATTGTGAGTCATGGGGAAAGCAAAAGAATTGTCAGCGGATCTATGGGAAAAGTTATTTCAACTGTTTTAAAAAGGAAAGGGATACAAAAAGATATCCAAGGAACTGATAATGCCTGTCAGCAGTGTTCAAACTGTGATTAACAAATGGAAAATCATGGGCTCTGTAAAAACACAACCACGGTAAGGTAGACCAACAAAATTTTCATCCACAACTCCCAGCTGGAATACTGGATTGTCTGAAAACTAGCAGTGTGGCTGTTACAAGATGCACAATAAGGAGGCACTTGAAGAAAAATGGGCTACATGGTCGAGTTGCCAGAAGAAAGCCATTACTTTGCAAATGTCGCAAAGCATCTTGCCTACAATACACAAAACAGCACAGAGACAAGTCTCAAAACTTCTGGAACAAGGTAATTTGGAGTGATGAGACCAAAATTTAACTTTTTGGCCGCAACCATAAACGTTACATTTGGAGAGAGGTCAACAAGGTCTATGATGAAAGGAACACCATTCCTACTGTGAAGCATGGAGGTGGATTTCTGATGTTTTGGGAATGTGTGAGGTACAAAGGCACAGGAAACTTGGTCAAAGTTGAAGGAAAGATGAATGGAGCACGTTATCAGCAAATACTGGAGGCAAATTTGCAATCATCAGCCTGGAAGCTGCGCATGGGACACACTTGGACGTTCCAACATGACAACAATCCAAAACACAAGGCCAAGTCATTGGCTACAGCAGAACAAAGTGAAGGTTTTGAAGTGGCCATCTCAGTCTCCTGACCTCAATATCATTCGGTCACTCTGGGGAGATCTCAAGCGCATAGTTCATGCTGGACAGCCCAGGAATTTACAGTAACTGGAGGCTTTTTGTCAAGAAGAGTGGGCAGCTTCACCACCTGAGAAAATAAAGAACCACATACACAACTGCCACAAAAGACTTCAAACTGTGGTTGATGTTAGAGGGGGCAATACATTGTATTAAGAAATGGGGTATGTGAACTTTTGATCAGGGTCATTTAGATGTTTTGGTTTGTCATTATGATTTAAAAAGAGAAAACACAATAGTTTGCAAATAAATGGGTTCACCAGCCTCTAACCACGAGTGGAGTTTTTGTGTTATCATTCATATTCTTTGAAAAAAGGCCAAGAAAGCAAAAATTGTGCCGGGGTATGTAACATTTTGAGCACAATTGTATGGAGCATAATATGATGGGCAAGACTTCCGTCTACCAGTGCAAATTGCTTATGCAGTAGTACCATGTACCTGAATTTCTTCATAAACTTAACTTCTCATACCTTATGTTTGGCCCTGTTAAAATAAAAACATTTATACTTATCTCCTGAACTAGCACCATTCCAGCAGTGTCTGCACTTGCATTCCCAGGGCTCACGTGAGGTTGCTATGTCACATGAGCCCTGTGCCCAATCAGCATTTGTATTACTGTCCCCTCCTTTGGACAAATTGAACATCAAGAGGCAGTCAGAGAGCAGCCACATTTCTGGCTTCCTGTTAATGTTGAATATGTTCCAAGGCGAGGACTGTGAAAGTGAAGCCATTCAACCATGAATTTAACTATTTTTGTATGAAGTCATAGTCCTTACCTTAGATATCCTTGACTTAAATATCCCAACTAGACCCAGACCATATTTCTCCAATTTACTTTCTCCCACAAGGAAACATTAGAGATGAGCAGATATAATAAAATTTGATTGCACCAATTTGCACTGATTTTACTGAGAAGGAATGTGAGAGCTGCAAGGCATTATGGCAAAGCTCTGTCAATCATACTTAATGTCATATCAGCCTTTCGTAACTGGTGCACTCTTCTGTGTAAATTGGTGGGAAGCATTTTTTGGTCATTTGTGCAAATCACAAATTTTTCAGTTTCCCCAAGAAATGCGAATTTCATAAAATTCAACAGAAATTTGATTCACTCTAAACTGATTCCATCATCTCTAGTAGGAAAGTGTTACTTATGCCATAAAAGCTCACATGTTCAAATCTCATAAAAATACAAAAAATTATTACAGAAAAAGTCAAAATAATTGTAGAAAAAAGATTTTTTACTTTACTATTTAAAATGTTTATTATAGAAAAATACTATAGATTAAAGATTAGTAGTATACATTAATTTGTAATTTGTCCTGTACAGAGAGCACAAATTACTGTTAGCTAATAAGCTAAGTAATAAAAAAAATGTTAAGTCAATGCTCACTGAAATTGTGCCAAATAAAATTAAAAGATATATGAATTACATAAAAAGGTAATGAAAACATAAGAATAATTTTATCTTTTTAGGGTTCAAAATAACACACATCCTAAAGGCCCTTTCAGAAGGGCTAATATCTGTAAAACATATGCATAATGGTTCCATTAGCATGACAATATGAATGATGGTGACAGAAAAGATCATAATACCAAAAATGTTGTTCCTATATTAAGTGAGTAATAATAATTTGCGCTCATGAAAACATCTCAAATTTGATTAAAATTTTGAAATATTAGCGATTTTCAAATTGACTTCATCAACCAGTTTATTTTACAAGGATGTTAAAAGGTGTAAAACGTTAGCAGTAGATTTGAAGTTACTTATGTTACAGAAACCCCTCAAATAAGACCCCTTTATAAAAACTGCACCCTTCAAACAAATTACATTTATATTTGGTTCTTCAAATGAGTAAATGCAAAAAGGAATGAAAAGAATTTTAAAAAATAACATGTTTTCCAATAAAATGTTGTTTTAGCCCCAAAATTTAATCTTCACAAAAGTTGTGTCATGTTTGGAACTATGGCATTCCTCAACAGGGAAATAATATTATTTGATTTTTTTAAGCACAAATGTGACAGAATTTGACTGGGGAAGTCATGTCACAGTTGCATAGTACCTGAGGTGCCAAATCAGCAACTAACCAACAACTGGCCCATTTTGGAAGCTACATCTCATTAGGAATGCATATAGTAGATTAGTTAACATTTTAAACCCACAGGTGTTTTACAGAATTTTATAACAGTGTAATGTGAAATAGAAAAATTACATATTTCCCCACTAAAATTTTGTTTAAGCCACATATTATTCATGCTTGCAAAGGGTAATAGGTGAAAGTGGTAACCACAATTTTGAAAATTTTCCTTAATGACATTATATCCATTCAGACTCCTGTTTAGGAAGACAACTAGATCAGTAGAGAAGGATCACTATTTGATTTTTGAAATGATAATTTCTCTTGGATAGATTGCAGAGTCACTGAGGTGTCAAAACATCAGAAATCCATTATATGTGACTCAATTTTTTAAACTCAACCCCCAAAAGGAAATCACCTAGCAGTGTAGTGAGCATTTTGAACCTACCACTTTTTCAAAAAATGTATGCAATTAGTCCATTATAGTTAAAATTATTTTTTTTTCTAGTAAAATGGTGTTTTATACTCAAATGTTTAATTTTAACTAGGGTTTATAGGTGGTAGTAGAAAATTAAAACCATAATGTGATAACGTAGTTTTTCCAAAATGTGGCAATTCTCTATATGAGTCAGAAACTACAGTTTGGCCACATGGCAGGACTCAGATGGGATGTGGAGTTTGGAGGAAAGCTTTTCCTAGAATAGTGTGCTGGTGTCATTTGTTCAGCTCCCAGATGTGCCAAAACATCACAAACTCAGCAAAGTTATTTTATTTTGCAAACTATTTTTACTATGCTGGTATTTTCAGAAATTAGCAAGTTATGCATAATGGAATCTGCATATATACTTGTTTACCACACAAAATTATTATTATTATTATAGTGCCATTTATTCCATGGCACTTTAGATGTGAGGAAGGGTATGTTAGGGGTTGGGATTCTCCCGTTGTGTGGGTTATATCCTAAGCATTATCTGCTACTGTGGTCTCCCATTAAGGCCTGGCCACTGTGATTGTTGCTCAGCACAGACGTCGGTCCCAGCATGTTCCTCAGGCTCATGGTATACATTTGGTTACTGCTGGCTCTTCAACCAACTCTAAGGTAACCAGTGAAATGCAGATGCAGCCTTGTGCTTTGGAGTCTAAGTCCAGTGATCACCTCACTGAGCATGTCCATGATGTAGCGCCTTCTTATTGGTCGTTGGATGTTAGCTGCTTTGGCGAAGTGGCAGTTCCGGATTGGCCCACGGGCGATGTCTCAGCCGACTGGGCATGAGTGTTTGGGGAAGAGCCTAGCAAATTAAAGGCTCTCAGCGGTGCATGCGAGAGCACTAGTGTCATTTATATTTGTGTGTGTGGGGGTGGTTGCTCTACCACTCTGCACGTTTGTGTGGGTCTGTCTATGCTCAAAGACTACACATTGGCAGGCAGGTAACACACTCATGTGGTTTTGTTCCCAAGGCCCAAAGCCTGAGTCTCTAGTCTGCTACATGCTTAGGGTGCTGGGCAAGCACAAGTTCAGTGTCTTCAGGACTGGGGTAACTAGCCACTTGCCTTATCGTCTGTTGCATTCATGTGTGCGGTTAGCACAGTTCAGTTACAGAGCAACCTCAACCCATATCCTTCCTCTTAGTGAAGGTGACAGGGTATTGGACCTAGCGTCATAAGAGTTCCTTCTCTGGTCACAACATCTGCTTCATTTGTATGTGCGGTTAGCACAGTTTCGTTGCAGAGCAAGCTCAATCCATGTGTTAACATCCCTGTGACGTTAACAGGATATAGCACTTAGCTTGCTAAGTGCAGTATCACTCCATAAAGTAACTGAGCTTGGTACTCAGTGTTCCGTTCATACGGTGTGGCGATAACACAGTGCGTTAAAGGAATCGCTCACTGTTTTATTCCGTCATTGCTCATACTAGCAGCAGGTTCATTTCTGCACGGTGGACCCCAGGTTGCGATTGCACTTTATTTTATATTTTATTTAATGCATTCTGCCAGCCTTAACAGTACACTAGCACCGGGGTCTGGCCAGCAAATGGTGATTACAGCTGTGGATCTTACCGCAGGGACAGCACAAGCATCCAGCAAAGCCACTACTATGTTTTCTGCAGCGACATCTGTCCCATCGTTTTCTCTTTACTTGCTGCACGATAAGTTCTCTGGGGACAGCAAGGCTTGCAGGGGCTTTGTGAATCGGTGCTCAATTCAGCTAGAGCTAATGGCATCAAGATTCCCATCCGAGCAGGCAAAGGTGGGATTTGTGGTGTCCCCTTTGACTGACAGGGCGCTGGAGTGGGTTACACCGTTATGGGAGCGTAACGATCAGGTGGTCCACAACGTCTCTTGCTTTCTGGGTGCTCTGAAACAGGTCTTTTTGGGACCTTGGATTACCCATGATGTCGTGCTTCAACTCTTGGCATTAACCCAAGGCTCTTCCAAGGTAAGTCAGTTTGCCATCCAGTTCTGGACTTTAGCTTCCGAGCTGGAGTGGTCAGATAAGGTCCTGATCCCCATTTGTTGGAGGTGTCTTGCTGACAAAGTAAAATATGCTTTGACCACTAGGGAGATTCCTACTACTCTGGATGATCTAAGTTCTGTGTCCACTTGCATCAATTTTCAACATGCTGAGCAAAGATGAGAGCGTGTCCACAGTAGACATAGGATTCGCTTAGCTCCAAACATTGTTGATCCTTTGAAATCTCCGCCTGTGACAAGTGATCATGTGGAGTCCATGGAAGTCTGTCTGGCGGAATCTAACTCCCATTCACAACTGACCTACTTTGTCTGTAGGCAGGCTGGCCATTACACCAATAAATGTCCCAGGTGCCAGGGAAACGACCACATCTAGTGGCTATTGGAGGAGTGTTATGACCCCAATGGCAGAGGGTCTCTGCAATAAATACCAAGTCTGCAAACACAAAAAAACAGCTCATAGGGCAGTGGTAACTGGGCTGACCGTATAGCTAATCCTAGCACCACAAATAGCAGCAGCCGGGGAACGTGCTTACGTTGGTTCTAGACGTCTCGCGCCAGCCGGAGAACTAACTAACCCTAGAAGGGAAAAGATAGACCTTTCTTGCCTCCAGAGAAAAGACCCCAAAAGTTGGATACAAGCCCCCAACAAATAATAACGGTGAGGTAAGAAGAAAAGACAAACGTAAGAATGAACTAGGTATTTAGCAAAGAGAGGCCCACTGACTAATAGCAGAATATAGTAAGATGACTTATACGGTCAGCAAAAACCCTATCAAAAATATCCACGCTGGATATTCAAGAACCCCCGAACCGTCTAACGGCCCGGGGGGAGAATACCAGCCCCCTAGAGCTTCCAGCAAAATCAGGAATCACATTTAGTACAAGCTGGACAAAAAATAAGAGCAATACAAATAACCAAAAAACAAGGAAGCAGGACTTAGCTTAATTTTGCATGAACCAGGACCAGCAGACAGGAGCAAACAGAAAGGACTGATTACAACGATGCCAGGCACCAGACTAAGAATTCAGGAAGTTCATATAGCAACACCCCTAGACTAACGACCCAGGTGGGTGCCAAACTAGGGAAAGACAATCTCAGAGTCATACCACTAGTGACCACAAGAGGGAGCCAAAAAAGTCTAATTCACAACAGAGGAGGCTCACTAGACACTATAGACTTGTCCTCCAAGTTAACCTTCAAGGTTTCCCTGTCATATGGGTCGACTACCCTCAGTACAGAGGCCTGTGTGGATTCCGGGGCTGAGGTCAATTTTCTGTCTTCGACCTTCACCCAATGGCACGCAATTCCCTTAGTGATGCTTCCAAAGCCACCCACCATCCGGGTGGTTAATGGGTCCGTCCTTCCTACTCAAATTACTCATTAGACTATACCTCTTACCATCATGATTTCTCCCAAGCATCAGGAGATAATCTCTTTTTTTGTAATCTCTGAGGGCATGGATTTGGTACTTCTGGGCATATCTTGGTTGCATCGCCATTCACCCCGTATCGATTGGTCAGCAGGGAGCATACAGGGATGGAGTAGCTCATGTGAGGGACAATGTCTTAGGACCCAAGTCCTGATTGGGTCATCTGAGGTCGCAACTGACCTAACCTCTCTACCTAGACACTACTGGCAGTATGCAGACGTGTTTTTCAAAAAGGTCATGGAGACACTTCCTCCTCATCGTCCATATGATTGCCCTAAAGAGCTCAATCCAGAGGCAGAGCCTCTTCAAGGGTGTGTTTACCCTTTGTCTCTCCTGGAGACTGAAGCTATGTCTGAATACATCAGGGAGAATTTGGCAAGGGGGTTTATCAGGAAGTCAGTGTCTCCTGCTGGGGCTGGTTTCTTCTTTGTTCAAAAGAAGAATGTAGAATTACGTCCTTCCAGTAACTATAGGGGTTTGAACGCAATCACTATTAAGAACAAATATCCTCTGCCATTAATCTCTGAGCTCTTCGATAGACTGCGGGGTGCTAGGATATTTACAAAGTTGGACTTGCATGGAGCCTATAAACTTATTCATATACGTGAAGGGGACAAATGGAAGACCACCTTTTATACCGAGGTTGGTCATTATGAGTACTTGGTCATGCCATTCGGTTACTGTAATGACCCTGCAGTCTTTCAAGACTTTGTAAATGACATCTTTCGGGAACTGTATTTCCCATCTGTGATAGTATATCTAGATGACATACTCATCTATTCCCCAGATGTTGACACTCACCATAAAGATGTTTGTAGAGTCTTTGAGCTTATACGCACCAATTCTCTTTTTGCCAAACTGGAGAAGTGCATGTTTGAGCCGGACTCCCTACCATTTCTTGGGTATATTGTTTCAGCCAAGGGTTTAGCTATAGACCCTGCTAAGCTGGAGTGGGTGTTGAACTGGCAGGAGCCTCATTCCCTTAGAGCGGTGCAGCGCATTATGGGTTTCATCAATTATTACCGCTAGGGTTGAGCGAAACGGGTCGGCCATTTTCAGAAGTCGCCGACTTTTGGCAAAGTCGGGTTTCATGAAACCCGACCCGACCCCTGTGTGGGGTCGGCCATGAGGTTGGCGATCTTCTGAATCTGGTATCGGAATTCCAATACCGAGTTCCGATATGTTTGCGATATCGGGAATCGGTATCGGAATCCATATTTAAGTGTTAAATAAAGAATCAAAATAAAAAATATTGATATACTCACCCTCGGACGCGCCCTGGTACTAACCGGCAGCCTTCCTTCCTAAGAATGAGCGCATGAATGACCTGCGGTGACATCGCGGCTTGTGTTGTGAATTCCGTTCTGGAGCTCCCTCCTGTGGTTGCTAATGGTATTTTTGTGAGTTCTGCCCTTGGGCTCCTTCTGGTGGTTTTGAGTGGAACTGCTGCTCCTTTAGGTAGCTGTGGCAGCTGCCTTCACTAATCGCCTTGCCTGGGTTTGTTATTTAAACCTGCTCTGGGCTTTAGTTCATGCCAGCTGTCAATGTTCTTGGTTGGATTTGGTTCTCTCCTTGGATTTCTCATATGGCCTGTCCTTGTCAGCAAAAGATAAGTTTTTGCTAGTTTTTGTTTGTCCATTTTCTTGGACTCTATTGCTTTGCAAATATGTCTCTTTTTGTCCAGCTTGTCACTATGTCATATTCAGGCTAGCTGGAAGCTCTGGGAAAGCAGATTTGCCCCTCCACACCGTGAGTCATTGTGGAGTTCATTTTTGTAAACTCTGCGTGGATTTTGTAGTTTTTAATACTGGCCGCACAGTATCCTTTTCTCTCTGTCTATCAAGTTTAGTATTGGCCTCCTTTGCTGAAATCTGATTTCATTTCTGTGTACGTCATTTCCCTCTCCATTCACAGTCAATATTTGTGGGGGGCTGTCTTTCCTTTTGGGGTTTTCTCTGAGGAAAGATAGCTTTCTATTTCCTTCTTTAGGGGTAGTTAGTTCTTAGGCTGTGAAGAGGTGTCTAGGGAGAATTAGGAACATTCCACGGCTATTACTAGTGTTGTTGTTAGGATTAGGGACTGCGGTCAGTAGAGATACCACCTTCTCAGAGCTCGTCCCATGTTGCGTTTTAGCCACCAGGTCATATCAGTGTGGCCTCTTAACCACCAGGTCATAACAGTACAGCTGGCCCACAATGTGTTAAATGCATCTCAAAAGAGGGAAAAGAAAGTTCTGAGTCATTCTTTTTTCCTTTGTAACTTGTTTTGTCTTTTTTTTCCCTTAATCTCTGGGTGGTTCAGGATTTTGGTGCTGATATGGAGGTTCAGGGTCTGTCCTTGCGTGTGGATCAACTCGCTGCAAGGGTACAGAGTATTCAAGATTATGTTGTCCAGACTCCGGTATTGGAGCCTAGAATTCCTATTCCTGATTTATTTTCTGGGGATAGATCTAAATTTTTGAACTTTAAAAATAATTGCAGATTGTTTTTTGCTCTGAGACCCCGTTCCTCTGGTGACCCCATTCAGCAGGTGAAGATTGTTATTTCTTTGCTGCGTGGCAACCCGCAGGACTGGACATTCTCCTTTAAGCCAGGAAATCCTGCATTGCTCAATATTGATGCATTTTTTCAAGCGCTCAGATTGCTGTATGACGAGCCTAATTCTGTGGACCAGGCAGAAAAAACTTTGCTGGCTCTGTGTCAGGGTCAGGAAGCAGCAGAAGTATACTGCCAGAAATTTAGAAAGTGGTCTGTGCTCACAAAATGGAATGAGTATGCCCTGGCAGCTATTTTCAGAAAGGGTCTTTCTGAAGCCCTTAAAGATGTTATGGTGGGGTTTCCTACGCCTGCTGGTCTGAATGAGTCAATGTCTTTGGCCATTCAGATTGATCGGCGCTTGCGCGAGCGCAAGGTGGTGCACCATATGGCAGTGTCCTCTGAGCAGAGTCCTGAGCCTATGCAATGTGATAGGATTTTGACTAGAGCAGAAAGGCAGAAATTCAGACGTCAGAATGGCCTGTGTTTTTACTGTGGTGATTCTGCTCATGCTATTTCTGATTGCCCTAAGTGTACTAAGAGGGTCCCTGGGTCTGTTACCATTAGTACTGTACAGCCTAAATTTCTCTTGTCTGTTACCCTGATTTGCTCATTGTCGTCCTTTTCTGTTATGGCATTTGTGGATTCTGGTGCTGCCCTGAACTTAATGGACTTAGAATTTGCCAAGTGCTGTGGTTTTTCCTTGGAGCCTTTGCAGAGCCCTATTCCCTTAAGGGGTATTGATGCTACGCCATTGGCCAAGAATAAACCTCAGTACTGGACACAGTTAACCATGTACATGGCTCCAGCACATCAGGAAAATATTCGCTTTTTGGTGTTGCATAATTTGCATGATGTTGTTGTGCTGGGTTTTCCATGGTTACAGGTACATAATCCAGTGCTGGATTGGAGATCTATGTCTGTAACTGGTTGGGGTTGTCAGGGGATACATAGTGATATTCCTTTGATGTCCATTTCCTCGTCCCCTTCTTCTGAAGTTCCTGAGTTTTTGTCGGATTTCCAGGATATATTTGATGAGCCCAAGTCCAGTTCCCTGCCTCCTCATAGGGACTGCGATTGTGCCATTAATTTGATTCCTGGCTGTAAGTTCCCTAAGGGCCGACTTTTCAATCTGTCTGTGCCAGAGCATGCCGCTATGCGGAGTTATGTAAAGGAATCCTTGGAGAAGGGACATATTCACCCGTCTTCGGCACCGTTGGGAGCGGGATTTTCGGTACCAGAGATTTGGTGGCTAGGTCCTTTTGGTGGCCTTCCTTGTCGCGGGATGTGCGTTCGTTTGTGCAGTCCTGTGGGACCTGTGTCGGGCTAAGCCTTGCTGTTCCCGTGCCAGTGGGTTGCTTTTGCCTTTGCCTATTCCTGAGAGGCCCTGGACGCATATTTCCATGGATTTTATTTCTGATCTTCCTGTTTCTCAGAAGATGTCTGTCATCTGGGTGGTTTGTGACCGGTTTTCTAAGATGGTCCATTTGGTACCGTTGCCTAAGTTGCCTTCCTCCTCTGATTTGGTTCCATTATTTTTTCAGCATGTGGTTCGTTTGCATGGTATTCCGGAAAATATTGTGTCTGACAGACGTTCCCAGTTCGTTTCTAGGTTTTGGCGGTCCTTTTGTGCTAGAATGGGCATTGATTTGTCTTTTTCTTCAGCATTCCATCCTCAGACAAATGGCCATACGGAGCGAACCAATCAGACCTTGGAAACCTATTTGAGATGCTTCGTGTCTGCTGATCAGGATGATTGGGTGACCTTTTTGCCGTTAACCGAGTTTGCCCTTAATAATCGGGCTAGTTCGGCTACGTTGGTTTCGCTTTTCTTTTGTAACTTTGGTTTTCATCCTCGTTTTTCTTCGGGGCAGCTTGAGCCTTCTGCCTGTCCTGGTGTAGATTCTGTGGTGGACAGGTTGCAGCAAATTTGGACTCATGTGGTGGACAATTTGACGTTGTCTCAGGAAAAGGCTCAACGTTTTGCTAACCGTCGTCGATGTGTTGGTCCCCGGCTTCGTGTTGGGGATTTGGTCTGGTTGTCTTCCCGTCATGTTCCTATGATGGTTTCTTCCCCTAAGTTCAAGCCTCGCTTTATTGGGCCTTATAAGATTTCTGAAAATATCAATCCGGTGTCTTTTCGCTTGGCCCTTCCAGCTTCCTTTTCCATTCATAATGTGTTCCATAGATCTTTGTTGCAGAGATATGTGGTACCTATGGTTCCCTCCGTTGATCCTCCTGCTCCGGTGTTGGTTGAGGGGGAATTGGAATATGTGGTGGAGAAGATTTTGGATTCTCGTTTTTCGAGGCGGAAGCTTCAATATCTGGTCAAGTGGAGGGGTTATGGCCAGGAGGATAATTCTTGGGTTGTTGCCTCCAATGTTCATGCTGCCGATTTGGTTCGTGCTTTCCATTTGGCTCATCCTGATCGGCCTGGGAGCTCTGGTGAGGGTTTGGTGACCCCTCCTCAAGGGGGGGGGTACTGTTGTGAATTCCGTTCTGGAGCTTCCTCCTGTGGTTGCTAATGGTATTTTTGTGAGTTCTGCCCTTGGGCTCCCTCTGGTGGTTTCGAGTGGAACTGCTGCTCCTTTAGGTAGCTGTGGCAGCTGCCTTCACTAATCGCCTTGCTTGGGTTTGTTATTTAAACCTTCTCTGGGCTTTAGTTCATGCCAGCTGTCAATGTTCTTGGTTGGATTTGGTTCTCTCCTTGGATTTCTCATATGGCCTGTCCTTGTCAGCAAAAGATAAGTTTTTGCTAGTTTTTGTTTGTCCATTTTCTTGGACTCTATTGCTTTGCAAATATGTCTCTTTTTGTCCAGCTTGTCACTATGTCATATTCAGGCTAGCTGGAAGCTCTGGGAAAGCAGATTTGCCCCTCCACACTGTGAGTCGTTGTGGAGTTCATTTTTGTAAACTCTGCGTGGATTTTGTAGTTTTTAATACTGACCGCACAGTATCCTTTTCTCTCTGTCTATCAAGTTTAGTATTGGCCTCCTTTGCTGAAATCTGATTTCATTTCTGTGTACGTCATTTCCCTCTCCATTCACAGTCAATATTTGTGGGGGGCTGTCTTTCCTTTTGGGGTTTTCTCTGAGGCAAGATAGCTTTCTATTTCCTTCTTTATGGGTAGTTAGTTCTTAGGCTGTGAAGAGGTGTCTAGGAAGCGTCAGGAACATCCCATGGCTATTACTAGTGTTGTTGTTAGGATTAGGGACTGCGGTCAGTAGAGATACCACCTTCTCAGAGCTCGTCCCATGTTGCGTTTTAGCCACCAGGTCATATCAGTGTGGCCTCTTAACCACCAGGTCATAACAGGCTTGTGATTGGTCGCGAGCGGTCACATGGGCGGTCACGCGACCAATCACAAGCCGCGACATCATCTAAGGTCCTTCACGCGCTCATTCTTAGGAAGGAAGGCTGTCGGTTAGTACCAGGGCGTGTCCGAGGGTGAGTATATCAATATTTTTTATTTTTATTCTTTATTTTACACATTAATATGGATCCCAGGGCCTGAAGGAGAGTTTCCTCTCCTTCAGACCCTGGGAACCATAGTATCCCATTGCACTGCATTGGGTTTCGTGTTTTGGCCGACCCCGACCCCGACTTTTTTATAGGATCGGCCGATTTCACTCGACCCGACTTTTGAGAAAGTTGGGTTTCGTGAAACACGACCCGATCCTGTAAAAATAAAAGTCACTCAACCCTAATTACCGCCAGTTCAATCCCAACGTCTCCACATTAGCAGCTCTGTTGGTAGCCCTCACCAAAAAGGGAGCTAATCCCAGGCAGTGGTCTGAGGAGGTCTCCAAGGCCTTTACCTCCCTGAAGACCCATTTCACTAGGGCGCCAGTTCTGCATTGGCCCAATGTTGATAAGCCTTTAATCTTGGAGGTGGATGCCTCTTCCATTGGAGCTGGGACAATCCTGTATCAGAAGGATGCTCAAGGTCTGAAACATGTTTCTTTTTCTTTAGGACCTTTTCACCAATGGAGAGGAATTATTCCATTGGGGACAGGGAGCTGCTTGCCATGAAATTGGCTTTTTCAGAGTAGAGACATCCCTTGGAGCGAGCTTGGCATCTCTTTAAGGTCTTTACGGACCATAAGAATCTTCTATACATTCAGACTGCCCGACAGCTGAATTCTCACTAGGCAAGGTGGTCCTTAATTTTCTCCCTATTCAATTTGACTATCTATTCTTGTCCACGGAGTGGAATTTACATGCCAGTGCCCTGTCCCATTCAGTAGTCCTGTCTGAGGATGGGGATGGGCCATGTCTAGTGTTAAGCATTCCGATACCGCAAGTATCGGGTATCGGCCAATATTTGCTGTATCGGAATTCCGATACCGAGATCCGATACTTTTGTGGTATCGGGAATCGGTATCGGGATCGATATTAATGTGTAAAATAAAGAATAACAATAAAAAATATTGATATACTCACCCTCTGACGCGCCCTGGTTGTAACCGCCAGCCTCCGTTCATAAGAATGAGCGCTTGAAAGTCCTTAGATGACGTCGCGGCCTGTGATTGGTCGCGGAGCGGTCACAAGACCGCCACGCGACCAATCACAAGCCGTGACGTCATCTAAGGTCTTTCAAGCGCTTGAAAGACCTTAGATGACGTCGCGGCTTGTGATTGGTCGCGTGGCGGTCACGTGACCGCTCCGCGACCAATCACAGGCCGCGACGTTATCTAAGGACTTTCAAGCGCTCATTCTTATGAACGGAGGCTGGCGGTTACAACCAGGGCGCGTCAGAGGGTGAGTATATCAATATTTTTTATTTTTATTCTTTATTTTACACATTAATATGGATCCCAGGGCCTGAAGGGGAGATTCCTCTCCTTCAGACCCTGGGAACCATCAGGATACCTTCCGATACTTGGTGTCCCATTGACTTGTATTGGTATCGGGTATCGGTATCGGCGATATCCGATACTTTTCGGGTATCGGCCAATGCTATCCGATACCGATACTTTCAAGTATCGGATGGTATCGCTCAACACTAGCCATGTCTAATAGTCCCTCCTGAATAGGAGGATTTGTGGGTTATGATCTATGCTGCCAGGTCATCCAGAAACAGACAAAATGTACAATTGAACAGTGGTTTATTCGAATATACCACTGTTCAATTGTACATTTTATCTGTTTCTGGATGAGCTGGCAGTGTTGATCATAACCCACAAATCCTCCTATTCATTGATTTAGCTATGGTCGTATGTCAACTGGTGGATCTGCGGCAGCTGGCACTATATGTCTATGAATCTTCTTCATCAGGTGAGCAGTTACATTAATGGTGAATCTTCCTTTAAATCGTTAAATAAGACACTATCTGCACTTTTTCTTTCCTACAAGGTATATTACTAATAGTCCCTACGGAGAACCTTTGAACGGTTGCACCGGTGTCTCAAGAGCAGGCACCTTCAGGCAAATCTTATGTACCACCTAATCTGCAGCCGGAGGTTCTCTCCTTTGCACACACTTTCAAACTGGGTGGTCATTTCGGCATCAAAAGGACCATTGAACTTGTAGAGAGGTCTTATTGGTGGCCACGGATGGTGCGAGATGTCAAACCTGTGTCTCGTATGCCAGGAATCGGCCCTCCAGGCAGAGACCCGCGGGCTTGCTCTATCCCTTGCCTGTGGCAGATAGGCCCTGGGAGATGGACAGGATGGACTTTATAGTGGACCTGCCTAAGTCCCATAATAATAAGGTCATTTGGGTCATCACCGATCATTTTTCCAAAATGGTACACCTGGTTCCTCTTCCTTGTATACCACCTGCACGGGCTCTGGTGGTATTGTTTGTCAAGCATGTATTCTGCCTTCATGGGATGCCTGACAAGATTGTCAGTGACTGGGGTCACCAGTTTGTGTCTCATTTCTGGAGGGAGCTTTGTTGCCTGCTTAGCACAGAGCTCAATTTGTCTTTTGCCTATCATCCTGAGACAAATGGGCTGGTGGGGAGGACCAATCAGACACTGGTCACCAGGGCCGGACTGAGACTAAAATTCAGCCCTGGCATTTGAAGTTACACAGGCCCACTTGTCACATGGTGACTGCATCATATCTTTGTACACTTGCAGGTTACAAGAAGTGAGGGGAGTGTAACACGACTATATAACATATAATTACAGCTGTATCCAGCATTACAGCTCAGTCCTTTTTATTGCTTTTAGCTGCAGTACCAAGAAAAGCCGATACTTTACCTACATAACTGGATCTCTTAGATAATGAAGGGATGAGATGACCAAAGGCTATGGAACATCATTCTAAGGCGCCATAAACTTTGCCTACAGCCACTTTTGGTTCCACTGTGCAGTACGAGACCCGGTGACTCTGAAAAGTGGTGACATCAGTAACGTCACCACTCTTCAAATATTCCGGGTCTTGCGCTGAGCTCGGTGACTGTGAAGAGCGGTACTGTTACTACTGTCACTGCTCTTCAGAGCCACTGGGTCTCACCAGGTCTGGGCTAGTAGTGGGGATGTCTGATAGACACCTCTCCATTACTTACACCAGGGATTGATAGCAGCTGACATTACGCAGCTGACATCAACCCTAAAAATCATTACACATACCAGAATTAAATGCTTTGGCGGCTGGGAAAAAGCAGGAGAGCTAGCGCTTTTCCCAGGCGCCGGGTGCTAACTACAACTGTCATCATCCTTGCCTCATCTCCCTGCGAAGCATTTCTACTGTATTTACATGCACTGATCTCAGGCCGCTAAACGATTGTGATCGACAATACTGAAGTTGTTTGCTCGTTTCCCGGCCTCTTTACACCAACTGAGAAAGAATGATGGGGACAGAACAATCACAATTAGATCAATCTGTCCCCATACAGTATCATGTTATCAGCAGCACATCTACAGTTTACACCGGCGATGTGCTGCTGAGAACAATGATTTCTGTTCCCACATAAACAATCCAATCACTTGATGAATATGCAGCATTTTGCTTGTTTAGTATAATACACCCCATAGTCTTCCATATATTATAATGTACACCTCAATCCCCCATATAGTATAATACACTCCTCTGTTCTCCACATAGTATAATACACTTCTCAGTCCCCCATATAGTATAATACACTTCTCAGTCCTCCATATAGTATAATACACTACTCATAGTCCTCCATATATTAAAATACACTCCTCAGTCCTCCATATAGTATAATGTACTGCCACAGTCCTCCAAATAGTATAACACACTCCTCATAGTGCTCCATATAGTATAATGCACCGCCATTGTCATCCATGTAGTACAATTCACTTCCCATAGTATAATGCACTCCATAGTTCTTCATATAGTATAATGTATTCCCATAGTCCTTGATACAGTAAAATGCAGCCCACATATAGTATAAAGATGCCACTCCAGAGTATAATGCAGCCACCCCACAGAATATATTTTAGCTCCCTGAGTATAATGTAACCCCCCAGAGTACATAATGCAGCCCCCTCATATAGTATAGTGCAGCCCCCCATAGAATATAATGTAGCTCCTTCATAGAATAGAATGCAGCCCTCCTCATATAGTATAATGCAGTTCCCCATAGAATATAATGCAGCCCCCTCATAGATTATGATGCAATCACCCCTCGTAGAATATAATACAGCCCCCCATAGAATATAATGTAGCCCCCAGAGAATGTAATACAGCCCGCCATAGAATGTAATACAGCCCCCCATAGACTATAATACAGCACCCCTATAGAAAATAATCCAGCCCACCTTCCCACAGAATATAATACAACCCCCTATGGAATATAATGTAGCCCCCATAGAATGCAATACAGACCCCCCATAGAATGCAATACAGCACAGCCCTCATAGAATGTAATACAGCCCAGCCCCCATAGAATGTAATACAGCCAGCCCCCATAGAATGTAATACAGCGCAGCCCCCAGAGAATGTAATACAGCCCATCTCCCCACAGAATATAATACAACCCCCATGGAATATATTATAGCCCCATAGAATATAATACAGCCCCCTCATAGAATGTAATACAGCCCCCCATAGAATGTAATACAGCACAGCCCTCATAGAATGTAATATATCTCAGCCCCATAGAATGTAATAAAGCACAGCCCCCATAGAATGTAATAAAGCCCCCCAATAGAATGTAATACAGCGCAGCCCCCAGAGAACGTAATGCAGCCAGCCCCCATAGAATGTAATGCAGCCAGCCCCCATAGCAGGTAATACAGCACAGCCCCCATAGAATGTAATACAGCACAGCCCCCATAGAATGTAATACAGCCCTTCCCCATAGAATGTAATACAGCACAGGCCCCATAGAATGTAATAAAGCCCCCCAATAGAATGTAATACAGCGCAGCCCCCAGAGAATGTAATTCAGCCAGCCCCCATAGAATGTAATGCAGCCAGCCCCCAAAGAATGTAATGCAGTCATCCCCATAGAATGTAATGTAGCCAAGCCCCATAGAATGTAATGCAGCCAGCCCCCATAGAATGTAATGCAGCCAGCCCCCATAGAATGTAATGCAGCCATCCCCATAGAATGTAATGCAGCCAGCCCCCCCCAGAATGTAATAAAGTTCCCCCATAGAATGTAATACAGCCCCCCATTTGCCCCACAGTTCAGTTATCACTCACTAATATATTTAAAAAAAACCACTCTCCTCGTGCTGCTCCCGGCTCAGCAGCTGCAGTCTGCCCGGCAACACAGCAGGTGCACAATGATATGACGTTATTGCACACCCGCAGTGTCAGCATGGGGAATGATGGGAGAGGGAGCGACAGCGGATGCTCTTTCCTCCATCATTGCATTCAACTGTACTGGCGCTGGTATAGTTGAATGCGGGGCAGGGCGGCCGAGTCGGCATTGGCAAGAGGAGTCAGCCCTGGCACCGTGCACTCCTGCTCTTTTGGCATTTGACAGAAGCCCGATGGCCAGTCTGACCCTGCTGGTAACTTATCTACTGCATTTTGTGTCCACCAGGCATGACAACTGGTCGTCCCTACTGCCATGGGCAGAGTTTACTTTAAACAATGACATCTCCAATTCCACGTGGCAGTGGAGAGAATGACGGCTTCCGACGATGCTTTGTCATTCTGCTCTAGTCTTTTCCCTGGGAGATTTAGTGTGGCTGTTAGCTTGAATCATCAACCTGCGCGTAGAGTCCACTAAATTTGTTCCCCGCTACTTAGGTCCTTTCAAGGTTTTGAGCAGGTGTATGTTAGGTGTCCAGTTCCTGCCTCTGCACATGGGGAATCTCGAACCATCTCCGCTGCGGTCTCCAATTCTTCTCCAGCCGCAGTGGAGTATGCTCAGCGGAGACGTCGGTCCCAGCATCTAGCTCAGGCTGATACTGGACGACTGGTTACTGCTGCCCTTCCAGGCTCTGTCCTTGTAGCCAGCAATGTTCAGCAGTGAGCAGGTCTTTCTGGGACTAAGACCTGCTTTTCCCTTACTGAGCATGCCCACGGGACGACCTCCCATTTGAGGTCCAGTCGTGACTCCTATTGGACCATCTGGAAGGTCTTGTAGCACTGCCGCTATAAAAGGTTTGCATGTCCCCTCGGCCATGCACTAGTGTACACTTTTATACGTGTGTGTGTTGATGTGTGAAAGTTGCTTATTAATTATCCCCTCCCTTGTATATGACTGCTCATGTAAGGTGGATGATTGCTATCTAGTGCCTGACTTGCTATCAGCACGTGACACACAAAACAGGGTCAAATTGCTGTGACCGCCAGTACGGTGCCGTGCGCTTTCACAGCGCTTTCCTTGCCCAAGCCTGAGTGGTTAGTGGCATCCACCAGAGCGTCACTGCACATACTCCTGTGCATTTAAATTATTATTTCAGTTACGCTGACACCCCAGTTGCGGTGTCGAGCGCAAGAGGTCTAGTTGTACTCTAATCCCGAGTCTAGGGGTAGAGTTCTGTGACACCTTGCTTGCACTCTTTGTGCGGTACCACTGCCCTGTGATGTAACAGTGTTCGATTTCTTCATACTGGGTGAAGTTAACCCGTGTGTGAATCTATATTGTACCTCCATATAGTCCGTCATTACTTAGCAGCAGGTTCCATCTCTGCACAGTGGACCCCGGGCTGCGAACGCACCTTACTCTATCTTTCTAATTATTTGGTGCGTTCCGCTAGCCCTAACATTACACTAGCGCCAGAGTCTGAATAGTGATGATGGACAAACAGCAATCCTT
Source organism: Ranitomeya variabilis (assembly GCF_051348905.1). NCBI lineage: Eukaryota > Metazoa > Chordata > Amphibia > Anura > Dendrobatidae > Ranitomeya > Ranitomeya variabilis. The sequence goes on along the minus strand of NC_135237.1, from coordinate 262,718,856 downwards.
GCGGTACATCCAGCAGCTGGAGGGTAGGTTGGCGGCTTTCGAGCGCACAACCTCAACTGTGGATGTAACCGCAGTTGTTGTTCAGGCTGCTAGCATGGCTGCAGCAACCTTGTCCACTGCCACCCCTGTTCTGACTCTATCTCGCCTCCCGCTGCCAGAAACATTTTCTGGCAATAGTAAATCTTGTAGGGGTTTCATGAGCCAGTGCTCTACACATCTCGAGCTTCTGGCTGCACGTTTCCCCACAGAGCGGGCTAAGGTGGGATTTATTGTGTCTCTCCTGTCAGACAGGGCATTGGAGGGGGCTATGCCACTGTGGTAGCATGGCAATCATGTGGTGCAGAGTGCTCCGTTGTTCCTGAGCACTCTGAAACAGGTCTTTTTAGGACATCGTATCACCCATGATATGGCGCCCCAACTGTTTGCATTGACTCAGGGCTCATTCTTGGTCAGCCATTTTGCTGTCCACTTTCGCACTCTAGCATTTGAGCTGGAGTGGTCGGATAAAGCCCTTATTCCAATATTTTGGAGGGGGCTGGCTGACCATGTGAAGGATGATCTGGCCACTAGGGAGATTCCCGCCACACTGGAAGAGTTAATAGCTGTCTCCACTCGTATTGACCTCCGTTTTCATGAGCGGAGGTTAGAGCGAGCCCAGTGTAAGCAGAGGTTTTGGCTCCTACCTTCGTCAAACCTTTGGAATCTCCAGTCCAGGCCCCTGAGTCACATGAGGCTATGGTAGTGTCACGAGTGGGATCTAAGTCCCGGACCGATCGTGCACTCCAGGTTTGTCATGTTTGCCAGCAGTCAGGACATCTTGCCACCAGATGTCCCCAGCGGTTGAGGAATCATCAGCGTCTAGTGATAGTAGGTGGAGGTACACTAGACACAGCAACTTTTGCCTCCAAATTGTCCTTTAAGGGGACAATTACTATAGGCTCATTTACCCACTCGGTAGAGCTCTGCGTGGATTCTGGGGCGGAGGGCAATTTTATATCTTCTGCCTTCGCCCAAAGCCACGTAATTTCCCTGGTAATGTTAGCTCAACCAGTAAACATACGAGTGGTAAATGGGTCGACACTGCCCTCACAGATAACACATCAGACCATCCCTTTTTCTCTGTCCATGTCGCCATCTCATCAGGAGATTATATCTCTGCTCGTCATTCCTGAGGGAATTGATGAGGTCCTGTTAGGGATACCTTGGCTACGGTACCACTCTCCTCATATTGAGTGGTCCACAGGCAGAATTTTGGGATGGGGTGAATCTTGTGGGGGTAGATGTCAAAGGGAATGTGTTCAGGTTGCTACTACTGAGGTACCCGCAGATCTATCCTCTCTCCCCAAGCAATATTGGCCCTATGCAGACATGTTCTCCAAAAGAGCTGCGGAGACCCTTCCGCCTCATCGCCCCTATGACTTTCATATTGACCTCTTGCCTGGTGCTGAGCCTCTCCGGGGTCAAGTCTATCCGTTATCTCTCCTGTCATGATTCCCCAATGGCATGGGAACATCAGAAACACAAAATAACAGACTAGCTCTCGGGTGATGGAAACTCAAGCTGACCGTGACCTAAATCTACCACACAACTAACAGTAGCCAGGGAGCATGCCTACGGCTTCCTATATGCCACGCGCCAGCCGGAGAACTAACTACGCCTGGAAGAGGAAGGAACAGACCTGGCTTACCTCTAGTGAAATTCCCCAAAGATGATAGTAGCCCCCACATATATTAACGGTGAGTTCAGAGGAAAAGACATACACAGTATGAAGGTAGATTTAGCAAAGCGAGGTCCACTTACTAGATAGAGGAAGGATACAAAAGAGGACTTCACGGTCAGCTGAAAAACCCTTTCAAAAACCCATCCTGAAATTACTTTAAGACTCCTGTGTCAACTCATGACACAGGAGTGGCAATTTCAGTCCACAAGAGCTTCCAGTAACAGGGAAAGACAAAACTGTAAACTGGACAAAATATACAAAACAAAAAGGACAAGAGTCCACTTAGCTGATCAGCAGACTAGTAGCAGGAACATGCAACTGAATGACTCAGGTTACAATGATGACCGGCAAGGAAGTGACTGGAGAGCAAGGCTAAATAGGGAACTCCCAAAACTGATGGAAACAGGTGAGCTGAGGGAGAAAAGCACACACAAGCCTCCAGTACCACCAGCCATCACCAAGGGAGCCCAAAAAGCGGATCACAACAGTACCCCCCCCTTAAGGAGGGGGCACCGAACCCTCACAAGAACCGCCAGGGCGACCTGGATGAGCCCTATGAAAGGCACGAACCAAATCCGAGGCATGAACATCAGAGGCAGTTACCCAAGAATTATCTTCCTGACCATAGCCCTTCCACTTAACCAGATACTGGAGTCTCCGCCTGGAAATACGGGAGTCCAAGATCTTCTCTATAACGTACTCCAATTCACCCTCAACCAGCACAGGAGCAGGAGGCTCAGCAGAAGGAACCACCGGCACCTCGTATCTCCGCAACAACGACCGATGGAACACATTATGGATAGCGAAAGATGCCGGGAGGTCCAAACGAAAGGAAACAGGGTTAATAATCTCCAAAATCCTATAGGGACCGATGAACCTAGGCTTAAATTTAGGAGAAGAAACCCTCATTGGGACAAAACGGGAAGACAACCACACCAAGTCCCCAACACGAAGGCGAGGACCAACCCAACGCTGGCGGTTAGCAAACCGCTGAGTCCTCTCCTGGGACAAATTCAAATTGTCCACCACTTGTCCCCAAATCCGATACAACCGATCCACCACAGCATCTACTCCAGGACAATCCGAAGACTCCACCTGACCAGAAGAAAAACGGGGATGAAACCCCGAATTGCAAAAGAAAGGGGAAACCAAAGTGGCAGAACTAGCCCGATTATTAAGAGCAAACTCCGCCAACGGCAAAAAGGCAACCCAATCATCCTGATCCGCAGACACAAAACACCTCAAATACGTCTCCAAAGTTTGATTAGTTCGCTCCGTCTGGCCATTAGTCTGAGGATGGAAGGCAGACGAAAAAGACAAATCAATGCCCAACCTGGCACAGAATGCCCGCCAAAATCTAGAAACGAACTGGGTACCCCTATCAGAAATGATATTTTCAGGAATACCATGCAAGCGAACCACATTTTGAAAAAACAAAGGAACCAACTCAGACGAGGAAGGCAACTTCGGTAATGGCACCAAATGAACCATCTTAGAAAAACGGTCACACACCACCCAGATGACAGACATCCTCTGTGAGACAGGAAGATCAGAAATAAAGTCCATAGAGATGTGCGTCCAAGGCCTCTTTGGAATAGGCAAGGGCAACAACAACCCACTAGCCCTAGAACAACAAGGCTTGGCCCGAGCACACACATCACAAGACTGCACAAAAACACGCACATCTCGAGACAGAGATGGCCACCAGAAGGATCTAGCCACCAAATCCCTGGTACCAAAAATTCCAGGATGACCCGCCAGCGTAGAAGAATGAACCTCCGAGATGACTCTACTGGTCCAATCATCAGGAACAAACAGTCTACCAGGTGGACAGCGATCAGGTCTATCCGCCTGAAACTCTTGCAAAGCACGTCGCAGATCTGGGGAAATAGCGGATAAAATCACCCCATCCTTAAGGATACCTGTAGGTTCCGAATCACCCGGGGAATCAGGCTCAAAACTCCTAGAAAGGGCATCCGCCTTCACATTCTTAGAACCTGGTAGATATGAGACCACAAAATTAAACCGAGAGAAAAACAACGACCAGCGCGCCTGTCTAGGATTCAGGCGCCTGGCAGACTCAAGGTAAATCAGATTCTTGTGATCAGTCAAAACCACCACCTGATGTCTAGCACCCTCAAGCCAATGACGCCACTCCTCAAATGCCCACTTCATGGCCAAAAGCTCCCGATTACCGACATCATAATTTCTTTCGGCGGCAGAAAATTTTCGAGAAAAGAACGCACAAGGTCTCATCACTGAGCAATCGGAACTTTTCTGCGACAAAACCGCCCCCGCTCCGATCTCGGAAGCATCAACCTCAACCTGAAAGGGGAGAGAGACATCGGGCTGGCGCAACACAGGGGCAGACGAAAAGTGGTGCTTAAGTTCCCGAAAGGCCTCCACAGCGGCAGAGGACCAATTGGCAACATCAGCACCCTTCTTAGTCAAATCCGTAAGAGGCTTAGCAACACCAGAAAAACCAGTTATAAATCGACGATAAAAATTAGCAAAGCCCAAGAATTTCTGAAGACCCTTTAGAGAAGTAGGCTGCGTCCAGTCACAAATAGCCCGAACCTTGACAGGGTCCATCTCAACAGAAGAAGGGGAAAAAACGTACCCCAAAAAAGAAATCTTTTGAACCCCAAAAACACACTTAGAACCCTTTACACACAGAGAATTCTCCCGCAAGACCTGAAAAACCCTTCTGACCTGCTGAACATGAGACTCCCAGTCCTCAGAAAAAATCAAAATATCGTCCAAATACACAATCATAAATTTATCCAGATATTCACGGAAAATATCATGCATAAAGGACTGAAAAACTGAAGGTGCATTAGAAAGGCCGAAAGGCATTACTAAATACTCAAAGTGGCCCTCAGGCGTATTAAATGCGGTTTTCCACTCATCCCCTTGCTTAATTCGCACCAAATTATACGCCCCACGGAGATCAATCTTGGAGAACCACTTAGCCCCCCTTATACGAGCAAACAAATCAGTAAGCAGCGGCAACGGATACTGATATTTGACTGTAATTTTATTCAGGAGTCGATAATCAATACAAGGCCTCAGCGAGCCATCCTTTTTAGAGACAAAGAAAAACCCAGCTCCTAAAGGTGACGAAGAAGGACGAATATGTCCCTTTTCCAGGGACTCCTTAACATACTCTCGCATGGCAGCATGCTCAGGTACAGATAGGTTAAACAAACGACCCTTTGGAAATTTGCTGCCTGGAATCAGATCTATGGCGCAATCACACTCTCTGTGGGGAGGGAGAGAACCAATTTTAGGCTCTTCAAAAATATCCCCAAAATCCGACAAAAATGCCGGAATCTCAGAGGGAATAGATGATGAGATAGAAACCAAAGGTATGTCCCCATGAGCCCCCCGACATCCCCAGCTTAACACAGACATAGTTTTCCAGTCCAGTACTGGGTTATGAGATTGTAACCATGGTAATCCAAGCACTAAAACATCATGTAGATTATGCAACACGAGGAAGCGAATCATCTCCTGATGGTCTGGAGTCATACGCATAGTCACTTGCGTCCAGAACTGTGGTCTATTACAAGCCAGAGGTGTAGAATCTATACCCCTTAGAGGTATAGGAACTTCCAGAGGCTCCAAATCAAACCCACAGCGCCTGGCGAAGGACCAATCCATGAGACTCAGAGCGGCGCCAGAGTCCACATAGGCATCCACGGTAATAACTGATAATGAACAAATCAGAGTTACAGACAGAAGAAATTTAGACTGTAAAGTGCCAATAGAAACAGACTTGTCAACCTTCCTAGTACGTTTAGAGCATGCTGATATAACATGCGCGGAATCACCACAGTAGAAGCACAAGCCATTTTTGCGCCTATAATTCTGCCGCTCGCTTCTTGACAGAATTCTGTCACATTGCATTTTCTCTGGCGTCCCTTCAGAAGATACCGCCAAATGGTGCACGGATTTGCGCTCCCGCAAACGCCGATCAATCTGAATCGCCATTGTCATGGACTCATTCAGACCTGTGGGCGTAGGAAACCCCACCATGACATCCTTAACGGCATCAGAAAGGCCCTCTCTGAAATTTGCCGCTAGGGCACACTCATTCCACTGAGTAAGCACAGACCATTTACGAAATTTTTGGCAGTATATCTCAGCTTCATCTTGCCCTTGAGACAGGGCTATTAAAGCTTTTTCAGCTAGAATCTCCAAATTAGGTTCCTCATACAGCAACCCTAAAGCCAGAAAAAACGCATCCACATTGAGCAACGCAGGATCCCCTGGTGTCAATGAAAATGCCCAATTTTGAGGGTCACCTCGCAGCAAAGAAATCACAATCTTAACCTGCTGAACAGGATCTCCAGAGGAGTGAGGTCTGAGAGAAAGAAATAATTTACAATTACATTTGAAATTCAGAAACCGAGATCTATCTCCGGAAAATACCTCTGGTGTAGGAATCTTAGGTTCAGAAATAGGAGTACGTATAACATAATCTTGTAAATCCTGAACCTTCGTAGCAAGATTATTAAAACCTGCAGCCAAACTCTGAGGGTCCATCCTTAAACCGGAGAGATCAGAGCCATTCAAGGATTAGAAGGAGAGAAAGGCAAGGCTGTAAATAGAGCAGAAATACAACTGAGCCAACTAAGTAGCAAACATGAGAGGGAAAAAAAAAAAAATCTACAGACTTCTTTTACTCTCCTTTCTTCTGCCAATTACTTTAACAGCGGCCGGTCATACTGTCATGATTCCCCAATGGCATGGGAACATCAGAAACACAAAATAACAGACTAGCTCTCGGGTGATGGAAACTCAAGCTGACCGTGACCTAAATCTACCACACAACTAACAGTAGCCAGGGAGCATGCTTCCTATATGCCACGCGCCAGCCGGAGAACTAACTACGCCTGGAAGAGGAAGGAACAGACCTGGCTTACCTCTAGTGAAATTCCCCAAAGATGATAGTAGCCCCCACATATATTAACGGTGAGTTCAGAGGAAAAGACATACACAGTATGAAGGTAGATTTAGCAAAGCAAGGTCCACTTACTAGATAGAGGAAGGATACAAAAGAGGACTTCACGGTCAGCTGAAAAACCCTTTCAAAAACCCATCCTGAAATTACTTTAAGACTCCTGTGTCAACTCATGACACAGGAGTGGCAATTTCAGTCCACAAGAGCTTCCAGTAACAGGGAAAGACAAAACTGTAAACTGGACAAAATATACAAAACAAAAAGGACAAGAGTCCACTTAGCTGATCAGCAGACTAGTAGCAGGAACATGCAACTGAATGACTCAGGTTACTATGATGACCGGCAAGGAAGTGATTGGAGAGCAAGGCTAAATAGGGAACTCCCAAAACTGATGGAAACAGGTGAGCTGAGGGAGAAAAGCACACACAAGCCTCCAGTACCACCAGCCACCACCAGGGGAGCCCAAAAAGCGGATCACAACACTCTCCCAAAGATGGAGGCAATGTCTCAGTACATCCAGGAAAATCTGGCAAGAGGGTTCATTAGGAAGTCAGTGTCACCTGCAGGGGCTGGGTTCTTCGTGCAGAAGAAGAACGGGGAACTATGTCCATGCATAGATTACAGGAGTCTCAACGCCATCATCATTAAGAATAAGTATCCTCTGCCCCTGATATCTGAGCTCTTTGATAGGCTTCGGGGAGCAAGGGTATTTACAAAATTAGATTTGCAGGGTGCTTACAACCTGATTCGCATTTGTGAGGGGGACGAATGGAAGGCAGCTTTTAGCACCAGGGATGGGCACTATGAATATCTGGTGATGCCCTTCGGGCTCTGTAATGCCCCAGCCATTTTCCAAGACTTTGTAAATGACTTCTTCCGGGATATGCTCTCCACCTCGGTCGTAGTCTATCTGGATGATATTCTCATCTACTCTCCAGATATTGACTCCCACCGGAGAGATATTTGCAGAGTCTTGGACCTCTTACGGGCAAATTCCCTCTACGCAAAGTTGGAGAAATGTGTGTTTGAGCAGGAGTCCTTACCTTTCCTGGGCTATATTATTTCCGCCCAAGGATTGGCTATGGATCCTGCCAAACTACAGGCTGTGATGGACTGACAGGAACCCCATTCTCTTAAAGCGGTGCAGCGCTTTATGGGGTTCATTAATTACTATCGCCAGTTCATTCCACACTTCTCAACTTTGGTAGCTCTCTTGGTTGCCCTCACCAAGAAGGGGGCAAATCCCAAATTGTGGTCTGAGGAGGTCTCCAAGGACCTTCACTCCATTAAGTCACACTTCGCTAGCACTCCCATCCTACATCGTCCCAATGTAGATAAGCCATTTATAATGGAGGTGGATACCTCATCCGTTGGTGCTGGAGCAGTCCTTTTCCAAAAGGATGCTCAAGGTCGGAAGCATCCTTGCTTCTTCTTTTCTAAGACCTTCTCACCAGCGGAGAGGAATTATTCCATCGGGACAGGGAGTTGCTAGCCATGAAGTTGGCCTTCTCAGTGTGGGGAAATCTCTTGGAGGGGGCTCATTTTCCCTTCCAAGTCTTCACAGACCACAAGAATTTGGTGTAGTTGCAGACAGCCCAGCGGATAAATTCTCGCCAGGCCAGATGGTCCTTGTTCTTCTCCCAGTTTCATTTCACCCTCCATTTTCTTTCTGGGGAGAAGAACATTCATGCCGATGCTCTCTCTCGCTCCGTTGTATCATCTGAGGAGGAGGAAGAGGAGCCTCAGCTTATTGTCCTCACTGAGAGCCTAAGAACCGTGGCCCCGGTTTCACTAGAGTCTGTGCCTCCGGGCAAGACTTTGTACCATCCAGCCTCTTGGGCTCACTCATCCTGGTGGGTGGACATTTTGGGTCCAAAAGGACATCTGAGCTACTAGCGAGAACATACTTGTGGAAGCATATGCCTTGTGACGTCGCAGACTATGTTCGGGCATGTGTCTCTTGCGCCAAGAACAAGTCTCCTCGTCAATGGCCAGCTGGGTTGCTTTACCCCCTGCTGGTGGCGGACAGGCCCTGGGAGATGGTCGGGATGGATTTTGTGGTGGGCTTACCCAAGTCTCGTAGCTGCACCATTATCTGGGTGATCACCTACCATTTTTCCAAAATGGTGCACTTGGTACCTCTTCCACGGCTACCTTCTGCACGGGCTCTGGCAGTGTTGTTCATCAAACATATCTTTCACCTACATGGCATGCTGGACAAAATTGTCAGTGACCGGGGTCCCCAGTTTGCGTCTCGATTCCGGAGAGAGCTTTGTCGTCTACTCAGTATTGAGTTGAATCTCTCCTCGGCATATCATCCTGAGATGAATGGGTTGGTTGAGAGGGCCAACCAGACCCTGGTCACATATTTACGACATTTTGCTTCCGCCAAGCAGGATGACTGGGCATCCTTGCTACCGTGGGCGGAGTTTGCACTGAACAACGCCATAGCCGACTCCACCGGTCAGACTCCATTCCTCCTCAATTACGGCCAGCATTCAGGTGTCCCTGTGCCCATGCCCGTGTCTTCCGCCGACTCCAGGGAGGAAGACTGGGCTGTGGAGGCATGGGACATTTGGGACCGCACTCAGGATGCCATTCGAGCCTCCAAGGAAAGAATGAGGACCTCCGCCGATGCACATCAGCGCCTCGCTCCAACCTTTGCTCCTGGCGACTTGGTGTGGCTCTCCGCCTTTAACATCAGGCTGCGAGTTGAGACCACTAAGTTTGCACCTCTCTACTTGGCTCCCTTCAAGGTCCTCGAACAGGTTAACCCTGTGGTCTACCGTCTGGCCCTTCCTCCACTCCTAGGTATCACCAACACCTTTCATGTGTCCCTCTTGAAGCTAGTATACATGTACCAGTTTTCCGAGTCATCCGCTTGGACATCGGGTTCGTCTACAGACGATTACGAGGAGAACACTATTTTGGGATGCAAGGTGGTACGTGGCAAAAAATTATATTTGGTGGATTGGAAGGGTTATGGCCCAGAGGACAGGACCTGGGAGCCTGCTGAGCACATTCGAGCTCCACAGCTCATTGCTGCCTTCGAGCGTAGCGAGGTCCAAGGAGTGGGGGCAATGTTAGCTGTCGAGTTCCCACCTCTGCACAAGGGGAATCTCAAACCATCTCCGCTGCAGTCTCCCATTCTTCTCCAGCTGCAGTGAAGTCTGCTCAGCAGAGATATCGGTCCCAGTGTCTAGCTCAGGCTGAGACTGGATGACTGGTTATTACTGCCCTTCCAGGCTCTGTCCTTGTAGCCAGCAATCTTCAGCAGCAAGCAGGTCTTTCTGGGACTGTCCTGCTTTTCCCTTACTGAGTATGCCCACGGGATGACCTCCCATTGGAGGTCGGGGGTCACATGCTAGGGTCCTGTTGCAGCTCCTATTGGACCATCTGGAAGGTCTTGTAGCACTGCTGCTATAAAAGGTTTGCATGGCCGCTCAGCCATGCGCTAGTGTACACTTGTAAACGTGTGTGTGTTGACGTATGAAAGTTGCTCATTAATAGTGTTGAGCATTCCGATACTGCAAATATCGGGTATCGCCAATATTTGCTGTATCGGAATATCGATACCAAGTTCTGATATTTTTGCGATATCGGATATCGGAATCGGAAGTTCCTATAGTGCAATAATGCACTATAATGTGTGGGCGGTGCGTGGGCAGTGCGTGGGCAGAGACTGCATGTCTCTGTGCCGGCAGGGACTGTGCGGGACCATGGGGGGTCTGTGCTTGCCTGCCGGGGCTCTGTGCAGGCTGCCGGGGCTTTGTGTGGGGCTCTGTGTGGCATGCCGGGGCTCTGTTCGGGCTGCTGGGGCTCTGTGCGGGCTGCCTGGGCTCTGTGTGGCATGCTGGGGTTCTGTGCGGGCTGCCATGGCTCTGTGCGGGGCTCTGTGCAGGCTGCCGTGGCTCTGTGCAGCGTGCCGGGGCTCTGTGCAGCATGCCGGTGCTCTGTGCAGGATGCTGGGGCTCTATGCGGGCTGCCGGGGCTCTGTGCCAGGCTCTGTGTGGCATGCCAGGGCTCTGTGCGGGCTGCCGGGGCTCTGTGCCAGGCTCTGTGCGGCATGCCAGGGCTCTGTGCGGGCTGCCGGGGCTCTGTGTGGGGCTCTGTGCGGTGTGCCGGGACTCTGTTCGGGCTGTCGGGGCTCTGTGTTGGCTGCCGTGGCTCTGTGCGGGGCTCTGTGTGGTGTGCCGGGGCTCTGTGTGGGCTGTAGGGGCTCTCTGCGGGGCTCTGTGCAGCGTGGCGGGGCTCTGTGCGGGCTGCGGGGCTCTGTGTGGCGTGCCGGGGCTTTGTGCACGCAGCCGGGGCTCTGTGCGGTGTTCTGGGGCTCTGTGCGGCGTGCTGGGGCTCTGTGCGGGCTGCCGGAGCTCTGTGCGGGCTGCCGGAGCTCTGTGTGGGGCTCTGTGCGGGCTACCAGGGCTCTGTGCGGGGCTCTGTGCGGGCTGCCGTGGCTCTGTGTGGGCTGCGGGGCTCTGTGCAGCCTGCCGGGGCTCTGTGCATGCAGCCGGGGTTCTGTGCGGCGTGCCGTGGCTCTGTGCAGGCTGCCGTGGCTCTGTGCGGTGTGCCGGGGCTCTGTGCCGGCTGCCGGGGCTCTGTGCGGGGCTCTGTGCGGCGTGCCGGGGCACTGTGTGGGCTGCCTTGGCTCTGTGCGGCATGCCGGGGCTCTGTGCGGTGTGCCGGGGCTCTGTGCGGGCTGCCGGAGCTCTGTGTGGGGCTCTGTGCGGCGTACCAGGGCTCTGTGCGGGCTGCCGGGGCTCTGTGCGGAGCTCTGTGCAGCGTGCCGGGGCTCTGTGCGGGCTGCAGTGGCTCTGTGTGGTGTGCCGGGGCTCTGTACGGGCTGCCGGGGCTCTATGCGGGCTGCCTGGGCTCTGTACAGGGCTCTGTGCGGCGTGCCGGGACTCTGTGCGGGCTGCCGTGGCTCTGTGCGGCATGCCAGGGCTCTGTGTAGGCTGCCAGGGCTCTGTGCGGTGCTCTGTGCGGCTTCCCATCGGACAATTCCTGCTACAGTGACAGTGATTGTCACATTAGCCAATGGTGGGACAGTAGTAGTCCCATCATCCGGCTAATGTGTTCAATGTAAAAAAAATAAATGCTACATACATGCTACATACATACTACATACATGCTACATACATACTGCATACATGCTACATACATACTACATACATAAAACATACATACATGCTACATACATACTACATGCTATATACATGCTACATACTACATACATACTACACACATGCTACATACATACTACATACTACATACATGCTACATACATACTACATACATACTACATGCCACATACATGCTACACATATACTACATACATACTACATGCTACATACATGCTACATACATACTACATACAACAAATATACTACATACATACTACATGCCACATACATGCTACATACATGCTACATACTACATACATACTACATGCTACACACATGATACATACATACTACATACATACATACTACAAACATTGCATACATACTACATACATACTACATTCATACAGACATACTACATACATACTACATACATACTACATACATACAACATACATACTACATACATACGTACATACTACATACATACTACATACAATATATTCATACATTACATACAATACATACATATAGACATGAAGTACATTAAACATAGATTTCATACTCACCATTACTTGTCACTTTGTTCCCCGAAGCCAGTGTCATGTGTAAAAAAGATTAAAATAACAAACAACCTATATACTCCCTGTCCTCAGAAATCCACGGGGGTCCCATGACGATCTCCCTTGGAGAACGGCAGCATCAGCTGATGCGACCGCTCTCTAGGGGCTTCAGGAACACAATGACGGGAGGAAGGTATCCTTCCGCACTGTATTCCTCCGCCGCTGTAAAAAAAGTCCCTAGTCTCACTTTATGCCATTGCTGTGTGAGACATTTTCCCAAGCAGCAATTGACATAAAGTAAGACTCAGAGGTTACTATAGTTCAGTGATGCACTGCAGGAGCCATTGTCTCCTGTCAGTGTGTCACTGAGGGTTCTATAGAGCAGTGACATCACCCGATGTCACTGTTCTATAGGGGAGATAGTCGTTGGACATTCGTTATTAATTGGACTACGGCTTATTATTTTACATTTTTTGCAGGTGCTGAAGTATGGTAAGTATGGTGAAATGAAGAATATTAAAATACTTTCTTCCTAATGTGTGTGTGTTTTATTAACCCTTTACTAGTATTGGATTAATAATGGATAGGCGTCTTATTGACGCCTCTCCGTTATTAACCCGGCTTAATGTCACCTTACAATAGCAAGGTAACATTAACCCTTTATTACCCCATATCCCACCGCTACACGGGATTGGGAAGAGAGGGGCTAAGTGCCAGAATTGGCGCATTTTACAGATGCGCCATTTCCGGGGCGGCTGCGAACCTGTATTTGTAGCTGGGGGGGCAATATCCAAGGCCACTCTCTAGGCTATGAAAATCAGCCCACAGCTGTCTGCGCAGCCTTTCTGGCTATGAAATATAGAGGGACCCCACGTCAGTTTTTTTGGGGGTCCCCCTATTATAATAGCCAGTAAAGGCTATGCAGACAGCTGCGGGCTGATATTCATAGCCCAGGCTACAAATATTGGCCCCCAGCCATCGGCTTTCCCCCTCTGGTGCATAAAATTGCGTGGGAGCCCACGCCGTTTTTTTTCGTATTTGTTTTTTTTTTTAAATTCAACACTCATTAAGGCTTCTTTCATACTTGCGATGGTATGGGTCCGTTGCTATGCGTCGGGCCGACGTACCGACGCACATTGTGAAATTTGTGCAAGACGTGGGCAGCGGATGCAGTTTTTTAACGTATCCGCTGCCCATTCTGAAGTCTGGGGAGGAGGGGGCGGAGTTTCGTCTGCGCATGTGCGGTAGAAAATGGCGGACGCGATGGACAAAAAAAGGTTTTTCGTGCCGACTGTCCGCCAAAACACCATGGATCCGTTGCACAACGGATGCAACATGTGGCCATCTGTAGCAATCCGTCGCTAGTACAAGTCTATGGGTAAAAAAAGCATCCTGCGAGCACATTTGCAGGATCCGTTTTTGTCCGCCGGATCTGTTTTTTTCTCATACAGTTGTATTAGCGTCAGATTGCGCCTGATGGCCACACGTTTCATCCGTTTTTTGCAGGATCCATCAAAAAAGCTGTTTCCGCCGGACGGAAAACACATACAGAGGAACGTTTTGTCTGTCCGGCAAAAAAACGCACAGCGACAGATCTGGCAAAAAACGCATGAAACTGAGATGTGAAATAATGAATCCGGCCACCGAATCCGTTTATTCATGCATGTTTCCATTTAAATCAAGCACATTTTCCATTTATTTATTTATTTCGAAAAACTGCATCAAAACCACGCAAAGAACCGCACCAAAACTTGCATCAAAACTGCATCAAAAATTGCATCATAACTACACCAAACACTGCATCAAAACTGCACCAAAAACTGCATTAAAAACCGCATCAAAAACCTGCACCAAAAACTGCACCAAACACCTGCACCAAAAACTGCATCAAAAACTGCACCAAAACCTGCATCAAAAACAGCATCAAAAACAGCACCAAAAACCTGCACCAAAACCTGCATAAAAATCTGCACCAAAAACTGAACCAAAAACCTGCACCAAAAACTGCACCAAAATATGCATCAAAAACTGCACCAAAACCAGCATCAAAAACCTGCATCAAAAACAGCACCAAAAACCTGCACCAAAAACTGCATAAAATCTGCACCAAAAACTGCATCAAAAACAGCACCAAAAACCGGCACCAAAAACTGCATCAGTTTTTGATGCAGGTTTTGATGCAGTATTTGGTGCAGGTTTTTTTTGGTGCCGTTTAGATGCATATTTGGTGCAGATTTTTATGCAGTTTTTTATGCAGGTTTTGGTGCAGTTTTTGATGCTGTTTTTGATGCTGTTTTTGATGCAGTTTTTGGTGCAGGTTTTTGGTGCGGCTTTTGATGCGGTTTTTGATTCAGTTTTTGGTGCAGTTTTTGGGCTTGTTCACACCATCCTTTTTTTCCTGCGGATTTTTCAGGTCCTGATTTGGAAAACCCGCAGTGCAAAACCGCGGTGGATTTCCCTGCGGTTTTTGGTGCGGTTTTATCTGCAGATTCCACTGCGGTTTTCCAACTGCACTTTCCTATTGGTGCAGGTGAAAAACAGTTGCGGAATCCGCAGAAAGAAGTGACATGCTACTTCTTTTTTTCCGCAGAAAATCAGCGCGGATTTTCCAGCAGAAAAATGGAAAGTGGGAACAGCGGATTTGGTTTTCCATAGGGTAACATTGTACTGTACCCTGCATGGAAAACGTCTGCGGATCCGCAGCTGCAAATCCGCTGCGGATCCGCAGCAAAAACTGCAGCGTGTGAACATAGCCTTTTTGCAGGTTTTGATGCAGTTTTTGGTGCATCTTTTGATGCTGTTTTTGATGCAGTTTTTGGTGCAGTGTGTGGTGCAGTGTGTGGTGCAGGTTTTGGTGCAGGTTTTTGGTGCAGTTTTTGATGCAGTTTTTGACGCAGTTTTTGTTGCAGTTTTGATGCCATTTTGGTGCAGTTTGGTGCAGTTTTGGGCTTTGTTCACACCATCCTTTTTTGTCTGCGGATTTTTCAGGTCCTGATTTGAGAAAACCCGCAGTGCAAAACTGCGGTGGATTTCCCTGCGGTTTTCTGTGCGGTTTCTCCTGCGGATTCCACTGCGGGTTTCCAACTGCACTTTCCTATTGGTGCAGGTGGAAAACAGTTGCGGAATCCGCAGAAAGAAGTGACATGCTACTTCTTTTTTTTCGCAGAAAATCAGCGCGGAATTTCAGCCGGAAAAAAGGAAAGTGGGCACAGCGGATTTGGTTTTCCATAGGGTAACATTGTACTGTACAGTTTTTATCTTAGTGCATTGGTGTACCACACGGCCAATCCCTGATTGTAGGCTGGCTGTCTCATTTGGTATTGCACCTGTGCATCTGTTATTTTGTTTGGGTCTGCTGCACCCTGCTTGTGCATTAGTATTGAGGCTTATACAGACAGGTAAGCATCTCTGCCTGTTTTTGGTGTTTTTTCTTGAATTGTTCCTTTTTTGGTGTTTTAACATTGTACTGTACCCTGCAAGGAAAACGTCTGCGGATCCGCAGCTGCAAATCCGCAGCAGATCTGCAGCAAAAACCGCAGCGTGTGAACATAGCCTTGATGCATTTTTTGGTGCAGTTTTTGCACGGTTTTGATGCAGTTTTTGGAAATAAATAAATAAATGGAAAATGTGCATGATTTGAATGGAAACATGCATGAAAAAATGGATTCGGAGGCCGGATTCATCATTTTACATCTCAGTTTCATATGTTTTTTGCCGGATCCGTCACTGCGTTTTTTCATATGCTTTTTCCATCCGGCGGAAGCAGCTTTTTTGACGGATCCTGCAAAAAATGGATGAAATGTGTGGCCATCAGGTGTAATCCGGCGCTAATACAACTCTATGAGAAAAAAACGGATCAGGCGGAAAAAAACGGATCCTGCAAATGTGCTTGCAGGATGCGTTTTTTACCCATAGACTTGTACTAGCTATGGATCGCGACGGATGGCCACACGTTGCGTCCGTCATGCAATGGATCCGTCGTGTTTTGGTGGACCGTAAGGACGAAAAAACATTTAAGTGAACGTTTTATTGTCCGTCGCGTCCGCCATTTTCTACCACGCATGCGCGGATGAAACTCCGCCCCCTCCTCCCCGGACTTCAGAATGGGCAGCATATGCGTTGGAAAACTACATTTGCTGCCCACGTCATGCACAAATTTCACAATGTGCGTCGGTACGTCGGCCCGACGCATAGCGACGGACCCATATCGACACAAGTATGAAAGAGGCCTTAATGAGCATTGAATTAAAAAAAATGGAAAAAAAACGGCGTGGGCTTCTGCGCAATTTTCTGCGCCAGAGGGGGAAAGCCAACGGCCGGGGGCCAATATTTGTAGCCTGGGCTATGAATATCAGCCCGCAGCTGTCTGCGTAGCCTTTACTGGCTATTAAAATAGGGGGACCCCCCAAAAAATGACAAGGGGTCCCCATATATTTTATAGCCAGAAAGGCTATGCAGACAGCTGCGGGCTGATATTCATAGCCTAGAGAGGGGCCATGGATATTGCTCCCCCCCTCGGCTACAAATACCAGTCCGCAGCTGCCCCGGAAATGGCGCATCTGTAAGATGCGCCAATTCCGGCACTCAGCCCCTCTCTTCCCACTCCTGTGTAGCGGTGGGATATGGGGTAATAAGGGGTTAATGTCACCTTGCTATTTTAAGGTGACATTAAGCTGGGTTAATAACGGAGAGGCGTCAATAAGACACGTATCCATTATTAATCCAATACTAGTAGAGGGTTAATAAAACACACACACATTAGGAAAAAAGTATTTTAATATTCTTCATTTCACCATACTTACCATACTTCAGCGCCTGCAGAAAACGTAAAATAATAAGCCGTAGTCCAATTAATAACGAGTGTCCCACGAAGATCTCCCCTATAGAACAGTGACATCGGGTGATGTCACTGCTCTATAGGACCCTCAGTGACACACTGACAGGAGACAATGGCTCCTGCAATGCATCACTGAACTATAGTAACCTCTGAGTCTTACTTTATGTCAATTGCTGCTTGGGAAAATGTCTCACACAGCAATGGCATAAAGTGAGAATAGGGACTATTTTTTTACAGCGGCGGAGGAATACAGTGCGGAAGGATACCTTCCTTCCGTCATTGTCTTCCTGGAGCCTCTAGAGAGCAGTCGCATCAGCTGATGCTGCCGTTCTCCATGGGATATTTTCGTGGGACACTCGTGGATTTCTGAGGACAGGGAGTATATTGGTTGTTTGTTATTTTAATCTTTTTTACAGATGACACTGGCTTCGGCAAACAAAGTGACATGTAATTGTGAGTATGTATTCTATGTTTAATGTACTGTATGTCTATATGTATGTATTGAATGTAATGCATGAATGTATAGTATGTAGTATGTATGTAGTATGTATTGTGAGGCAGTGACCCCTGTTACAGCTAGGGGGCGCTGTATGTGCTCTGCAGAATTTGCATGGAAGCGTAGTGAGGCCATGAGGGGGTACTACAGACACAGGTGTGGCTGTAATTAGAATAGTGAAGCAGTGACTGATTAAAAAGCCCTGTAGTAGTGGGGGAGGTGTGCCAGTGTGTTCTTGGAAGCAGACAGGGCAGTTGTCTGCAGAGCTCTCTCTGTGTGGAGCAGCACACAGGCTAAAGGAACCAGAGTGTTGTGAATTCCGTTCTCGGACTCCCTCCTGTGGTCATGAATGGTACTTTGGTTAGTTCTGCTCTTGGACTCCCTCTGGTGGCTTTGAGCGGAACTGCTGGTCACTGAGGTTGGCTTTGTCAGCTGCTCTCGTTTATTGCTATACTGGCTTCCCTATTTAACTCCACTCAGATCGTTACTTCATGCCAGCTGTCGTTTTCAGTATTGGTTCAGATCTCTCTTGGACTTCTCTGAGGACCTGTCTACTCCAGCAGAAGCTAAGTCTTTGCTAGTTCATTTTTTGTTACTGCTTCCTGAATATATTTCTTAGTACTGCTATTTCTAGTCCAGCTTGCTATTATGATATTCCCTTGCTAGCTGGAAGCTCTGGGGTGCAGAGTGGCACCTCCACACCGTGAGTCGGTGTGGGGAGTCTTTTTGCTTACTCTGCGTGGCTTTTTGTAGTCTTTTGTGCTGACCGCATAGTTCACTTTTCTATCCTCTAACTAAATTAGTGAAGTCTGGCCTCCTTTGCTAAAACCTGTTTCATTCCTGTGTTTGTGACTTTCCTCTTAACTCACAGTCAATATATGTGGGGGGCTGCCTTTACCTTTGGGGAATTTCTCTGAGGCAAGGTTAGGCTTCTATTTCTATCTTTAGGGGTAGTTAGCTCTTAGGCTGTGAAGAGGCATCTAGGGAGAGTTAGGTATGCTCCACGGCTATTTCTAGTGTGTGTGATAGGAGTAGTCAGCAGAGTTCCCACTTTCCCAGAGCTAGTTCCGATTTCTAGTTTACTCATCAGGTCATTCCGGGTGCTCCTAACCACCAGGTCCATAACACCAGAGAGACTAACACCCTGCATCTTGGGCTGTCTTACTTGTACCCGGCTGTACTCCAGAGGATAAAGAGTGCAGTGCGCTGTGTTAATACAGAGACTTGTTACCGGCGTGTGGTCACCCAGGGAAACTGGACAGAGGGAAGTTTGGCCTGCGTATTGACTGCGTCATATAGCCATGCATTATTAATGGACTGTATGAAGAAGCCATATACTATATTGACTATGTGAAGTAACACAATAAAAAAACGTTTTGTTTGAACTTGTTTGGGTCACTGCCGTTTCACTGTGTATGGACATACTGCTGCATCACATATGGTGGAGAATATGGGCATGTGAACTAAGGCATTCCCCCAGAGAGTGCTGCAGATTGTTGTGTGAGTCTGCTGGAAAAATGGAGGAACTTATGGTGCAGGTTGTGCTCAGTCAGCAAAGGCTTCAACAAGAGATGCTGCAGTTTCAACATTCCCAGCTAGAGATTTTGCAGCGGCAGCAAGAGACATTGCAGAGGGAGCTAGCAGAGCTTCAACGATGTAAAGTGGAGACCCCTAATGTGAGGCATGAACAGCAGATTCCTGAAGAGACCCCAAAGGTAAGGGGCGATCATTGGGTGTACCAGTGGTCCTATGTAGAGACTCGGTCTGCAGGTCTCAAGCAAGTGACTTGTTGCAATTGGTGGAGGAGTGGCTCCAGCCTGAGTTCTGTTCTCCGTATGAGATGATGGAGAGAATCGTGGCTGATTGGATGGTGAGGGCTCTGCCGGCTGCCATGCAGCTTTGGGTCGAGCTGAAGGACCTAGGCCACCTGGAACTGCTGATAGAATGGATTGAGAGGTATAAGTCCACTCAGGACGTTGCACCAGAGCCCGGGCATGGGGCTAGTAACTGTTTGGTAACATCTAAGCCCATGGACTGTGGGAACACTGGTCAGGAGTCTATGTGTGCCCAGCCTGTCTGTATCACCACTACGGGCACAACTGGTGGCGAACCAAAATTGTGCCAGGTACTTGTGAATGGGTGCCGAACAGAGGCTCTCCTGGATATGGGGAGTAAAGTGACTCTGGTCCATCGTTCCCTTGTTGCTGGGGACAACATCAACGGACAGAAAGCGGAGGTGATGGGTATCCATGGGGAAATCCGGGAGTACCCGACCGCGGAGGTCAATGTTTCTACACCATGTGGAGACATTAGACATGTGGTGGGAGTGGCAAAGACCCTTCCCTATGGGACTGTGTTGGGAAGAGATTTTCCCCTGTTTTGGTCCCTGTGGGAGACCAGGGTAAACCCTCTCATGTAAAAAGTTATACCGGGTGCAGAACCCAAAGATATTGAAATACCTGCCATAGGGGTCGCCAACCTAGGGACAGAGTGTAATCCCGATAGGCTCCCCCTAGAGGTAGCTGCAGGAGAAGCTAAAGATGTTGTTTCGGGCATAGAACCCGAAGATCCTAAGATGTATGCCACATGGATCGCCAATTTAGGATTGGAGTGTAATCCCGATAGGCTCCCTCTAGAGGTTGTGGCAGTAGAGGTTGTGGGGACCCCATTGAACCCTGAGATGGAGGTGTTCCCTGGTAAGGTTGGGACAGCTCAGATCCAGGGTCCCTTTCAGAGACGCAGATATAAAAGATGCAGGTATGAGAAGAGAAAGAGAGTGTATAGTTGCAGAGGCGACTGGGGACATGCGCATGAGGAATCCTCTGGCACTGGTCAAGGATGCGGCCGGGGGTCAGGGTAAAATAGATAGAGCGCTCACTAGACAGCAGTGTCGGGAGGCTCCGGTTCGGGTGCGACGTAGTACAGATATATGCTCAGAGTTGCCAGCGCGGTCCGTGGCGTTTCAGCATGATATAGTCTCTGAGGCATGGGTAAGGGTACAGAGGAAACGGTACCAGGGGCAGCAGATACTTAGGTGCAGGATGTGCGTGGGGTTAGTGAACCTGAAGTAAACAAAGTAAAGACCACCCAAAACTGGCCCAAATCTGGGATTAATCAGAAAAGAGGGTTTGGCTTCTGCAATGGAGATCAGGGTGGGTGGTCCCGTAATGAAATATGGAGGAGAAATGCAAAGCGGAGGGATGCATGCGCCGATCGATGGTTCCGGTCCCTACTTTGGTTTCCTAATGTAGTGATCGGGGATGTCAGAGGGGCATACCGATGCCCTGTCTTTCGCCCTTACAGGGTAACAAATGTTCAACCCCACAGGTATGAAAAGGGGGGAGGATATGTGAGGCAGTGACCCCTGTTACAGCTAGGGGGCGCTGTATGTGCTCTGCAGAATTTGCATGGAAGCGTAGTGAGGCCATGAGGGGGTACTACAGACACAGGTGTGGCTGTAATTAGAATAGTGAAGCAGTGACTGATTAAAAAGCCCTGTAGTAGTGGGGGAGGTGTGTCAGTGTGTTCTTGGAAGCAGACAGGGCAGTTGTCTGCAGAGCTCTCTCTGTGTGGAGCAGCACAGAGGCTAAAGGAACCAGAGAGACTGACACCCTGCGTCTTGGGCTGTCTTACGTGTACCTGGCTGTATTCCAGAGGATAAAGAGTGCAGTGTGCTGAGTTAGTACAGAGACTTGATACCGGCGGTCACCCAGGGAAACTGGACAGAGAGAAGTTCGGCCTGTGTATTGACTGCGTCATATAGCCATGCATTATTAATGGACTGTGTGAAGAAGCCGTATACTATATTGACTGTGTGAAGTAACACAATAAAAGAACATTTTGTTTGAACTTGTTTTGGTCACTGCCGTTTCACTGTGTATGGTCATATTGCTGCATCACAGTATGTATGTATTTATGTAGTATGTATGTATGTAGTATGTATGTAGTATGTAGTATGTATGTATGTATGTAGTATGTATGTAGCATGTAGTATGTATGTAGCATGTATGTAGCATGTAGTATGTAGGTAGCATGTATGTAGTATGTATGTGTTATGTATGTAGTATGTATGTATGTAGCATACATGTATGTAGTATGTATGTATGTAGTTGTTTTTTTTTTTACATTTAGCACATTAGCCGGATGATGGGAACACTACTGTCCCTTCATTGGCTAATGTGTCAATCACTGTCACTGTAGCAGGCATCGTCCGATGGGACTTGTAGTCCCATCGGACAATGCCTGCACACATGCACAGAGCCCCGGCAGCCTGCACAGAGCCCCGGCACACCGCACAGAGCCCCGGTAGCCCGCACAGAGCCCCGGCATGCCGCACAGAGCCCCGGCAGCCTGCACAGAGCCCCGGCACGCCACACAGAGCCCCGCACAGAGCCCCAGCAGCCCGCACAGAGCCCCGAGACGCCCGTACACACAGACACGCACAGTGTCCACCCACGCACCGCCCATGCACCGCCCTCACTCTTCCCCCCTCCGGAACAGGATGTAGAAGCACAGAAAGGGCTTATTTACATTATGATATTTGTGTCCCATTGACTTGCATTGGTATCGGGTATCGGTATTGGCAATATCTGATATTTTTTGGATATCGGACGATCCAATCCGATACCGATACTTCTGGATATCGGACGGTATCGCTCAACACTACCCATTAATTATCCCCTCCCTTGTGTATGACTGCTCATGTAAGGTGGATGATTGCTATCTAGCGCCCGACTTGCTATCAGCACGTGACACACAAAACATCGTCAAATTGCTTTCACAGCACTTTCCTTGCCCAAACCTGGGTGGTTAGTGGCGTCCGCCAGAGCGTCACCGCACGCACTCCTGTGCATTTAAATTATTATTTCAGTTACGCTAACACCCCAGTTGCGGTGTCGAGTGCAAGAGGTCTATTTGTACTCTAATCCCGAGTCTAGGGGTAGAGTTCTGTGACACCTTGCTTGCGCTCTTTGTGCGGTACCACGGCCCTGTGACGTAACAGGGTTCACTTTCTTCATACTGGGTGAAATTAACTCGTGTGTGAATCCATATTCTACCGCCATATTGTCAGTCATTACTTAGCAGCAGGTTCCATCTCTGCACGGTGGACCCCGGGCTGCGAACGCACCTTACTCTATCTTTCTAATTATTTGGTGCATTCCGCTAGCCCTAACAGTGTATCCTGTAGTTTATCGCCTCAGTCCTCCACTGAACTTGAATATCATTGACACTTTTCATGAGTCTTTTTTAAAACCCATGTATATGATCTGGTTTTCTGGGACTTCTGCTGGGGGTTCAATTACGCCCTCAGACCATTTAGAGGTCAATGCTACTGTCGGGTCCAAGGTGGTGCACCGCAAAAAAATTTTTGGGTTGACTGGAAGGGTCCTGGACCAGAGGATTGGACCTGGGAGCCTATGGAGCACATTCATGCCCCTTAGCTTATTGCAGCCTTCGAGTGTGGTGAATGTCACCGGGGAGGGGATGCTAGCTGGGTGCTAATGGTAGGCATCAGGATTATCCTGCTGCGTGGGATAGTTCCCAAGCATTATCTGCTACTGTGATCTCCCATTAAGGCCTGTTCTTTGTGAATGCTGCTCAGCACAGACATGGGTCCCAGCGTCTTGCTCAAGCTCGTGGTATACAATTGGTTATTGATGGCTCTTCAGCCAAGTCTATGGTAACCAGTGCAGGTGCAGCCTTGCACTCTGGAGTCTAAGTCCAGTGATCACCTTACTGCACATGTCCGTGATGTAGCGCCTTCTTATTAATGGTCAGACATTAGCTGCTCTGGTGATGTGGCAGTTCCAGATTGGCCCGCGGGCAATGTCTCGGCTGACTGGGTCTGAGTGTTTGGGGTGGAGCCTAGCATATAAAAGGCTCTCAGCGGTACATGTGGGAGCACTAGTGTTATTTACGTTTGGGTGTGTGTGGGTGGCTACTCTACCACTCTGCACATTTGTGTGGGTCTGTTTATGCTCAAAGACTGTAAACGTAGGCAGACAGGTAACACACTTATGCCATTTCATACCCATGGCTCAACGCCTGAGTCTTTGGTCTGCTATATGCTTTGGGTGCTAGACAGGTACAAGTTCAGTAGCTTCAGGGCTGGGGTAACTAACCACTTGGCTTAGCATCTGTTCATGTGTGCAGTTAGCACAGTTCAGTTACAGAGCAAGCTCAACCCATATCCTTCCTCCAAGTGAAGGTGACAGGGTATTGGATCTAGCGTCAAAGAGTTCCTTCTCTCAGTTTCATTGCAGAGCAAGCTTAATCTACATGCTAACATCCCTGTGACATTAGCAGGGTATAGTATTTAGCATTCTTAGTGCAGTACTTCTCCTTGAAGTAACTGAGCTTGATACTCAGAGTTCCGTTCACAGTGTGTGACGTTAACACAGTGTGTTTAAGGAATCGCTTGCTGTTTTGTTTCGTCATTGTTCACACTAAGAGCAGGTTCATTTTTGCACGGTGGACCCTGGGTTGTGATTGCACTTTATTTTATATTTTATTTAGTGCAATCCACCAACCCTAACAGGGTATACATAATAAAAAACAAGTATAGTAATCTTTAACAATACAAGTCACGACTGGTACAGAAGGATAGAGGACCTTGTCCGCGAGGACTCACAATCTACAAGGGATAGGTGAGGATAAGGTAGGTGAGGGTGCAATACATTATGCCTATAAGTTGTTTCTTCTCAATGATAAGTGGGTTCTTCACCTTACAGCAATGCCATATATGTTGAAGCTAACTGCAGTTTTGACACACTGTATGATTCAGAGGGAATGGGGTGACATTTCACTTTGGGAGCATGAATTATTGTACTATTTTTGTTCTATTTGTACAGCAAAATTAAAATGTAATGTGTTTTTAGCACCAAATGCTATTGTTAATGAAAGAGACTGAGAGCAGTAGCCGTGGAGACTTATCGTGCTGTCAGGTGTGGGGTGTAGAACACTCACTTTCAAATCCCGCCAAGGACAACATCTGGAAGGAGTTTTTATGTTCTCCCCATGTTTAGGTGGGTTTCCTCTGGGTACTCTGGTTTACTCCCACTTTCCAAATACATACTTATAGGGAATTTACATTGTGAGCCCCATTGAGGACAGCAATAATAATGTATGTAAACCAATATGAAAGCGCTATATAAGCGAAGCATAATAAATAAATACCGTGTATACTTGAGTAAAAGCCGACTCGAGTATAAGCTGAGACCTCTAACTTTGCCACAAAAAACTGGGAAAACTTAATGACTCGAGTGTAAGCCTAGGGTGGAAAATGCAGCAGCTACATTTCAAAAATAAAAATAGGTACCAGTAAAATTAATTGAGATATCAGTAGGTTAAGTGTTTTTGAATATCCATATTTAATCAGGAGCCCCATATAATGCTCCATAGAGTTCATGATGGGCCCCATAAGATGCTCCATACAAAATACGCCCCATATAATGCCTCACTTGCAATACTCACCTGTCCTCATTCCACCGCCAGCCGCCGCTGTGTCTTCAGCATCCTCTGCACTGACGTTCAGGCAGAGGGTGCGCACTAACCACATCATCGCACCCTCTGACCTGAGCATCACAGCAGAGGACGCGGAAGACGTAGCCGGGGGTGGAACGAGGGACAGGTGAATATCGCTGCTCACCTTCCCCATTATACTCATCTGCTCCCTCGCAGTCCCTGGAAGCTTCCCTGATGGTCTGCGGGCGCTGACAGCTTCTTCCAGTGTTGAGCGGTCACTGGTACTGCTCATTACAGTAATGAATATGCGTCTCCATCCCTATGGGAGTGGAGTCACGTCCATATTTATTACTGTAATGAGTGGTACCATGTGACCGCTCAACACAGGAAGAAGATGTCAGCGCCCGGAGACCATCGGAGATGCAGGGACTGCGGCAGGAGCAGGTGAGTATGTCACAGCTGCCGCTCCCCCTCCCCCGCCGACCCCCCTGGCACAATGACTCGAGTATAAGCCGAGAGGGGCACTTTCAGCCTAAAAAAATGGGCTGAAAATCTCGGCTTATACTTGAGTATATAAGGTAAATAAATAATAGGCCGAAGGCCTCTGATGTTCTAGAGCCTTTATCTTCCTAATCTGCCATACATACTTTAGGGGACACACATTACATTTCAACACACAAAAGTTTACTGGACAGTTCAAGTTCATCGGATTGTAGCACGCAGTTTCAGGCACAACACTTTTTTATTTCTATCACTTCCATATATCTATTTATCACTTCTTATTACAATTTGTTTATCGTGGACTATCCCCACGCTTACTCGGTCAGTCAGCCCCAGGGATTTGAGGTCCAGTTCTGCAGTACACCCGGGATCCATTACCTACCCTTAATTCCACATCCAATTTCCTATGTACCAAAGAGGATAAAGCATATTACATAGTACCTGTCCTTGATTTCTCGACGTTGCAGGAATGTCCACAAGGGATCCCAGTAAGGCATTCCACTGCCCCGAACAATAGATTCTAGCCTACTGCAACTTGATCTTGACTTTGGTTATCAAACTTCCCAATCTCAGGAAGCAGTTCTATTTTACTGGGGCTTGTCCCTCCCACTATGAGCTAGTCCCAAATGTTTAACTGTGTCGTATCTTATCCTGCACTATACGTTAAGCAACTGCATGACACTATTCACATTATAATACATGGCACAGTGTGACTGGAGTCTACAGGGGCAAAGACATGAAATACAGTCCACCTGTTCTACATTCTAAGTACACATCTTTTCACATGCTTTGTTGCACATTCCCCCGAAAAACAGTGTCTGCAAATTGAGATTCTGGTTTTGCTTTTATCCTAAGCCATGTGACGAGGCTCATTAAAGGGTCCACATTGACTGTTAGGATTGCTACTTCCAATAGGTGGCACTAGAGTTCTAGTCCTCTTCCTCTCTGAAGAGACAATTTGCATATTTCCCAGAGGAGCATTGTGGCTTTTAGTCTCCTTATCTCGACATGCTTAACATGTCACTCTCATCAAGGAGAAACAATATTTCTTGGATCCCAGTCAGACGCCTCTCACTCAGAGAAACCAGATCTCCACTTCGCACTGACGAGGGGCAGTACCCCGAAACACAGTGTCTGCAAGTTGAGATTCTGGTTTGGCTTTTATCCTAAGTCATGTGACAAGGCTCTTTATAGGGTCGACATTGACTGTTAGGATTGCTACTTCCAATAGGTGGCACTAGAGTTCTAGTTCTCTTCCTCTCTGAAGAGACAATTTGCACATGCTCAGTTGAATTTTGAGCAATCATTTTTTTCAAGACTAGCCCTTCAATAGTCATTTCCTTTTAAATGCTGATAGATGGATAAATGAATTAAACACAATATTTACAACCAGGAGAAAGAAATGCCATTCCCAAAAATGGTGTTTATTTGCTTGACTTTTGAAAAATATATTTTTCTTTGTTCTATCATAATGTATTTAATCATAGAATATTAGAGTTGGTATGGACCCCAGGGGTCATCGTGTCCAAACGCCTGACAATTCAGCACAGGATTCACTAAACCATCTCAGACAGATGTCTGTCCATCCCCTGAAGACTTCCATTGAAGAAGAACTCACCATCTCCTGGGGCAACCTGTTCCATTCATTGATTAATCTCACTGTCAAAAGTACTTTTTCTAATATCTAATCTGTATCTTCTCCTTTTAGTTTCATTCCATTGCTTTTCATGCTTCAATGTGTAAATTAGAATAAGGATGATCCCTCTACACTGTGACACCCCTTTAGATATTTGTAGACAGCTACTAAGTTTCATCTTGCCCTCCTTTTTTGCAAGCTGAACATTCCCAGTTCCTTAAACCATTCCTCACAGGATATACTTTAAGGTTCTGCTCACCATCCGCGTAGCTCTTCTCTGAACTTGCTCCAGTTTTTTAATGTCTTTTTTTTAAATGTGGTGCCCAGAACTGTAACGAAGGAGGAGTAGAGGGGGCAATTACTTCACGTGATCTAGACTCTATGCCTTTCTTAATACATCCTAGAACCATGTTTGCCTTTTATATCCCTGCACCACTCTGTTGACTCATGTGCACTCTGTGATCTGTTAGTAAACCCAAGTCTTTTTCACACATGCTGTTTCTTCCTTTCTGTAGATGTAATTTTCATTTTTCTTCCCCAGATGTAGAATCTTGCATTTCTCCCTCTTAAATACCATTCTATTAGTTGCTGCCCATTGTTCAAGCTTATCTAGATTCTTCTGAATCCTTTCTATTTCTTCTCTAGTGTTAGCTATCCCTCCTTGCTTTGCATAATCTGCAAATTTGATTAGTTTACCTTCAGTTCCCTTACCTAGATCATTTATAAAAAATGTTGAACAACACTGGTGACTGGACCTTTCGGTACCCCACTTGAAACACTCTTCCAATTGGATGTGCAACCATTTATTACCACTCTTTGAGTACAATCACTGAGCTAGTTGGGAATCTACCTAATTGTAGCCTAGTCAATATCATACTTAGCCATTTTTTCAATAAGGATAGACTTTGCCGAAGTGAACATCTACTATATCTACTGAATTCTCTTCTGATTCCATCATAGAAAGACATTAGATTAGTCTAGCATGACTTGTTTGCTACAAACCCATGCTGGTTTAATTACTGTATTCTTATCCAAGGACTTACATACATGCTGCTTAATAATTTGCTCAAAAATATTTCCCAATATATTCCTGTGTGTCTCAATGTAAGCTATTTCTCCCAACATTTTTGTGTAACATTTTAACCTTTACATATCGTTGACATCTGAGGTTGAGTTGTAATAATCACCATAGTAGGATAACAATGTAACTATTTGTATTCCTTACATCCATGGTCTTATAGCAACTCCGTGTAGATGGCCACAATGCAATTCTCCCAGTCAAAAGATCCCAACCCGGGGACTGGTAGTTCCACTCCCCCATATCAGGCGATAGCCACTGTCTCCCATCTTTTGGCTGGCCCACTGATTTTGCATCTTTAGTTTGCAGTTATAGCTTATGCTCCTCCAGATGATTGATATCTTGATTATAGGACATGTATCCAGCTCCAGTCGACAACAACAGTCCTTAGGATAGTTCCTCAAATCCAGAGGGCAGATACCCCAACCGTAGCATGCATATCCAGCTCCAGCTTGGAGCCTTGTTCCATCCAATCTCAAAAGTCCATACATACATGTGCATCAGGACCTAGCCACAGCAACATATCCTCGTCCCTCAACATCACCACATCAACTCATTAATTAAGCATGTGGCTTATTGTTCTACCTGTCCTGGGATCAGTCCTGTGGTTGGGCTACTGCAGCGCCCCAGAGTCCTGGTTGTGCAGTATTGTCACTCTGCCACTAAGGGGAGTGATGGTACGTCTGATTGTACTAAAAGAGTTCACCTGACCAGGTATCACAGTCACACATTACACTTCACACTCCGGCCACCAGGGGGAGCAAAAGGTTCTATTTAATAGGTCACTCCTCACACTCTGGTAAAACTGGGGGTTGGATATGAAGTTAGGAAGAAGCTGACTGGGTCTTGCCCAGGTAGCATCTAGTGAGAGGAGAGCGTTGCTTGGGAAGACTCAGGGGGGTCCCTGGCGGGGGTGGGATCCTGACAGAGGTCTAGCAAGAGACAGATCATTACGGAGCCGCGTCTGCATTTCATTGCGGCGGCATCTTAAGAAAGGACAAGAAGCAGAGTATATTGTTGGTGAAGTGAGAAACGAGATCACAGCACTAGGAGATAATACCGGGAGGAGTCGTGCCCTAAGATCGAGGCAACATCCTTCTGAGGTGCGTAGCCGGTGGCCGGAACGGCGAGGGAGTAATAGGCTCTACGCATCACTCCAACTATGGCAGGGCAGTTAACCTTAGGTTGGCTGTCTCACCTTTTCACCTAAGCAGACAATGGAAGCAATTGTGGGAGAGGGGCGTCTCTAGAGTCCCTCTAAAATAACTCCAGGCCTACCCCGTCATACGGGTGCGTCCTAGCCATACCAACTGGGGGACGGAGAGAGAACATCAGAAACAGATACAAGAGTTGTGAGGACTATCCGTGGTGCTCAGCAGGGAAGTACTACAACACACAGGCGCAAGTAGGAAGGCTACTGATTTCCACCTGCAAAGGGAACTCTGGATGTGCCTTCGGACTGGCCGGTCTCAGCTTGCCCTGTTAGCAGTGCTCTGGATTGTGGATGCCGAAGTCTACAGTATAAGGTAAAGAGACTGCAACCCTGTGTCCTCGTCATTTACTGAGATCTACACCATCACCATCTACACCTCTGGGAAACCCTGGGGACATACTTCACCTGTGGGAAGGTATACCATCTAGCTTCCATTCCATCACCCCAGCAGACCCCTAGCAGCGTCGGTCATCCTGACCGAATACCACAGGTGGCGTCACGAACACTTGACAGACTTCTACCTACTCCTTTGATTGGGCGCCCCTTAGCAGGGCCACGGACCGGGTCGGGCCACCATGACATCCCCAGAACCGAGACAGAGAGACCCGGTACCGAGTACCCCACTGCCTTGCGTTTGGGGGCCGCTACACTACGATACTATCACCATACCCCTTTAAACATTTGCTACAGGTAGCTCAAAGGATGAAGAATTTTACAGAAGCCCAGTCACTAGCCTCTCTACAGGGTTGTGTATTACAGACCCCCAGAGAGACAAAAATACACCTGCCCCCAACAAGTGCAAGCCAGAGATGCTAATGTAGCCCTTATGAATACATGTGATCCTGCCTGCACGTTGTCCTCTGCTTACTGTCACTGAATGGAAACATTGATTCCTGATGCTGAACATTTTCCAGGAGAGATTTGTGCACCTTAAACTAACAAACAAGCAAATCTCTAATAAAACACAACAAAAAGATTAACATAACCGATGCTCCATGCTGGAAAAAGTCCGCAACCCTTTGAGCCATGGACTCTGCTCTACGTCCATTGGTCCAATTGTCTTTAGTATGTGGCCAGCTCCTAACACATGTACTTACATTTTTATTTTTCTGAATGTTTTTTCACAAATTTTGAAGGCTGTTTGTAATTGTTGTTATTTCTTGCAAAACCAGTGGATCCAATTTGTGGATATATATATATATATATATATATATATATATATATATATATATATATATATATATATATACAGGTCCTTCTCAAAAAATTAGCATATAGTGTTAAATTTCATTATTTACCATAATGTAATGATTACAATTAAACTTTCATATATTATAGATTCATTATCCACCAACTGAAATTTGTCAGGTCTTTTATTGTTTTAATACTGATGATTTTGGCCTACAACTCCTGATAACCCAAAAAACATGTCTCAATAAATTAGCATATTTCAACCGTCCAATCAAATAAAAGTGTTTTTTAATAACAAACAAAAAAACCATCAAATAATAATGTTCAGTAATGCACTCAATACTTGGTCGGGAATCATTTGGCAGAAATGACTGCTTCAATGCGGCGTGGCATGGAGGCAATCAGCCTGTGACACTGCTGAGATGTTATGGAGGCCCAGGATGCTTCAATAGCGGCCTTAAGCTCATCCAGAGTGTTGGGTCTTGCGTCTCTCAACTTTCTCTTCACAATATCCCACAGATTCTCTATGGGGTTCAGGTCAGGAGAGTTGGCAGGCCAATTGAGCACAGTAATACCATGGTCAGTAAACCATTTACCAGTGGTTTTGGCACTGTGAGCAGGTGCCAGGTCGTGCTGAAAAATGAAATCTTCATCTCCATAAAGCATTTGACCCTGCCCTTGATGAAACACAGTGGACCAACACCAGCAGCTGACATGGCACCCCACACCATCACTGACTGTGGGTACTTGACACTGGACTTCAGGCATTTTGGCATTTCCTTCTCCCCAGTCTTCCTCCAGACTCTGGCACCTTGATTTCCGAATGACATGCAAAATTTGCTTTCATCAGAAAAAAGTACTTGGGACCACTTAGCAACAGTCCAGTGCTGCTTCTCTGTAGCCCAGGTCAGGCGCTTCTGCCGCTGTTTATGGTTCAAAAGTGGCTTTACCTGGGGAATGCGGCACCTGTAGCCCATTTCCTGCACACGCCTGTGCACGGTGGCTCTGGATGTTTCTACACCAGACTCAGTCCACTGCTTCCTCAGGTTCCCCAAGGTCTGGAATCGGTCCTTCTCCACAATCTTCCTCAGGGTCCGGTCACCTCTTCTCGTTGTACAGCGTTTTCTGCCACATTGTTTCCTTCCAACAGACTTACCATTGAGGTGCCTTGATACAGTACTCTGGGAACAGCCTATTTGTTGAAAAATTTATTTCTGGGTCTTACCCTCTTGCTTGAGGGTGTCAATGATGGCCTTCTTGACATCTGTCAGGTCGCTAGTCTTACCCATGATGGGGGTTTTGAGTAATGAACCAGGCAGGGAGTTTTTAAAAGCCTCAGGTATCTTTTGCATGTGTTTAGAGTTAATTAGTTGATTCAGAAGATTAGGGTAATAGGTCGTTTAGAGAACCTTTTCTTGATATGCTAATTTATTGAGACAGGTTTTTTGGGTTATCAGGAGTTGTAGGCCAAAATCATCAGTATTAAAACAATAAAAGACCTGACAAATTTCAGTTGGTGGATAATGAATCTATAATATATGAAAGTTTAATTGTAATCATTACATTATGGTAAATAATGAAATTTAACACTATATGCTAATTTTTTGAGAAGGACCTGTATATATATATATATATATTTAGGAACAAATAGTATTGTGATTATTATATGTATATACAATTAGTAATAATCATCCCAGGTTGTTCCCTACAGGTTTTTCATTTGGCATATTGATGCACGCAAGAACTAATAAGCAATAATTTAGTGTACAGATTATACACAATTAGACCTTATGGATAAGTTAATCACATTCCATGGAAGAGTACATTGCAATTGCTAAATAGAAAAACACTACTCTTTACAATTTTTAAACTATAAATAACAATATATGCCACCCAGTAAATCAAAATTATTAGGAACTCAGTTTAAAAAAATCACACATCAAATGCAAATCTTTTTCTTAGAACGTCTCAACCAACATAACTTTCACAATAAACTGTGCTGAAAAGTAGCTATTAGAAACAAATAAGTTCAGTTCTTGAATTGTTGGTGCTTGCCCTCCATAAATCACATCATTAGTAAATCTGTCCTAAGGTGAAAAACATAAAAGACTTTATTGTTTCAATAGCCCACTGAAGACACACATATTAACCATGCCTATTGTCCTCAATGCGTGGGACTCTCCAATGTTAACACTCATTCATTGCTTAACCATTAACTATGTATTTTAAGATGAATCACTGAAACCATTCAGGACCGTAGCTATCTAGAAAGCTATGCAACCATATGAATCAGTTACTCCCCTTTATTGCAATTATACTTCTTTAGAATGATAATTGTAACATATGCTCCTGAATGATTTACTGTTGTCAGTAAAAGGCAGGGCATTGACATTGTGCCAGAAAGCATAAACTATTGTTATCATATGCATATAAAAATGAATGATGACAAACTATTTCTAGTCACCTAATGACTATGTGTTACAATAAGTTGTACCTCTTGTGTTTTGTGTAAGTGTTCTGAACATTCCTACCGGATGAATATGTTTAGGAAGGTGTCTTCTTACATGTTCCTTAATGCCAAGCATTAATTTTGAGACAATGTCGTATCTCACATTTCAGAGACTTACTCATATACAGAGGCTTATGCACAATCTTCATATCTACAGAATCAAACCAACCAGTTTCTCGTTTGGTTGTTAGTTTTGAGTAATTAGATGAAAGATTACAATTTCCAAATATACCTTCATGTATTGAAAGTTTTAATTAACAGTGGCAGATCTGCACTTTAATTGTATTTTTAATGCAAATCTTTCTTTTACAATGACATCCCTCGAATTGAATGATGACAGCGACTCATTCGAGAATGGAATGCCCAATAAAATAATGAAACTGTGTTTGGGTTTATGGGATAATAGCAATGACTCATATGATGAGCCTGCTATCATGCTATCATCACTCCCTGGGACAATGGTACAAGCTCTTTGTCTTATTACTTTTCATAAAAGAAAAATTCCAACTTTGTTCATAGTATTTATTACATATGTATAGAGAAAACCACAAATTCTTGACATGACACAGTTTTGAGGTGAAAGAATATGAGTCAATTGTGGCATGATGCACTGCGCATACTAAGATAGACATGAGGGTGACATGTATCTGTGGTTTTGTACACAAATTTTTCCCTCCAACATACCGATCCTACAGAAATTGAAATTGGCTGCATTAACCATTTACACACCGAGATAAGTGATTAAAGTTTTCTCAAATTGTAATTATCTTATTTTTATGACCTTCCTAAAATAAAATATACTATTCTCCATAATACATATGAATGTAAATTTGTTTCAGATATTTTTCACATGGTAATGATTGCCAGATTTTAGTAAGTATCAAAATGTATCAGAAAGTGCCATAGATCATATGCATTAGTTTTTTATTGGTAGTTCAGATTCCCATTCAGACATTAATTAAGCAAAAAAGAAAAAAAAGTAGTCAAAATCTCCAAAAATGTCTCTATTAGTGTTGAGCGATAGCGTCCGATACTTGAAAGTATCGCTATCGGAAAGTATCGGCCGATACCGGCAAAGTATCGGATCTAATCCGATACCGATACCCGATACCAATACAAGTCAATGGGACTCAAGTATCGGACGGTATCCCTGATTGTTCCCAGGGTCTGAAGGAGAGGAAACTCTCCTTCAGGCCCTGGGATCCATATTATTGTGTAAAATAAAGAATTAAAATAAAAAATATTGATATACTCACCTCTCCGACGCAGCCTGCACCTTATCGAGGGAACCGGCAGCCTTCTTTGCTTAAAATGCGTGCGTTTACTGCCTTCCGTGACGTCACGGCTTGTGATTGGTCGCGTGCCGCCCATGTGGCCGCGACGCGACCAATCACAGCAAGCCGTGACGTAATTTTCAGGTCCTGAATGCCTAATTCTAGAATTAGGCATTCAGGACCTGAAAATTACGTCACGGCTTGTTGTGATTGGTCGCGTCGCGGTCACATGGGCGGCACACGACCAATCAGAAGCCGTGACGTCACGGAAGGCAGTAAACGCGCGCATTTTAAGCAAAGAAGGCTGCCGGTTCCCTCGGTAAGGTGCAGGCTGCGTCGGAGAGGTGAATATATCCCTATTTTTTATTTTAATTCTTTCTTTTGCACATTGATATTAATCCCGATACCGATTCCCGATATCACAAAAGTATCGGAATTCCGATACCCGCAAGTATCGGCCGATACCCGATACTTGCGGTATCGGACTGCTCAACACTAGTCTCCCATTTTTTGTATAACATGCATACTTTCTAACACAAGACATTATTTGAGGCTTAAGAATTGTTCTCTTTAAAAGAATATATGCTGCTGTTTTGGGATATACAGTTGTGCTCAAAAGTTTACATACCACAGCAAAAAATTAGCTTTCTTGGCCTTTTTTCAGAGAATATGAATGATAACAGCAAAACTTTTTCTCCACTCATGGTTGGTGGTTGGGTGAAGCCATTTATTGTCAAACTACAGTGTTTTCTTTTTAAATCATAATGACAACCCAAAACATCCAAATGACCCTGATCAAAAGTTCACATACCCTTGTGATTTTCACCTGATAACATGCACAGAATGTGGTACAAATGGGTTTGAATGGCTACTAAAGGTAATATCCTCACCTGTGACCTGTTTGCTTGAAATCAGTGTGTGCATAAAAGCTGAGTGAGTTTCTGGGATCCAGACAGACTCTTGCATCTTTCATCCAGCCACGGACATTTCTGGATTGTGAGTCATGGGGAAAGCAAAAGAATTGTCAATAGATCTGTGTAAAAAGGTTGTTGAACTGTATAAAACAGGAAAGAAATACAAAATCATATCCAAGGAATTGATAATGGCAGTCAGCAGCGGTAAAATTGTGATTAACAAATGTAAAATCATGGGCTCTGTAAAATCAAAACCACGGTCAGGTAGACCAACTAAAATATGCCACAACTGCCAGGAAAATTGTTCAGGATGCAAAGAAAAACTCACAAATAACATCAGCTGAAATACAGGACTGTCTGAAAACTAGCTGTGTGGCTGTTTCAAGATGCACAATAAGGAGGCACTTGAAGAAAAATGGACTGCATGGTCAAGTCGCCAGAAGAAAGCCATTACTGCGCAATTGCCACAAAGTATATCGCTTACAATACACAAAACGGCACAGAGAAAAGCCTCAAAATTTCTGAAACAAGGTAATTTGGAGTGATGAGAACAAAATTGAACTTTTTGGCTACAATCATAAATGTTACATTTGGAGAAAGGTCAACAAGGCCTATGATGAAAGGAACACCATTCCTACTCTAAAGCATGGAGGTGGATCTCTGATGTTTTGGGATGTGTGAGCTAGAAAGGTACAGAAAACTTGGTCAAAGTTGAAGGAAAGCTGTTAAATGCAGCATGGTATCAGCAAATACTGGAGGCAAATTTGCACTCATCAGCCCGGAAGCTGCGCATGGAACGTACTTGGACGTTGCAACATGACAATGATCCAAAACACAAGGCCAAGTCGACCTGTAATTGGCTACAGCAGAACAAAGTGAAGGTTTTGAAGTGGCCATCTCAGTCTCCTGATCTCAATATCATTCGGTCACCCTGGGGAGATCTCAAGCGCGCAGTTCTTGCTAGACCGTCCATCAATTTACAGGAACTGGAGGCTTTTTGCCAAGAAGAGTGGGCAAATATAAAATATAGGACCTCATCAACAACTACCACAAAAGACTTCAAGATGTCATTGATGTCAGAGGGGACAATACACAATATTAAGAAATAGGGTATGTGAATTTTTGATCAGGGTTAGTGTTGAGCATTCCGATACTGCAAATATCGGGTATCGGCCGATATTTGCTGTATCGGAATTCCGATACCGAGTTCCGATATTTTTGCGATATCGGAAATCGGAATCGGAAGTGTGCGGTGCGTATGGTTCCCAGGGTCTGGAGGAGAGGAGACTCTCCTTCAGGCACTGGGATCCATATTCATGTAAAAAATAAATAATAAAAAAAAAAAATATTGATGTACTCACCCCTCCGGCGGACCCTGGCTCTTGGCGGTGCCTCCATTCCTAAGAATGCAGGGAGTGAAGGACCTTCAATGATGTCGCGGCTTGTGATTGGTCGCGTGGGCGGTCACATGAGCGGTCACGCGACCAATCACAAGCCACAACGTCATCGAAGGTCCTTCACTCTGCATTCTTAGGAACGGAGGCAGACGCTTGGACCTGTGAGAACCGGGGCCGTCGGAGGGGTGAGTATATCAATATTTTTTATTTTTATTCTTTATTTTATATATGAATATGGATCCCAGGGCCTGAAGGAGAGTTTCCTCTCCTTCAGACCCTGGGAACCATTCCGATATTTTGTGTCCCATTGATATGCATTGGTATCGGGTATCGGTATCGGCGATATCCGATATTTTTTGGATATCGGACGATCCAATCCGATACCGATACCTTTGCATATCGGAAGGTATCGCTCAACACTAATCAGGGTCATTTGGATGTTTTGGCTTGTCATTATGATTTAAAAAGAGAAAACACAATAGTTTGACAATAAATGGTTTCACCCAACCACTAACCATGAGCGGAGAAAATGTTTTGGTGTTATCATTCATATTCTCTGAAAAAAAGTCAAGAGAGCTAAAATTCTGCCTGGGTATGTAAACTTTTGAGCATTGTATATATTTTGCAAAAACAGCCGCACTCCTGTTTGAAAAAGGTTCCAGGAGCAACTGAAATGTTGCTATTTTGATATGCAGTAATATAGACATCCTATTTCTTATGCTTCAGTGGAGAAATTCTATAGTTTTCGGGCTATACTTATTATGGACCAGGTTGGGGTTTGAATTGCATTTGCACACTATATTGTTATGGTGCTACTTCATATATATATAGTTTATACTGCCTCATTATCTGTGGTCTTTAATTAGTGCTTCATATAGCAGTAATGCCATTTAAAGGGAACCTGTCACCTGAATTTGGTGGGACCAGTTTTGGGTCATATGGGTGGGGTTTTCGGGTGTTTGATTCACCCTTTATTGCGGCCAGCATGCAGCCAGCGGGTAAGGAAAGGGTGAATCAAACACCCGAAAACCCCGCCCATATGACCCAAAACTGGTCCCGCCAAACTCAGGTGACAGGTTCCCTTTAAATTTTATACAGTATATAAATTTCATATTCATAAATCTTAGCGCTAATAATGTACTGCTGTATTCTTTTGTTTGTATATATAACATGAAATTCTCACCAGATGTCAGTAGAAACCCATTTAATCCACTCAGGCAAAGCATTCCATCCATAGATGTCCATAAATTAAGTTGTGTGTTATAATGAGATATCACACAAGGAAAAATTATTGAATACTCAAAGAAAGAGAGGTCCAAAAAGCCATGGAAACTCATGACACAAGCTTAAATCTATCAGTATTTAGAAAGCAATCCCGCCACTAAGTGAACAGTAATATCAGCTGGTTCAACTGATGGCCTATAAAAATTGTCTCATTACTAAGGTACACATAAGAAACATCTCATGATGGGTAAAACCAGTGAGCTGTCTTAAGACCTTTGCAACCTTATTGTTGCAAAACATAATGATGGCATTGGTTACAGAACAGTTTCTAAACTCCTAAAGTTTCCAGTGAGCAATGTTGGGGCCGTAATCTGGAAGTGCAAAGAACATAATTTCACCATAAAAAGACCAAGACAAGGTGCTCAGAGCAAGATTTCAATCAGGAGTGAAAATATTATCTTAAGAGTTGTAAAGGACCCAAGGACCATCTGTGGAGAGCTACAGAAAGACCTGGAATCTGCAGTTGCAATTCTTTCATTGAAAACTAAAAGTAATGCACTCAACCTCCATGGCTTCTATGCACGCTCACCACACAAGACTTTATTGTTGAGCAAAAAGCATTTTCAACGGCATTTAAAGTTTGCTCAACAAAATTTAGACAAGCCTGTGAAACACTGGGAAAATATTTTCTGGTCAAATGACACCAAAATTGAACTATTTTTATGTTATAATACACACCATGTTTGAAGGACAAAAGGCACTACATTTCAACCCAAAAATACCATACCAACAGGGAAGTTTGGCGGTGGGAACATCATGGTGTGAGGTTGGTTGTCAGCATATCACACTGGAAAACTTCATATACCGTATATACTCGAGTATAAGCCGACCCGAGTATAAGCCGACCCCCCTAATTTTGCCACAAAAAACTGGGAAAACTTATTAACTCGAGTATAAGCCTAGGGTGGAAATGCAGCAGCTGCCGGTTAATGTCAAAAATTAAAATAGATACCAATAAAAGTAAAATTAATTGAGACATCAGTAGGTTAAGTGTTTTTGAATATCCATATTGAATCAGGAGCCCCATATAATGATCCATACAGTTCATGATGGGCCCCATAAGATGCTCCATAGAAACATTTGCCCCATACAATGCTGCATAAAGGTTGATGGCCCCATAAGATGCTCCACACATTATGGCCCCATAAGATGCTCCACACACTGTGGCCCCATGAGATGCTCCATACATTATGGCTTCATGAGATGCTCCACACATTAGGGGCCCCATGAGATGCTCCACACATTATGGCCCCACACGATGCTCCATACATTGTGGCCCCATGAGATGCTCCACACATTAGGGGCCCCATGAGATGCTCTACACATTATGCCCCATAAGATGCTCCTCATATATGCCCCATAAGATGCTCCTCATATATGCCCCATAATATGCTCCATACATTTGCCCCATTTGCTGTTGCTGCAATTAAAATAAAAAAAATCACATACTCACCTCTCTTCACTCAGGCCCCCATCACTTGCGATAGTCACCTTCCACGTTCCATCACTGTGCGCTGCTCAGTCTTCCATCCTCTGCACTGACTGTTCAGACAGAGGGCGGCGTGCACACTAAGCGCATCATTGCGCCCTCTGACCTGAACAGTCACAGCCAGAGGACGGAAGACAGGGCAGCGCGCAGCGGTGGAACGGGGGACAGGTGACTATCGCGCAATGCTCCCCCTCCCCTGATATACTCACCTGCTCCCGGCGCAGTCCCTGGCAGCGTCTCACTGACAGATGGTCTTCGGAAGCCGGCGGCATCTTCCTGTGTTCAGCGGTCACGTACCGCTCATTACAGTAATGAATATGCGTGCATATTCATTACTGTAATGAGCGGTATCACGTGACCGCTGAACACAGGAAGAGCTGCCCAGAGACCATCGGACATGCAGGGACCACACCAGGAACAGGTGAGTATATCACAGCCACCTCTCCCCCTCACCCGCCGACCCCACACCGACACTGACTCGAGTATAAGTCAAAAGGGAGACTTTCAGCCCAAAAAAGTGGGCTGAAAATCTCGGCTTATACTCGAGTATATATGGTAATTGAAGGAAGGATGAATGGACAAATGTAACTAGACATTGTTGATAAAAATCTACTGCCACGATTGATTATTAAGATTAAATGAGGGTGGACATTTCATCAAGACAATGATACCAAGTACACAGCAAAGGTATAATTTTTAAATAATTAAATTGCATTTTATTGAATTAAATATATATTTGATCACCTACCAACAAGCAATAATTCTGTCTCTCACAGACCTGTTAGTGCTTCTTTCAGAAGCCCTCCTACTCTGCACTCATTACCTGTATTAATTGCACCTAGTTGAACTTGTAACCTGTATAAAAGACACCTGTCAACACACTCAATCACACACATTCCAGCCTCTCCACCATGGCCAAGACCAAAGTGGTGTCTAATGACAAAAAAATGGGATGAGTGTTGTGAATTCCGTTCTGGAGCTCCCTCCTGTGGTTGCTAATGGTATTTTTGTGAGTTCTGCCCTTGGGCTCCCTCTGGTGGTTTCGAGTGGAACTGCTGCTCCTTTAGGTAGCTGTGGCAGCTGCTTTCACTAATCGCCTTGCTTGGGTTTGTTATTTAAACCTTCTCTGGGCTTTAGTTCATGCCAGCTGTCAATGTTCTTGGTTGGATTTGGTTCTCTCCTTGGATTTCTCATATGGCCTGTCTTTGTCAGCAAAAGATACGTTTTTGCTAAGTTTTTGTTTGTCCATTTGCCTGGACTCTATTGCTCTGCAGATATGTCTCTTTTTGTCCAGCTTGTCACTATGTCATATTCTGGCTAGCTGGAAGCTCTGGGAAAGCAGATTTGCCCCTCCACACCATGAGTCGGTGTGGAGTTCATTTTTGTAAACTCTGCGTGGATTTTGTAGTTTTTAATACTGACCGCACAGTATCCTTTTCTCTCTGTCTTTCAAGTTTAGTATTGGCCTCCTTTGCTGAAATCTGATTTCATTTCTGTGTACGTCATTTCCCTCTGCACTCACAGTCAATATTTGTGGGGGGCAGTCTTTCCTTTTGGGGTTTTCTCTGAGGCAAGATAGCTTTCTATTTCCTTCTTTAGGGGTAGTTAGTTCTTAGGCTGTGAAGAGGTGTCTAGGGAGAGTCAGGAACATCCCACGGCTATTACTAGTGTTGTTGTTAGGATTAGGGACTGCGGTCAGTAGAGATACCATCTTCTCAGAGCTCGCTCCATGTTGCGTTTTAACCACCAGGTCATATCAGTGTGGCCTCTTAACCACCAGGTCATAACAGATGGGATACAGGACAATAGGCAAACAGCTTGATGAGAAGGCAGCAACTGTTGGTACAATTATTGGAAAATGGAAGAAACACAAGATGATTATCTGGGGTCGGTCCTCAGTCTGCGGCTGCATGCAATATGGTAACAATGTTTTGAACTTTTGACTTTCAAGCTCCATATCTCACCATCCACTACTGCTTCGAATGTGAGACTACCATCATTTTATAGACAATCTTCTTGATTATCTCATGCATACATTTGCAACTATGTAGCATATGATTAGTTATTCAGATTCTTGTCATGTTACTGCATTGTTACTGTTTTGCTCCAAAGAAATACAAATTTTATTTTTTATTATTTTGTTAGTATTTTGTAAATCCACCTTTGGCTTTCAACACTGTCTGAATCCTTTTGGGCATGCTCTTGATCAGATTCAAACATGTCTCAACTGACATCTGACCCAACGTCTCTTCTGCTGGAACACTATGTTATCCTTTTCATACCCATTGTACTAGAGTGTACAGAGTAACTCATCTTGTAAGGATACTTGCATGTAGCTTAACATTGAGACCACCATCAATTGTGGTCAAGTATCCAATGTCTTTGGCTGTGAAACAACCTAATGTCATCAGGCTTCCTCCACCAAACTTCATAGTTCCTTCAATTTCTCGATCCATTATAATATTTTTTCCTTGTTTCTTCTAGACCTATTTGCATCAGTAAGAACATAGTTTATTAACTTACGTCTCTCTCGATGTCACCCGTTTCCAATCTTCTACTGTCCACTTTCGCATGTTTTTGCAAACTTGAGCTGACGCTTGTTATGACGATATTGTAGTGAAGGCTTCTTCAACATTTCTCGAGCCACTATTTCAAACTTGCGTAACATGAATAGCACAATGCTTGCATGGACGTCTGTGATCTCACTATTACTAAGCATACAAGCCACCTGCATTGCTGCGCTTCTCGCCCCAGAACTGATAGATCTAGTGATGAGCCGACTTGTTGATTCCTATATTTTGCCTGGACGTCTTCTTGGCTTTACAATGGAGAGACAGACTTTATTTTGTATTCTTCCAAATGTCATGGCACTCAGATGATACAGTTTGGCAATTTTCTTGCCCGAGAGACTGCTATTTATGAGCTAGATGAAGCTGTTTCTCTTTTCTTGGGAAATCTTCTTCATGGCTGCTCATTGATTTGAACCAGTGATTAGTGTTGAGCATTCCGATACCGCAAGTATCAGGTATCGGCCGATACTTGCGGGTGTCGGAATTCCGATACAGAGATCCGATACTTTTGTGGTATCGGGTATCGGTATCGAAACAACATTAATGTGTAAAAGAAAGAATTAAAATAAAAAATATTGCTATACTCACCTCTCCGACGCAGCCTGGACCTTACCGAGGGAACCGGCAGCGTTCTTTGCTTAAAATGCGCGCGTTTACTGCCTTCCGTGACGTCACGGCTTGTGATTGGTCGCGTGCCGCCCATGTGGCCGCGACGCGACCAATCACAGCAAGCCGTGACGTAATTTTCAGGTCCTGAATGCAGAATTAGGCATTCAGGACCTGAAATTACATCACGGCTTGCTGTGATTGGTCGCATCGCGGTCACATGGGCGGCACGCAACCAATCACAAGCCGTGACGTAATTTTAAAATGCACGCGTTTCCTGCCTCCCGTGATGTCACGGCTTGTGATTGGTCACGTCGCCCATGTGACCGTGACGCGACCAATCACAAGCCGTAACGTAATTTTCAAATCCTGAATACCTAGAATTAGGCATTCAGGACCTGAAAATTACGTCACGGCTTGC
The DNA here is from genome assembly GCF_051348905.1 of Ranitomeya variabilis. NCBI lineage: Eukaryota > Metazoa > Chordata > Amphibia > Anura > Dendrobatidae > Ranitomeya > Ranitomeya variabilis. Next base: position 262,675,607 of record NC_135237.1, on the reverse strand, counting down.
TGTGATTGGTCGCGTCGCGGCCACATGGGCGGCATGCGACCAATCACAAGCCGTGACATCACGGAAGGCAGTAAACGCGCGCATTTTAAGCAAAGAACGCTGCCGGTTCCCACGGTAAGGTCCAGGCTGCGTCGGAGAGGTGAGTATAGCAATATTTTTTATTTTAATTCTTTCTTTTACACATTAATATGGATCCCAGGGCCTGAAGGAGAGTTTCCTCTCCTTCAGACCCTGGGAACCATCAGGGATACTGTCCGATACTTGAGTCCCATTGACTTGTATTGGTATCGGGTATCGGTATCGGATTAGATCCGATACTTTGCCGGTATCGGCCGATACTTTCTGATACCGATACTTTCAAGTATCGGACGGTATCGCTCAACACTACCAGTGATCTTTCAAATAAAATGCTAAATAGTTGCAAGTAAAATTTATTTTTGAGATAGCCAAGATGATTGTCTATAAAATTATTGCAGCCTCAGGTTCAAACATTGTATCCTTTTGCTCGTCACTATACATCCACACCCACAAACTTACATTTAGTTTTATTTGGCTTTTATGTGGTATACCAACACAAAGTAGCAAGTATTTGTAAAGTGTACAGGAATGATAAATGATTTTCTAAATATTTTAAAAATATAAATCTGAAAATTGTGAGTTATATTCAGCCCCACTTGTGTCAATACTTTGTAGGTCCATATTTTGCTTTAAATACTGCTGCAAGTCTTTAGAGGGCATGTCTCATCCAGTTTTGCACATATAAAGGCAGAAATTTTAACCCATTCTTCATTGCAAATTAGCTCTTCCTCAATGAGATTGGATGTAGAGCGTCTGTGACCATCAATTGTCAAGTATTGCCACAGACTCTCAATGTGATTTAGGTCTGATCTTTTACAGGGCCATTCAAACAAATTAATATGCTTTGATTTACACTTTCAGTATAGCTCTGACAGTATGTTTAGGATTATTGTACTGCTGAAAGGTAAACTTATGCCCCAGCCTCAGGCCTTTTACAGTCTTAAACAGCTTTTTCTCCAAGATTTTCCTATATTAACTCCATTCTTATTTACCGTATATACTCAAGTATAGGCCGAACTGAGTGTAAGCCGAGACCCCTAATATTGCCACAAAAAACTGGGAAAATGACTCGAGTATAAGCCTAGGGTAGAAAATGCAGCAGCTACCGGTAAATGTCAAAAATAAAAATAGATACCAATAAAAGTAAAATTAATTGAGATATCAGTAGGTTTAAGTGTTTTTAAATATCCATATTGAATCAGGAGCCCCATATAATGCTCCACACAGTTCATGATGGGCCCCATAAAATGCTCCATACAAAATGCACCCCATATAATGCTCCATAAAGTGTATGATGGGTCTCATAAGATGCTCCATATTAAAATATGCCGCATATAATGCTGCACAAAGGTTAATAGCCCCATAAGATGCTCCATAAACACATTTGCCCCATACAGTGCTGCATAAAGGTTAATAAGGGCCCCATAAGATGCTCCATAGAGACATTTGCCCCATATAATGCTGCACAAAAATTATTATGGCCCCATAAGATGCTCCATACAGACATTTGCCCCATATAATGCTGCACAAATGCTGATTATGGCCCCATAAGATGCTCCAAAGACACATTTGCCCCATATAATGCTGCACAAATGCTGATTATGGCCCCATAAGAAGCTCCATAGACACATTTGCCCCGTATAATGCTCCACAAATGCTGACTATGGCCCCATAAGATGCTCCATAGAGATATTTGCCCCATATAGTGCTGCACAAATGCTGATTATGGCCCCATAAGATGCTCCATAAACTATTATGTCCCATATGCTGTTGCTGCGAATAAAAAAAAATGACATACTCACCTCTCGTCACTCAGGCCCCCAGCATTTGATATAGTCTCCTTTCCACGTTCCACCGCCGGACGCCGCTGTGTCTTCCCCGTCCTCCGCACTGACTCTCAGGCAGAGGGCACGCACTAACCACGTTATCGCACCCTCTGACCTGAGAGTCAGAGGCAGATGACGCGGAAGGCGGTGCCCGGAGGTGGAACAAGGAGAGTTGAATGTCTCCGTGCTCCCCCTCCCCATTATATGCACCTGCTCCTGGCGTGGTCCCTGGCAGCTTCTCTGATGGACTCTTCGGGCACGGCAGCTCTTCCAGCTTTGAGCGGTCACTGGTACCGCTCATTACAGTAATTAATGTGCGGCTCCACTACTATGGGAGAGTAGTCGCATCCATATTCATTACTGTAATGAGAGGTACCATGTGACCTCTCAAAGCTGGAAGAGCTGCAGTGCCTGGAGACCATCGTAGATGCAGGGACCTCGCCAGGAGCAGGTGAATATGTCACAGCCACCTCTCCCCCTCCCCCGCCGACCCTCCTGGAACAATTACTCAAGTATAAGCCGAGAGGGTCACTTTCAGCCTAAAAAAATGGGCTGAAAATCTCGGCTTATACTCGAGTATAAACGGTACATCAACTCTGACCAGCTTCAATATCCCAGCTGAAAAAAAGTATCCCCACAGCATGATGCTGCCACCACTATGTTTGAAGAAAGGGATGATGCTTTCAGTGACATGTGCAGTGTTTGTTTTCCACCACACATAGCATTTTGCATTTAGCTCAAAATGATCTACTTCAATGTCATTTGACCAGAGCACCTTCTTCCACATGCTAGCTGTGTCAGGACATAGCCAGTTGGTACACGGAGCAGCAGTAGGATCTTGAGGATATGGGGGAATCAAGGTCAGGATATAGCCAGAGGTTGGTACATGAAGCAGCAGTTTAGTTGGGAGGATAAGCAGTTAATGTAGTCAGGATATAGCCAAAGGTCAGTACACGGAGCTGCATTGGATCTTGAAGATAAGCAGCAGGTGGGAAGAAGCTAGACTAAAGGCTGAGAGCTCAATAACCTTGCAATGAAAAAAGTGCAGTGCCAGGTTTAAGTAAAGTGTTCAATCAAGAACTTGGGGTGGAGATATCAGGAACTCAAGTTTGAGACATGAGGAACAACACAGGTAATATTAACTGATTTAGCAAGGAACTGTCTAGCAAGTTGAATAGCTCAGAGGGAAGAGCTGCTGTCTGGTGCACAAGAGTTGCTGGGTTAAAATCCCAACAAATGGGTTGAATAGTTTTCTGTGACAAATTCTGAGCTTGGGCTTTTTTTTACTCTTTTCCACAACCTTATCCTTGACCTGTCTTGTTTCTTGGTTTTCACTATGCTGTTTGATCCCTAATGCTTTCAAACAAACCTCTGAGTCCTTCACAGAACAGATGCGGTTGTACTGACAATAAATTATACAGAGGTGGATTTACTAATTATGAGCCTTGAGCCTTCTGGAGGGAATTGGTCACTCAGAATTTTATTTAACCCCTTTCTACCATTGGATTTACTATTCCGTCCATGTGGGGTGGGCCCTACTTCCCATGGACGGAAGAGTACATCCAGCGCGATCATCCGAACTCATGGGGGGAGCGAGGCCAATCGTGGAAGGGTGTCAGCTGACTATCGCAGCTGACATCGGGCACTATGTGCCAGGAGTGGTCACGGACCGAGGGTCTCCTACCTCCTTCTCCCTGGCCGTGGGGGCCTTCCAGGTCCTGCAGGGAGGTGGCTTTCAAGCGCCTGCTCAGAGGAGCAGTCGGGAAGCCTCCCTGCAGCACCTGTCAGATCGCTGATCTGACAAAGTGCACTGCAAAGTGTCAGATCAGAGATCTGATCATATATATAGTGATGTCCCCCCTGGGGCAATGTAAAAAAGTAAAAAAAAAAAACATTTACATGTGTAAAAAAAAAAATTCCTAAATAAAGAAAAAAAAAATATTGCTCCGATAAATACATTTCTTTATCTAAATAAAAAAAACAATAAAAGTACACATATTTAGTATTGCCGCGTCCGTAACGACCCGACCTATAAAACTGTCCCACTAGTTAACCTCTTCAGTGAACATTGTAAAAAATAAAAAACGAGGCAAAAAACAACGCTTTATTATCATACTGCTGAACAAAAAGTAGAATAATGCGCGATCAAAAAGACGGATGTAAATAACCATGGTACCGCTGAAAAAGACATCTTGTCCCACAAAAAACGAGCCACCATACAGCGTCATGAACGAAAAAATAAAAGTTATTGTCCTCAGAATAAAGCAATGCAAAAATAATTATTTTTTATATAAAATAGTTTTTATCGTATAAGAGCGCCAAAACATAAAAAAAGATGTAAATGAGGTATCGCTGTAATCGATCTGACCTGAAGAATAAAATTGCTTTATCAATTTACCAAGTGAGGAAACGGTATAAGCACCCCCCAAAAGAAATTCATGAATAGCTGTTTTTAGTTCATTCTACCGCACAAAAATTGGGAATAAAAAGCGATCAAAAAATGTCACGTGCCCAAAAATAGTACCAATAAAAACGTCAACTCGTCCCGCAAAAAACAAGACCTCACAAGACTCTGTGGACCAAATATGGAAAAATTATATCTCTCAAAATGTCTTTTAGTGTGTGACGGCTGCCAATCATAAAAATTCGCTAAAAACACGCTATAAAAGTAAATCAAACCCGCCATCATCACCCCTTTAGTTAGGGAAAAATAATAAAATTAAAAAAAAAAAAATATTTATTTCCATTTTCCCATTAGGGTTAGGGTTGGGGCTAAAGTTAGGGTTAAGGTTTGGGATAAAGTTAGGATTAGGGTTAGGGTTGGGGCTAAAGTTAGGTTAGGGTTTTGGCTAAAGTTAGGGTTAGGGCCACAGTTAGGGTTAAGGTTATGGTTGGGGTTAGGGTTGGGGCTAAAGTTAGTGTTAGCGCTGGAGCTAAAGATAGGGTTATGGTTGTGGCTAAAGTCAGGGTTAGTGTGTTAGGGCTAGCGGAACGCACCAAATAGTTAGAGAAAAGGAATAAGGTGCGTTCGCAGCCCAGGGTCCACCGTGTAGAGATGGAATCTGCTGCTAAGCAATGACGGACTATATGGCGGTACAATGAAGATACACACACACACACACAGGTTAGCTTCACCCTGTGTGAAAAAAGTGAACCCTGTTGCGTCACAGGGCCGCAGTACCGCATGTAACAGATATAATAATAATAAAGTAGCACGAGAGTGCATGCGGTGCCGCACTGACGGACGCCACTAACCACCCAGACTTGGGTTTGGAAAGGGCGGTGATAGCGCATGGTGCCACACTGGCGGTCACAGCAATAGACGCTGTTTGTGTACAAGTGTTGGTAACAAGTCGGGCATTAGATTACAATCATACTCCTTACACAAGCTTTCAAACACAAGGGAGGGGATGATTAACCCCTTTCTGACCTCGGACGGGATAGTACGTCCGAGGTCAGAAGTCCCGCTTTGATGCGGGCTCCGGCAGTGAGCCCGCATCAAAGCCAGGACATGTCAGCTGTTTTGAACAGCTGACATGTGCCCGTAATAGGCGCGGGCAGAATTACGATCTGCCCGAGCCTATTAACTAGTTAAATGCCGTTGTCAAACGCAGACAGCAGCATTTAACTACCACTTCCGGCCGGAAATGAGCGCATCGCCGACCCCCGTCACATGATCGGAGGTCGGCGATGCTTCAGAATAGTAACCATAGAGGTCCTTGAGACCTCTATGGTTACTGATCCCCGGCAGCTGTGATCACCACCCTGTGGTTGGCGCTCACAGCACATCTGCAATTCTGCTACATAGCAGCGAACATCAGATCGCTGCTATGAAGCAGAGGCGATCGTGTTGTGCTAGCTTCTAGCCTCCTATGGAGGCTATAGAAGCATGGCAAAAGTAAAAAAAAAAAGTTAAAAAAAATAAATCAATAAAAAAATCAAACCTACATATATTTGGTATCGCCGCATTCAGAATCGCCCAATCTATCAATAAAAAAAACATTAACCTGATTGCTAAACGGCGTAGCGAGAAAAAAATTTGAAACGCCAGAATTATGTTTTTTTTGTCGCTGTGACATTGCATTAAAATGCAATAACGGGAGATCAAAAGAACGTATCTGCACCAATATGGTATCATTAGAAACGCCAGCTCGGCACGCAAAAAATAAGCCCTCAACTGATTTCAGATCATGAAAAATGCAGACGCTACGAGTATCGGAAAATGGCGCATTTTTTTTTTACCAAAGTTTGGAATTTTTTTTCACCACTTAGCTAAAAAATAACTTAGTCATGTTAGGTGTCTATGAACTCATAATGACCTGGAGAATCATAATGGCAGGTCAGTTTTAGCATTTAATGTACCTAGCAAAAAAGCCAAGCAAAAAACAAGTGTGGGACTGCACTTTTTTTGCAATTTCACCGCACTTGGAATTTTTTTCCCGTTTTCTAGTACATGACATGGTAAAACCAGTGATGTCGTTCAAAAGTACAACTCGTCTCACAAAAAATAAGCCCTCACATGGCCAAACTGATGGAAAAGTAAAAAAGTTATGGCTCTGGGAAGGAGAGGAGTGAAAAATGAACACGGAAAAATGGAAAATCCCAAGGTTATGAAGTGGTTAAAGAGCGACTTTCACTCACAACACACACACGTAAACAAGTGCATACTAGCGCATGGCCGTGCGGCCATGCAAACCTTTTATAGCTGCAGCAAGTTCAGGACCTTCCTAGAGGACCAATGAGAACTGCTCACATGACCGCTCCGTGACCAATCACAGGCCGCAACGTCATCTAAGGACTTTCAAGCGCTCATTCTTATGAACGGAGGCTGGCGGTTACAACCAGGGTGCGTCAGAGGGTGAGTATATCAATATTTTTTATTTTTATTCTTTATTTTACACATTATTATCGATCCCGATACCGATTCCCGATACCACAAAAGTATCGGATCTCGGTATCGGAATTCCGATACAACAAATATCGGCCGATACAACAAATATCGGCCGATACCCGATACTTGCGATATCGGAATGCTCAACACTAGTGGCTGCAGCAGCTTTACCCACTGCCACCTCTGTTCCGACCATATCTCACCTCCCATTGCATGAGAGATACTCTGGGGACAGTAAGTCCTGTAGGGGTTTCATGAGCCAGTGTGGTATATAACTCGCGCTCCTGGTTGCTCGTTTTCCCACAGAGCGGGCAAAGGTGGGATTCATAATCTCTCTCTTGTCAGACAGGGCGATGCAGTGGGCTACGCCGCTGTGGGAGTGCAACGATCATGTGGTGCGGAGTGTTCCTCAGTTTCTGGACACTCTGAAACAGGTCTTTCTATGACCTCAAGTCACCCATGATACAGTGCTCCAGCTGCTGGCTTTGACTCGGGGTTCAGACATGGTCAGCCATTTTGCGGTTACCTTCCGAACGTTAGCATCTGAGTTGGATTGGCCAGATAAAACCCTCATTCCCGTATTTTGGAGGGGGCTGGCTGACCATGTGAAGGATGCTTTGGCTACTAGGGAGATTCCCGCCACACTGGAGGAGCTCATAGCTGTATCAAGTCGCATAGACCTTCGTTTTCACGAGCGAAGGTTGGAGCGAGCCCAGTGTAGGCAGAGGTTTCGGCTGGCTCCCACCTTCGCCAGACCTCTGGAATCTCTAGTCCAGGCGTCTGAGTCACATGAGGCCATAGAGGTGACACGAGTGGGACCCAAGTCCCAGTCCGCTCGTGCACATAAGGTCTGTCATGTTTGCCGGCAGGCAGGACATCTTGCCTCCAAGTGTCCTCAGCGGTCGTGGAAACGTCAGCGTCTAGTGGCAGTAGGAGGAGGTACACTAGACACGGCAACATTTGCCTCAAAGTTGTCCTTCAAGGGGACAATTACCTTTGGCCCATCCACTCTTATGGTAGAGCTTTGCGTGGACTCTGGGGCAGAGGGTAATTTTATGTCATCCGCTTTTGCCCAGCGTCACGCAATACCCCTGGTTATGCTCGCCAAACCAGTAACCGTTCGAGTGGTAAATGGGTCGACACTACCCTCTCAGATTACCCACCAAACCATTCCTATCACGCTTTCTGTGTCTCCATCACATCAGGAGATTATCTCCCTATTAGTCATTCCTGAGGGAATTGATGAGGTCCTGTTGGGGATACCATGGCTACGCTACCATTCTCCTCATATAGAGTAGTCCTCAGGGAGAATTTTGGGATGGAGTAAATCCTGCGAGGGTAGATGTCAGAGGGAGTGCGTTCAGGTTGCTACAACTCAGGTACACGCAGATCTTTCCTCTCTCCCCAAACACTATTGGCCCTATGCAGACGTGTTCTCCAAAAGGGCTGTGGAGACCCTTCCGCCTCACCGCCCCTATGACTGTCCTATTGACCTCTTGCCTGGTGCTGAGCCTCCCCGGGGTCGACTTTATCTGTTATCTCTCCCAGAGACTGAGGCAATGTCTCAGTACGTCCAAGAGAATCTGGCAAGAGGATTCATTAGGAAGTAAGTGTCACCTGCAGGGGCAGGGTTCTTCTTCGTACAGAAGAAGACAGGGGACTTACGTCCATGCATAGATTACAGGGGTCTTAACGCTATCACTGTTAAGAACAAGTACCCATTACCCCTGATTTCTGAGCTTTTTGATAGGCTACGAGGAGCAAGGGTATTTACAAAATTAGATCTGCGGGGTGCCTACAACCTGATTCACATCCGTGAGGGGGATGAATGGAAGACGGCTTTTAACACCAGGGATGGGCATTATGAATACCTGGTGATGCCCTTCGGGCTCTGTAATGCGCCAGCCATTTTCCAAGACTTTGTGAATTACATTTTCCGGGATATGCTCACCACCTCGGTCGTAGTCTATCTGGATGATATCCTCATCTACTCTCCAGATATTGACTCCCATCGGAGAGATGTTCGCAAAGTCTTCGACCTCTTACGGGCAAACTTCCTCTAGTCCAAGTTGGAGAAGTGTGTGTTTGAGCAGGAGTCCTTGCCTTTCCTTGGTTATATCATCTCTGCCCAGGGTTTGGCTATGGATGCTGCCAAGCCACAGGCTGTGATGGACTGGCAGGAACCCCATTCTCTTAAAGCGGTGCAGCACTTTATGGGGTTCATTAATTACTATCGCCAGTTCATTCCACACTTCTCAACTTTGGTAGCTCCCTTGGTTGCCCTCACCAAGAAGGGAGCAAATCCCAAGTTGTGGTCAGAGGAGGTCTCCAAGGCCTTTCTCTCGATTAAGTCACACTTCGCTAGCGCTCCTATCCTACATCACCCCGATGTAGTTAAGCCATTTATCATGGAGGTGGATGCCTCATCCGTTGGTGCTGGAGCAGTCCTTTTCCAAAAGGATGCTCAAGGTCGGAAGCATGCTTGCTTCTTTTTCTCCAAGACCTTCACACCAGCAGAGAGGAATTATTCCATCGGGGACAGGGAGTTGCTAGCCATGAATTTGGATTTTTCAGAGTGGAGACACCTCTTGGAGGGAGCTCGCTTTCCCTTCCAAGTGTTCACTGACCACAAGAACTTGGTGTATATACAGATGGCCCAGCGGCTGAATTCTCGCCAGGCTAGATGGTCCCTGTTCTTCTCCCGGTACCATTTTACTCTCCATTTTCTCTCCGGGGAGAAGAACATTTGTGCCGACGCTCTCTCCTGCTCCGTAGTGTCATCTGAGGAGGAGGAGGAGCCTCGGCTTATTGTCCCTTCTGAGAGCCTGAGAACTGTGGCTCCAGTTTCGCTTGAGTCGTGCCCCCGGGCAAGACCTTCGTACCAGCGAATTTGCGACCGGAGGTTCTCTCTTGGGCTCACTCGTCCAGAGTGGGTGGACATTTTGGGACCAAGAGGACATCTGAGCTTTTGGCGAGGACGTACTGGTGGCCGCATATGGCTCGTGACATTGGGGACTATATTCGGGCATGTGTCTCCTGCGCCCAGAATCGGTCTCCTCGGCAACGGCCTGCTGGGTTACTTTACCCCATGCCGGTGGCAGACAGGCCCTGGGAAATGGTCGGGATGGACTTCGTGGTGGGCTTACCCAAGTCTCGTAGCTGCACCGTTATCTGGGTAGTCACCGATAATTTTTCTAAGATGGTGCTTTTGGTGCCGCTTCCACAGTTACCTTCTGCACGGGCCTTGGTGGCGTTGTTCATTAAACATATTTTCCGCTTACATGGAATGCCTGATAAAATTGTCAGCGATCGGGGTCCCCAGTTTGCGTCTCGGTTTTGGAGAGAGCTCTGCCGTTTACTCAGCATGGAGCTGAATCTCTCCTCTGCATATCATCCCGAGACGAATGGGTTGGTAGAGAGAATCAACCAGACTCTGGTGACATACTTGCAACATTTTGTCTCTGCAAGGCAGGATGACTGGGCATCTTTGCTACCTTGGGCGGAATTTGCCTTGAACAACGCCGTAGCCGATTCCACTGGTCAGACACCTTTTCTCCTCAATTACGGCCAGCATCAGCGTGTCCCTGTGCCCATGCCCGTGTCATCCACCGATTCTAGGGTGGGAGACTGGGCGGTGGAGGCACATGACATCTAGGATCGCTCACAGGATGCCATCCGGGCCTCCAAGGAGAGAATGAGGGTTTCGGCTGATACACACCGGCGCCTCGCTCCGACCTTTGCTCCTGGCGACTTAGTGTGGCTCTCCCCCCGTAACATCAGGCTGCGAGTTGAGTCCACTAAGTTTGCGCCTCACTACATTGGCCCGTTCAAGGTTCTGGAACAGGTCAACCCTGTGGTCTACCGTTTGACTATTCCTCCACGCCTTGGTATCATCGATACCTTTCACGTTTCCCTCTTAAAGCCCATTCATTTGTCCCGGTTTTCTGAGTCATCTGCCGGGACATCGGGTTCATCCACGGATGTGTTTGAGGTGAATGCTATCGTGGGGTGGAAGGTGGTACGTGGCAAGAAATTTTATCTGGTGGATTGGAAGGGTCACGGTCCAGAGGATAGAACCTGGGAGCCTGTGAAGCACATTCGGGCTCCGCTGCTCATTGCAGCTTTTGAGCGTAGCGAGACTTAAGGAGGGGGGCCCTAGGAGGGGGGTAATGTTAGGAGTCGAGATTCCTCTGCTGCACAGGGGGAATCTCGATCCGTGTCTGCTGCGGTCTCCCATTCTCCTTCGGCCGCAGTGGAGCCTGCTCAGCGGAGACGTCGGTCCCAGCGTCTCACTGAGACTGATTCTGTGCAAAGGGTTACTGCTGCCTCTCCAGGCTCTGCTATTGTACCCTGCACTGATCTGCAGTGATCAGGCTTTTCTGGGACTAAGTCCTGCTTTGCACACACTGAGCATGCCCAGGGTAAGATCTCTCAGTGGAGATCAAGGGTCACATGCTCAGGTACTGCAGCCAAATCTATTGGTCCTTCTAGGAAGGTCCTATAGGTGCGCAGGCTCTGTAGCAGTCTCTCATTGGTCCTTTTTGGAAGGTCCTGTATGTGCTGCAGCTATTTAAGGCTCACCTGGCCGCACGGCCATGCGCTAGTATCTTCCAAAGTTACAAGCTTTGCTCCACTGTGGTCACGTGTTTGAATGTGTTCAGGGACCCGGCTGAAATAAGCCCCTAGAATGCTGGCACCTCCAGTGAGGAGATTGTGTTTGAGTGTATTCAGGGACCTGGCTGAAATAAGCCCCTAGAATGCTGGCACCTCCGGCGAGGAGTGTTGTATGCATGCATGACCACTGACTGCTCTCATCTGGGTAGTTAGCCTGTGCCTCTGTGAGAGTCTAACAGGGCACAGAGCTTTGCTTTCTCAGCCGCTCTGTGAAGCTAACAGAGCTGGTTCATACCGCCATATTGTACCGCCATTTACTTAGCAGCAGGTTCTTTCCTGCACGGTGGATCCCGGGTTGCGAACGCACCAATCCCATCAATAAATATATTCGGTGCGTTCCGCAAACCCTAACACCGTGCGCCCAAACAGTGGTTTACCACAACATATGGGGTATCAGCGTACTCACAATAAATTGATCAACAACTTTTGGGGTCCAATTTTTCCTGTTACCCTTGGGAAAATACAAAACCGGGGGTTAAAAAATAATTTGAGTGAAAAAAAAGGATTTTTTATTTTCACGGCTCTTTGTTATAATTTGTAGTGAAACACTTGGGGGTTCAAAGTTCTCACAACACATCTAGATAAGTTCCTTGGGGGTCTAGTTTCCAATATGGGGTCACTTGTGGGGGATTTCTACTGTTTGGGTACATCAGGCGCTCTGCAAATTCAACGTGATGCCTGCAGACCAATCCATCTAAGTCTGCATTCCAAACGGCACTCCTTCCCTTCTGAGCTCTGTCATGCGCCCAAACTGAGGTTCCCCCCACATATTGGGTATCACCGTACTCGGGAAAAATTGGACAACAACATTTGGGGTCCAATTTCTCCTGTTACCCTTGGGAAAATACAAAAATGGAGGCTAAAATATAATTTTTGTGGAAAAAATTGATTTTTTATTTTCCCGGCTCTGCGTTATAAACTGTAGTGAAACACTTGGGGGTACAAAGTTCTCACAACACATCTAGATAAGTTCCTTGGGGGTCTAGTTTTCAATATAGGGTCACTTGTGGGGGGTTTCTTCTGTTTAGGTACATCAGGGGCTCTGCAAAAGCAATGTGACGCCTGCAGACCATTCCATCTAAGTCTGCATTCCAAATGGCGCTCCTTACCTTCCATGCTCTGCCATGCACCCAAACAGGAATTTTCTCCCACATATGGGGTATCAGCGTACTCAGGTCAAATTGGACAACAACTTTTCGGGTCCAATTTCTCCTGTTACCCTTGGAAAAATATAAAACTGGGGGCTAAAACTAATTCTTGTGGAAAAAAAATAATTTTTATTTTCACGGCTCTGCGTCATAAACTGTAGTGAAACACTTGGGGGTTCAAAGTGCTCACCACACATCTACATAAGATCACTAGGGGGTCTACTTTCCAAAATGGTGTCATGTGTGGGGGGTTTCAATGTTTAGGCACATCAGGGGCTTTCCAAACGCGACATGTCGTCCCATCTCAATTCCAGTCAATTTTACATTGGAAAGTCAAATGGTGCTCCTTCCCTTCCGAGCTCTGACATGCACACAAACAGTGGTTTACCCCCACATACAGGGTATCGGCGTACTCAGGACAAATTACACAACAAATGTTGTGGTCTAATTTCTTCTGTTACCCTTGGGAAAATAAAAAATGGGGGGCGAAAAGATCATTTTTGTGAAAAAATATGATTTTTTATTATTACAGCTCTACATTATAAACTTCGGTGAAGCACTTGGTGGGTCAAAGTGCTCACCACACATCTAGATAAGTTCCCTAGGGGGTCTACTTTCCAAAATGGTGTCACTTGAGGGGGGTTTCAATTTTTAGGCACATCAGGGGCTCTCCAAGCGCGACATGGCATCCCATCTCAATTCCAGTCAATTTTGCATTGGAAACTCAAATGGCGCTCCTTCCTTTCAGAGCTCTGACATGCGTCCAAACAGTGGTTTACCCCCACATATGGGGTGTCGGCATACTCAGGACAAATTGCACAACTGTTCGGGTCCAATAACTTCTGTTACCCTTAGGAAATAAAAAAATTGGGCGCAAAAAAATCATTTTTGTTAAAAAGTATGATTTTTTATTATTACAGCTCCACAGTATCAACTTCTGTGAAGCACTTGGTGGGTCAAAGTGCTCACCACACACTAGATAAGTTCCTTCGGGGGTCTGCTTTTCAAAATGGTGTCACTTCTGGGGCGTTTCAATTTTTAGGCACATCAGGGGCTCTCCAAACACGACATGGCGTCCCATCTCAATTCCAGTCAAATTTGCATTGAAAAGTCAAATGGCGATCCTTCCCTTCTGAGCTCTGACATGCGCCCAAAAAGTGTTTTCCCCCACAAATGGGGTATCAGCGTATTCAGAACAAATTGTACAACAACATTTGGGGTCCAATTTCTCCTGTTACTCTTGGTGAAATAAAACAAATTGGAGCTAAATAAATTTTTTTGTTAAAAAAAGTTATATGTTCATTTTTTTAAAACATTCCAAATACTCCTGTGAAACACCTGAGGGGTTAATAAACTTCTTGAATATGGTTTTGAGCACCTTAGGGGGTGCAGGTTTTAGAATGGTGTCACACTTGGGTATTTTCTATCATATAGACCCCTCAAAGTGACTTCAAACGTGATGTGGTAACTAAAAAAGATGGTGTTGTAAAAATGAGTAATTGCTGGTTAACTTTTAACCCTTATAACTCCCTAACAAAAAAAATGTTGGTTCCAAAATTGTGCTGATATAAAGTAGACATGTGGGAAATGTTACTTATTAAGTATTTTGCATGACATAACTCTGTGATTTAAGGGCATAAAAATTCAAATTTGGAATTTCCTTTTTTTCACAAATAAATACAGGTAATATCAAAGAAATGTTACCACTAACATGAAGTACAATTTGACTCGAGAAAACATTGTCAAAATCACTGGGATACGTTGAAGCATTCCAGAGTTATAACCTCATAAAGGGACAGTAGTCAAAATTGTAATAATTGGCACAATCATTAACGTGCAAACCACCCTTGGGGGTAAAGGGGTTAAGGATATCAGACTACAGGGGGCAGAACACAAATGCACCTCACAACTTTCAGATTTATATTTTTTAAATAAACAGAAGACCAAATATCATTCACTTTACACTTTACAGATACTTGCTACTTTGTGTTATGTGGTGGCATCACCTAAAATCCCAATATAATACTTAAGTTTGGGGGTGTATTTTGAAAAAATGTGGAAAATCTCACAGTATATAAAAAACTTTTCAAGGCAACATTTATATTTATATATTTATTTATATATATATATATATACACACAGTGCAAACCAAAAGTTTGCACACACCTTCTCTTTTAAAGATTTTTCTGTATTTTCATGACTATGAAAATTGTACTTTCACACTGAATGCATCAAAATCATGAATTAACACATGTGGAATTATATACTTAACAAAAAAGTGTGAAAACAGAAATTATGTCTTATATTCTAGGTTCTTCAAAGTAGCCACCTTTTGCTTTGATGACTGCTTTGCAAACTCTTGGCATTCTCTTCATGAGCTTCAAGAGGTAGTCATCGAGAATGGTCTTCCAACAATCTTGAAGGAGTTCCAAGAGATGCTTAGCACTTGTTGACCCTTTTGCCTTCACTCTGCGGTTCAGCTCACCCCAAACCATCTCGATGGGTTCAGGTCTGGTGACTGTGGAGGCCAGGTCATCTGGCGTAGCACCCCATCACTCTCCGTCTTGGTCAAATAGCCCTTACACAGCCTGGAGGTGTGTTTGGGGTCATTGTGCTGTTGAAAAATAAATGATGGTCCAACTAAACGAAAACCAGATGGAATAGCATGCCACTGCAAGATGCTGTGGTAGCCATGCTGGTTCAGTATGCCTTCAATTTTGAAAAAATGCCCAACAGTGTCACAAGCAAAGCACCCCCATGCCATCACACCTCCTCCTCCATGCTTCACGTTGGGAACCAGGCATGTAGAGTCCATCCGTTCACCTTTTCTGCGTCGCACAAAGACACGGTGATTGGAAACAAAGATCCCAAATTTGGACTCATGAGACCAAAGCATAGATTTCCACTGGTCTAATAGCCATTCCTTGTATTATTTAGCCCAAACAAGTCTCTTCTGCTTGTTGCCTGTCCTTAGCAGTGGTTTCCTAGCAGCTATTTTACCATGAAGGCCTGCTGCACAAATCTCCTCTTAACAGTTGTTGTAGAGATGTGTCTGCTGCTAGAACTCTATGTAGCATTGACCTGGCCTCTATTCTGAGCTGCTATTAACCTGCGATTTCTGAGGCTGGTGACTCGGATAAACTTATTGTCAGGACTCTGAACATTTTGATTACCTTTTGTGCATTACTGCCCTTTTCCAAGATGTCGTCTTTGGTCTCATGTTCACTGTGTCTTCCTGCTATAAAACTCCACCCCAGCCTTCAGTCTGTGCTAGAGTATTCTGCCTTGCATCCAGCTCCTGATGACTCCCTGGCTTTGCACCTGCACCTGCCCCTGCTCCTGTGAACCTGTGTGGAGATCCTGCTACTCAGCTCTGAGTTTCTGCTGCATACATCGGTTTCCAGTAATCCTCCATCTGGCTGCTTGTGTTTGTTTCCATCTGCATTTGCTGGACATGTAAGCTGTTGCTGCTCTGCTTAAACCTGAGACTTTTACCCAGGCCTCCCTGGTTGTGCTAAGATATTATTTGAACTGCCTTATAAGCATATCTATCTGTGTTTGGACTACCAAGGACTTATTCGTGTCAAGTATCCTCAAGAATAATTGTGCTTCATAGACGTTCTGTATGATTGCATTTTCCTCTGAAGTTTCCTATAGACTGTTAAGCTGCATTTAATATTTACACCAAGTGTTCTGGACTTGAGTTTCTCTCTGCACCTGTTTGAATCACCGTGTGATAATATAGACTTTACCACTTATAAAACTGTGTCCTGTAGTTGTCTTGTTCCATGCAGAGTCTCCTGAGTTATCCCGTATAATCATTACACTTATTCTCAGAAGCAGAGGTGACTCTTGGTCTTCCATTCCTAGGGCGGTCCTCATGTGAGCCAATTTCTTTGTAGCGCTTGATAGTTTTTGCCAGTGCACTTTGGGACACTTTCAAAGTTTGCCCAATTCTTCAGGCTGACTGACCTTCAATTCTTAAAGTAATGATGGCCACTCGTTTTTCTTTACTTAGCTGCTTTTTTCTTGCCATAATACAAATTCTAAGGTTATGTGTCCACGTTCAGGATTGCATCAGGATTTGGTCAGGATTTTTCATCAGTATTTGTAAGCCAAAACCAGGAGTGGGTGATAAATGCAAAAGTGGTGCATATGTTTCTGTTATACTTTTCCTGTAATTGTTCCAGTCCTGGTTTTGGCTTACAAATACTGATGAAAAATCCTGACCAAATCCTGATGCAATCCTGAACGTGGACACATACCCTTACAGTCTATTTAGTAGGACTATCAGCTGTGTGTCCACCAGACTTCTGCACAACACAACTGATGGTCCCAACCCCATTTATAAGGCAAGAAATCCCACGTATTAAACCTGACAGGGCACACCTGTGAATTGAAAACCATTCCCGGTGACTACCTCTTGAAGCTCATCAAGAGAATGCCAAGAGTGTGCAAAGCAGTCATCAAAGCAAAAGGTGGCTACTTTGAAGAACCTAGAATATAAGACAAACCTTCAGTTGTTTCACACTTTTTTGCTAAGTATATAATTCCACATGTGTTAATTCATAGTTTTGATGCCTTCAGTGTGAATATACAATTTTCATAGTCATGAAAATACAGAAAAATCTTTAAATGAGAAAGTTTGTTTAAACTTTTGGTCTGTACTGTATGTAAAGTATATGCTATATGAAAAAACAGCTTTTAAATTGAAATATCAAATAATTTCATGACAAAAAAAAGAACAACATTGAAGGTTTTAGGACATCTGTGTAGCTAGTGTATCCAAATTGAGAATATTCATAAATTATAAGTTTAGCAAAAAATATGCAATCGATTAAAATACATTATTGGTCCCAGATATTTCTGTTTAGAGAGTACAAGCTTTCTTGCACCATACTTAGCATTCACTGACAAAAATATATTACTAAATTGTACACAATTCTCATGAACTTCGGCTTGTGACTACCTTATATTTCACATTTTTATTTGATGGATCTGTTTTTACCATTAAATGCATGTACTACAAAGCTTAAAGATGAGTCTTAAAGTACAGCAAAGAATACACACTAAAAAATGTGTAACAAATTGCAATGACAAGGTTGTAGTAGTAGATTGTCATGTACTGAAATGAAATACCTGCCCAGACATTATAAATTGTAATGGGCGCCTATAAGGATAAGAGGGAGGTAAAAGGAGACAGTGAGAAGCAACAAGTCTTATCAAATGGATTTGCTGATTTATCATGGGATACCTTTCATGCTTTATTTAGGCATTTCTTATGTTTCATTTTAAGTGACCTATGTTCAAGTAGTTTAACATATCTAGATTTTACATATTTGCACTGTGCACAGTATTTGGCTTTAATTATGATTAACATAATTGTCACATTTTCTTTCATCAGGCATGATTTAGTCACTGTCTCTGAAACTTACACATATTAGATTGATTCACACCAAGTATGTGATGTTCTGGTCAAAATATTTCCGTGAATTTGCCAATATGACTATAGATTTTAATACTTAAAATGCACTGCTCAAAAAAATAAGGGGAACACTAAAATCCCACATGCTAGATATCACTGAATTAAATATTCCAGTTGCAAATCTTTATTCATTACATACTGGAATGTGTTGAAAAGAATAAAACATAAAAATTATCAATGTAATTCAAAATTAATATCTCATGAAGGTCTCAATTTGGAATGATACTCAAAATCAAGCGGAAAATAAAATTCAAATTACAGGCTGATCCAACTTCAGTGGAAATGCCTCAAGACAAGGAAATGATGCTCAGTAGTGTGTGTGGCCACCAAGTGCCTGTATGACCTCCCTACAATGCTTGGGCATGCTCCTGCTGAGGCGGCGAATGGTCTCCTGAGGGATCATTTCCCAGACATGGACTAAAGCATCCGCCAACTCCTGGACAGTCTGTGGTGCAAAGTGATGTTGGTGGATGGTGCGAGACATGATGTCCCTAAATGTGTTCAATCAGATTCAGGTCTGGGGAACGGGTGGGCCAGTCCATAGCTTCAATGCCTTCATCTTGCAGGAACTGTTGACACACTCCAGCCACTTGAGGTCTGGCATTGTCCTGCATTAGGAGGAACCCAGGGCCAACTGCACCAGCATATGGTCTCACAAGGGGTCTGAGGCTCTCATCTTAGTGCCTAATGGCAGTCAGGCTACTTCTGGTGAGCACATGGAGGGCTGTACGGCCCTCCAAAGAACTGCCACCCCATACCATTACTGACCCACTGCCAAACCGGTCATGCTGAAGGATGTTGCAGACAACAGATTGCTCTCCATGGCGTCTCCTAACTCTGTCACATGTGCTCAGCGTAAACCCGCTTTCATCTGTGAAAAGCACAGGGCACCAGTGGCAAACTTGCCAATCCTGGTGTTCTGTGGCAAATGCCAAGCATCCTGCACGGTGTTGGGCTGCGAGCACAACCCCATCTGTGGACGTCGGGCACTCAGACCATCCTCATGGAGTTGGTTTCTAACTATTTGTGCAGACACATGCACATTTGTGGTCTGCTGGAGGTCATTTTGTAGGGCACTGGCAGAGCTCCTCCTGTTCCTCTTTGCACAAAGGCTAAGGTAGCGTTCCTGCTGCTGGGTTGTTTCACTCCCACGACCCCTCCACTTCCCCTGGTGAACTGGCCTGTCTCCTGGTAGCGCCTCCAGCCTCTGGACACTATGCTGACAGACACAGCAAACCTTCTTGCCACAGCTCGCACTGATGTGCCACCCTGGATGAGCTGCTCTACCTAAGCCACTTGTGTGGGTTATATTGTCCATCTCATGCTACCACGAGTGTGAAAGCACAACCAACATTTAAAAGTTACCAAAACATCAGCCAGAAAGCATTGTTTCCAGCAGAGCACGGAACCCGATCCTGACAAGATGCAGATTAGTGGGAAAAAAAAAAATGTTCCAGCTCCAAATGAATAAAATGAAAAACTTTAATGAAAACATTAAAAACACAATAGAACAATGCTCCATGCGGACAACACCATAACCCTAGTGAGTAAAGCTTCGCGTTTCGACCGGAAAGGTCTTTGTCAAAGCTCAACTACCATGATTCCAATTAGAATAAATGGAATACTTCTGCCAATCTGGCAGCTCCAAGAGGTCACATGTTCAAAAGGTCCTATTGCCTATAAAATGCTTGAACCAAAAACAATAAGGGTATGTGCACACGATGCAGATTTAGTGCAGAATTGGTGCAGAACTGAAGCAGATGTTTCTGCTGCAGAAACGCTGCAGAACTGCACCGTGATTTACAGTACAATGCAAATCAATGTGAAAAAAAAAAAAAAAAGCCGTGCACACGGTGCAGAAAAATCCGCGCAGAAACGCCGCAGACCCCAAAGAAGTGCACGTTGCTTCCCTTGTGCAGCTCTGCAGCGCCTCTGCGCAGACCCCTCTGCACCACGCTCACAGTGCCGCACACCTGTTTCCTTGCTTCCAATTTTTTATGACACACCACCCTTGTATTTTAGTGAGTTATCCATCTACTACAGTCAATAGCAAATTTTTTACATCATGTCCGAGTTTGCCAGGAACCGTCTGCAGAAAGCCACACAAGTTTTTTCTGATTCTTCTAATGGAAACAGTGAAACCTCTGATGTCTCCAATTTATGGACACAGTTGCATAAATTAATGATTCGAGAGACTAAAACATGGTGGGATTATACCACCTTGAATAATTATGTTTCCAAGGATATGATTCCTATAGGTTTCAGAATCAAGAAAAGATTTACTACTGTTTTTTGTGAACAATTTTCTAATGAATGGAACAATATTTTGAGTACCTGTTCATTGAATTTGATGCGTCTTATTATCAAATATGAGGAATCAAAACTATCAGACATACAAAAGGAGATAGATGCGACCAAACTGAATTTAAACACACATGTCACAGTTATTGAGGATAATGCGTCTTTCAAGAAAACACAAGAGGACATCAATAAATTGGAAGATGAAATCATGTCCAGAAAAAAACGTAAATTTCAACGTGATTTGGAGGATTATTCTTCCAATAAAATTTACGATTGGAATGACGATAATTCTTCAACCAGAACACCAAGATCTATTTTGAGAAACACCTATTACAGGAAAAAACATAATAGACGATATGTGAGTTTTAGCTCACATGAGGGTGATTCTGGTGATAATAATCCCAGTATGTCTGATTCCTCTACTAATGAATCCATCAGCTGCAGTTCAGTTAAACACTCTAACAAGACAAAAAACGTAAGAGGCGCGGCGGGTGCAAGCACAGAAAACAGTTCTGGCATGCAAACACGCCGCAAAAAAAACACATAAAGATCAATCTGGATAATGTGTTAAATCTATCTTCCAAAGTATTTTCACAAGAACAATTAGAGGTTCTGTCGTATGGACTAAATTTTGTTCCTGATAATGACTTTAATTTATTTTTTACTATTTTGGATCTCAACAAGTTTGTCCGCAATCTCACCATTAAAAAACATTTTTGGTCTGATCCAACTATCACTGAACGCAATTCTGAGGATATTCAAGTCAATGAATTCCAGGCATTGGATTTTCATGAACAGATTTCTCTTTTGACATTGCAGGAGCTGCAACATGTGAATGAAGTGCCTGATAATTTGATTCATCAATCTGACAACTTTAAAATCAAAAACCCTTTTTTTTTATCCGGTTCAAACAAGACCTGATTGTATGAGTAAATTTCAGGATGTCATTGAACGTGAGCTTAAGAACTTGAAATACAATGTATCTGCCAATAATAAAACTGGTAATTTATCCAGTAAACACAGGCAGGCGATTGACGATATCAAAAACATGAAGGACATCATTATTAAAATGAGTGATAAGGGTGGATTGATTGTCATCATGGATTCCGAGGAGCACAAGAACAGCATTTTGGGGCTACTATCTGATGTTGCTACATATAAATTATTGTTATCAGACCCTACTGTAGCATTCAAAAAGGATATAGACAAAATAATTATGGAAGGCGTGACATTGGGTATTTTTTCGGACAAACAAGCTGAATTTTTGCAAGTGTCGCACCCTGTTATGCCCATATTGCATGGTCTTCCTAAAACTCACAAGAAGAGTATTTTTCCTCCTATGCGACCTATAGTTTCTAGTATTGGGTCTACCAATGAACATCTGGGCCAGTGGCTTGATTTTTTATTACAGCCCCTGGTCCTCAGGATTCCGGGTCATATCAAGGACACTAAGGATGTATTAAGTTCTTTATCGTGTAAAAAATGGTCTTCTGAATTTAGTTGGCTCAGTTGTGATGTGACATCACTTTATACATGTATACCCCATAATGTAGCCATACAGGCTTTACAATTTCATTTGGATCGTTACAGTTCTTATTCCCAAGATTTGATTAATTTTATTTTGCAGGTGGCTTTTTTTCTTCTGACACACAATTTTTTTTCTTTTGGTCAGAAGTATTATTTACAGCACACCGGTGTGGCCATGGGTGCCAAATTTTCACCATCGTTAGCTAATTTAGTTATGGCCCTTTGGGAATATTTTTTTCTTTTCACATCTACCAATCCTTTTTCCTCATTTATTCATTGGTATGGCAGATACATCGACGATACATTGATTGTGTGGACGGACGATGTATCTGCCATACCGATGTTTATTGATTATATCAATAACAACGATTACAATATCAAGTTTACTTTTGTTCATGATAAATCCACTATTTCTTTTCTTGATTTAGAGTTGACTGGCATCCCTGATCAGTTCATTTCCACGAGAACGTATTCTAAACCTATTTCTGGTAACACAATTTTACGTGCCAATAGCAGCCATCCCAGGCATACAGTAAAGTCGATTCCAGTAGGTGAATTTACCAGGCTAAAACGTAATTGTAACAACAATGACCAGTTCAATAATGATTTAATTAAATCCTGCAATAAATTTCATGATAGGGGGTATCCAAATTGGATGTTGAATCGGGCGTACAACATAGTTTCAAATAAAAATCAAAGTGATCTCATTTCATCTCATTCTCATCACAAGTCACATAGGCAAAAAAAGGAATTTTCCAACAAGCCATTTGTATGCTTGCAATATAGCCCACAATTTAATGCTATCAAAGCCATCATTAATAAGTCAATACCCATATTATATGAGGATCCTATTTCAGCCAAGATACTTGATGGGGGTTGCAATATTGTGGCAAGGAGAGCACCAACATTAGGCAATATATTGTCTCCCAGTATGTTCGTTTCTAAAAACAATAGTAGATCGGGGACCTGGTTGGACTGCAAAGGTAGCTATAAATGTGGTACGGTTAATTGCACTACTTGCAAACAGATGGTTGTAACTAGTGTTGAGCGATACCGTCCGATACTTGAAAGTATCGGTATCGGAAAGTATCGGCCGATACCGGCAAAGTATCGGATCTAATCCGATACCGATACCCGATACCAATACAAGTCAATGGGACACCAAGTATCGGACGTTATCCTGTATGGTTCCCAGGGTCTGAAGGAGAGGAAATTCTCCTTCAGGCCCTGGGATCCATATCAATGTGTAAAAGAAAGAATTAAAATAAAAAATAGGGATATACTCACCCTCCGACGCAGCCTGGACTTTACCGCCGTAACCGGGAGCCGTTATACCTAAGAATGCGCGCTTGAAGGGCCTTAGATGAGGTCACTGCGCTCTGATTGGTCCGTAGCGGTCGCGTGACCGCTACGCGACCAATCACAAAGCAGTGACGTCACCTAAGGTCTTTCAAGCGCTTGAAATACCTTAGAAGACGTCCGCAGCTTCTGATTGGTCGCGTAGCGGTCGCGTGACCGCTACGTGACCAATCACAAAGCAATGACGTCTTCTAAGGTATTTCAAGCACTTGAAAGACCTTAGGTGACGTCACTGCTTTGTGATTGGTCGCGTAGCGGTCACGCGACCGCTACGGACCAATCAGAGCGCAGTGACCTCATCTAAGGCCCTTCAAGCGCGCATTCTTAGGTACAACGGCTCCCGGTTACGGCGGTAAAGTCCAGGAGCCGCCGGAGAGGTGAGTATATCCCTATTTTTTATTTTAATTCTTTAATTTACACATTGATATTAATCCCGATACCGATTCCCGATACCACAAAAGTATCGGATCTTGGTATCGGAATTCCGATACCCGCAAGTATCGGCCGATACCCGATACTTGCGGTATCGGAATGCTCAACACTATTTGTAACCAAAGTATTTCATGATTTCAACAATACTAATTCTTTCAATATTCATGAATTTAATAATTGCAATACCCGATACGTAGTCTATAAAATTGATTGCAGCCTTTGTCAAAAATCATATATACAGTAGGTTGCACTATTAGGAAATTAAAGACTCGCATCACGGAACATTTATATGATATTTCCAATACTAGAAATACTAATCGCAATATTTCTTCTGTGGCTAAACATTTTATCGAGTTACATGCACGCAATATTAGTTCCCTAACAGTCACTGGTATAGAGAAGATAAAAAAACCTCCTCGCGGCGGCGATCTCGGCAGAATTTTGCTTACTCGTGAAGCATACTGGATTTTCAACCTGGGGACTAGGTTTCCTGATGGGTTGAATAGGAGAAATGAAATCATGTTCCACTATTGAGCAAACTGTTTTTGATGTATATGCATTATATATTATTGTTATTATTATTTCTGTATGTATATAATTTCTTTTGTACTTATTTGTTCTTATTTTTCATCACACTTGGGCTATGTGCACACGTGGGGAATGTGGTGCAGAATTTTCTGCACTAAATCTGCACCTGCAGATTTGGTGCAGTTTCTGTGCAGTGCGGTGTGAATCGGTGTGAAGGGGAGGGGGCTGTGCGCGTGGTGTAGAGGGGTCTGCGCGGAGGCGCTGCAGAGCTGCACAAGGGAAGTGACGTGCACTTCTTTGGGGTCTGCGGCGTTTCTGCGCGGATTTTTCTGCACCGTGTGCACGGCCTTTTTTTTTTTTCACATTGATTTGCATTGTACTGTAAATCGCGGTGCAGTTCTGCAGCAGAAACATCTGCTGCAGTTCTGCACCAATTCTGCACTAAATCTACATCATGTGCACATACCCTTATTGTTTTTGGTTCAAGCATTTTATAGGCAATAGGACCTTTTGAACATGTGACCTCTTTGGAGCTGCCAGATTGGCAGAAGGATTCCATTTATTCTAATTGGAATCATGGTAGTTGAGCTTTGACAAAGACCTTTCCGGTCAAAACGAGTAGCTTTACTCACTAGGGTTATGGTGTTGTCCGCATGGAGCATTGTTCTATTGTGTTTTTAATGTTTTCATTAAAGTTTTTCATTTTATTCATTTGGAGCTGGAACATTTTTTTTTTTTTTCCAGAAAGCATTGTTACTGAGATGTGGTCTGTGGTGCCCACCTGCCGAACCATTCCTTTATTGAGTGTGTCTTGATAATTGCTAACAATTTCCATCTGTTGTCTATTCCATTTGCACAACAGAATGTGAAATTGATTGTCAAACAGTGTTGCTTCCTAAGTGGACAGTTTGATTTCACAGAAGTTTGATTTACATGGAGTTATATTCTGTTTTTTAACTGTTCCCTTTATTTTTTTGAGCAGTGTATATTCTTTTGCCATATTTTTGGCATGGGTGTATTGAAGTCTACTACTCACAAATATATTAATAATACAATTAACTGTGCATTTCTATTACAGTAGCTATTACTGCTCAAATAAATCGAATTTTGAATGATTAAATAAATACATCACTAGGACCATTATTAATGCATAAATACATCATTAGGACCACCATTAGTACATTAATACATCACCAGTACCAATATTTGTGCATGAATTCAGCACCAGAACTGCCATCAGTATAGAAATACATCACCAGAACCACCATCATTAATTGAATAAATCTCCTGAACCATGATCAATACATGAATAAATCACCACAACCATCATCAGTTCATGGTACATTAATTGTAAAGTCAGGTCAGACCCATATACATTTGTATTGCCTGAATCTACAATTCCCAGCATGTCTTTAGCAATGGTACGAAGATTCTGGGAGTTGTTGATATGAGTCATCATCATACTGCAGACCATACAGGAACTACAGTACTGATGATAATTAGTCTGTATCAGAAATAATTATTTACATCTAGGTACCTAATAAATCATGTTGTCTCTGATTAGAACCATTCTCTTTCTTTACTTTATTTGTCCAGATTCCATAATGAATTTTCACATCCACATCTCATTTTTGCACACCTCCATTTTCTACGTTCATCTGCAGCACATCCCGTCATGATGCCCTTAAGAATATCAGAATGTTTGCAATGCTCCTGAATAAAAAGATTTGCCCTACACTGAACCCATGAATAAATAATTGCCTTTCCCTTTGTTTCCTGCACAAACTATGACTTCCACACTGCCCTTTCCATTCCATACTGGGCCCCATCTTCACACTGTTCTCTCACACTATGTCCGCTATATAGTGCGCAGTCTCTATACTGTGCCCCCTCATCACATTCTTCCTCCTTGGCATACTGTCCCCCCATACTCTATACTGTCCCCCCTTCTCTATACCATGTTCCTACACTACCCAACCTCTATTCTCTGCGCCTCACACTTTTCTTTCCCATACTGTCTCCTAACACTATTTCTCCCAATAGATTCCACACACATTTCCCCCTCACAATATTTACCCCCTCGATGTCTAGATGTCTACTGTCTCCTCACATATCCCACTCCTCCCATACTGAGTCTGCACCCAACCCATCCCTCGCTTCTTATACTATATCTGCACTCATCCCCTCCCCTTGCTCCCAATACAGTGTATGCACCCATCCTCCCTCACTCCCTATCCTTTTTCTGCACCCACCCCTTTTGCTCCTCATACTGTGTCCACACCGATCCCCTCCTTGCTCCTCATGCCGTGTCCACATCATCCCACTTCACTCCTTATATTTTGTCAACATACATCCACCTCCCTTGCTGCCAATACTCTATCTGCACCCATTTCCCCCCCTAACTCCCAATGTAGTGTCTACATTCACCCACTTCACTCCCTATACTGTGTCTGCACCCCTCCCTCGCACCCAATTTGGTGTCTGCACCCATTCACCCTTATTAATGCCAATATTTTGTCTGCACCTATCCATCTCATCTCCCAATCCTGTGTCTATATTGGCCCCCCTCAGTCCCAAGATTGTTTCTGTAGCCAACCCACTTCCCTCACTCCCTAAACTGCATCTGCACCCATCCCCCTTGCTCCCTATACTGTGTGTGCTCTCATCCTTTATCTCGCTCTCCATACTTTGCCATCAAATCCCTTCCCTCTCTATTACAATTAATCTTTTGTGTCTTCAGCTCCTCTCAAGCACCTACCACTAACATTGTATGGCCTCTGTGGTGCCAGCAATGTGATTAAATGATCTGATCATGCTGTGCTGTTGTCACCCTGACGTGGAAGTGCCGACGGTCAGGGCTTCAATTGTAATCACATCTGAAATACGCAAGTACAATTGATTGCTGGGAGCCGGTGCTCTGCACCTTCTGTGTGCTGGCTGTCAGTGTGACAGCCGGCTCAGAGAACTGCCTACTCCCTCTATGGGGAGAAGCAAAATGCAGCCACTGGGGAGGCACCTCAAACCGCTGTATCAGGTGGCCCAATGATGCCTCCCTGCCGGCTGTACATGGTGAAAATGCCCTTCCTTAATCCCCCTAGAAATGCCCCTGCTGGATACATACTGTCACAGAGATTTTCAATTGGAATCAAATCTAGAAAAAGTGAGGGCCAGTCTATGGCAACAATACTTCTGCTTACACACTCTGGCCACATGAAGCCAGGCATACTCTTGCAAGAGGAACCCAGGGCCTCCTGCAGCAGCAATATTTCAGACAGGGGCACGGAGAATTTCATCATGGTACAACTAGCAGTCAGGGCACCATTGACAATCATGTGTAGGTTTAAGCCTCCTGTTGTGATTCGGTTCGTGGGCTCCCCCGGTGGTCTCTTGTGGTACTGGTGTCCTGCAAGCTTTGCCTTCTCAGTTCACCTGTTCCTATCAGGATGTGGGAGTATCCTATTTAACCTTGCTCCTCAGTCATTCTAATGCTGGCCATCAATGTATCCAGAGTGATTCTGTTGCATGTTCCTGCTCCCAGTTTTCTGCTCAGCTAAGTGGGACACTTTAGTCCTTAAGTCTATTTTTGTATGTTTTGTACAGTTTGCACTTATGTGAATCTCTGCAGCTGGAAGCTCTTGTTGGGCTGAAATTACCACTCCAGTGGCATGAGTTGTCACATGAGTTAAGGTAATTTCAGGATGGTGTTTTGAAGGGTTTTGCAGCTGACCGCGAAGTCCTCTGTTGTATCTTTCTGCTATTTAGTTAGCGGGCCTCTCTGTGCTAAATCTGCTTTCATACTACGTGTGTCTTTTCATCTGCTCTCACCGTTATTATATGTGGGGGGCTGCTATCTCCTGTGGGGACATTCTCTGGAGGCAAGCCAGGACTGTGTTTTCTTCTACCAGGGGTAGTTAGTTCTCCGGCTGGCGCGCGGCATCTAGAGACAACGCAGGAATGCCCCCTGGCTACTTCTAGTGTGGTGTGTAGGTTTAGCATCGCGGTCAGCTCTAGTTTCCATCACCCGAGAGCTTGTCCGTTTAGTCTATGCTTCTGATGTTTCCTTGCCATTGGAAACCATAACAGCCTCCCCAGACTATCACTGATCCACAACTGAACCAATTCTGTTGGATGATGTTGCAAGCAGCTTAATATTTACCATAGCATTCAATTAAACTTTCTAACTAGACAGATTGGTATTCCTGAATTTTATTTGACTTGGGATTATTGTGACACTTTAGTATTTTGAGAAGTGTACATTTTGTTTAATTTAATCCTTTTTTGTGGGAAGGAATAGTACGTCCAATGGCAGATCCCCTGCTTTGACACGGGCTCTGGCAGTGAGCCCGCATCAAAGCAAGGACATGTCAGCTGTTTTGTACAGCTGACATGTGCCCGCAATAGCCGTGGGTGGAATTGCGATCCACCCGCCACTATTAACTAGTTAAATGCAGCTGCAAAACGCTGACAGCAGCATTTAACAAGCGTTTCTGGCCATCCAGCTGGAAATGCGTGCTTCGGTGACCCCCGGTCACGTGATCGGGGGTCATCGGTGCATTGGCATAACAATCAGAGGTCTCCTGAAGACCTCTATGGTTGTTGATGCCAAATTGCTGTGAGCGCCACCCAGTGGTTGGCGCTTATAGCAATGCTGTAATTCTACTGCATAGGAGCGATCTGAGCATCGTTACAATGTAGCAGGGCCGATCAGGCTATGCTAGCTTCTAGCATCCCATGGAGGCTATTGAAGCATGGTAAAATTAAAAAAAATATATTTTCAACAATATGAAAAATAAAAAAAGGTTCAAATCACCCCCCTTTCACCCCATTCAAAATAAAACAATAAAAAAAATTTCTCAGCTGCCGGGGGAAATAGGGGGATCGGGGACCCTGTTATACTTACCGGTGTCCCTGGGTCCTCCTGCTTTTTCTTCTGGCTGCCGGTATCTTCCTCCAGGAGAAAATAGCGGGCACATGCGCAGTGCGCCTGCCGTGATCTGATTGCCTGCAAAGTAAGATTCTTACTCTTGTTTTATTTTGTTCACTGTGAGATCTTATCACAGTGATCAAAATAAAAAAAATAGTAAATAACCCCCCTTAGTTAGGAAAAAATAATAAAATAAAAAAATGTATGTATTTCCATTTTCCAATTAGGGTTAGGGTTAGGGTTAGGGCTAGCGTTAGGGCTAAAGTTAGGGTTAGGGCTAGGGTTAGGGTTAGGGTTGGGGCTAAAGTTAGGGTTAGGGCTAGGGTTAAGGTTGGGGCTAAAGTTAGGGTTAGGGTTGGGGCTAGGGTTAGGGTTGGGCTAAAGTTAGGGTTAGGGTTGAGGCTAAAGTTAGGGTTAGGGCTAGGGTTGGGGCTAAAGTTAGGGTTAGAGTTGGGATTAGGTTTGGGATTAGGGTTTGGATTAGGGTTGGCATTAGGGTTAGGGTTGGCATTAGGGTAATGTTTGGGATTAGGGTTAGGTTTGGGATTAGGGTTAAGGTTAGGGTTGGGATTAGGGGTGTATTGGGATTAGGATTATGTTTGAGGTTAGGGTTGAGATTAGGATTAGGGATGTGTTGGGTTTAGGGTTTTGGTTAGGGTTATGGTTAGGGTTGGGATTAGGGTTAGGGGTGTTTTGGGGTTAGGGTTGTGATTAGGATTATGGATCGGGTTGGGATTAGGGTTAGGGGTGTGTTGGGGTAAGGGTTGGAGTTAGAATTGGGGGATTCAACTATTTAGGTACATCAGGGGGACTCCAAATGAGACAGCCAATTTTGCGCTCAATAAGTCAAATGGTGCTCTCTCCCTTCTGAGCTCTGCCGTGTGCCCAAACAGTGGTTTACTCCCACATATGGGGCATCAGCGTACTAAGTACTAGTTGGTCAACAACTGTTGGGGTCCAGTTTCTCCTGTTACCCTTGCAAAAATGAAATAAATTGGGGGCTAAAAAATCATTTTTGTGGAAAAAAAATGATTTTTTATTTTCACGGCTCTGCGTCAAACGTCTGTAAAGCACTTGGGTGATCAAAATACCCACCACACATCTAGATAAGTTCCTTCGGGGGTCTAGTTTCCAAAATGGGGTCACTTGTATGGGTTTCTACTGTTTAGGTACATCAGGGGCTTTGCAAACGCAACATAACACCCACAGACCATTCTATCAAAGTCTGCATTCCAAAACGGTGCTCCTTCCCTTCCAAGCCCCGACATGTGCCCAAACAGTGGTACCCCCCACATATGGGCTATCAGCGTACTCAGGATAAATTGCCCAATACATTTTGGGGTCCAATTTCTCCTGTTACCCTTGTGAAAATAAAAATTTGTGGGTGAAAAGATCATTTTTGTGGAAAAAATATGATTTATTTATTTTCATGGCTCTACATTATAAACTTCTGTGAAGCAGTTGGGGAGTTCAGGAGAAATTTCACAACAACTTTTGTGGTTCATTTTCTCTCTTTACACTTGTGAAAATAAAAAAAATTGGTTCTGAAGTAAAATGTTTCCAAAAAAAGTTAAATGTTCATTTTTCCCTTCCACATTGTTTCAGTTCCTGTGAAGCATGTAAAGGGTTAATAAACTTCTTGAATGTGGTTTTGAGCACCTTGAAGGGTGTAGTTTTTAGACTTTAAATGTGAGATGGTCCCTAAAAAAATGGTTTTGTAAATTTTGTTGTAAAATTGAGAAATTGCTGTTGAACTTCTAACTCTTATAAAATCCTAACAAAAATAAAATTTGTTTTCGAAATTGTGCTGATGTAAAGTAGACATGTAGGAAATGTTATTTATTAACTATTTTGTGTGACATATCTCTCTGATTTAAGGGCATAAAAATTCAAAGTTTGAAAATTGCAAAATTTTAAACATTTTCCCCATATTTCCATTTTTTTCATAAATAATCGCAAGTAATATCAAAGAAATATAACATCTAAAATGAATTACAATATGTCGCAAAAAAACATTCTCAGAATCAGTGGGACCCATTAAAGAGTTCCAGAGTTATAACCTCATAATGGGACAGTGGTCAGAATTGTAAAAACTGGCTTGGTCATTAAGTACCAAATTGGCTCTGTCACTAAGGGGTTAAGTCAATGTCAGATGTATGTAACAGCATAGCGCAAATAGTTACAGTCATGTTACCTTACATTTCTATAGGATTCACAAGACTTGATATAACATGGTTAACAATACTGTGTGCTTTCTGATGGTAGTATTTTATCTTTTGTTTTTATTCCAGTTTCAATGGATAGTCTCTATTTTACAAAGTATCGGAATGATAGCATGCTGTATTTCTTTTGTTCTTGTATTTATATACTTTTGAACTAAAAAAAAACAAACAAAAAAAACAGTACACAGGCAGAGATGCTTACCTGTCCAAACCCTCCAACAATTGCACTAACCAAGGTGCAGCGGACTCAAATTAAGATGGCAAATACACAGGTGCAATAATACCGATAAGGCAGCCACCTTACAATCAGGAATTGGCCGCTTGGTGCACCTGTGCAAACAAATAGTCTGTAAGTGGCATGTTAACATGCCACTTACAGACTATTTGTTTGCCATCTTAATTTGGGTCCGCTGCACCTTGGTTAGTGCAATTGTTGGAGGCTTTGGACAGGTAAGCATCTCTGCCTGTATACTGTTTTTTTTTGTCTAGAATAGTGGAGGTTTTTCCTCTTATGGTGTTTTTTTAGATTAGGACTGCCAATATGTAAGGACCCATGACGCGGGTTGGCAGATTAAATATTGTGGCCATGATATCGACCAATACCTTGCATACATTGTTATGTTTTTGGTGCACTGTTTATTTTTCCAGGGTGCGGCTGGGCCCTAGATGGCTCTGTACCCTGTGGCCTCTGTTCACACAGGATGAATCATGGTGAGCCCGCTACATGGCGTCATTAATAGGCTTTGAGCCATATACTTTGCATTCCTGTGTGAACATGCCATTTACAGACTATTTGTTTGCACAGGTGTACCAAGCGGCCAATTCCTGATTGTAGGGTGGCTGCATTATCAGTATTATTGCACCTGTGTATTTGCCATCTTAATTTGGGTCTCCTGCACCTTGGTTAGTGCAATTGTTGGAAGCTTTGGACAGGTAAGCATCTCTGCCTGTATACTGTTTTTTTTTTGTGTACAATAGTGGAGGTTTTTCCTCTTATGGTGTTTTTTTTAGATTAGGACTGCCAATATGTAAGGAACCTTGACGCGGGTTGGCAGCTTAAATATTGTAGCCATAATATCGACCAATAGCTTGCATACATTGTTATGTTTTTGGTGCACTGTATATTTTTCCAGGGTGCGGTTGGGCCCTAGATGGCTTTGTACACTGTGGCCTCTGTTCACACATGATCCATCATGGTGAGCCCACTACATGGCGTCAATAATAGGCTTTGAGCCATATACTTTGCATTCCTGTGTGAACACGCCACTTACAGACTATTTGTTTGCACAGGTGCACCAAGCGGCCAATTGCTGATTGTAGGGTGGCTGCATTATCGGTATTATTGTACCTGTGTATTTAGAAAAAAGATAACCTCAAGCACTCATCCATGAATAAGTCTTATTTTTATTAAATGGAAATCCACAGCCGATATAATAACAGAAAAAGCTTTTTCCAACGTTTCGGCCTACTTCTGGCCTTCCTCAAGGGTATTTTTCTATACATAAACATAAATACAAAAACAACCAAAATCATCATTTAGTCAATGAAAAAACGTATATAACCATCATATAGACAATGAAGACATATTTATTTATTAAATATCATATATATGTCTGCTTGTGGATAACCTAGAGACATAAAAAACATAAAGATAATTTAGACTAATGTCAACAAAATGCCAGTATCCTGATTGAAAAGGGGAAGAAAACTTGACACAAAGGCCAAGAGTCAAAAGTATATCGCACCAAACATATTTTAGCTACTAACAAGGTGAACAGCCAGACACCCTATGAAGGAGCCCCAGAGACCAGAAAAACACCTATTGGTGATATAAGAGCTATTGGTCCATAGTAAAAAGAGAAACACAAAATTGTAGGTGATCAAAATAACTAACCTGTAACAGGGAAATCGGCAAGTATACCGTACGTCAGCTCCGGTGTGGTGAGAAGTGTACGCAATACTGAAAGAAGGCTCTTTTTATGTGCCGCCATCGCTTCCACTTCCGGGTGCATCATGTGATCCGCAGTAATCACTGCTGGAAAAAGAAAGGAGTGCCATAGAGACTTTAGTGCGCAGACGCGATAGTGAGCAGAGTGCGCATGCGCCAGTAATGGACACCGGAAAAGGCCGAAAAAAAAACGAGTCTAAAAGGAGTAAGTGCGCAGCCGCAATAATGAACCACCAAAGGGTTAGTGCGCAGACATAGTGGTGAGCTGAGTGCGCACACGCCTATAATAAACAATGAAAGAGGCCAAAAAAAAGGGGGCCGAGTCAAAAAGGAGTAAGTGCACAGCCGCAATAATGAACCAAGTGCGCTTACAAAAAGACCACAAAGAAATATAAAAAGCGCCAAGAAAAGACATATGACCGGAGTTGTGCCATATATAATTTATAACTAAGTTAATTATATATAGAAATTGTGCCATATAAAGGGAAAAAAGGGGGGAGGGGGGGACACAGAAAGTAAAAGAAGGAGAGATAATAAGGAGGAAAACATTGCCAGGCTCGCTAGGTGACCTAAAACAAGAAAAAAAGGAATATTAATATCCTCATATGTCTACATTGAAACAACACTCACAATCATTATTTGTTATAAACGAATCACTTCGTACTCTCTATTAAGACCCCACGGCTCCAGGGTCTGTAATGTGTAAATCCAAAACGCCTCACGTAGTTTCAATCTCCTGATCCTGTCACCCCCACGCCTTGATAAGGGAATATGCTCAATCACTTGATATTTGAGCTGCGATATGTTATGTCCCATCTTGATGAAATGAGCTGGGATAGGTAACATGAGCCTTTTGCATCTAATGGTCGACTTATGTTGAGAGATGCGGTCTCGGATATGCTGGGTAGTTTCTCCAACATATCCGAGACCGCAGGGACATTTTATAAAGTAAACCACATAAGAAGAGTCACACGTAAAATAACCATCTATCGGGAAAATTTTACCCGAACGTGGATGAGAAAAAGTGTTGCCTTTGGAAATGTTGGAACATTGCAAACAATGTAAACATGGAAACGTTCCACGCTTCTGTGTTGCCAATGTCCTCTGGGTTAATACCCTACTGGAACCAATGTCTGCTCGAACCAACATATTCTTAATATTAGAGGGTCTCTTATAGCACATCATGGGTAATGTATTAAATTCCGGGACATCAGGATATGATTGACTAAGAACATGCCAATATTTGTAAATACAATTCTTTATAATCTGGGCATAAGGATGGTACGTATTCACAAAAGGAATCCTACATTTTTTCTCAATCTTAGTGGTGGGAGTAGTGTCAATATTTGATAAAATTTCATTCGGATACCCCCGTTGTTGAAATTTGTGTGCCATCTCATCCATACGTATAGATCGTTTTGAAATGTCCGAAACTATTCGTGCAACTCTCTTAAATTGAGATTTGGGCAAAGATTTTTTAACATGTTTAGGATGACAGCTAGTGTAAAATAGCAGACTATTTTTGTCTGTTGGTTTAGTATATATGTCAATATCTAGGATGCCATTTTCTCCAAAACCAATCAATGTATCCAAAAAGTTAATCTCAACGGTGCTTTTCTGTAAAGAAAAAGTAAGACCAGGAATACATAAATTAATCTCATTAAAGAACTGTAACAGAAGAGACTCATGACCATTCCAAATCAAAAAAATATCATCAATATATCTTTTCCATAGAAGTGAATGTGCCTGAAATAAAGGATTAGTGTAGACATATATTTCTTCGAATGCTGACATGAAAATATTGGCATAAGGGGGTGCCATATTGGACCCCATGGCTGTACCAGTTTTCTGTATATAAAATTGGTCAGAAAAAAAGAAAAAAATTCCGATGTAAAATGAGATAAAGAATCCTCAAACAAAAGTCCACCTGTAAAGTTGAAAAAGTAGTATGCTTAAATAGAAATTGTTGTACTGCAGCAATACCTTGATCATGAGCTATGCAGGTGTAAAGGCTATTTATGTCTAAGGTCACTAAAAAACATCCTGAAGGAACAGGACCAATAGATTTTAATTTCGTCAAAAAATCTGATGTATCTTTCAGATAGGAAGTAATGCATGGTAGTAAGGGGGTTAGAATGCGGTCTAAAGTGATTGCGAGAGGTGATAAAATGGAATTTGTTGACGCCACTATGGGCCGACCTGGTGGATTCCAAAGGTTCTTATGGACCTTAGGAAGAACATAAAAAACGGGAGTGATAGGATATTGATTAATGAGAAACTCACCCAATTTTTTATCGATAGTACCATTCATGGTAAAAAAATCAACGACCTCACGTATCTCCTTTGCTATCTCAGATGTAGGATCTCTCTCGATTTTCTCATATGTAATTTCATCAGACAAGAGAGACTGAACTATAGAAACATAATGTGTCTTGTCTAACACCACAATTGAACCCCCTTTGTCTGCTGACTTTATTACAATTTGTTTATTTACTTTTAATGTCTTGATTGCTTCCTGCTCATCTCTGGATACATTACGCTGTACCCGTAAAGTACCCCTTTGAATATATTGAAGATTATTCGCTATATCCTTCTGAACCAAAGCAATATAGGTTTCCACGGGGTGATAAGACCGTGGAGGACTAAAACTACTGGGTATATGAAGCTTTAAGTCTTTAAGTACAAACTGAGCAACTGGTGGTATAAGCCCAGATCCTTGAAAAGAAGACACAGTGTCAACACTATCATCTCGTTCTCCTTGAAAATGAGCCTTTAGTCTTAGTGTCCTAAAAAAACGATGCAATTCCTGATCTAAAATAAAGGCATCAAATGCGGGGGTTGGACAGAAGGAGAGTCCCTTCTGTAAGACCTGTAATTCTGCGGGAGAGAGGTTATAGGAGGATATATTATGGACGATTTGATTGTCCCCACCTGTGAGCGCGTGCGTATTCGTGTGTTGTCGAATGGAATGTTTTCGGCGGCTCCTCCTCGTCGGCCTTTTGTGGGTTTGCCCCGTCTTTGTTCTAAAAAAGAATGGGAAATATGTGGACCATAATCGCTCTCTGATCCTGATGATGCTGAAGTGTCGGTCCGTCGATAACCGCGTCGTTCCTTGTAATAAGTAGAATCTCGCCATTTGTAAACTTGATTACGGTGGTAGTCTTCGGTATCCCTGAAGAATTTCCTCCTTTTCCTCTCCTGTAGCTGTATTCTGAAATCCTCAATAATTTTATTAGTCTTTAGTAAAGTTTGATCCAATTTATCTGTCGATAAGGTACTTGTCAATTGTTGTTTAATAGAGATGATCTGATCTTCAATTAATGCTAAATCCTTCTGAAGGTAATCAATGGTTAACACTATAATGTCCAAGGAGCATTTATTTAGAATGCCCTCAAATTTTTGACAAAAGTCAGGTTTATCCTGGAACAATGTTGGTCTCAATGAGACACGAAGTCCTCTCGGTATTCATTTTACCTTATGATATTCCGCTAGAGTAACGTAATGGAGCTCCAAAGCAACTTTCCTCCTCAATTCCCGTTCCAAATCTCTGGATCGGATCTCCTCAGAGGGTGTATGGAGAAATTCACCCGGTATATTCACTCGGGAAATTATTTCTTCAGCTTCAGCTGGACCATATGATAGCGTGTTAAACGACATCCAAACTGGCTTAATGGGTGCAGAGCAACTAAAAAATGTATAATTTGTAAGCTAAAGTTGCAATTGCACTCTCAGATCCAAGAAAAAGCGGTGCTTAGAGGAAAAAACTTGATATATAGAAAAAAGATAACCTCAAGCACTCATCCATGAATAAGTCTTATTTTTATTAAATGGAAATCCACAGCCGATATAATAACAGAAAAAACTTTTTCCAACGTTTCGGCCTACTTCTGGCCTTCCTCAAGGGTATTTTTCTATACATAAACATAAATACAAAAACAACCAAAATCATAATTTAGTCAATGAAAAAACGTATATAACCATCATATAGACAATGAAGACATATTTATTTATTAAATATCATATATATGTCTGCTTGTGGATAACCTAGAGACATAAAAAACATAAAGATAATTTAGACTAATGTCAACAAAATGCCAGTATCCTGATTGAAAAGGGGAAGAAAACTTGACACAAAGGCCAAGAGTCAAAAGTATATCGCACCAAACATATTTTAGCTACTAACAAGGTGAACAGCCAGACACCCTATGAAGGAGCCCCAGAGACCAGAAAAACACCTATTGGTGATATAAGAGCTATTGGTCCATAGTAAAAAGAGAAACACAAAATTGTAGGTGATCAAAATAACTAACCTGTAACAGGGAAATCGGCAAGTATACCGTACGTCAGCTCCGGTGTGGTGAGAAGTGTACGCAATACTGAAAGAAGGCTCTTTTTATGTGCCGCCATCGCTTCCACTTCCGGGTGCATCATGTGATCCGCAGTAATCACTGCTAGAAAAAGAAAGGAGTGCCATAGAGACTTTAGTGCGCAGACGCGATAGTGAGCAGAGTGCGCATGCGCCAGTAATGGACACCGGAAAAGGCCGAAAAAAAACCGAGTCTAAAAGGAGTAAGTGCGCAGCCGCAATAATGAACCACCAAAGGGTTAGTGCGCAGACATAGTGGTGAGCTGAGTGCGCACACGCCTATAATAAACAATGAAAGAGGCCAAAAAAAAGGGGGCCGAGTCAAAAAGGAGTAAGTGCACAGCCGCAATAATGAACCAAGTGCGCTTACAAAAAGACCACAAAGAAATATAAAAAGCGCCAAGAAAAGACATATGACTGGAGTTGTGCCATATATAATTTATAACTAAGTTAATTATATATAGAAATTGTGCCATATAAAGGGACAAAAGGGGGGAGGGGGGGACACAGAAAGTAAAAGAAGGAGAGATAATAAGGAGGAAAACATTGCCAGGCTCGCTAGGTGACCTAAAACAAGAAAAAAACAAGAAAAAGAAAAAAAGGAATATTAATATCCTCATATGTCTACATTGAAACAACACTCACAATCATTATTTGTTATAAACGAATCACTTTGTACTCTCTATTAAGACCCCACGGCTCCAGGGTCTGTAATGTGTAAATCCAAAACGCCTCACGTAGTTTCAATCTCCTGATCCTGTCACCCCCACGCCTTGATAAGGGAATATGCTCAATCACTTGATATTTGAGCTGCGATATGTTATGTCCCATCTTGATGAAATGAGCTGGGATAGGTAACATGAGCCTTTTGCATCTAATGGTCGACTTATGTTGAGAGATGCGGTCTCGGATATGCTGGGTAGTTTCTCCAACATATCCGAGACCGCAGGGACATCAGCATCATCAGGATCAGAGAGCGATTATGGTCCACATATTTCCCATTCTTTTTTAGAACAAAGACGGGGCAAACCCACAAAAGGCCGACGAGGAGGAGCCGCCGAAAACATTCCATTCGACAACACACAAATACGCACGCGCTCACAGGTGGGGACAATCAGATCGTCTATAATATATCCTCCTATAACCTCTCTCCCGCAGAATTACAGGTCTTACAGAAGGGACTCTCCTTCTGTCCAACCCCCGCATTTGATGCCTTTATTTTAGATCAGGAATTGCATCGTTTTTTTAGGACACTAAGGGTACTGTCACACAGTACCATTTTGGTCGCTACGACGGTACGATTCGTGACGTTCTAGCGATATCGTTACGATATCGCAGTGTCTGACACGCAGCAGCGATCAGGGATCCTGCTGAGAATCGTACGTCGTAGCAGATCGTATGGAACTTTCTTTCGTCGCTTGATCACCCGCTGACATCGCTGGATCGTTGTGTGTGACAGCGATCCAGCGATGTGTTCGCTTGTAACCAGGGTAAACATCGGGTAACTAAGCGCAGGGCCGCGCTTAGTAACCCGATGTTTACCCTGGTTACCAGTGTAAACGTAAAAAAAACAAACAGTACATACTCACATTCCGGTGTCTGTCCTCCGGCGTCTCAGCTTCTCTCCACTGTGTGAGCGTCTGCCAGCCGGAAAGCGAGCACAGCGGTGACGTCTGACGTCACCGCTCTGCTTTCCGGCTATGGCGCTTACACAGTGGAGAGAAGCAGAACGCCGGGGACAGACACCGGAATGTAAGTATGCACTGTTTGTTTTTTTTACGTTTACGCTGGTAACCAGGGTAAACATCGGGTTACTAAGCGCGGCCCTGCGCTTAGTTACCCGATGTTTACCCTGGTTACCGGGGACTTCGGCATCGCTCCAGCGCCGTGATTGCACCGTGTGACCGCAGTCTACGACGCTGGAGCGATAATAATACGATCGCTGCGACGTCACGGATCGTGCCGTCGTAGCGATTAAAATGGTACTGTGTGACAGTACCCTAAGACTAAAGGCTCA
Organism: Ranitomeya variabilis; assembly: GCF_051348905.1. Classification (NCBI taxonomy): domain Eukaryota; kingdom Metazoa; phylum Chordata; class Amphibia; order Anura; family Dendrobatidae; genus Ranitomeya; species Ranitomeya variabilis. The sequence continues at coordinate 262,635,881 of NC_135237.1, read as the reverse complement.
TTTTCAAGGAGAACGAGATGATAGTGTTGACACTGTGTCTTCTTTTCAAGGATCTGGGCTTATACCACCAGTTGCTCAGTTTGTACTTAAAGACTTAAAGCTTCATATACCCAGTAGTTTTAGTCCTCCACGGTCTTATCACCCCGTGGAAACCTATATTGCTTTGGTTCAGAAGGATATAGCGAATAATCTTCAATATATTCAAAGGGGTACTTTATGGGTACAGCGTAATGTATCCAGAGATGAGCAGGAAGCAATCAAGACATTAAAAGTAAATAAACAAATTGTAATAAAGTCAGCAGACAAAGGGGGTTCAATTGTGGTGTTAGACAAGACACATTATGTTTCTATAGTTCAGTCTCTCTTGTCTGATGAAATTACATATGAGAAAATCGAGAGAGATCCTACATCTGAGATAGCAAAGGAGATACGTGAGGTCGTTGATTTTTTTACCATGAATGGTACTATCGATAAAAAATTGGGTGAGTTTCTCATTAATCAATATCCTATCACTCCCGTTTTTTATGTTCTTCCTAAGGTCCATAAGAACCTTTGGAATCCACCAGGTCGGCCCATAGTGGCGTCAACAAATTCCATTTTATCACCTCTCGCAATCACTTTAGACCGCATTCTAACCCCCTTACTACCATGCATTACTTCCTATCTGAAAGATACATCAGATTTTTTGACGAAATTAAAATCTATTGGTCCTGTTCCTTCAGGATGTTTTTTAGTGACCTTAGACGTAAATAGGCTTTACACCTGCATAGCTCATGATCAAGGTATTGCTGCAGTACAACAATTTCTATTTAAGCATACTACTTTTTCAACTTTACAGGTGGACTTTTGTTTGAGGATTCTTTATCTCATTTTACATCGGAATTTTTTTCTTTTTTTCTGACCAATTTTATATACAGAAAACTGGTACAGCCATGGGGTCCAATATGGCACCCCCTTATGCCAATATTTTCATGTCAGCATTCGAAGAAATATATGTCTACACTAATACTTTATTTCAGGCACATTCACTTCTATGGAAAAGATATATTGATGATATTTTTTTTTATTTGGAATGGTCATGAGTCTCTTCTGTTACAGTTCTTTAATGAGACTAATTTATGTATTCCTGGTCTTACTTTTTCTTTACAGAAAAGCACCGTTGAGATTAACTTTTTGGATACATTGATTGGTTTTGGAGAAAATGGCATCCTAGATATTGACATATATACTAAACCAACAGACAAAAATAGTCTGCTATTTTACACTAGCTGTCATCCTAAACATGTTAAAAAATCTTTGCCCAAATCTCAATTTAAGAGAGTTGCACGAATAGTTTCGGACATTTCAAAACGATCTATACGTATGGATGAGATGGCACACAAATTTCAACAACGGGGGTATCCGAATGAAATTTTATCAAATATTGACACTACTCCCACCACTAAGATTGAGAAAAAATGTAGGATTCCTTTTGTGAATACGTACCATCCTTATGCCCAGATTATAAAGAATTGTATTTACAAATATTGGCATGTTCTTAGTCAATCATATCCTGATGTCCCGGAATTTAATACATTACCCATGATGTGCTATAAGAGACCCTCTAATATTAAGAATATGTTGGTTCGAGCAGACATTGGTTCCAGTAGGGTATTAACCCAGAGGACATTGGCAACACAGAAGCGTGGAACGTTTCCATGTTTACATTGTTTGCAATGTTCCAACATTTCCAAAGGCAACACTTTTTCTCATCCACGTTCAGGTAAAATTTTCCCGATAGATGGTTATTTTACGTGTGACTCTTCTTATGTGGTTTACTTTATAAAATGTCCCTGCGGTCTCGGATATGTTGGAGAAACTACCCAGCATATCCGAGACCGCATCTCTCAACATAAGTCGACCATTAGATGCAAAAGGCTCATGTTACCTATCCCAGCTCATTTCATCAAGATGGGACATAACATATCGCAGCTCAAATATCAAGTGATTGAGCATATTCCCTTATCAAGGCGTGGGGGTGACAGGATCAGGAGATTGAAACTACGTGAGGCGTTTTGGATTTACACATTACAGACCCTGGAGCCGTGGGGTCTTAATAGAGAGTACGAAGTGATTCGTTTATAACAAATAATGATTGTGAGTGTTGTTTCAATGTAGACATATGAGGATATTAATATTCCTTTTTTTCTTGTTTTAGGTCACCTAGCGAGCCTGGCAATGTTTTCCTCCTTATTATCTCTCCTTCTTTTACTTTCTGTGTCCCCCCCTCCCCCCTTTTTTCCCTTTATATGGCACAATTTCTATATATAATTAACTTAGTTATAAATTATATATGGCACAACTCCGGTCATATGTCTTTTCTTGGCGCTTTTTATATTTCTTTGTGGTCTTTTTGTAAGCGCACTTGGTTCATTATTGCGGCTGTGCACTTACTCCTTTTTGACTCGGCCCCCTTTTTTTTGGCCTCTTTCATTGTTTATTATAGGCGTGTGCGCACTCAGCTCACCACTATGTCTGCGCACTAACCCTTTGGTGGTTCATTATTGCGGCTGCGCACTTACTCCTTTTAGACTCGTTTTTTTTTCGGCCTTTTCCGGTGTCCATTACTGGCGCATGCGCACTCTGCTCACTATCGCGTCTGCGCACTAAAGTCTCTATGGCACTCCTTTCTTTTTCCAGCAGTGATTACTGCGGATCACATGATGCACCCGGAAGTGGAAGCGATGGCGGCACATAAAAAGAGCCTTCTTTCAGTATTGCGTACACTTCTCACCACACCGGAGCTGATGTACGGTATACTTGCCGATTTCCCTGTTACAGGTTAGTTATTTTGATCACCTACAATTTTGTGTTTCTCTTTTTACTATGGACCAATAGCTCTTATATCACCAATAGGTGTTTTTCTAGTCTCTGGGGCTCCTTCATAGGGTGTCTGGCTGTTCACCTTGTTAGTAGCTAAAATATGTTTGGTGCGATATACTTTTGACTCTTGGCCTTTGTGTCAAGTTTTCTTCCCCTTTTCAATCAGGATACTGGCATTTTGTTGACATTAGTCTAAATTATCTTTATGTTTTTTATGTCTCTAGGTTATCCACAAGCAGACATATATATGATATTTAATAAATAAATATGTCTTCATTGTCTATATGATGGTTATATACGTTTTTTCATTGACTAAATGATGATTTTGGTTGTTTTTGTATTTATGTTTATGTATAGAAAAATACCCTTGAGGAAGGCCAGAAGTAGGCCGAAACGTTGGAAAAAGTTTTTTCTGTTATTATATCGGCTGTGGATTTCCATTTAATAAAAATAAGACTTATTCATGGATGAGTGCTTGAGGTTATCTTTTTTCTATATATCAAGTTTTTTCCTCTAAGCACCGCTTTTTCTTGGATCTGAGAGTGCAATTGCAACTTTAGCTTACATATTGTACCTGTGTATTTGCCATCTTAATTTGGGTCCGCTGCACCTTAGTTAGTGCAATTTTTGGAGGCTTGGACAGGTAAGCATCTCTGCCTGTATACTGTTTTTTTTTTTGTCTAGAATAGTGGAGGTTTTCCTCTTATGGTGTTTTTTTAGATTAGGACTGCCAATATGTAAGGACCCATGATGCGGGTTGGCAGCTTAAATATTGTGGCCATAATATCGACCAATACCTTGCATACATTGTTATGTTTTTGGTGCACTGTATATTTTTCCAGGGTGCGGCTGGGCCCTAGATGGCTTTGTACACTGTGGCCTCTGTTCACACAGGATGAATCATGGTGAGCCCGCTACATGGCGTCATTACTAGGCTCTCAGCCATATACTTTGCATTCCTGTGTGAACACGCCACATACAGACTACTTGTTTGCACAGGTGCACCAAGCAGCCAATTCCTGATTGTAGGGTGGCTGCCTTATCGGTATTATTGCACCTGTGTAATTGCCATCTTAATTTGGGTCCGCTGCACCTTGGTTAGTGCAATTGTTGGAGGCTTTGGACAGGTAAGCATCTCTGCCTGTATACTGTTTTTTTTTGTCTGGAATAGTGGAGGTTTTTCCTCTTATGGTGTTTTTTATACTTTTGAACTAGCAGGGTGGCTGTCCTAATCATGTATAGAAAATAAAATACAAAAATGTACAATCACAAAATAAAAACAGATTTGATATAAAAGGATATTCATCCTGTATTTTTAATTATTAACCCTTTTCTGACATCTGACTTAATAATTCATCCATGTGCCCTGTGACTATTTGATGAGGGACTTATCATTATGTCATCGCGATTGCCTGAGCACACAGGTTGTGTGCGGGCGTTCGCCGCCAGGTTACAGCTGTTTCTGACAGTTGAAACCTGGCACTAAGTGCCAGAAGTGGTCACGCACCTCTCCTGGCACTTTAACCCCCTAAATGTTGCAATCCAACGTAATTGCAGTTTTCCGGGAGTCGGCAGAGGGGTGACAGCCCCTCTGCCTTTGAATCGGAGACCCCACTGCTTTGCCATGGTGACCTGATGTTATCATGATGACATCCGGGTCACCAGAGGTAGGAAAGTTGCTGATCATGAGCAGGGCATGATCAGCAACTTTCTCTGTCAGTGCAGGGCTGACAATATGCACAGCGATCAGTGATAGTCCCATAGTGGCACAAGGTAATAAAGTAAAAACAAGTAAAACTATTTTTTTAAAATAATTGTAAAAATATAAAAAAATCTAAAATAATAATTAATATTTGGTAGCAACGCATCGGCAACGATCTGACCTAAAAAAAACTGTTTCACTAGATAACCCCTTTAGTGAACACCATCAACAATAAATAAAAAACACAAGGCAAAAAACAAAGCTTCATCATCTTACTGCTGAACAAAAAGTGGAATAAAATGCAATAAAAAAGATGAATAAAAATAAACATGGTACCAAAGAAAACATCATCTTGTCCTGCGTAAGACAAGGTGCCATACAGCTCAATAAGCTGAAAAATAAAAAAGTAACAGCTCTTAGAATAAAGCAATGCAAAAATAATCATTTTTTCTATAAAACAGTTTTTATTGTGTAAAAGTGCCAAAACCTAAAAAACTGCATAAATGGTGTACTGACCTGAAGAATAAAACTGCCTTATCAATTTTACCTCACACGGAACGGCATAAACCCCCCCCCAAAAAAAAAAAAAAAATCCTGAATTGCTGTTTTTTGTTTTTTTATGGTACCAATACAAATGTCAACTCATCCCACAAATAGCAAGACCTCACATGAATCTGTGGACCAAAATATGGAAAAATTATAGCTCTCAAAATATGGAGAAACACAAACTATTTTTTGCAATAAATGGCATCTTTTAGTGTGTGACAGCAGCCAAGCATAAAAATCTGATATAAATCTGGTATTGCTGTAATCGTACTGACCTGAAGCATAAAGTCACCTAATCACTTATAATTCTTGAGGAACAGTGTAAAAAATAAATAAAATCTATTCTTCACCTGCTGCTGATTATTTCATTCTGCATCCCAAAGTTCGCAGTAAGGCTTGGCACACATTTATCCTGCACTCTGCTTTGAGCGCTTGCACTGTGACTTCTGGGTAAATCTCTGAAATATGTGATTCAGACGGAACCTCTGATGGAAGATTCCCTATAATGAGGCTGTCTAACCTGTGATCCGGCAGTGTATGTCTTTTTAAGATTGCAAAAAAGTGCCATCGGACACAGTTTTGTGCACTTCTGAAAAGAAGGACACCACTGAACAGAGGCCAGACAGACTCCAGAGTAACCCTGCTGCCTCATTATAGTTAATGGATCCCTCGAGGGTTTCATCTGAATTACATCACTCTGAGATTTAGATGGAAACCTCAAAGTAAGCGCTCAGCATTGAGCGCCAAATAAATGTGATCCCAAATGTTATGTAAACTGTTTCCAATAAAAGCTTCAACTCAATCAACAGAAAAAGCAAGCCCTCACTCAGGTTTGTCATCTGTTAATGTAAATATAGGGGGCTTCCACTTTAATAACAGTACAAAGGCTCTGGAAAAGCAAAATGGCTCCATAAACCTCCAACAGAAATTCAGCAAATTCTGTGCTCCCAAATCCAAATGCACCCACTCTTCTGAGCCCCACAGTGTACATAAACCACATGTAGTGTCCACGTTTGGCATGTATGAAGCGATGAGTGCCCATCTAACTCATGGGTGCATGTCTCCCGAAGCACGAGCTGTACATAATGTACTGGTGACTGCAACATACTAGTCATTGCAATGTACTGGCCACTGCAACGGCAGTTTGCAATTTTCACTTGACAACATTCACTGCTGCTTGTTTCTGGAAAATACCCATAGAGTCAAAATCATCACTACACTGATAGATAAATTCCCAAAAGGGTATAAATTTGAAAATGGGGTCAGTTGAGGAATGATTCTGCTCTTCTAGCATTTAGGGGCTCTGTATATGTAGTTATCAAACTGTCCTAGGAAAATGTGCTCCAGGAGGCAACTAGCGCTCTGTTCCTCCCGAATCTTTCCGTATGGCTAAGTAGCACTGTACAGCCACATATGGGGTATGGCCACATTCAGTAGCAATTGTGGGACAAATTTTGGTGCCATTTTTACCCACTTCTTGTGTGAAAATGTAAAATCTGGGGCTAAAACTAAATTTTGGTGTTAAAAATGCAGTTATTTTTTCTTCATTGCCCGATGATATAAAATTCTGTGACACACCGTGGTGTTAATATGATCACTGCACCCCTAGAAGAACTCATTGAGAGGTACAGTTTGTGAATTTGTCATCACTTATGGGGGGTTCTGCTGTTCTGGCACCTCATGTGCTCTTCTAGTGGGTCATGGCACCTGGAAACTATAACACGGTGCACTCAGGAAAAAATGGACCTCAGTTTGTTGTAAAAAAAAAAATCCTATTAGGCCTTAGAAATATTAAAAACTTGTGGCTAAAACAATATTTTAGTAGTAAAAATGTAATTAATTCTTTCTTCACCGCTCAATGGTACATAATTTTGTGATGCACATGTGGTGTCAATATGATTAATGCACCATTAGATTAATTCATTGGGGTGTGTAGTTTGTAAAATGAGTTCACATGTAGGGGAATTCTATTGCTCTGACACCTCAGGGGCTCTGCCAATGTGACATGGCACACTCAAACCATTCCAGCAAAATCTGAACTCCAATGTGGCACCTCTTCCCTCCTGATCTTTGCATTGTGCCTCAAAAGTAGTATACCCCCAAATATAGGGTATCAGCGTACTCAGGAGAAATTGTGCACCAAATTTTATGGTGCAATTTCTCCTATTACCTTTATGAAAATGTAAAATTTGGGGCCAAAATAACATGTTTGTGTGGAAAATGTGATTTTATTATTTTCACGGTTCAACTTTATAAACTTCTGTGAAGCACCTGGGGGTTCAAGGTGCTCAGCACAGATCTAAACACATTCCATGAGGGGCCTCTTAGGGGTTGAGTTCCCACCTCTGCACAGGGGGAATCGTGAACCATCTCCACTGCGGTCTCCCATTATTCTCCAGCCACAGTGGAGACGTCGGTCCCAGCGTCTGGCTCAGCCTGATACGGTGTGGATGATTACTGCTGCCTTTCCAGGCTCAGCCATTGTAGCCAGTACTGGTCAGTAGCGAGCAGACGTCTCTGGGACTAAGTCCTGCTTTTCCCCTTCTGAGCATGCCCAGGGTAAGACCTTTCATTGGAGGTCGAGGGTCACATGCTCAGGTACTGCAGCAGCTCCCATTGGTCCTCTAGGAAAGTCCTGAAGTTGCCCAGGTACTGTAGCAGCTCCCATTGGTCCTCTAGGAAGGTCCTGAAGTTGCCCAGGTACTGTAGCAGCTCCCATTGGTCCTCTAGGAAGATCCTGAAGTTGCTGCAGCTATAGAAGGTTTGCATGGCCGCACGGCCATGCGCTAGTATTAACCTAAGTTATGAGCTCAGCGCCACTGTGGTCTTGCTTGCATGTGGTCAGGGTTTGGCTGAAATAAGCCCCTAGAATACCGGCACCTCCGGTGAGCAGTTTTGTGTATGCTATGCTGACTGCATGACCACTGTTGCCTCTATTAGGTAGCTGTTCCTCTGTGAGGTTAACAGGGCACAGCGTTCTCTTTCTCAAGCAAATCTATGAAGTAACAGAGTTCGCTTATACCGCCATATAGTACTGTCTTTTACTAGCAGCAGGTTCTCTCCTGCACGGTGGACTGTCATGGTTCTCAATGGCAAGAGACCGTAGTAAAGCATACAAAAGGACTAGCTCTTGGAAGATGGGAACTCGAGCTGACTGTGAGCTAAACCTACCACACAACTAACAGTGGCCGGGTAGCGTGCCTACGTTTTATCCCTAGACGCCCAGCGCCAGCCGGAGGACTGACTGACCCTAGCAGAGGAAAATACAGACCTGGCTTACCTCTAGAGAAATTTTCCCCAAAAGGCAGACAGTAGCCCCCACATATATTGTCGGTGATTTTAGAGGAAAATGACATACGAAGTATGAAGATAGGTTTAGCAAATTGAGGTCCGCTTACTAGATAGTAGGAAGACAGAAAAGGGAACTTCACAGTCAGCTGAAAACCCTTTCAAAACACCATCCTGAAATTACTTTAAGACTCTAATATCAACTCATGACACCAGAGTGGCAATTTCAGCTCACAAGAGCTTCCAGCCTCAGAAATATTCAAAAACAGAGAACTGGAACAAAAATGCAAAACAATCTTAGGACTACAAGTCCAACTTAGCTGATAGTAGTCTAGGAGCAGGAACATGCAACAGAAAGGCTTCTGGTAACATTGTTGGCCGGCATAGAAATGACTGAGGAGCAAGGCTAAATAGAAACTCCCACATCCTGATGGAAACAGGTGAACAGAGGAGATGAAGCACACAAGTTCAGTACCACCAGTAACCACCGGGGGAGCCCAGAAACCAAATTCACAACAGTACCCCCCCCTCAAGGAGGGGGCACCGAACCCTCACCAGAACCACCAGGGTGATCAGGATGAGCCCTATGAAAGGCACGGACCAAATCGGAGGCATGAACATCAGAGGCTGTCACCCAAGAATTATCCTCCTGACCGTAGCCCTTCCACTTGACCAAATACTGAAGTCTCCGTCTGGAAACACGGGAGTCCAAGATCTTCTCGACAACGTACTCCAACTCACCCTCAACCAACACCGGAGCAGGAGGCTCAACGGAAGGCACAACCGGTACCTCATACCTGCGCAACAATGACCGATGGAAGACATTATGAATAGAAAAAGATGCAGGGAGGTCCAAACGAAAGGACACAGGGTTAAGAATCTCCAATATCTTGTACGGGCCGATGAACCGAGGCTTAAACTTAGGAGAAGAAACCTTCATAGGGACAAAACGAGAAGACAACCACACCAAGTCCCCAACACAAAGACGAGGACCAGCACGACGACGGCGGTTGGCAAACTGCTGAGTCTTCTCCTGGGACAACTTCAAATTGTCCACCACATGCCCCCAAATCTGATGCAACCTCTCCACCACAGCATCCACTCCAGGACAATCCGAAGACTCCACCTGACCGGAAGAGAAACGAGGATGAAACCCCGAATTACAGAAGAAAGGAGAAACCAAGGTGGCAGAACTAGCCCGGTTATTGAGGGCAAACTCCGCCAAGGGCAAAAAGGCAACCCAATCATCCTGATCCGCAGACACAAAACACCTCAAATAAGTCTCCAAGGTCTGATTAGTTCGCTCGGTCTGGCCATTAGTCTGAGGATGGAAAGCAGACGAAAAAGACAAATCAATGCCCATCCTAGCACAGAACGCTCGCCAAAATCTAGACACGAATTGGGTTCCCCTGTCAGAAACGATATTCTCCGGAATACCATGCAAGCGAACCACATTTTGAAAAAACAGAGGAACCAGCTCGGATGAGGAAGGCAATTTAGGCAAGGGGACCAAATGGACCATCTTAGAGAAACGGTCACACACCACCCAGATGACAGACATCTTCTGAGAAACAGGGAGATCAGAAATAAAATCCATGGAGATGTGAGTCCAAGGCCTCTTCGGAATAGGCAAAGATAACAACAATCCACTAGCCCGAGAACAACAAGGCTTGGCCCGAGCACAAACATCACAAGACTGCACAAAACCTCGCACATCTCGCGACAGGGAAGGCCACCAGAAGGACCTAGCCACCAAATCCCTGGTACCAAAGATTCCAGGATGACCAGCTAACGCAGAAGAATGGACCTCCGAGATGACTCTACTGGTCCAATCATCCGGAACAAACAGTCTACCAGGCGGGCAACGATCAGGTCTATCCGCCTGAAACTCCTGCAAGACCCGTCGCAAGTCTGGGGAAACAGCAGATAATATCACTCCATCCTTAAGGATACCTGTAGGTTCAGAATTACCAGGGGAATCAGGCTCAAAACTCCTAGAAAGGGCATCCGCCTTCACATTTTTAGAACCCGGTAGGTAAGAAACCACAAAATTAAACCGAGAGAAAAATAACGACCAGCGCGCCTGTCTAGGATTCAGGCGCCTGGCAGACTCAAGATAAATCAAATTCTTGTGGTCGGTCAATACCACCACCTGATGTCTAGCCCCCTCAAGCCAATGACGCCACTCCTCAAAAGCCCACTTCATAGCCAAGAGCTCCCGATTACCAATATCATAATTTCGCTCAGCGGGCGAAAATTTACGAGAAAAGAACGCGCAAGGTCTCATCACGGAGCAGTCGGAACTTTTCTGCGACAAAACCGCCCCAGCTCCGATTTCTGAAGCGTCGACCTCAACCTGAAAAGGAAGAGTAACATCAGGCTGACGCAATACAGGGGCGGAAGAAAAGCGGCGCTTAAGCTCCCGAAAGGCCTCCACAGCAGCAGGGGACCAATCAGCAACATCAGCACCCTTCTTAGTCAAATCAGTCAACGGCTTAGCAACATCAGAAAAACCAGTTATAAATCGACGATAAAAATTAGCAAAGCCCAAAAACTTCTGAAGGCTCTTAAGAGAAGAGGGTTGCGTCCAATCACAAATAGCCTGAACCTTGACAGGGTCCATCTCAATGGAAGAGGGGGAAAAAATGTACCCCAAAAACGAAATCTTTTGAACCCCAAAAACACACTTAGAACCCTTTACACACAAGGAATTAGAGCGCAAAACCTGAAAAACCCTCCTGACCTGTTGGACATGAGAGTCCCAGTCATCCGAAAAAATCAAAATATCATCCAGATACACAATCATAAATTTATCCAAATATTCACGGAAAATGTCATGCATAAAAGACTGAAAGACTGAAGGGGCATTTGAAAGACCAAAAGGCATTACTAAATACTCAAAATGGCCCTCAGGCGTATTAAATGCGGTTTTCCACTCATCCCCCTGCTTAATTCGCACTAAATTATACGCCCCACGAAGATCAATCTTAGAGAACCACTTGGCCCCCTTTATTCGAGCGAACAAATCAGTAAGCAGTGGCAAAGGATACTGATATTTAACCGTGATTTTATTCAAAAGCCGATAATCAATACACGGCCTCAAAGAGCCATCTTTTTTAGATACAAAGAAAAAACCGGCTCCTAAGGGAGATGACGAAGGACGAATATGTCCCTTTTCCAAGGACTCCTTAATATATTCCCGCATAGCAGCATGTTCAGGCACAGATAGATTAAATAAACGACCCTTTGGAAACTTACTGCCCGGAATCAGATCTATAGTACAATCGCAATCTCTGTGCGGAGGTAGTGAACCAAGTTTAGGCTCCTCAAAAACATCACGATAATCAGATAAAAATTCTGGAATCTCAGAGGGAATAGATGACGAAATGGAAACCAAAGGTACGTCCCCATGAGTCCCCTGACATCCCCAGCTTAACACAGACATTGCTTTCCAGTCGAGGACTGGGTTATGAGATTGCAGCCATGGCAATCCAAGCACCAACACATCATGTAGATTATACAACACAAGGAAGCGAATAATCTCCTGGTGATCCGGATTAATACGCATAGTTACTTGTGTCCAGTATTGTGGTTTATTACTAGCCAATGGCGTGGAGTCAATACCCTTCAGAGGTATAGAAACTTCCAGAGGCTCTAAATTAAACCCACAGCGTTTGGCAAAGGACCAATCCATAAGACTCAAAGCGGCGCCAGAGTCGACATAGGCGTCCGCGGTAATAGACGATAAAGAGCAAATCAGGGTCACAGATAGAATAAACTTAGACTGTAAAGTGCCAATTGAAACAGACTTATCAACCTTCTTAGTACGTTTAGAGCATGCTGATATAACATGAGTTGAATCACCACAATAGAAGCATAACCCATTTTTTCGCCTAAAATTCTGTCGTTCGCTTCTGGACAGAATTCTATCACATTGCATAATCTCTGGCGCCTTCTCAGTAGACACCGCCAAATGGTGCACAGGTTTGCGCTCCTGCAAACGCCGATCAATCTGAATAGCCATTGTCATGGACTCATTCAGACCTGTAGGCACAGGGAACCCCACCATAACATCTTTATTGGCATCAGAGAGACCCTCTCTGAAATTCGCCACCAGGGCGCACTCATTCCACTGAGTAAGCACAGACCACTTACGAAATTTTTGGCAGTATATTTCAACCTCATCTTGCCCTTGAGACAGGGCCATCAAGGCTTTTTCAGCCTGAATCTCTAAATGAGGTTCCTCATAAAGCAACCCCAAAACCAGGAAAAACGCATCCACATTGAGCAACGCAGGATCCCCTGGTGCCAAAGCAAATGCCCAATCCTGAGGGTCACCCCGGAGCAAGGAAATTACAATCCTGACCTGCTGTGCAGGATCTCCAGCGGAGCGAGATCTCAGAGACAAAAATAATTTACAATTATGTTTGAAATTCTGGAAGCGAGATCTATCCCCGGAGAAAAATTCAGGTAAAGGAATTCTAGGTTCAGATATAGGAGCATGAATTACAAAATCCTGTAAACTTTGAACCTTCATAGCGAGATTATCCAAACCAATAGCTAAACTCTGAGGATCCATTTTAATCAGGTGAAATCAGAACCATTCAAGGATTAGAAGGAGAGAGAGACGAAGGCTGCAGTAAGCAGAGATGCAAGTGAATCAACTAATGAGCAAAGTCAGAAAAAAAAAAAAATTCTCTGCAGACTTCTTTTCTCTCCTTTCGTCTGCCAATTATTTTAACTCTTGGCCGGCCAAACTGTCATGGTTCTCAATGGCAAGAGACCGTAGTAAAGCATACAAAAGGACTAGCTCTTGGAAGATGGGAACTCGAGCTGACTGTGAGCTAAACCTACCGCACAACTAACAGTGGCCGGGTAGCGTGCCTACGTTTTATCCCTAGACGCCCAGCGCCAGCCGGAGGACTGACTGACCCTAGCAGAGGAAAATATAGACCTGGCTTACCTCTAGAGAAATTTTCCCCAAAAGGCAGACAGTAGCCCCCACATATATTGTCGGTGATTTTGGAGGAAAATGACATACGAAGTATGAAGATAGGTTTAGCAAATTGAGGTCCGCTTACTAGATAGTAGGAAGACAGAAAAGGGAACTTCACAGTCAGCTGAAAACCCTTTCAAAACACCATCCTGAAATTACTTTAAGACTCTAATATCAACTCATGACACCAGAGTGGCAATTTCAGCTCACAAGAGCTTCCAGCCTCAGAAATATTCAAAAACAGAGAACTGGAACAAAAATGCAAAACAATCTTAGGACTACAAGTCCAACTTAGCTGATAGTAGTCTAGGAGCAGGAACATGCAACAGAAAGGCTTCTGGTAACATTGTTGGCCGGCATAGAAATGACTGAGGAGCAAGGCTAAATAGAAACTCCCACATCCTGATGGAAACAGGTGAACAGAGGAGATGAAGCACACAAGTTCAGTACCACCAGTAACCACCGGGGGAGCCCAGAAACCAAATTCACAACAGTGGACCCCGGGTTGCAAATGCACCTACTACTCAATAAATAAATATATATAAATACTAGACTGTGGCCCGATTCTAACGCATCAGGTATTCTAGAATATGCATGTCCCCGTAGTATATGGACAATGATGATTCCAGAATTCACGGAAGACTGTCCCCGTCTCTGATTGGTCGAGGCAACCTTTATGACATCATCGTCGCCATGGCAACCATTATGACATCTACGTCGATACTGTGCCCGTCGCTGATTGGTCGAGTCGAATTCGCGGCAGACTGTGCCCGTCGCTGATTGGTCGAGGCAACCTTTATGACATCATCGTCGCTATGCTGTGCCCGTCGCTGATTGGTCAAGGCCTGGCGGCCTCGACCAATCAGAGACGCGGGATTTCCAAGACAGACAGACAGACAGAAAAACCCTTAGACAAATATATATATATATATACTCGGTGCGTTCCGCCAACCCTAACAGGCCCTAGTTTCCCGAATGGGGTCACTTGTGGGGGGTTTCCACTATTTTGGCACATCAGGTGCCCTCCAAATGGGACATGACGTGCGCTATTGATTCCAGGAAATTTTACATTCAGGAAGTCAAATGACGCCCCTTCCCTTCTGAGCCCCGCCGTGCGCCCAAGCAGTAGTTTAATCCCTGATATGGGGTATCGTTGTACTCAGGAGGAATTGCACTACAAATAGTACTGTGCAATTTCTCCTGTTACCTTTATGAAAATGCAATAATTTGTGCTAAAAACATATTTGTGGGGACATTTTTTTTTTTTTTTTTATGACTCAATGTTCTAAACTTCTGTGAAGCACCTGAGGGTTCAATATGATCACCACACATCTACAGCTCCGGCAAAAATTAAGAGACCACTGCAAAATGTTCAGTTTGTCTGATTTTTTGCTTTATAGGAATATTTTTGAGTAAAATTTAAATCGTTCTTTTATTCTATAAGCATCTGGCATGTCTCCAAATTTACAAGCAATAAATTTTGTATTTTTTTCTGACCAAGAAAAATGGTCAAAATACAAAAAAAAATGCATTCAGACCTCAAATAATGCGAAGAAAACAAGTTCATTATCATTTAGAAATAAAAATACTAATGTTTTAACTTGGGAAGAGTTCAGAAATCAATATTTTGTGGAATAACCATGATTTTTAATCACAGCTTTCATGTGCCTTGGCATGCTTTCCACCAGTCTTTCACACTGCTTCTTGCACAAAAATTTAAGCAGTTCTTTGTTGATGGCTTGTGATTATCCATCATCCTCTTGATTACATTCCAGAGGTTTCCAATGGGGTTCAGGTCTTTAGATTTGGCTGCCCATGACAGGGTTTTGATGTGATGGTCTCTTAATTTTTGGCAGAGCTGTATGTGGTATCGGCATGCTCAGGAGAAATTGCACAACAAATTTTGGGGTCAATTTTTTGCTGTTACCCTTGTCAAAATAAAAAAAAAAATAATCTGAAGCAACTTTTTGTGAAAAAAGTTAAATGTTCATTTTCAACAATCCAAAAATTCCTGTGATACATCTGAAGGGTTAATAAACTTCTTGAATGTGGTATTGAGCACCTTGAGGTGTGCAGTTTTTAGAATGGGGTCACTTTTGGGTATCTTCTATCATATACAGTTGTGCTCAAAAGTTTACATACCCTGGCAGAATTTTTCCTTTCTTGGCCTTTTTTTCAGAGAATATGAACGATAACACCAAAACTTTTTCTCCACTCATGGTTAGTGGTTGGGTGAAGCCATTTATTGTCAAACTACTGTGTATTCTCTTTTTAAATCATAATGACAACCCAAAACATCCAAATGACCCTGATCAAAAGTTTACATACCCTGGTTATTTTGGCTTGATAATATGCACAAAAGTTGACATAAATGAGTTGGACTGGCTAATAAAGGTAACATCCTCACCTGTGACCTGAGACAAATGCCAGGAAAATTGTTTTGGATGCAAATAAAAACCCACAAATAATATCAGCTGAAATACTGGATTCTCTGAAAACTAGCGGTATGGCTGTTTCAAGATGCACAATAAGGAGGCACTTGAAGAAAAATGAGATCAAAATTGAACTTTTTGGCCACAACCATAAATGTTGCATTTTGAAAGAGGTCAACATGGCCTATGATGAAAGGAACACCATTCCTACCATAAGGCATGGAAGTGGATCGTTGATATTTTGGGGATATGTGAGCTACAAAGGCACAGGAAACTTGGTCAAAGTTGAAGGAAAGATGAATGCAGCACCTTATTATTATTATTATTTATTTATTTATATATCACCATTAATTCCATGGTGCTATACATGAGAAAGGGGTTACATACAGAATTATAGATATAATTTACAGTAAACAAATTTACGATGACAGACTGGTACAGAGGGTAGAAGACCCTGTCCATCAGCAAATATTGGAGGCAAATTTGCAATCATCTGCACGGAAGCTGCACATGAGACGTACTTGGACATCTCAACATGACAATGATCCAAAACACAAGGCCAAGTCGACCTGTGATTGGCTACAGCAGAACAAAGTGAAGGTTCTGGGTTGGCCATCTCAGTCTCCTGACCTCAAGATCATTGAACCACTCTAGGGAGACCTCAAGAGCGCAGTTCATGCTACAGAGCCCATAAATTTATAGGAACTGGAGGCTTTTTGTCAAGAAGAGTGGGCAGCTTTACCATCTGAGAAAATAAACGAGTTCAAGTTGTCATTGATGTTAGAGGGAGCAATACACAGTATTAAGAAATGGGGTATGTAAACTTTTGATCAGGGTCATTTGGCTTTTTCTGGTGACTCGACCATGCAGCTCATTTTTTCTTCAAGTGCCTCCTTATTGTGCAACTTAAAACAGCCACTCTGCTAGTTTTCAGAAAAAAGACCAAGAAAGAAAAAATTCTGCTGGGGTATGTAAACATTTGAGCACAACTGTAGACGCCTCAAAGTGACTTCAGATGTGATGTGGTCCCTAAAGTGAATTGTTTTGTAAATTTTGTCATAAAAATGAGAAATCACTGGTCAACTTTTAACACTTATAACTTCCAAAATTGTACTGATATAAAGTAGACATGTGAGAAATGCTATTAACTATATTGTGTGACATACGTCTGTGATTTAAGGGCATGAAAATTCAAAGTTTAAAATTGTGAAATTTGCTACATTTTTTTGCCAAATTTCCTTTTTTTCACAAATAAATGCAAGTCATATCAAAGAAATTTTACCAATATCATGAAGTACAATATGTCACGAAAAACCAATAATAGAATCACTAAGATCTCTTGAAGCGTTCCAGAGTTATTGCCTCATAAATTGACAGTGGTAAGAATAGTAAAAATTAGACAGGTCATTAACATGGAAACCACCTTCAGGGGTAAAGGGGTTAAAATAAAAAAATAATTCTAGGAAGTAATAATTTTATAGTACAGCTCTACATGAATTATCATATGGCTGCACATGTTGCACTTTTGCTTTGTGTGCCTCCATGCAACCTCCTGTGTTGCAGCTGTGCCTAAAAGTAGCACTTCAGCAGTTTTAACCCCTAAGTGACAGAGCCAATTTGGTACTTAATGACCATGCCAATTTTTACAATTCTGACCACTGTCATTTTTTGAGGTTACAGTTCTGGAACGCTTCAACGGATCCTGTTGATTCTAAGAATGTTTTTTCGAGACATGTTGTACATCATGATAGTGGTAACATTTCTTCGACATTATTTGCATTTATTTTTGAAAAAAATTGGATATATGGCAAAAAAAAAAAAATTGCAATTTTCAAACTTTAAATTTTTATGCCCTTAAATCAGAGAGATATTTCACACAAAATAGTTAATAAATAAAATTTTCCACATGTCTACTTTACATCAGCACAATTCTGGAAACAACATTTTTTTTGTTAGGAAGTTATAAGGGTTAAAAATTTACTAGAGATTTCTCATTTTTGCAACAAAATTTACAAAACCATTTTGTTAGGGACCATCTCACATTTAAAGTCATATTGAGGGATGTACATGACAGAAAATACCCAAAAGTGACACCATTCTAAAAACTACACCCCTCAAGGTGCTCAAAACCACATTCAAGAAGTTTATTAACCCTTTACGTGTTTCATAGGAACTGAAGAAATGTGGAAGGAAAAAATTAACATTTAACTTTTTTTACAAACATTTTATTTCAGAAGCAATTTTTTTTTATTTTCACAAGTGTAAAAAGAGAAAATTAACAACAAAATATGTTGTGCAATTTCTCCTGAATACGGCGATACCCCATATGTGGGGGTAAACCACTGTTTGGGCGCACGGTAGAGCTTGGAAGAGAAGGAGTGCCGTTTGACTTTTTCAATGCAGAATTGGCTGGAATTGAGATCGGATGCCATGTCACGTTTGGAGAGCCCCTCATGTGCCTAAACAGTGGAAAACACCACATATGGGGTATCGGTGTATGCAAGTGACACCATTTTGGAAACTAGATCCCTTAAGGAAGTTTTCTAGATGTGTGATGAGCACTTTGATCCCCAAAGTGCTTCACAGAAGTTTATAACGCAGAGCCGTGAAAATAAAAATTTTTTGTTTTTCCACAAAAAATTATTTTTTAGCCCTCAATTTTTTTATTTTCACAAGGATAACAGGAGAAATTGGACCACAGAAGTTGTTGCCCAGTTTGTCCT
Organism: Ranitomeya variabilis; assembly: GCF_051348905.1. Taxonomy (NCBI): domain Eukaryota; kingdom Metazoa; phylum Chordata; class Amphibia; order Anura; family Dendrobatidae; genus Ranitomeya; species Ranitomeya variabilis. The sequence goes on along the minus strand of NC_135237.1, from coordinate 262,617,332 downwards.
GAGTACGCCGATACCCCATATTTGGGGGGGACCACTGTTTTGGCACACATCAGGGCTCGGAAGGGAAGTAGTGATTTTTTAAAATGCAGACTTTGATGGAATGGTCTGCGGGCATCATATTGCATTTGCAGAGCCCCGGATGTACCTAAACAGTAGAAACCCCAACAAGTGACCCCATTTTGGAAACTAAACCCCCCAAGGAGCTTATCTAGATGTGTGGTGAGCTCTCTTAACCCACAAATTCTTCACAGAAGTTTATAACATAGAGCCGTGAAAATAAAAAATCATATTTTTTTCCACAAAAATGATATTTTCACCCCCAAATTTTTACTTTTGCAAGGGTAACAGAAAAAATTTGACCACAAACGTTATTGGGCAATTTGTCCTGAGTACACTGATGCCCCATATGTGGGGGTAGACCACTCTTTGGGCACATGGTAGAGCTCGGAAGGGAAGGAGGGCCGTTTTGGAATGCAGAATTTGATAGAATGGTCTGCGGTCATCATGTTGTGTTTGCAGAGCCCATGATGAGCCTAAACAGTAGAAACCCTCCACAAATCACCCCATTTTGGAAACTAGACCCCCATGGAACTTATCTAGATGTGTGGTGAGCACTTTGAACTCCCAAGTGCTTCACAGAAGTTTATAATGCATAGCCGTGAAAATAAAAAATCATTTTTTTTCCACAAAAATGATTTTTAGCCCCCAATTTTTTATTTTTTCCAAAGGTGAAGGGAGAAATTGGACCTCAAAAGTTGTTGTCGAATTTGTCCTGAGTACGATGATGCCCCATATTTGGGAGAAAACTACTGTTTGGGCACACATCGGGGCTTGGAAGAGAAGTAGTGCTGTTTTGGAATGCAGACTTTGATGGAATGGTCTTCGGGAAACATGTTGCATTTGCAGGGCCCCTGATGCGCCTAAACAGTAGAAACACCCCACAAGTGAACCCATTTTAGAAAATAGATCCTCCAAAGAGCTTACCTAGATGTGTGGAGAGCACTTTGAACGTCCAAGTGCTTCACAGAAGTTTATGACACAGAGCCATAAAAATTTTAAAAAAAATTCCACAAAAATGATTTTTTAGCCCCCAATTTTTTATTTTCCCAAGGGTAACAGGAGACACTAGACCATAAAAGTTGGTGTCCAATTTGTCCTGAGTAAGCTGATGCCCCATATGTGGGGGTAAATCACTGTTTGGGAGCATGGCAGAGCTCAGAATGGAGGGAGCACCATTTGACTTTTTGAAAGCAAAATTGGCTGGAATCAATGGTGGAGCCATGTTGTGTTTGGAGACACCCTGATGCACCTAAACAGTGAAAAACCACCAATTCTAACTCCAACCCTAACCCAACACACCCCTAACCCTAATCCCAAACCTAACCATAACCCTAATCAAAACCCTAACCCCAACACACACCCCAACCCTAATCCCAACCCTAAACATAACCCTAACCCCAACACACCCCTAACCCTAATTCCAATCCTAACAATAACCCTAACCACAATCCTAACCTTAATCCCAGCCCCAATCCCAATACACCCCTAACTAGAGATGAGCCGCCTCCCTAGTGTTCGGGTTCGGTTCATCGAACAGGGACATGTTCGACGAACTGTTCGACGAACTGTTCGACGAACTGTTCGACGAACACCGTTGAACCCCATTGAAACCAATGGCAGGCAAACACAAACACATACAAACACATGGAAAACACATAGAAAACACCTTAAAAGGTGTCCAAAAGCTGACAAACTGCTCAGAAGACACAACAAACACATGGAAAAGTCACAACTACATATAGTCATGCGAAAAGAAAAGAGGTGGAGGAGTAAAAGGAGGAGGAGACACAGATATAGGCATGCCATGCCCTTCTAAAATCAAGAAAGGCTGGAGTAAAAATCTTAACTCACTCTACCAACACCCAGAAGTCTTGACAAAAAAAAATAAAAAAATATCTTTAGGTAGAATGGCGGCGGATCCATTCAGAACATTTTCCTTAGAAGACATAGTGGTACCCCCATTGGGAGTTGTGCCAAAAAATGAACCCAATACATTCAGACTAATCCACCATTTGTCATATCCAAAGGGCAGGTCAGTAAACGGCAACATCGATGTGGAACCAAGTACAGTACTATGCACTGTACCTCCTTTGACGAGGCAATCAGGCGGGTCAAGAAGTTGGTAAGGGGCACCCTAATGGCCAAAACAGACATTGAGGGGGCATTCCGGTTACTACCTGTGCCTCCGAATAGTGTCCTCCCATTGGGCTGCTTCTGTGAAGGAGCATACTACATAGATTGCTGTTTGCCCATGGGGTGCTCCATATCCTGCTCACTATTTGAGGCATTTAGTTGCTTCCTCTAATGTGTCGTCATGGACATTTGTAAGGCGGCACATATTATCCATTACCTCGATGACTTCTTATGCCTGGGCCCAAAAGATTCGCCACAGTGTGAAAACATGCGGTAGTCCACCTGTGAGAAGGAGAGAGCTGGAGGGAGAGTGGACACCACAGAGCCAAGGGGTTAGATTGAGAAAGAAAGAAGGCAGTGTAGCTTGCTTCATGGGTGGGTTACTCTGCTGAGTAGCAGAAATTGCTACTAGGCCCAAAAGGATTTCCTGGGCCAGATGCCGTTACAAAATAGTAGTTAGGTAAACAGGCAGTGTAGCTTGCTTCATGGGTGGGGTACGCTGCTGAGTAGCACCAAATTCTACTAGGCCCAAAAGGATTTCCTGGGCTGGATGCCGTCACAAAATAGTGCTTAGGTAAACAGGCGGTGTAGCTTGCTTCATGGGTGGGGTACGCTGCTGAGTAGCACTAAATTCTACTGGGCCCAAAAGGATTTCCTGGACCAGATGCCGTTAAAAATAGTACTTAGGTAAACAGGCGGTGGGTGGCTGGGCTACTCTGCTGACTAGCAGACACTGAAGCTTTGGAGCAGACCTCTGAATCCCAGGCCATAGTATGAGTAAACAACTCTGCAGATGACCCCACCCACCTGGAATTGACGATGGCAACATCATGTAAAACTCAGCAAGGGGACTAAATAAGAGTCTCCATTTTTTCAAAAAATTCGGCCACAGACACCACTTAAGTGGCATCAATTTCGCCAAGAGTTTTTTAAAACGGTTGGTGAGGTGATTTTAAAAATCATCAAGCTTTTAGTCTCCCCAAGATGACACAGGGGTAGAAAAGTCCTTGTGGATCCAGGATTTGTTCATCTTGATGAACGTTAGTCTCTCTACATTGTCACTGGACAGCCGCGTGCGCTTATCTGTCAGCACACCACCACCAGTGCTAAACACACGTTCAGAGAGAACGCTGGCTGCGGGGCATGACAAGATCTCCAAGGCGTGAGTGGCGAGCTCAGACCATTTTTAAAGATTGGAAGCCCAAAATGAACAATGGTCCAGTTCCACAGTTATGGCATCGGCGTTAACTTGGAGATACTCTTGTACCATCCTCTCTAGGCGTTGGCTGTGCATCAGACTTCTTGTCTCCTGTGGCCTTGCAAAGGATGGTCTAAAAAAATCTTGAAACGATTGGAAAAAATTGCTGTTACCACCAGATACGATGTTACTGTTACGGTTAGAGTGATGACTCGATAGTCCCACGGTTGGCAAGTTAGAACTCAGAGACTGACTACGTGCACCACTGGTGTTTTGTGGAAAAGCAGATGTTAGATTCTGTAACAGTCTCTGCTGATACTCGTACATGCGTGAATCCCTTTCTATGGCAGGAATTATTTCACCAAATTTGCTTTTGTACCGGGGATCTAAGAGTGTGGCAACCCAGTAGTCGGCATTACTTCGGATTCTGACAATCCGAGGGTCATGTTGCAGGTAGTGAAGCAAGAAGGCACTCATGTGTCTTGCGCATCCAGGAGGACCAAGACCTTGTTGTCTTGGTGGTGGAGAGGTGAGAATCATGCTTCCTTCATCTGCCCTCTCCCCCCAACCTCAATTTGATCAAGGTCTCCCTCATCTGATGAGTCTTCCATGCCCAGCGCCAGTTCGTCCTCTACTTCTTCCTCGCCTCCTGCACCTTCCTCAACAGTTTGGCTGCTACCATGCGCCCTCGGTAATCCCTCTCCCCCAGCCTCCAATGCCAGCCGCCTTGGTGCTGCCAACCTTCTTGACCTTGGAGATATGATCCCTTCCGCATACGACTCCTCCTGTTCCTCCTCCTCCTCTTGTTCCACCACCTGACTCCGAACACTGTGTAAGGTGTGCTCCAGCATGTAAATCACTGGAATGGTCATGCTGATAATGGCATCGTCAGCACTAAACATCTTCGTTGCTATTTCAAAACTGTGCAGAAGGGTGCATAGGTCCCTGATCTGAGACCACTCCTGCAGCGTGATTTGCCCCACCTCTTGAGCTCGTTGGCCCAGGCTATATGTCATAATGTATTGCACCAGGGCTCATCGGACAGTGCAGGCACTGCTCCTAGGCCCAAAACTATTAACTGGATTAGATGCAGTAAAAATTGAGATACACAGGCGGTATAGTTTGTTTCACAGGCGGGCTACTCTGCTGACATGCAGACACTGCTCTTAGGCCCAAAACTATTAACTGGGTTAGATGCAGTAAAAATTGAGATACACAGGCAGTGTAGTTAGTTTAACAGGCGGGCTACTCTGCTGACGTGCAGACACTGCTACTAAGCCCAAAACCCCAAAACAATTTACTGGGTTAGATGCAGTAAAAATTGAGATACACAGGCGGTATAGTTTGTTTCACAGGCGGGCTACTCTGCTGACATGCAGACACTGCTCCTAGGCCCAAAACTATTAACTGGATAGATGCAGTAAAAATTGAGATACACAGGCAGTGTAGTTAGTTTCACAGGCGGGCTACTCTGCTGACGTGCAGACACTGCTGCTAAGCCCAAAACCCCCAAACAATTTACTGGGTTAGATGCAGTAAAAATTGAGATACACAGGCGGTGTAGCTAGCTTCACAGGTGGCTACTCTGCTGATGTGCAGACACTGCTACTAAGCCCCAAACGATTTACTGGGTTAGATGCAGTAAAAATTTAGATACACAGGCGTTGTAGCTAGCTTCACAGGTGGGCTACTCAGATGAATATCAGACAATGCTACTAGCCCGAAAGGATTGGCTGAGCTAGATTACACCAAATGCTGTGACTAACACTTGCACAACACTGGCTCAGACCTGCCTGGCAAACAGTGCTATGAACTGCTGTAACCTACCCTGAAAAGGGCTGATATTACAACTAGTCCCGACTCCTCCTGACTCCCTAAACATATCTCTCTGACAATTCGCTCCAAAAAAACACTCTTAGTCTGTATAGTGCCCACAGCAGCAGCGGTGCCGTCTAACACTAAGCTGCAGCAGTGAGGAAATGGTCGCGAGTGGCGATGGGGCAAATGGCTGGTTCTTATAGGGCAAGGACATGTGACATACACAGCCAATGACACATGCCCTTGCTTGTGTGCGTGTGCACTGCTGATAGGCTGAGAGACCGCACCGCCCCTCTGTAAATGTGGGAAAGAAAAAAATTGGAGATCTGCGTTATTTCAGCACAGATCTATTCCCCACCCCCCGCCCACTATACACTGAAACAGTCCATTAACAATGATAAACAGTTTTAATGTGCAAATCAAGCTAGGCTTTTGGTGAAAGCTGAATTTTAAGCAAATTGTTTGGGCTCGTCGAACGACTCGAACACCACCCAAAACATCTCGAATTTGAAATTGGCGAACAGTTCGACTCGAACACTGCTCATCTCTACCCCTAACCCTAATGCCAACCCTAACCCTAATCTCAACCCTAACCTTAATCCAAACCCTAACTCTTGTCCCAACTCTAACCCTAACCCTAGCCTGTTATGATCCTTAGTGGCTGAGGATCACAGAAAAGACTAGCTAACTTACTGAACATAGAACAAGCTCTAGGGAAGTGGTAATTGGACTGACCGCAAACCTGATCCTAACAAACACACGAAAGGTAGCCGGTGAACGTGCCTAAATTCCTGGACGTCTCGACGCAGCCTGAGAAACTTGCTACCCCTATAGAGAAAGTAAGACCTCACTTGCCTCAGAGAAATGACCCCAAAGATATAGGAAGCCCCCAACAAATAATAACGGTGAGGTAAGGGGAAAATCCAAATGTAGAAATGAAAACAGATTCAGCAAATGAGGCCCACTAATACTACATTAGATAGCAGAAGACAGACAGGGAACTGTGCGGTCAGTAAAAAACCCTATACAAAATATCCATGCTGAGAATACAAGAACCCCCACACCAACTAACGGTGTGAGGGGAGAAACTCAGCCCCCTAGAGCTACCAGCAAGCAAGGAAATCACATATTAGCAAGCTGGACAAGGACAAATAAATAACCAAGAAACATATTGAACACTGATGAGCAAAAAATAACCAAACAGAAACTTAGCTTCTCTTGGCGAGACTGATAACGAAGGAATTAAGGAGAGTTCAAAATTGCACTGAATACATCGACAGCAGGCAACAACTGATAGTCCAGGTGAGCTAAATAAGAAACCAGCTAACAGATAACGAGACAGCTGATCCAGCCTCAGACCTGCAGAATGACACAAAGAGCCACCAGAGGGAGCCCAAAGACAGCACTCACACAGTACCACTTGTGACCACAAGAGGGAGCCCAAAAACAGAGTTCACAACACTAGCCCCAACCCTAACCCTAACCCTCACTTTAGGTCAACTCACTTTAGCCCAATTGTAACCCTAATTGGAAAATGGAAATAAATAAATTTTCTTTATTTTATTATTTTTTCCTGATTAAGGGGGTAATAAAGGGGAGATTGAATTACCATTTTTTTATTTTGATCACTGTAGTAGAGTCTATCACGGTGCCCAAAATGAACCAATAGGAAAAATCTTCCTATTGTTGCCAGGTGCTGGCCAACAGATCTCGGCGGGTGCACTGCGCATGCGCCCGCCATTTTCTCCCGGAAGAAGAAGCCAGAGACACCGGGGACTTCAGGGAGCCATGGAGGTATAACGGAGGTACCGGGGGGATCGGGGACTCTATTTCTCTCTCCCCTTATGTGCGATCACATCAGAGGAGAGAGAAATTAAATGGCACATCAGACTTTTTTTTTGCGGCCGCCGTTACACGTTTTGTAACAGCGATCGCAAAACAGGGGTTGGTAAAGACCAACAAAAAATACAAAAAAAGGGGTTAGTGTCTGCTCACCACCTCCTAGAGTGCACGGATCCTGCTGTGCAGCAAGTTTTTCAGAACTTGAGAGAAATAAGTCCAGCGCTGTATGTCCATAAAATCCATTATTTTTAATCCATAGCTTCAAATAACATTAAAACAATTACGTCAAGCTCCAGACATTAAAATCATATGCGTTTCAATGCAAGAACGTGCGTCTTAATCATTGGTAAAAACCGACCCCAATTATGTTCTTTGGTGACTTGGCTACCCCCGGCAGCCGAGACCCCGAGATCTGCCAGGTGCCGGCTGGCAGATCCGGCGCACTGCCCATACGCCCACCATTTTCTTCCTGGAAGAAGATGGCAATGCCCATGGGGGATGCACGGGGGTCGATGAGCTCCGAGATGTACCGGGGGGATCGGGGACCCTATTTCTCTGTCCTCTCATGTGCGATCACATCGGAGGACAAAGAAATTAAATGGTAAATTGAGCTATTTTTTTGGGCGGTCGCCGGTAAATGGTTAATTACCGGCAATCGCAACCCAGGGGTCGGTAAAAACCAACCCGAATCATGTTCTCTGGGGTCTCAGCTACCCCCAGCACCTGAGACCCTGGAGAAAATCTGACTTTGGGGGGTGCTATACACTTTTTCCACAGCACCGTTAATTAACGGCTCTGTTGTTTAAGTACCCGTAACTACCGCCATTAAAAGACGTATTGTGGTCATTAAGGGGTTAAACAAGTAACAATTAGAGATAAACGGATGAGGAAAATTTGATTTTGCCTGTTCGTGAGGATTTTTTTAGGAAATTCAATTTCAAGTTATTCTTCAAAAATGTAATGTCCTTCATCATGGTCTGTGGACTGTTCAGATCTTGTGACCACAAACGGACCAATGGAATAAGGGGACCCGCTGACGTCAGCACTATTTTCAGCTGAATGGTATCCTCAGAAGCAGATTCATCTGAAATGTAATGTGGCTTAGAGACCCTCTGGAAACCTACACTGCACTCGCATTCAGAGGACAGCAGCTGACATCCGTGTTCCCATTGTTAGCAGTCCATGACATCATTGTCATGCACTGCCTGCTAGCTGTTGACCAAAAGGAGGTCACTGCTTGCCATGGGAGCATGAAGAGAAGATTGCCAGGACAGGTACATAATTAAAGAAAAGAGTCAAGACATTGGACATTATTATAGAATGGGGATCCAGGACAGGGGAAATTATTACAGACGTGGGCCAGGACAGGGAAAATTATTACAGAAAGGGACCCAGGAATGGGGACTATATTAAAGAAAGAAAGTAACCCATGACATGGGACATTGTTACAAGACATAGCCCGGATGTGGGACATAATTACAGAAAGAGGCCCAGGGTGATGGACATTGTTACAGGTAGAGATCAAGGACAAGGAACATTATTACAGTAAGGGACTTAGGATGGGCGACTTTATTACAGAATAGAGGCCCTATATTAAAGGAAGAGGCTCAGAATAGAGGACATTATTACAAGATAGGGAATAATATTTCAAGAAGGGACCCAGGACAAGAGACATCATTACAGGTTTGGGGATATTAGTACAGGATATGTACCAGGTCAGGGGGGGGGGCATTATTACAGGAAGGAGCTAGAATGAGGGACATTATTGCAGAATACAGCCAGGTAGGGGTCAGTTTTACAGGAAGGGGTCAAGACACGGGCATTTTTACAAGCATCCATATGTCTGAACAAAGTGCTGGTAGGGGCCTGAATCCAAATAATGCACTGGGTTCCATAGTACTACAGTTGAACTACTAACTAAAGTGCAAAAACAATAAAATGCTAAAAAATTTAAAAAATGCTTATACTAATCTTGCCACTCACTTCTCTAGCCCGTCAGTTCCTCATTGTCACCCGATCGATTCTCACCACATCTTCAGATTGCTGCCTATCTCATTGAAAATCTCCAGGCCTTACTCGGAGCCAGAACTTTCTTGATTAAGCCCAGGAAGTTTCTGTGCATGTGAATGCAAAGTCCTGATACATACCGTGACATAATGATACAATTATCTTTTGCGCACTTTTACAAAGTCTTGTAAAGGGAAGCGGCAGCGATCTGAAGATGTGGCAATCACCAGACTGGTGACTCTGAGGGGATGGAGAGATTGGCAATAAGATGAGTATATGTATTTTTTTATTTTTTTACATTTGGCCTTTTACAGATTCAGAAGCCAGGTTGCCAGAAGCCACCAATTCGCTGCATCTGGGAAAAAGGGGATTACAAAAATTTCACATTTTGGTGAATGAGGATTTTTGTCATGTTCAAGTAGAATTCAATTTCTCTATAATTTATTATTTCATCACCACCCAAAAATTGCACACTATGTAGTCATAAAGTCCTCTACGTTACTCTATAATAATTGGATATTCCTAAGTTTACCCCCTTTCTGACAAACTCGAATGTCTTGGTGATCATGCAAACACATATGCACCCACATAAAATTTACATATGGGGTATTGGAGTATTTGTACTCCAATTATTTGGTCTATTTTATTTTAACCTATCATGCCTGGTGAAAATGAAAATCTTAAACTAAATTAACATTTTAGTGGACTATCACATCAAAACCTTGTCATTGGCAGCCCAATCTCCAGACCTGAATCCCATTGAAAACCTCTGGAATGTAATCAAGAGGAAGATGGATAGTCACAAGCCATCAAACAAAGAAGAACTGCTTAAATTTTTGTGCCAGAAGCAGTGTGAAAGACTGGTGGAAAGCATGCCAAAATGCATGATAACTGTGATTAAAAATCATGGTTATTCCACAAAATATTGATTTGTGAACTCTTTCTGAGTTAAAACATTAGTATTGTTGTTTCTAAATGATTATGAACTTGTTTTATTTGCATTATTTGAGGTGTGAAAGCACTGTTTTCTTTTTAACCATTTTTCTTTATCAGAAAAAAATACAAAATGTATTGCTTGGAAATTAGGAGACATGTTGTCAGAAGTTTGTAGAATAAAAGAACAATTACAGTGTACTCAAAAATATGCCTATAAAGCAAAAGATCAGACAAACTGAACATTTTGCAGTGGTCTCTTAACATAGCTAAATCAGATCTCATACTTACCACTGAGGATGAGCAACACCCCAAAACACATATATGCAAATTCAGTTTTTGGTTTGGTATGTTATCCTAACTCATGTGGCAAGGCTCATTAAAGAGTCAATATTGATTTTAGGATTGCTACATCTAATAGATGTCACCAGACTTCAAGTTCTCTTCTTTTTGAAGAGGCTACTTGTATATTAAGATTCCTATAGGAGCACTATATTGGCTATAAGTCTTCTTATGTCGGCTTTGCACTCTTGGCATGGAGAAACATTCCCCCTAAGACCCCCAGTCAGAGGCCTTTCTCCTAGCCAAAACAGTGCTTTATACTGAGGAGGGAAAACACTCTGGAACATGTGTCTGCAAATGGAGTTTCTGGATTTGCTTCTTATCCTAAGTCATGTGGCAAGTCTTGTTAAGGAAGATATTGAATTTTAGGATTGCTGCATCCAATAAGTAGTGACAGAAATCAATTCCTCTTCCTTCTGAAAGTCTATTTGCATACACCAACTGATGAATTCCTTGGGGGTGTAATTTTCAAAATGGAGTCACTTGTTGGGATTATTACTGTTTTCATAAATCAGGGGCTCTTTAAATTCAATTTAGCATCCTCAATCTATTCCAACTATACTTGCATACCAACGGTACATCTTCCATTCTGTGTCCTGTCGAGTGTCCAAACAGTACAGTCATGGCCAAAAGTTTTGAGAATGACACCAAAATTATATTTTCACATGATCTGCTGCCCTCTGGTTTTTATTAGTGTTTGTCTGATGTTTATATCACATACAGAAATATGATTGCAATCATATTGTGAGTACCAATAGGTTATATTGACAGTTAGAATGAGTTAATGCAGCAAGTCAATATTTGCAGTGTTGACCCTTCTTCTTCAATACCTCTGCAATTCTCCCTGGCATGCTCTCAATCAACTTCTGGACCAAATCCTGACTGATAGCAGTCCATTCTTGCATAATCAATGCTTGCATTTTGCCAGAATTTGTTGGTTTTTGTTTGTCCACCCGTCTCTTGATGATTGACCACAAGTTCTCAATGGGATTAAGATCTGGGGAGTTTCCAGGCCATGGACCCAAAATCTCTATGTTTTGTTCCATGAGCCATTTAGTTATCACCTTTGCTTAATGGCAAGGTGCTCCATCATGCTGGAAAAGGCATTGTTGGGCTCCAAACTGCTCTTGGACGGTTGGGAGAAGTTGCTCTTGGAGGACATTCTGGTACCATTCTTTATTCATGGCTGTGTTTTTAGGCAAGACTGTGAGTGAGCCGATTCCCTTGGCTGAGAAGCAACCCCACACATGAATGGTTTCAGGATGCTTTACAGTTGGCATGAGACAATACTGGTGGTAGCGCTCACCTCTTCTTCTCCAAATAAGCTGTTTTCCAGATGTCCCAAACAATCGAAAAGGGGATTCATCAGAGAAAATGACTTTGCCCCAGTCCTCAGTAGTCCACTCCCGGTACCTTTTGCAGAATATCAGTCGGTCCCTCATGTTTTTTCTGGAGAGAAATGGCTTCTTTGCTGCCCTCCTTGAAACCAGGCCTTGCTCAAAGTGTCTCCGCCTCACAGTGCGTGCAGAAGCACTCATACCAGCCTGCTACCATTCCTGAGCAAGCTCGGCACTGCTGGTAGTCTGATCCCGCAGCTGAAACAGTTTTAAGATACGGTCCTGGCGCTTGCTGGTCTTTCTTGGGCGTCCTGGAGCCTTTTTGACAACAATGGAAGCTCTCTCTCCTTGAAGTTCTTGATGATGCGATAGATTGTTGACTGAGGTGCAATCTTTGTAGCTGCGATACTCTTCCCTGTTAGGCCATTTTTGTGCAGTGCAATGATGGCTGCATGTGTTTCTTTAGAGATAACCATGGTTAACTGAAGAGAAACAATGATACCAAGCACCAGCCTCCTTTTAAAGTGTCCAGTGATGTCATTCTTACTTAATCATGACTGATTGATCGCCACCCTGTCCTCATCAACACCCACACCTGTGTTAATGGATCAATCACTAAAACGATGTTAGCTGCTCCTTTTAAGGCAGGACTGCAATGATGTTGAAATGTGTTTTGGGTAGTGTTGAGCATTCCGATACCGCAAGTATTGGGTATCGGCCGATACTTGCGGTATCGGAATTCCGATACAGAGTTCCTTTCTATGTATGTATGTAGCATGTATGTAGCATGTATGTAGCATCTATGTATGTATGTATATAGTATGTATGTAGTATGTATGTAGCATGTACTTTTGTATGTAGTATGTATGTATGTAGTATGTAGCATGTATGTATGTATGTATGTATGTAGTATGCAGCATGTATGTATGCAGCATGTATGTATGTAGCATGTATGTAGCATGTATGTATGTATGTAGCATGTATGTAGCATGTATGTATGTATGTAGCATGTATGGAGTATGTATGTAGCATGTATGTATGGAGAATGTATGTAGCATGTATGTATGTATGTATGTATGTATGTATGTAGCATGTGTGTATGTATCTATGTAGCATGTATGGAGTATTTTCTTTTTTTACATTCAACACATTAGCCGTATGATGGGACTACTACTGTCCCATCATTGGCTAATGTGTCAATCACTGTCAGTGTAGCAGGCATAGCCCGATGGGACTTGTAGTCCCATCGGATGATGCCCACACTGAGACCCCTCCAAGCCGCAGAGACCCCCCCCACGCCGCAGAGACCCCCCCACGCTTCAGAGACCCCCCCACGCCGCAGAGACCCCCTAGCATGCCGCAGAGACACCCCCCACGCCGCATCAAGCCCCGGCACGCCGGATCGAGCCTGGGCAGCCTGGATACAGTGTCGCATAGAATGATCCCTGGCAGGCCCGCACAGACCCCGCCCGCACACACAGACACTCAGTGTCTGCCCCCGCACCGCCCACACTCTTCCCCCCTCCAGAACCCCATATAGAAGGACAGAAAGGGCTGATTTACATTCCAATACTTGTGTCCCATTCACTTGCATTGGTATCGGGTATCGGTATCGGCGATATCCGATACCGATACTTTTGAATATCGGAAGGTATCGCTCAACACTAGATTTGGGGGTTAAAGTTCATTTTCTGGGCAAATATTGACTTTGCAAGTACAGTAATTGCTGTTAAGCTGATCACTCTGACATTCAGGAGTATATGCAAATTGCCATTAGAAAAAATGAAGCAGTAGACTTTGGAAAAATTAATATTTGTCTCATTCTCAAAATTTTTGTCCATGACTGTAGATTCCTATCAAATATTGGGTATTTGCAAACTCAGAACTAATTGTACAACAAATTATCAAATTATGCAGTCATTTTTCTTTTGTTATCCTTATGAGCATGAAAACATTATACTTAAAGTATCATCTTCGTGAAAAAAATGCCAAAAAAAATGATTTTGGTCATCCACATGCTATAAACTTTTGTGAAAAACCCAAAGAATCGTTTGTGGTGGGGGAGGGGAAAGGGTTATGATGTTATGGCATATCAGGGGCTCTTCAAATGTGACGTAGAATCCGTAACCTACTGCAGCCAACATTGGTTTCCAATAGTCAAATAGTGTACCTTCCCATCGGAGCACTGCTATGCGCCCAAACAGTAGTTTCAGAACATAGATGGGATAGCAGTTTAGATATTTTATTCAATTATATAACATCATTGATTTCACAGAGCTTTACAGACATTGAAATCACTGTCCCCATTGCGGCTCACAATCTAATGCCCTATCTGTATGTCTTTGCAGTTAGGAGAAATTCACAACAAATTGTTGATATACGGTATTTGAAATAAGTTATAGAATTCCAGAGTTATTACAACAGAAAGTAGTGATTTGAAAAGTTTAGTGTGGTCAGGAAGGTGAAAACTGGCGGGAATGGATTAAAGGCAAATAGACAGTGCTTCCAGTTTTTTTATAATATTGGACATATTCTGGCACAAACACTAGTAGAATTTTCCTACCAGAATAATAAAGGGAAGGAATGCTTTCTTCTTTTGTTGCACATTTATAAATATTGATCTCATTTTAGGCTTTTCTGCATTTATAAGACTTTCTACTCAAAATATTCATATTGTAATTTAAAGTTATGCCTCCTATGAACTGCTGAACACAAACTGTTGAAAATGTATCTTGCCCTAAAGTAATGAATGACTTAAAGTTTAATCAGGAGCTTTGTCTATACTTATGCTTCACAGATGCATTTTGGAAAAAATGCAAAATCAACTTCAAATAAATCTTTGGGGCAAATTTATCATAAGTTCTGAGCCAGAATTTTGCTAACTTTTGTGTTACTTTAAGATCTCAGACACATTAAAAATACTTCTATTCCATTTCTAAACAATTCTGTAGCAAGTCCATCATTTTTATTGTGTGCTAATTAAAAGAGAATGGTTATGGTTTTGTAATACTTATGACATACAACTTTCTAAAAAATGTTTCACATGATTTTGCAAAATCACTCCAGAAGAGAGGTGTCATTAAAAGTGTAAAATCGTTTCTAAGCATTAGCATTACATCTAAAGATGCTATAAATTTATCAGACATCTAAAGATGCACCAAATTAATCAACCATCTGTGATGTTTTAGTAAATCTGGGGCAAAAAATGACAATGAAGCCAAAAGCAAAACAGACTTTAAAAAAAGTCCTCAAGTTCATTCCTATCATCTACTGTGCAAATGTTGCTTCATGTCTTTACACTAGAAATTAAAATGTAATTGTAAGAACCTTTTGTTAAATTTGATGAGTAAAAGGATAAAAATGTACTGTGATTGGCACTGTCAATTTATCATAAAAATGTATCAATATTTAGTGTAGTTTTCAATTGAGTCTAATTATTCAGTTGATATTTGATACATTCTAGATTGGTTACACAATTTGAGGTCACACTCCCCTTCATCAATCTAAATTACACAGACACAGTACCAGTGAACAATTTGGGCACACCTGTTTATGCAATAATGTTTCTTGTTCTTATTAGAATGATGTGCACTTTTAGATTCAAACTGAAAGCAGCAAAACTATCAATGAATCTACAGCTCTGGCAAAAATTAAGAAACCATTGCAAATTGTTCAGTTTGTCAGATTTTTCTCTTTGTAGGTATATTTTTGAGTAAAATGTAAATTTTTCTATTATTCTATAAATTTCTGACAACATGTCTCCAAATTTCCAAGTAATAAATGTTGTATTTTTTTCTGAAAAGGAGAAATGGTCAAAATTAAAAAAAAAAAATGCTTTTAGACCTCAAATAATGCAAAGAAAACAAGTTCATAATCATTTAGAAACAACAGTACTAATGTTTTAACTTGGAAGAGTTCAAAAATCAATATTTTGTGGAATAACCATGATTTTTAATCACAGCTTTCATGCGTCTTAGCATGCTTTCCAACAGGCTTTCACACTGCTCCTGGCGCAAAAATGTAAACAGTTCTTCTTTGTTTGATGGCTTGTGACTATCCATCATCCTCTTGATTACATTCCAGAGGTTTTCAATGGGGATCAGGTCTGGAGATTGGGGTGCCTATGACAGGGTTTTGATGTGGTGGACTCTTCATTTCTGCAAAAGCTGTATATGATAAATTTTAGATTCCTCAAAGTAACCTCTTTTTACTCTGATGACTGTTTTATACCTCCTTTGTATTCTCAGATAGCTTCATCAAGTATACACAAATACATGTTGTCAAAAGTTCATGTGTGGACTTAGTAGCCCGCAGAAAGTGGTTGTGACCATCTGGTGTATTTTCAGAAGCAGTACACAGAATCATACAATGTTGAGCTGTATTCCACAACTGTTGTAAGCTAGAATATGGTGAGAAACACTCAACAAAGAGATATGACAATCCACCATTACTTTAAAATATAACGAGCCAATATGGAAAATAGAAATTTGAATTTATCCTCAAGTGAAGTCATGAAAACTAGAGATCAGCAGATAAATCCACGTAAGATTGAGATTCACACAAATTCAAACACAGAGACCGATCAATGGTTTGCAATTTCCACACTAAGACATCAGTGAGTGGGCTAATGTTTTTTTTGCTACTTCACGGGCTTCCCCATGTTATGATATCAGCAGATTATCATACCCTTTACAGTTATGGTCAGTACCTCGACCATCACAGATTAGCCAGACTAGCGCTTCTCTGTCTAGTACAGCTTGTATGGCAGAGTTCTTTTCCATCTTCAGTTGATGGGTAAGTCTTTTTTATGAAGTGTATAAGCTCTCATGGCTAGCATCGTCTTCTCTCTCTCACTCTCTCTCTCCTGTAAAGTGAAATATCTTATGATCAGTGGGATCATCTTTCTGTTTCTCTCGCCTTTAAACTTTAAACTTTTATGGTCAGTGAGGTTCTCTCACTCCTTTCCTCTCCCTATCTGTATTTTCTGAGCAAATTGAAGCTTTACAATATTGAGATTCACACAAATTTATTCACCGCAAATTAAAAATTGTCTGAACATATGGCAAAGCCAATGAATTTGAATTTCAAAAGACCCACTCATTTCTAATGAAAACCGTAATATGCTATAATGAGAAATGAAGATTTACCCAAGAAAAGAAGTCCATGAATTACCTTTGCTGCAGAAGATAAGTTCATTAGAGTTACCAACGCGAGATACACAAGTTGACAGCACTTCACATAGCAGCTCTCATAAGTGATGAAAAGATATCAAGTAGGAGAAACACCTTAACATCAACTGTCCAGGGTAGACTGTGAGAAGCAGCCCTTTATGATTGAATTGTTGTAAAAAATTACACTACTGATGACCACAAACAATAAGTGACTTGTTTGTCCAAGCTACACAAGAACTAGACAAAAGATCAATTGAATTCGATCCTGTGGTCTGATATGTCAAGAATTTAGATTTTTAGTACCTGTTTGTGTGCAACGCAGAAAATGCAGGCAGTTGGCCATGATGCATGGATGGGAGGTGTGATTGTGTGAGGGTGCTTCACCGGTGACACTGTTTATGGTGTCTTCCAAATTCAAAGCATACTCTCCCAGCATGGCTACCACTACATTCTGTAATGACACGCCATCCCATCTCGTTTGCATTCAGTGAGACCATTATTTGTGTTGTAACAGGACAATGACCTAAAACACACCTCCAGGTTATGTAACGGCTATGTAACCGAGAAGGATAGGGATGGAGTGCTATTTTAGAAGCCATGGCCTCCATAGTGACCAAACCTTAACCTAGTTAACATGAGTTAAGATATATTTGTCTGCAGCGTGACTACCAAAGAGTTAATAAATGATCAGCACCTCTGGAAACTCCTTCAAGACTGTTGGAAATGCATTCTAGGTGATGACTTGAAGAAGCTGCTTAACAGAATGTCAAGGAAGTGTAAAGCCTTCATCAGAATAAAAGGGGTTACTTGGGTTGCCATATAGGCTCTCTCATGGTTTTGTTGTCTTCAGTTTGAATGTAAGCAGTACACATTTAATCTGGAACAATTAACATCAAAGAATGATCAGGTGTGTCCATACTTCTGACTGGTACTGTGTATCTAACTTGGTCTAGAAAAGGAGAGTGTCACCATTGCTAAACAAGGAACCAAGGCCCTCATTAAGTAGTGCCTGCACCAAAGAAGCCAGACTTAAATGGGTCATCCGACCCTTTACTTAAAGTGTACTGTCTCGCTAAGTGACTACAGACTTTTGAATCCTCACAGTGTTCACCACACTCTGTCAGGATTCTCTGTTGTCAAGAGGCAGACAGTGATGCTACAGTAAACATGCAATTTGCATTCTCATGATCCCTTGACCGCCTGCCAACAACAGACAATGGAGAATCCTGACAGTTTGAGGTGTGCACTCTATGAGAATTCAGTAGACTGCAGATATATTGAACCGATAATTAGCAAAAAAACCAGACCATTTAAACAGCCACAACCTGTTTGATGCATCCATGAATAGAGTTACTACAACTAAATAAGGTTAGCATGCAACAAATGGGTATATTTACTACTCACTGACTAATCTTTTCGTTGAGATGTATTATGCAAGGTGCCGTTCTATGTTTTCTTTTCTTTTGTCCATTTACCTTACATTTTCTTAGACTTGTATGCTGCCTATGTGAAGATGCAGTGGTCAAAGATTCCAATCTGTATTTTGAAATTTTCTGGCTAAATGTTACTTAGAAAAAATCATCACCCAGTAATTATATTGTTCAAAAATTCAAAATTCCCTTCTTTACTAAAGGTATGGAGTGTTTTCAGCTTATCAAAAAGGCAGATTTGAAGACTGAACCCTATATCTAAACACATAATGCTTTCCTTCTCAGGACAGCAAGCAGAAGTGTATGATTGCAAAATCTACATTTGCTACCCATTGGGCCTATTGTTATAGCGTGTAATACATTATAAAATGATCTGATCAGGTCCTTAATCTTTTCACAAGTAGCATATTATATATTTATCAACCAGCTAGAACATATTTGAGGCCACTACGAACATTTAAAACACTTGGTATGGAATAAACATAAATCTCTGAACTTTTACAAAAATGAAACTTATGCACAACAGGTCAGACTAGTTCAAAAGTGTGTACCTGTTCTGTAACAGATTGCAATAATAAATTATTATAAGTCACATTTTAGATCAGCATATGCTTTATTACTTATATTTCAATAGCACTTGAATACATTTATGACAGTAGTAACAAGGATTTTTTTAACATTTTACATAATATGGTTACAGTGTGGAAAATAATTATTTAACACACTGACAATTTTGCAAATTTTCCCACCTACAAACAATGGAGAGGCCTGTATTTTTAATGAAGGTACTCTGTGGCTGTGACAGAATCTAAAAATTAAAACCAGAAAATCACATTGTATGATTATTAAATCATTATATTGCATTTTATTGCATGAAATAAGTATTTATTCACCTACCAACCAGCAAGAATTCTGGCTCTCACAGACCTGTTAGTTTTTCTTTAAGAAGCCCTCCTACACTTCACTTATTACCTGTATTAATTGCATCTGTTTTGAATTTGTTACCTGTATAAAAGACACCTGTCCACACACTCAATCACACTCCAACTTCTCCACAATGGCCAAGACCAAAAAGCTGTCTCAGGACAGCAGGGACAAAATTGTAGACCTGCACAAGGCTTACAAGGGTTACAGTGCAATAGGCAAGCAACTTGGTGTGAAAGAAACAACTGTTGGCACAATTATTAGAAACTGGAAGAAACACAAGATGACTGTCAATCTTACTCAGTCTGTGGCTCAATACAAGATCTCACCTCGTGGGGTAAGCATAATTATAAGAAAGGTCAGGAATTACTGTGGTTGGACATAATTGACTTTCCAATGACTGCACTTGACTTGATAATCACCAAATTAGCCAACATGGCAAATCATTTTTTTGAAAGATAAAAACACTGAAATTTTGTCTCTCTACTCACTATGCATAAGGTCATAAACTATGAATGCCTAAAATAATGGACCAATTGCCATAAGATGGAAAATTAGAGTATAGGAAGGTAAACGATACAATATACAGTATATTAAAATGACATAACATAAAAGTCCACAATAGCTGGCCTTTAGCAATAGTCCTGTTGTTATTGATATTGAAAGTGTGCATTCACATCAGTATACTCCATAATAAATGCACTTGGTTTGTGCACTTCATACCATGGCTGTAAATATATATAAATAGGGCGTACTCCTATAACAATAATACTGCCGGGTGCAAAACCTAGTCTGTCAGGACAAAACTGTGTACAAAGAGAGAAAAGACTAGACTAATAATGGTATGCACACCAGCCAATGGTAAGAAAAATAGAACAGCTTTATTTAAACCTCAAAAAGACAGACATGTAATAAAACCATTTAAAAAGGCCTAAATATAGGACCAATGGCCACCACCCCTTAAATAATCATGTACCATATAAAGTGTACCATAACCAAAGTATATATAATGGATACAAGTCAAAGATAAACAATACAGTTGGTTATAGAGTTGCACAATATGAAATATCTCTAGTTCATAAATCTAGTGACTGAAAACCTAAATACAATAATGGCATACTGGAAGCACGGCTGATTAAAAGAAGAGTTTGACCAGTTGGAGAAACAAATACAATGATGATTGCACTTAGTCCCTTAAATTCATAGATGCTATCTGACATATGGTCTCTGGCACCGTGAACTCGTTACTCACATAAATTTGTTACATGACTTTCTGATGCCATTTGTGTCTGGCGTGTAGATGTAGTTGAGACCAGGAACTGTGTCCATAAATGCAGAAGTTATATAACAAGGAAGGTTGCGTACGTAGAGCCAGGAGAGCTCCAGATGGTAGCATCTCCAGACACAGAGCTGAAGAGAAGATGGTCAATGAAGCTGAGGAATGTGTGTGATGTTACAGAGTACAGAGTCTTTGATGGACCAAAAAGCAGACCAAAGTGTTTCGGGAAATATGCAGTTCCCCTTCATCAGGGTATCTACTCCAGGTAGCACAGGAAAGTGCTTTATAATCTGCAGCTTCACCCACTCTACAAATAAAGCAAAAGGACCATCCCTTAAATCCACCAATACCAGGTGTTGGACACATTACAAAGTATTTTGATGCAAGTAGAGCACTATTAAGAATGCACCATAATAAGACAAATGCAAATGAATATACACTGCTCAAAATAAATAAAATAAGGTAACACTAAAATATCACATTCTAGATATCACTGAATGAAATACTTCAGTTGCAAATCTTTATTCATTACATAGTAGAATGTGTTGAGAACAATAAAACATAAAAATGATCAATGTAAATCAAAATGAATATCCCATGGAGATCTGGATTTGGAATGATACTCAAAATCAAAGTGGAAAATCAAATTACAGGCTGATCCAACTTCAGTGGAAATGCCTCAAGACAATAAAATGATGCTCAGTAGTGTGTGTGGCCTCCACATGCTGTATGACCTCCCTACAATGCATGGGCATGCTCCCAATGAGGCAGCAGATGGTCTCCTGAGGGATCAATTACCAGACCTGAACTAAAGCATCCGCCAACTCCTGGACAGTCTGTGGTGCAATGTGACGTTGGTGGATTTTGTGAGACATGATGTCCCAGATGTGTTCAATCGGATTTAGGTCTGGGGAATGGGCGAGCCAGTCCATAGCTTCATTGCCTTCATCTTGCAGTAACTGTTGACACACTCCCGCCATATGAGGTCTGGCATTATCCTGCATTAGGAGGAACCTGGGGCCAACCGCACCAGAATATGGTCTCACAAGGGGTCTGAGGAACTCATCTCAGTTCCTATTGGCAGTCAGGCTACCTCTGTCGAGCACACTGAGGGCTGTGCGGCCCTGCAAAGAAATGCCACCCAACACCATTACTGACCCACTACCAAACTGGTCATGCTGAAGGATGTTGCAGGCAGCAGATCGCTCTCCATGGCCTCTCCAGACTCTGTCACATGTGCTCAGTGTGAACCTGCTTTCATCTGTGAAGAGCACAGGGTGCCAGTGGCAAATTTGCCAATCCTTGTGCTCTGTGGCAAATGCCAAGCGTACTGCATGGTGTTGGGCTGTGAGCACAACCCCATCTGTGGATGTCGGGCACTCAGACCATCCTCATGGAGTCGGTTTCTAACCATTTGTGCAGATACATGCACATTTGTGGCCTGCTGGAGGTCATTTTGCAGGGCTCTGACAGTTCTCCTCCTGTGTCTCATTGCACAAAGGCTGAGGTAGCAGTCCTGCGGCTGGGTTGTTGCCCTTGTATGGCCCCCTCCACATCTCCTGGTGTACTGGCCTGTCTCCTGATAGCGCCTACAGTGTCTGGACACTACGCTGACAGACACAGCAAACCTTCTTGCCACATCTTGCATTGATGTGCCATCCTGGATGAGATGCACTACCTGAGCCACTTGTGTGGGTTGTAGAGTCTGTCTCATGCTACCACAAGTGTGAAAGAGCAACCAACATTCAAAAGCAACCAAAACATCAGCCATAAAGCATTGGTACTGAGATAAGGTCTGTGGTCCCCACCTGCAGAACCACTCCTTTATTGAGTGTGTCCTAATTGCCAATCATTTCTATCTGTTGTCTATTCTATTTGCACAACAGCATGTGGAATTGATTGTCAAACAGTGTTGACACTGATAACTGGAGTTATATTCTGTTGTTTAAGTATTCCCTTTATTTCTTTGAGCAGTGTATTTATATATATATATATATATATATATATATATATATATATATATATATATATATATATATACATATACATATACAGGGTGGGCCTTTTATGTGGATACACCTAAATAAAATGGGAATGGTTGGTGATATCAACTTCCTGTTTGTTGCACATTAGTATATGGGAGGCGCAAAAGTTTTCAAGATGGGTAGTAACCGTGGCGGCCATTTTGAAGTTGGCTATTTTGGATCCAACTTAATTTTTTCATGAGTTAGGGTACCTTCACACTGGTCGATTCTGCTACGATTACGACGCATTTGCGTCATATTCGACATCGCAGTACGAGCTCGTAGCCAGCGGTCACACTCTACGATGTTAACGCTTTTTCTGACGTAGTTGCGATGTGAACGTCACGCGTCGCAATCGTACGCTACCCTTCACACCGCCATAGTCCTACGACTCCGAGCGTGACGTATTACCAGCATGGGCGTGCTAAAACGTCACGCCCAATCAGGAGACAGGTATGCGGAAGCCCAACCCACGTAGTCGCATTACAAGCTCGTATGACCGCCGTCACATACTACGATTTCGACCGCCACAGCGGGACATTTACGACGAAAGAAAGTTCTGCTCTTTCTTTCACATCGTACGATGCTGGGCTGCGTCGCAAATCGTAACGCCATGTCACACTTTGCAACCTCGGAACGAGGACGGATAAACGTCACAAATCGAACGCTCGTTCAGACTTTGATTGCACAGTGTGAAGGGGCCCTTATTTACAAGTTTATGACCACTTATAAAATGTGTGCAAAGTGCTGCCCATTGTGTTGGATTGTCAATGCAACCCTCTTCTCCCACTCTTGACACACTGATAACAACACCGCAGAAGAGACGCTAGCACAGGCTTTCAGTATCTGTTGTTTCGTATGCTTCCCATCTTGTATCTTCACAGCATAGAGAATTGCCTTCAGATGACCCCAAAGATAAAAGTCTAAGGGGGTCAAATCGGGCGACCTTGGTGTCCATTCAACTGGACCACAATGATCAATCCACTTTCCAGGCAACTGTTCATGTAGTAATGCTCTGACCTGACACCCATAATTGATGGTGTAGTGTGGTATATGAGATACAAAGATATTGGGGTCATTCTTCATCAATGGAAACCTCAATGCCACTGGATACCTGAAATTGCTATATGATGATGTGTTGCCCTCTTTATGCACTGAAGATGGCACGTTCCCTGGGTTTTTTCAGCAAGATGGTGTGCCACCACATTATGGGTGTCAGGTCCGAGCATTCCTACAAGAAATCTGCCCCCTTAGACTAGCATTTCTTCTGCAGTGTTGCTATCAGTGTGCTATCATTGTTTTTCTTGTGAAATTATCAATAAGTTTGATGTGTCACATGACCCTCTTCCCATTGGAAAAAATAAAGTTGGATCCAAAATGGCCAGCTTCAAAATGGCTACCATGGTAACCACCCATCTTGAAAAGTTTCCCCCCTCCCATATAATATAACAAACAGGAAGTTGATATCAGCAACCATTCCCATTTTATTTAGGTGTATCCATAAAAATGGCAAACCTTTATATATATATATATTCTATGTACAGATAAACTTTATCTTTATTCATAAATACATTTTCAAAAATGTTAAAAACTGTTAAAAATGGGATTGGAAAAAGGAATAAATATTAAATGGCTCCAAAAAATAAGACTAAACTGTTATGTGGAAAAATGGTTATTATGCGAGAAAAATGGGGAGAGGGGTAGTGGTAATGGCATAGTTAAAAAATGGTGAAATCATGTTTCACAGGATTTTGGACTTGTGTGACCAACTCGGGAAGGAATAAAAAAGGACTAGAGGAAGGGGAAGAATGAAAATACTAGAGCCTGGTGCAGAAAAGGGAGTGGGGATTGGGAATTGTTTACATAAATGAGGATGGGCACTAACTAGCATAATAAGGGGAAAATAATGAAAAACATCTAACAGCTAAAAGGGTGTATAAGATTAGAAGTGGCATCAAAATTCGTGTAATGCTGTGTCAAAATTAAGACCGTTTGGTGCTAGGCTGTTTAATAAAATGATCCATTTAGATTCTGCTCGGGACATTCAATTACTTTGAATGCCAAAGAATGTGAGACCTTTATAAAATTGGTTGTGGGTGTCTTTAAAATGTCTCGACAGTGGGTGGGTGAATCCTTTTTTAATATTGTTAAGATGTTCCTTTATTCTTTGTGATAGTTTCTTCTTTTTCCATCCGGCATAATTTTTTTTTTACATGGGCACTCAATGATGTATATCACCCCCATGGTAGAACATAAATGTTATCCTTAATAGTGTACACTTCTGTGCCTTCTGAATTGTTAATGCTGGTCTTACCTACTCTATTTATAGAGCATTGTTTATAGCAGGAGCAAATCCCACATGGAAAAAAACCTTGTTAGTGCAGCCAATGTTCCCCTTTAATTGTCAGCGTTCTATTGCCTTTGCTGGTAGGAGCAATTCTTAGCCCTAGAGTTGGTTCACGTCTATAGACAAAATTTGGATGTGATGGCAAAAGTTCTCAATCGTGTTGTCTTGTTTGTGGATGCACCAATATTTATTTATGATATATGTGCCTGTAGTCGGTGTTTGTCAAAATCACTCAAGTTAGAAAAGATTGGCAGAAATTAGTTGAAATTTGCCTTTTAAGCCTTCCAAAATTTGTAGAGTATGATTAGTTTGCACTTGGATTAAAACAGAAAGACTACTGGAAAAGTGTTATAATCTGACGTAACTAATATGAGGATGGTTTTAATTCATTATTAGCCAAAAGTCGATAGATAGCATTAGCAGTACCTTTTACATGCTGAGCCATAGTTTGCTTGGTGCCATGTGTAAAACTCTATGCAACTTGCAGATATTATTTCAGCTTAATGTAAAGTGAAAGGATAGAAGCAGTTGTTAAGATACAGTGTGATGCATAAAACATATTCTTAAGTTTTTGGAGTTAGAAAATATTTCTTTCCTAACATCATGCAATTCCATAGTGATTCTCAGTAAAAAAAAAAAGAAAAAAAAAAGAATCCTGGGTAATATGCCAAGCTATTGTGCAAAGATAGGCAGCATAATTTAGTGCATGTCAGTCTGCAATAATTCAAGGTATGTCAGTCTGATTATTCTCTAACCAAGGAACTAAAAACTATTTGACATTTGCCCTGCAATGTGTAATAGAATTACCACCTCTAGATTTATATGTTTTAGACACTAATGGGAAAATAGAAAAACACGAAGCACTTTTAGACATCCTGCAGGCCCTCAATTTGTCTGCTTGCAGACTTATGATTTATTTTTTTCTAGATTCCAATGTCATTGATTTCAGTTACACCCTCCTGAATTCTGCTGTGACACCAAAGATAGTGAGGGCATAAGCAGTTTCCTTTCAGCTGCTGAAGGTCAGGTAGAGTGTTACAAGGGCAGACTAGGGTCACAATAATACAGTAGAAGGACCGGGGATGTAGTTAGTCCAGCATATTGTTCCTTCTTGGAGAGCCTTTTTTAAACCCTGATCCATCTTCATCCTGATAATTAGACTACGCTGACTTTGAAAGAAAGTGTTGCTATGGAACACATTGGCAAATGAAGGCAAATTTGAGGTCTAGTCATTTAAGTATTAGACCTATTGTCCCTGGTTGTGTAATTGGTGATCAAGAAAGCCATAAAACGGCATGGCCATTAAATGTCCAGGGCTGGAATTGAAAGGAGAGCTTTACACAGTGATGGCCTGTGTGTGGAGGCAGTAACGTTCACCCTCATATGAACCACAGTTTATGAAAAAGCTTAATGTGCTGGCTCTTGTTTAACCTTTAGGAGGAGGAAAGCGAGATGTTAAAAAAAAATCAAAACTAAATAGAATTAATGAGCCTTCACGTATTGTCCTATCCTCATTGTTGTAACAAAGATGGGGGAAAGCTGAGTAGGTTGGAGACGGAGGGTGAAAAGGAAACACCATTAATATCAGGTTGTAAATTCTACAAAACATTAACTTCATTACATGGCAATTACTATCTGTAATTGGCATAACGGAAGTTTCTACTTTCTCATCACTTACTAGTTGTGTTATACTCAGCACTTTTTTTTTTTTTTGCAGAGGTCACTCAATTGAAAGGAAGACCACAAGTTAATGTGAACAGGGAATACAGCAGGCTTCTTTCCAACATAAAAGGAAGTCATAATTAATTGCAACAGAGCATCTATTAATTCTTTTGTGGCAACGCGTTTTACAGTACGTAGAAAAATGACAGCGCTGGGGCTATTAATGGAAGGTTTCAGCGCACTTTGACCTTTGTTTAGAGGTCCCTGAAGTAAAAAGGAGACCTGTAAGGTAGACACATTTGTAACAATGTGCAATGACAATGATCTACTCCAGCCGTATAGGAGGCACTGACTACTGTTCCTCTGTACTATTTCTTTTGATCACAGCTATTTGTAGCATGTGTTTATTAGGAGCGTATACATTACATAAAAGATATTCCTATTTGTTTAGCGTATGAATCAACACAATTGTTTAATGTTCTCATTAAACGTTTCAGTAATTATACATAATGCGCTCTCTGTAAACCACTGCAGCATATTTTATCTAGTGATTGAAGCTATATTTTTATCACTATAAAAGAATACAATGACTAATAATTGTATTCTGAGAGGTTTCATAATATCTAAAAGGAATTTTAATTTGATCACTGCTACATTTCCTGTGTTATTACTTGAAAGTATGTTAAAACTATTTATTGCAGTCACCAATCTATAGACGTAAATGTTTATTAATATGTGTCATAAATTACCAATTAAGGTACAGATACAAAGGGCTACATATTTGTATTCAGTGTTGTTTCACATGATGAACTGTTGATATTGTTGTTTAGACTTTATTATTAACTGAAATTAAAACATTATTATTATTATGTTGTTGCTGTTGTTGTTATTGTTTGCTATGTGTATTATATTTAATCTACACAATGATCTAAAAAATAATTTGAATAGTTTTTGTTGCTGTAAATGCATAAAATATCTGTACATAAGAAAATGTTACAGGACTAATCTTTTTGTAAGTGTTACGCCCTGTTCTATCTTCAGTGCCTACCCTTGCTCACTTATTTATGTCTGCCTTCCTTTGCTTCTTTCCACACCATGTTTCACAAGTTGTCCAGTGAATCACAGTAACTTCATCACCCCAGGTTGTAGAGTGTTTGACAAACTAAGTCATATCCACTAAGTCACTGATTCCAAACACTGCCTTATATAAGGAACTAAAGGCCCCGTCTCACATAGCGAGATCGCTAGCGAGATCGCTGCTGAGTCACAAGTTTTGTGATCAGGCCCCTGCTGTGAGATCGCTGGTCGTGTCGGAATGGCCTGGACCTTTTTTTGGTCGTTGAGGTCCCGCTGACATCGCTGAATCGGTGTGTGTGACACCGATCCAGCGATGTCTTCACTGGTAACCAGGGTAAACATCGGGTTACTAAGCACAGGGCCGCGCTTAGTAACCCGATGTTTACCCTGGTTACCAGCGTAAATGTAAAAAAAAACAAACACTACATACTCACTATCTGATGCCCGTCAGGTCCCTTGCCGTCTGCTTCCTGCTCTGACTGCCGCCGTAAAGTGAGAGCACAGCAGTGACGTCACCGCTGCGCTCTGCTCTCACTGTACGGCGGCTCAGTCAGAGCAGGAAGCAGACGGCAAGGGACCTGACGGGCATCAGATAGTGAGTATGTACTGTTTGTTTTTTTTGGTAACCAGGGTAAACATCGGGTTACTAAGCGCGGCCCTGCGCTTAGTAACCCGATGTTTACCCTCGTTACCCGGGTGCTGCAGGGGGACTTCGGCATCGTTGAAGACAGTTTCAACGATGCCGAAGTCGTTCCCCTGATCGTTGGTCGCTGGAGAGAGCTGTCTGTGTGACAGCTCCCCAGCGACCACACAACGACTTACCAACGATCACGGCCAGGTCGTATCGCTGGTCGTGATCGTTGGTAAATCGCTATGTGAGACGGGGCCTTTACTCTCTGGGGTGTCCTGCCATCAAGTTCCATGCCCTGACTGCTGAATTGATCTTGAGTAATATTGCTCTCATGGCCTTATTTTCAGTCCAGTTGGATTGAAGAGGAACTTACTGGAAGGTAATTTCCATCTTCCTTTAACCTCCTTACCCACAAGGGTGTTTTGCACGTTAATGACCGGGCCAATTTTCACAATTCTGACCACTGTCCATTTATGAGGTCATAACTCTGGAACCCTTCAACAGATTCCAGGGATCCTGACACTGTTTTCTTGTGACATATTGTGCTTCATGATAGTGGTAACATTTCTTTGATATTACCTGCATTTATTTGTGAAAAAAACTGAAATTTGACAAAAATTTCACAATTTTCCAACTTTGAATTTTTATGCCCTTAAATCACAGAGTTATGTCACACAAAATACTTAATTAGTAACATTTTCCACATGTCTACTTTACATCAGCACAATTTTGTAACCAATTTTTTTTTTTTTTTTTGTTAGGGAGCTATAAGTGTTACAACTTGACCAGCAGTTTCTCATCTTTACAACACCATTTTTTTTAGGGACTACATCACATTTGAAGTCACTTTGAGGGATCTATATGATAGAATATACCCAAGTGTGACACCATTCTTAAAACTGTACCCCTCAAGGTGCTCAAAACCACATTCAAGAAGTTTATTAACCCTTCAGGTATGTCACAGGAATTTTTGGAATGTTTTTTAAAAAATTAACATGTAACTTTTTTTACAAAAAATTTAATTTAGCTCCAATTTGTTTTATTTTACCAAGGGTAACAGGAGAAATCGGAACCCAAAAGTTGTTGTACAATTTGTTCTGAGTATGATGATACCCCACATGTGGGGGTTAACCACTTTTTGGGTGCATGGCAGAAGGGAAGAAGCGCCATTTGACTTTTCAATGCAAAATTGACTGGAATTGAGATGGGACGCCATGTTGCGTTTGGAGAGCCCCTGATGTGCCTACACATTGAAACCCTCCACAAGTGACACCATTTTGGAAAGTAGACCCCCTAAGAAACTTATCTAGATATGTGGTGAGCACTTTGATCCACCAAGTGCTTCACAGAAGTTTATAATGCAGAGCCGTAAAAATAAAAAATAATATTTTTCACTATTTTCACCCCTATTTTAACCCCTAACCCTAACAAACCCCTAACCCTAATCCCAACCACACCCCTAACCCCAACACACCCCTAACCCCAATCCCAACCCTAACCACACCCCTAACTCCAACACGCCCCAACCCTAACCCAAACTTTAGCCCCAACCCTAATCCTAACTTTAGCCCCAAACTTAACCCTAACTTTAGTCCCAACCTTAACTCTAACCCTAATGGGAAAATGGAAATAAATACTTTTTTTAATTTTATTATATTTCCCTAGCTAAGGGGGTGATGAAGGGGGGGTTGATTTATTTTTATAGCGGGTTTTTTAGTAGATTTTTATTATTGGTAGCGGTCACACACTAAAAGATGCTTTTCATTGCAAAAAATAGTTTTTGTGTCTCCACATTTTGAGACCTATAATTTTTCCATATTTTGGCCCATAGAATCATGAGAGGTCTTGTTTTTTGCGGGACAAGCTTACATTTTTATTGGTACCATATCCGGGCACGTGATTTTTTTGATCGCTTTTTATTCCGATTTTTGTGAGGCAGAATGAACAAAAGCCAGCAATTCGTGAATTTGTTTTGGGGGACTATTTATACTGTTCCATGTATGATAAAATTGATAGAGCAGTTTTATTCTTTGGGTCAGTATGATTACAACGATACCTCATTTACATTTTTTTATGTTTTGGCGCTTTTATACGATAAAATCTATTTTATGTAAAAAATAATTATTTTTGCATCACTTTATTCTGAGGACTATAACTTTTTTATTTTTTTGCTGGCAATCCTGTATGGCAGGTCATTTTTGTGGGACAAGATGATGTTTTTAGCGGTACCATGTTTATTTATATCTGTCTTTTTGATCGCGTGTTATTCCACTTTTAGTTCGGCAGCATTTTTTACGGTGATCACTGAAGGGGTTAACTAGTGAGACAGTTTTTTAGGTCGGGTTGATACGGATGCGGAAATACTAAATATATGTACTTTTATTGTTTTTTTATTTAGATAAATAAATATATTTATTGGAACAATTTTTTTTTTCATTATTTAGGACATTTTTTTTTGACACATGTAATTTTTTTTGTATACTTTTTTACATTGTCCCAGTGTGGGACATCATGTTATAGGGTCAGATCTTTGATCTGACACTTTGCGGTGCACTGTGTCAGATCAGCGATCAGACAGGCACTGCAGGAGGCTTGTTGGTGCCTGCTCTGAGCAGGTGCTTGGAAGCCACCTCCCTGCAGGACCCGGAAGGAGGCCCGCAGCCATTTTGGATCCGGGTCCTGCAGGGAGGAGGAGATAGGAGACCTCCTGGACAACGCGATCACATCGCATTGTTCCGAGGGTCTCAGGGAAGCACGCAGGGAGCCCCCTCCCTGCGCGATGCTTTCCTATGTCGCCGGAACGCTGCGATCATGTTTGATCTCAGTGTTCTGAGGTTTATGTGTCAGGAGCAGTCTGTAATTGCTCCTGGCACATAGTGCCGGATATCAGATGTGTCATGATTCCCCAATGGCATGGGAACATCAGAAACACAAAATAACAGACTAGCCCTCGGGTGATGGAAACTCAAGCTGACCGTGACCTAAATCTACCACACAACTAACAGTAGCCAGGAAGCATTCCTACAGCTGCCTAGATGCCATGCGCCAGCCGGAGAACTAACTATGCCTGGAAGAGGAAGGAACAGACCTGGCTTACCTCTAGTGAAATTCCCCAAAGATGATAGTAGCCCCCACATATATTAACGGTGAGTTCAGAGGAAAAGACATACACAGTATGAAGGTAGATTGAGCAAAGCGAGGTCCACTTACTAGATAGAGGAAGGATACAAAAGAGGACTTCACGGTCAGCTGAAAAACCCTTTCAAAAACCCATCCTGAAATTACTTTAAGACTCCTGTGTCAACTCATGACACAGGAGTGGCAATTTCAGTCCTCAAGAGCTTCCAGTAACAGGAAATGACAAACTGTAAACTGGACAAAAAATACAAAACAAAAAGGACAAGAGTCCACTTAGCTGATCAGCAGACTGGTAGCAGGAACATGCAACTGAAAGACTCAGGTTACAATGATGACCGGCAAGGAAGTGACTGGAGAGCAAGGCTAAATAGGGAACTCCCAAAACTGATGGAAGCAGGTGAGCTGAGGCTGAAAAGTAAACACAAGTCTCCAGTACCACCAGCCACCACCGGGGGAGCCCAAAAAGCGGATCACAACAGTACCCCCCCTTAAGGAGGGGGCACCGAACCCTCACAAGAACCGCCAGGGCGACCTGGATGAGCCCTATGAAAGGCACGAACCAAATCCGAGGCATGAACATCAGAGGCAGTTACCCAAGAATTATCTTCCTGACCATAGCCCTTCCACTTAACCAGATACTGGAGTCTCCGCCTGGAAATACGGGAGTCCAAGATCTTCTCTATAACGTACTCCAATTCACCCTCAACCAGCACAGGAGCAGGAGGCTCAGCAGAAGGAACCACCGGCACCTCATATCTCCGCAACAACGACCGATGGAACACATTATGGATAGCGAAAGATGCCGGGAGGTCCAAACGAAAGGAAACAGGGTTAATAATCTCCAAAATCCTATAGGGACCGATGAACCGAGGCTTAAATTTAGGAGAAGAAACCCTCATTGGGACAAATCGGGAAGACAACCACACCAAGTCCCCAACACGAAGGCGAGGACCAACCCGACGCTGGCGGTTAGCAAACCGCTGAGTCTTCTCCTGGGACAAATTCAAATTGTCCACCACTTGTCCCCAAATCCGATACAACCGATCCACCACAGCATCTACTCCAGGACAATCCGAAGACTCCACCTGACCAGAAGAAAAACGGGGATGAAACCCCGAATTGCAAAAGAAAGGGGAAACCAAAGTGGCAGAACTAGCCCGATTATTAAGAGCAAACTCCGCCAACGGCAAAAAGGCAACCCAATCATCCTGAACCGCAGACACAAAACACCTCAAATACGTCTCCAAAGTTTGATTAGTTCGCTCCGTCTGGCCATTAGTCTGAGGATGGAAGGCAGACGAAAAAGACAAATCAATGCCCAACCTGGCACAGAATGCCCGCCAAAATCTAGAAACGAACTGGGTACCCCTATCAGAAACAATATTTTCAGGAATACCATGCAAGCGAACCACATTTTGAAAAAACAAAGGAACCAACTCAGACGAGGAAGGCAACTTCGGTAATGGCACCAAATGAACCATCTTAGAAAAACGGTCACACACCACCCAGATAACAGACATCCTCTGAGAGACAGGAAGATCAGAAATAAAGTCCATAGAGATGTGCGTCCAAGGCCTCTTCGGAATAGGCAAGGGCAACAACAACCCACTAGCCCTAGAACAACAAGGCTTGGCCCGAGCACACACATCACAAGACTGCACAAAAACACGCACATCTCGAGACAGAGATGGCCACCAGAAGGATCTAGCCACCAAATCCCTGGTACCAAAAATTCCAGGATGACCCGCCAGCGTAGAAGAATGAACCTCCGAGATGACTCTACTGGTCCAATCATCAGGAACAAACAGTCTACCAGGTGGACAGCGATCAGGTCTATCAGCCTGAAACTCTTGCAAAGCACGTCGCAGATCTGGGGAAATAGCGGATAATATCACCCCATCCTTAAGGATACCTGTAGGTTCCGAATCACCAGGGGAATCAGGCTCAAAACTCCTAGAAAGGGCATCCGCCTTCACATTCTTAGAACCTGGTAGATATGAGACCACAAAATTAAACCGAGAGAAAAACAACGACCAGCGCGCCTGTCTAGGATTCAGGCACCTGGCAGACTCAAGGTAAATCAGATTCTTGTGATCAGTCAAAACCACCACCTGATGTCTAGCACCCTCAAGCCAATGACGCCACTCCTCAAATGCCCACTTCATGGCCAAAAGCTCCCGATTACCGACATCATAATTTCTTTCGGCGGCAGAAAATTTTCGAGAAAAGAACGCACAAGGTCTCATCACTGAGCAATCGGAACTTTTCTGCGACAAAACCGCCCCCGCTCCGATCTCGGAAGCATCGACCTCAACCTGAAAGGGGAGAGAGACATCGGGCTGACGCAACACAGGGGCAGACGAAAAGCGGTGCTTAAGTTCCCGAAAGGCCTCCACAGCGGCAGAGGACCAATTGGCAACATCAGCACCCTTCTTAGTCAAATCCGTAAGAGGCTTAGCAACACCAGAAAAACCAGTTATAAATCGACGATAAAAATTAGCAAAGCCCAAGAATTTCTGAAGACCCTTTAGAGAAGTAGGCTGCGTCCAGTCACAAATAGCCCGAACCTTGACAGGGTCCATCTCAACAGAAGAAGGGGAAAAAATGTACCCCAAAAAAGAAATCTTTTGAACCCCAAAAACACACTTAGAACCCTTTACACACAGAGAATTCTCCCGCAAGACCTGAAAAACCCTACTGACCTGCTGAACATGAGACTCCCAGTCCTCAGAAAAAATCAAAATATCGTCCAAATACACAATCATAAATTTATCCAGATAGTCACGGAAAATATCATGCATAAAGGACTGAAAAACTGAAGGTGCATTAGAAAGGCCGAAAGGCATTACTAAATACTCAAAGTGGCCCTCAGGCATATTAAATGCGGTTTTCCACTCATCCCCTTGCTTAATTCGCACCAAATTATACGCCCCACGGAGATCAATCTTGGACAACCACTTAGCCCCCCTTATGCGAGCAAACAAATCAGTAAGCAGCGGCAACGGATACTGATATTTGACTGTAATTTTATTCAGGAGTCGATAATCAATACAAGGCCTCAGCGAGCCATCCTTTTTAGAGACAAAGAAAAACCCCGCTCCTAAAGGTGACGAAGAAGGACGAATATGTCCCTTTTCCAGGGACTCCTTAACATACTCTCGCATGGCAGCATGCTCAGGTACAGATAGGTTAAACAAACGACCCTTTGGAAATTTACTGCCTGGAATCAGATCTATGGCGCAATCACACTCTCTGTGGGGAGGGAGAGAACCAATTTTAGGCTCTTCAAAAATATCCCCAAAATCCGACAAAAATGCCGGAATCTCAGAGGGAATAGATAACGATATAGAAACCAAAGGTATGTCCCCATGAGCCCCCCAACATCCCCAGCTTAACACAGACATAGTTTTCCAGTCCAGTACTGGGTTATGAGATTGTAACCATGGTAATCCAAGCACTAACACATCATGTAAATTATGCAACACGAGGAAGCGAATCATCTCCTGATGGTCTGGAGTCATACGCATAGTCACTTGCGTCCAGAACTGTGGTCTATTACAAGCCAGAGGTGTAGAATCTATACCATTCAGAGGTATAGGAACTTCCAGAGGCTCCAAATCAAACCCACAGCGCCTGGCGAAGGACCAATCCATGAGACTCAGAGCGGCGCCAGAGTCCACATAGGCATCCACGGTAATAACTGATAATGAACAAATCAGAGTTACAGACAGAAGAAATTTAGACTGTAAAGTGCAAATAGAAACAGACTTGTCAACCTTCCTAGTACGTTTAGAGCATGCTGATATAACATGCGCGGAATCACCACAGTAGAAGCACAAGCCATTTTTGCGCCTATAATTCTGCCGCTCGCTTCTTGACAGAATTCTGTCACATTGCATTTTCTCTGGCGTCCCTTCAGAAGATACCGCCAAATGGTGCACGGGTTTGCGCTCCCGCAAACGCCGATCAATCTGAATCGCCATTGTCATGGACTCATTCAGACCTGTGGGCGTAGGAAACCCCACCATGACATCCTTAACGGCATCAGAAAGGCCCTCTCTGAAATTTGCCGCTAGGGCACACTCATTCCACTGAGTAAGCACAGACCATTTACGAAATTTTTGGCAGTATATCTCAGCTTCATCTTGCCCTTGAGACAGGGCTATTAAAGCTTTTTCAGCTTGAATCTCCAAATTAGGTTCCTCATACAGCAACCCTAAAGCCAGAAAAAACGCATCCACATTGAGCAACGCAGGATCCCCTGGTGTCAATGAAAATGCCCAATTTTGAGGGTCACCTCGCAGCAAAGAAATCACAATCCTAACCTGCTGAACAGGATCTCCAGAGGAGTGAGGTCTGAGAGAAAGGAATAATTTACAATTACATTTGAAATTCAGAAACCGAGATCTATCTCCGGAAAATACCTCTGGTGTAGGAATCTTAGGTTCAGAAATAGGAGTACGTATAACATAATCTTGTAAATCCTGAACCTTCGTAGCAAGATTATTAAAACCTGCAGCCAAACTCTGAGGGTCCATCCTTAAACCGGAGAGATCAGAGCCATACAAGGATTAGAAGGAGAGAAAGGCAAGGCTGTAAATAGAGCAGAAATACAACTGAGCCAACTAAGTAGCAAACATGACAAGGAAAAAAAAAAAATAAAAAAATCTACAGACTTCTTTTACTCTCCTTTCTTCTGCCAATTACTTTAACAGTGGCCGGTCATACTGTCATGATTCCCCAATGGCATGGGAACATCAGAAACACAAAATAACAGACTAGCCCTCGGGTGATGTAAACTCAAGCTGACCGTGACCTAAATCTACCACACAACTAACAGTAGCCAGGAAGCATTCCTACGGCTGCCTAGATGCCATGCGCCAGCCGGAGAACTAACTACGCCTGGAAGAGGAAGGAACAGACCTGGCTTACCTCTAGTGAAATTCCCCAAAGATGATAGTAGCCCCCACATATATTAACGGTGAGTTCAGAGGAAAAGACATACACAGTATGAAGGTAGATTTAGCAAAGCGAGGTCCACTTACTAGATAGAGGAAGGATACAAAAGAGGACTTCACGGTCAGCTGAAAAACCCTTTCAAAAACCCATCCTGAAATTACTTTAAGACTCCTGTGTCAACTCATGACACAGGAGTGGCAATTTCAGTCCACAAGAGCTTCCAGTAACAGGAAATGACAAACTGTAAACTGGACAAAAAATACAAAACAAAAAGGACAAGAGTCCACTTAGCTGATCAGCAGACTGGTAGCAGGAACATGCAACTGAAAGACTCAGGTTACAATGATGACCGGCAAGGAAGTGACTGGAGAGCAAGGCTAAATAGGGAACTCCCAAAACTGATGGAAGCAGGTGAGCTGAGGCTGAAAAGTAAACACAAGTCTCCAGTACCACCAGCCACCACCGGGGGAGCCCAAAAAGCGGATCACAACACAGATGTAATAATCAGCTGACACCCGGCAGCGATCAGCCGCGCTCCCCCCGTGAGCGCAGCCGATCGCCTATGACGTACTATTCCTTCCATGAGAAGTAGCGCCCGGGTCATATGGATGGAATAGTACATCTAATGGCAGAAAGGGGTTAAGGATTTAATTTCTCTTGCCACCCAAGTGGACTTACATTTTAAAGAACTGCAAGGTAAAAAACTCATTCAGTTTGAGGTAATGTCCCCTTACATTTAAGAGAAAATGGAAAGAGGGTTTATTAAAAAATATATATACTGTGGCAGATGCAGGCTTATGCTTCTTAACTCCTTTACCCCCAAAGTCTGTTTTCACCTTCATGGCCAGGCCAAATTTTACAGTGTCACTTATGTCTTATCAGTGTCAATTTATGTGGTAATAACTCTGGAACACTTCAATGGATCCCACCGATTGTGAAATCTTTTTCGTGACATATTGTACTACATGATATTGGTGAAATTTGTTCGATATAACATTTATTTGAATAAATGTAGGAAATTTGGCGAAAATGTTGAAACTTTAGTAATTTCTTTTTTTTTTATGCCCTTAAACCAGAGAGCTATGTAACACACAATAATGAATAAAAAACAAATTCCACATGTCTACTCAACATCAGCACAATTTTTGAAAAACAATTTTTTTTAAGAACTTAGAAGAGTTAAAAGTTGCAATTTCTCATTTTGCCAACAAAATTTGCAAAACCATTTTTTTAGGAACCATATCACATTTAAAGTGACGTTTGTGGGCCTATATGAAAGACAATATCCAAAAATTACACCATTCTAAAAACTGCACCCGTCAAAGTCCTTATAACCACATTTAAAAAGTTTATTAATTATTTAAGTACTTCGCAGGAATTAATGGAACGTGGAAGGGAAAAATAAACATTTTACTTTTTTTTCACACAAATTTTACTTTAGCTCCAAACTTTTAAGTTTTAAAAGGGTAACAGAAGAAAATGCTTTAGAAATTTCTCCTGAGTACATCGATACCCAATATCTGGAGGGAAACTACTGTTAAAGGGAATGGCAGAGCTTTGAAGGAAAATAGCACCATTTGACTTTTTGACTGCAAAATTTGCTGGAATCATTAGCGGGTGCCATGTCATGTTTGGAGAGTCACTGATGGGCCTAAACAGTGGAAAGTTCCCACAAGTGACCTTATTTGAGAAACTAGGACCTTGAAGTAATGTATCTAGATGTGTGGTGAGCACCTTGAATCCCCAGCTGCTTCACAAAAGTTTATAACTTAGAGCTGTGAAAATAAAAATATCAAAATTTTCCCACAAAAATGTGTTTTAGTCCCAAATTTTGCATTTTCACAAGGGTAACAGGATAAAATTTATCATACAATTTGTAGTTCAGTTTCTCATGATTACGTCAATACCAGATATGTGGAGGGAAACTACTGTTTGGGCACATGGCAGGGCTCAGAAAGGAAAGAGCACCATTTGACTTTTTTAACACAACATTTGCTGGAATCATTAGTGAACATTATGTCATGCTTGGAGAGCCTCTGATGTGCCTAAACAGTGCAATCCCCACAAGTGAATCAATTTTGGAAACAGAACCCTTCAAGAAATTTGTGTAGACATTTGTTGAGCACCTTGAACCCACAGCTGCATTACACAAAATGTTTTTATCCCCCAATGTTTTCAATGTCATAAGAATAGCAGAAGAAAATTAACCCAGAAAAATTCTTGTGCAATTTCTCTTGAATACACCAATACCACATACTTGGTTGAAAACTACTTTTGAGGCACAGTGCAAAGCTCATTAGGGAAGAAACACCATGTTGGAGTTCAGATTTTGCTGGAATGGTTTGAGGGTGCCACATTACATTGGCAGAGCCCCTGAGGTGCCAGAACAGCAAAAATTCACCATGAGCAAGCTCATTTTAGAAACTAACCCCCAATGATTTTTATCTAGGGTTGCAGTTATCATATTGACACCACAAGTGTGTCACAAAGTGTTATATACGATTGGGCAGTAAAGAAAAAAATCACATTTTTACCAGAAAAATTTTGTTTTAGCCCCATATTTTACATTTTTTCATTGGGATATGGGAAAAATTGCGCTAAAATTTATCCCACAATTTTTTCTGAATATAAAAATACCCCATATGTGGCTGTACAGTACTGCTCAGCCATACAGTGAGAAGCACTATTTGCATCCTAAAGCGCAGATTTTTCTGGAATACTTTGCAGATTCCATATACAGAGCCCCTAAGTGCTAGAAAAGCAGAACTCCCTCTCAAGCGACCCCATTTTGGAAATTATATCCCTTTGGGAATTTATCTACAGTTGTAGTGATGAATTTGACTCAATGGGTGCTTTCCAGAAACAGGCAGCAGTGGATGTTGCCAAGTAAACATTGCAAACTGCTATTGTAGTACCCAGTACATTGTAGTGCCCAGTATGTTGTAATTCCCAGTATGTTGACATGCCCAGCTTATGCTTCTGGAGAAATTAGGCAGGCTTTCATCGCTGCAGAAATACCAAACATGGGGGGTGTGGCTATGTTGCAGAGGAGAGAGGACGCAACCTGGGAGAGCTCCTAGAATCCTGACCATATCCTGCCATTAAGACCCTTTTTAGCGAGACATACCTGCCAGCGCTGAAGCCCCTTGGACCCCAAGAGGCATTTGGTCACTGCGGAGGAGTGCTGTGGGGATCCGGGATGCCGGGAGCCGAGGGAACCTAGACGGTCGGCAGGATTCATGTGAGGTGGTGGCCATTTTATAAGCGCGCGCTCCAGCAGGACAAAGAACGGTGCAAACTTCTACCAATGCCAGGACTCCCCCTTGGACCCCGGGAGGTCCTCTGCACCTGTGGGTGAATGCAGAGGAGCTCTGGTGCGCTGGGAGCTGGAGGAACTTGGATGGTGGTGCCTGTGTGAGGCGGCCGCCATCTTTAAAGTGCGCGCTCTGTCAGTAGGAGAAGCGACGCTACTCACCACTATTGCAGCGCTGTTCAAGAGGTGAGCACACATTGTGAAAAATATTATGGGGACAGGCGGTGTGTGCTCTGGAAGATTGGGCCCTGTGCTCCCCTATCATGATGACACTTAACCTGCCAGTGCTATTACTTTGGAGGGTTTACCCCCATCCTTGCTACTGCCTCTGCGGGCGCTGTGGGTCCTCCCTGGTACACGGAGCTCTGGTGCAGACCCCGAACTGCTACAGTTATAACTCTAATCACCCCACATATTTAGAGCCGTTTCATGGTGTTATGGTTGACAGAACGCACCAAGTATATATATATATATATGTAATAATGGATGCGTTCGCAACCCAGGGTCCACCGTGCAGAAGAGAAACCTGCTGCTAGCAAAAGGCGGCACCATATGGCGGTATAAGTGAAGTCTGTTACTTCACAGGATCGCAAGGTAGGAAAAATTGTGCCCTGTTAACCTCACAGAGTATCACAGCTACTTAATAGAGCCTAAAGCAAACTGTGGTCATGCAGTCAGCATAGCACACAACTACTCCTCTCCGGTGGAGCCGGAATTCTAGTGGCTATACGCCAGCCCTGAATTCACACACACAAAACTCCTCACTGGAGGTGCCGTGTTCTAGGCGCTTATTTCAGCCAACCCTGACCACATACAGCCATGACCACAAGGTAGCAAAGCTCATAACATAGGTTAATACTAGCGCATGGACATGCAAACTTTTTATAGTTGCAGCTCTTCAGGACCTTCCTGGAGAACCAATGGGAGCTGCTACAGGGCCTGAGCGTGTGACCCCCGACCTCCAATGAGAGGTCCTCCCGTGGGCATGCTCAGTGTGTGCAAAGCAGGGCTTAGACCCAGAAAAGCCTGCTCACTGCTGAACAGTGCTGGCCACAAAAGCAGAGCCTGAAAGAGCAGCAGAAACCCTTTGCACAGTATCAGACTGAGCGAGACGCTGGGACCGACGTCTCCACTGAGCAGGATCCACTGTGGCTGATGTAGAATGGGAGACCGCAGCAGACATGGTTCGAGATTCCCCCTGTGCAACAGTGGGAACTTCACACCTAGCACATGGTATGAATACTTTACATCTACACTGCTGTCTCTGTGACTGGAACGTGGAACTTTTATACAATATAATTTCAATTATCCTGCTGTGTCTCACTACTGTTAGTCATGCATCACTCCAAAGTATCAGGAGCTGCTGAAAAATTAAACAGATATGCCAGGGATGACCCCTCGGATAGTGTACAAACCCTTAGAAATAACCCCTCACAAGTTCAGCGCAAAAAACGCATTTCTGATAGTAATGAGGTGGGTGTACTAGAAGAACTGACTCTTAAACAGTCATCTGAACAATTAATGCAAGCTATATCCTTAACCAGATCATCTCTTACTAAAAAAAATAGAGGATGTGCACACTGAGGTGGGACGTCTAAGGCAGGATACGCAGGCCATGAGAGGGCGCATTACAGAGGTGGAAACAAGAGTGTCACAAATAGAAGACACCATCATACCCATGGAGGCTAAATTGACAAAGGTAGCTGGCTCTATATGTGCCTGGAAACAAAAAGCAAACGACTTGGAGAACAGACTACATCGGAATAATATCAGAATTATTGGTCTGCCGGAATGCTCAGAAGGCCAGCAACCCGAACATTTTTTAGAAGGCTGGCTTAAGGCCTCTCTGGGAGATGAATTCTCCTCAACATTCTCTGTGGAAAGGGCCCACAGAGTCCCAATGAGACCTCTCCCTCCTGGAGCTCCATTGAGACCTTTTCTGGCACGTCTCCTCAACTGCAAGGATAGAGACGCTATATTACGTTTGGCATGGCAAAAAAGCCCTATCAAATTTAATAATGCCAAAATTTGGATTTTTCTGAATTTTTCTATGCAGCTTCAGAAACAGCGGGCGCGGTTCATGGAAATAAAGAAACAACTCAGAGACCAAAATGTCATGTACTGCATGATCTATCGAGCTCGACTCCGAATTGTCCACAAGGGTTGTTCTATATTTTTTACTGACCCAGAGGAAGTAGCTGAATGGCTGCGGTCCCACAAGGTGTCTAATGCAAAGAAATCCTAATGTATTCATAATTCAGCCAAATTTTCTAATAACTACTGTATATGAATGGAGCTCTCTCTATGGGCGCCCGATCCATCAACAATACCGGACGCTGAATCCAGCGAGGGTATTCCCGTATTCACTTAGTAATAGGAGCATAGGACTTCACTTCACTCCTATATTGTTCGGTTTTTGCTCTGTTTATTGTTCTATTTGTTATTTAGGTAGAAGTTGCCACAAACAGCTTTCTTGTTTTTTGTGCGATGTCCCTGAACTTTGGCCGAGTAATAATGCATACCATATTTTGATATGTAAGCATGGGATCTGAAATAGTATGTATGACCTGGAATGTGCAAGGCATCAAATCTCCCCGGAAGAAAATTAAGGTATTTTCACAAATCAAGCACTATCACCCTCTTATTGTAGCTTTGGTAGAGAGTGAGACACATTTGACCAGGGATATGCCCCGATGTGTACAGAAACCATGGGTACAATGGTCCATCCACACATTTCACACTAGCTACTCGAGAGGGGTCTCACTGCTAATTCGTAGAGATGTTAGATGGGAAACCAAGGAGGCTCGGAGGGATCCTGAAGGCCATTTTGTTTATGCATATGCACTAATTAACTCTCGTAAATACGTAATACTATGTATTTTTAACCCTCTCCAAGCCAATATATCAGTTCTTCGGATGGCAATGAGTTTTGCCTTAAACTATCCAAATGCAAATGTCATTTGTATGGGGGATTTTAATATAGTCATGGATAATCGCCTTGATAGACTGATAAGGTGATGAGGTATCTGGGGAGCTCCCTTCTCTGGCTCCATCCAATTAGCATTATTTATGGAGTGTAGTGGATGGCTGGATCTGTGGAGGATACGCCACCCTGAGATAAAAGGATATACCTGCCACTCATCCACTAGACGTTCTCTTTCCCGCATAGATTATATATTTGGATCCGAGGGATTAGCAATGTGGGTGGATAGCATTGAACATGGTAATAGGGGAATTTCGGATCACAGCCCAGTCATTCTTACACTTAAACATGGGCTATCAAATAATGACATGGTCTGGAAGTTGAACCCATTCAGGCTGAAACTAATAGACTCTAATGATAGGACTGTTGATCAGTTAAATTGCTTCATTTCATCCCACCCAGAGCCTCAGAATACCAACTTATTTTGGAATGCCCTTAAGGCGTACTTAAGGGGATGTTTATCTTCTACAATTTCTTATATTAACAGGTTGACCTCAAGGGAAGATGATGAGATGGAGCAACAACTGAAAGACTCGGAGAATACATATATATCTAATCCAACTAATGGTTAATGAATGGATAACTTCACAGAGGTTATATGCTCAGTATACAGACACTAAGTCTAAGCGTAAAATATTTTTCACCCGTCAGTCCTATTTTGAACTAGGAAACCAAGCAAGTAAATTTTTGGCCTTCTTGGTGCGCCTACATAATATATCTAATACAATACTACAGATCCGTGCACCAGACGGCTCATTGGTATCCTCGACTGAAGAAATACTCCATTGTTTTCATGACTATTATAAGTCGTTATATAAATCTAAGAGCTACCTTGATATTTTGGAGTGTTTAGATTATTTATTAGATGTAACATTTCCCGCACTAAGTCAAGTCCAATGATCCTTCATGGATGCTGAGTTCACCTTGGAGGAGATAGAATATGCTATGACGGATATGGCCTCTGGGAAGGCTCCTGGACCAGATGGGCTTCCCATTGAGTTATATAGGAAATATCAGGACATACTAGCACCCCTTTTATTGAGGGTGTTTCAGGGGGTTTGGAGGAAGGATCTATGCCTGAAACTTTCTATGAGGCAAATATCATTATGCTTAGGAAGGAGGGGAAAGACCCTTTGGAGTATGGATCTTACTGCCCTATTTCGTTGGTGAATGTAGACTATAAAATTTTTACTAAAGATTTAGCCACTAGACTGAATTCGATTATATTAGACCTTATACATCAAGACCAAACAGGCTTTTTGCCCGGTAAAAATACCTCTATTAACATTAGACGAGTCCAGTCAGTGATACAATACAGCTCTCTGGTGCTAGACAATCGCTGGGCATTGGCATCGCTGGATGCGGCCAAAGCCTTTGACTCCCTTGAGTGGCCCTTTCTATCTGCATGTTTGCAAAAATATGGTTTTGGTGATGAATTCTTAAAATGGGTTGGTATACTATACATGAAACCTAGAGCCCGTATAATTGTACATAACTCCATTTCTGAGCCCTTCTCATTATATAGAGGGACCTGTCAGGAGTGTCCCCTTTCCCCAGCCCTTTTTGCGATAGAGGCATTGGCAATATGCATAAGGTCCTCTCCTGATATCAGAGGTATAAATATAGCCGGTCGTGTAGATACCATCAGTTTATATGCTGATGACATGGTGATATTCATGGATAGGGCGGAGGAAACACAACCACAAGTGATTATCAATATAGATAAATTTAGTAAATACTCGGGTTTATATATAAATTGGGACAAATTTGCTCTGATGCCCCTCTCCCACACCCCAATGCCTTATCTTGAAACCCTCTCCTCCCTCCCTATTGTATCCAATTTTAAGTATCTGGGCATACACATATCCCAATATAGTAGATCTGATATACAGCTTAACATACATCCACTGTTGGAATTTGTCAAATCTAAATTTGCAGCTTGGAATAAACTTCCGCTGTCTGTAGCCGGTCGTATTAATCTAAT
Organism: Ranitomeya variabilis; assembly: GCF_051348905.1. Taxonomy (NCBI): domain Eukaryota; kingdom Metazoa; phylum Chordata; class Amphibia; order Anura; family Dendrobatidae; genus Ranitomeya; species Ranitomeya variabilis. The sequence continues at coordinate 262,572,740 of NC_135237.1, read as the reverse complement.
GAAAATGATACTGCTCCCCAAGCTCAGTTATTGTCTTCAGCATAGCGCTGTGCTAATACCTAAATCCTTTTTTGTGAATTTAAACTCCCAAATCATATCCTTTATATGGGGGGAGATCTAGGCCCAAACTTTAGTTGTCCACTCTGCAGAGACCAAAACAAGGGGGTGGAGCGGTGCTACCGGATTTTTATCTATATTATCTGGCCGGTCAGGCTAGGGCAATAAGTAAATGGATGCCCAATAATTATCTCCCTAACTCTGAAAACCACTTGCTTCATTCTGCCCAAGTTGACTGTTTACTTAGGTTCCTGGAACTGGAAAAAAATTGTATCCCTCGTTTGCTGCCCTTACTTCGACCACGATCAGTTTGGAGGCAAATAAAAAAAGTTATTGGATTTATTGATGTTATAGTTGAAATGCCCTTGTGGAAAAACAATTATTTTCCAGGTCTGTTGAATCACCCATCCACTGACTTTTGGATTGTACATGGTGTCTCCTCAATAGACGATTTATATGTCCGGGGGTCTTTTGTGTCTTTTGAGCAATTAGAAACTAAGCATGATATACTGAGATCCCAATTTTTCGGATACCTACAGCTAAGATCAGCCTTTCAATCACATATGAGAAATATGGTTGCAGGCCGAGCTATCTCACCTCTACCTTTAATAGGAATTCTTAATTTGCAAGGTCCTCAAGGCCTTATCTCCTCTCTATATACCTATATGCTGTCAACGGGAGCTGAATCCACCATAAGATCTATTAAGGGGAAATGGGGGGGACTTCTTTCTGATATGCAATAAGAGGAATGGGAAGAGATTCTAGAATTTCCAATTAAGGTATCCCCATCAGTTAACAACAGGATGACCCAGTTATACATAATCAATCTTACTTAACCCCAACACGACTTTTTAAAATGGGTCAATTCCAAACATGAGAGCGTCTGCGATGTCACTCATTAGATGCAGACTTTATCCACATGATATGGAAGTGCCCTATCATTCTCCATTACTGGAAAGAGGTGATGTCACTATTAACATCTTTGCTGTCAATTCCTGTTCCTCTTGATCCATTGACTTGCATATTTGGAGTATGGGATGAGGAGACTTGGGATCATTATACCAGTATTTTCCTATGAGAGATGCTTTTTATGGCACGGAAGGTATTGGCACTGCGGTGGATGGGGGGGGCTCATGTCCATCTCTCAGAACTTGGACTGAATTAGTAAACTCAGTTATTCCATATGAATGCACATTATATCAAAAAAAAATTCTTGTGCGGCTAACTAGTAGTTATTGTAGTTGTAGTTATAGTTTAGGACCTATTATTCCATGTTTCTACTTATATAATTTACATGATGTAGGTGATTTGACATACACAATTTGCTATTCATTTGAAAATGTTCCATTGATCATAAAAGATAACACTTTGGGTATAAATAAAGGTACGCATTTCATTGTATGCTTAACAATACGTATAAATATGTGTACTTTATGTTGTGTTCAACAATAATAGATATAAATGTGTATGTAAAATGGTTTATTCTGTTGTTAATAAACAAATTTAAAAAAAAAAAAGAAATACCAAACATGTGGATGATAAATGTGGTTTAGACACACTGGGGCTTTGAACAGAGGGAGGCATTTGGATTTGGGAGCTCAGAATTTGCTGAATTTGTTGTGGGGCGAGGAGCGATTTCACTTTTCCAGAGCCTTTGTACTACCAGTTAATTGGAAGCCCCCTATATTTCCAGTAACAGATGACAGACCTGAGTGTGGACTTTATACGGTGATTACTATGGGGTTTCTATCTAAATCTCTGACGACGGGCAGTACCCCGAAACACAGTATCTGCAAATTAAGATTCTGGATTGGTTTTTATCCTAAGTCATGTGACAAGGCTCTTTAAAGGGTCGACATTGGCTCTTAGGATTGCTACTTCCAATAGGTGGCACTCATATAATCATAGACCAGATAATGTCCACTTTTTTTCCATCTGCCTCACCATAGGGAATCTTTTGCCAGGGTTTCCATGTGAATCACATATTTCAGAGATTTATATGGAAAACCTAGTGTAAGTGCTCGGCTTAGAGCATAAGATAAGTGTGTGATGAGCCTTAGTGCAAACTTTAAGAGGCAAAATGAACACCGTTCATCATGTGGTATAAGTGATTAGACGACTGTATTCCTCGGCTCAGTGCAATTAAAGCAATACCAGTTTTACATGGTTTTTTATGCTTGGCCTTTTGGCATCTCTATATTTTGAAAGATATAATTTTTCCAAATTTTGGCTGACAGAGTCATGTGACAGTTTGTTTTTTGTGGGACAAGTTCTTGTTTTAATTGGTACCACTTTCGGGTAAAGAAACCTTTTTTTATCACTTCCTATTGTAAATTTTGAGAGGAATAATAATTAGAAATAAACAATTCAGGAATTATTTTTGTTTGTTTTTTTTATGCTGTTCCGCGTGTGGTAAAATTAATGATAAGGCAGCTATATTGTTAGGGTCAGTATGATTACAGTTTCACCACACACATTTTTTTATATGTTTTGGTGTTTTTACACAATAAAAACAATTTTATGGAAAAAATAATTCTTTCTGCATCGCGGCATTGTGAGAGCTATTGCCTTTTTATATTTCCGCTGATTAAGCTGTATCACAGATTGTTTTTTGTTGAGGAACAAGATGTTGTTTATAGCAATACCAATTTTATTTTCATTCCTCTTCTTGATTGTGCTTTATTCAACTTTTTGTTTGGCGGGTTGATGAAAAAGCATTGTTTTTTCCCCCTTTTTCTTTTTCTTTCAACCATATTCACTAAAGGTGTTAACTAGTTTGAATACGGGTCATTGCAGACACAGCAAAGGCAAACGTACTTTTTTTTGTTTATTTTTTTACATGAAATTACGAATGCAATATATTTTTATTTTTATTTTTTTAATTATTTTGTGATCTTTTTAAAACATTTTACAATTTTTTAATCACTTTTTTTATTTTTTTATTTGTTTCTGTATTGGACTTTCACTTTCAGCAGTCTGATCGCTACTATAATGCATTGCAATGTAACAGCATTGCAATGCATTATAACTGTCAGTCTGCTCTCACACAAACTTTTTAGACCTTGTTTTAAGCCTGGTCAAATAAGCTTGCTAGGCCTGGTTACCCTGATGTCACCTTCTGAAGGCTGTCTATCGCAGCAATTCAATATCGATCTCAGCATTTTGGGGGTAAAACTGTCGGAAGCGGTGTGGGCATTGCTTCTTGCAGTGAGAGTCAGTTGTCAGCTATGTTATTAGCTGAACACCCTGCACAGCTCCTATGCACGCAAAATCGCCAAGACGTACCCAGTAAGTCCAAGTTCGGGAAATCATTTCCAACCAGGAAATACTGGGTATGTCCAAGGTAGTGAAGAGGTTGAATAAGACAAACTGGCCTCTGAGTCCATATTTAAACTGTCATGGTCTGAATTAAATCATGTTGAAACACTGTAATCCATTGCCCCTCATCTCAGATATATTTGACAGGATGAAAGGTGCTACTTTCTTCGCCAAATTAGATCCGTATGGAGATTATGACCTAAATGGCATTAAAAAGGATGATGAATTGAAGACAATATTCAACACTCCTGAGGTTCGATATCTAGTTTTGCCTTCCAGATTTTACTGTGCATCGGCCATGTTACGGAACTTTACTACTGGGAGCTATCATGATGTCCTGTACCAGTACAGTTTATTTAGAGTCATTTACTCACACCGTCTTCATTTCTGCTACATTATGAAGAGACTGCAAAAAAACATCTTTATACCAAGCTGGAAACATGTCTATTTGAATATCATGAATTGCAGTTTCTCACATTTGAATTCGGAAGTTATAACTGCCAAATTATTAAAAACGTACTCTTAAGAGGCCACTCTTCTTATGGTCCTTGCTTTGAAGGCCAAAATTCTTAGTTATAGTCGGATTTCATTGTTCAAGCCCTGCAAAAGGACAAGGTCTTGTTTTACCCTGTTGCAATCCAACATCGTAGTGATGTCAACAGGCCTTAATTGCTTGAAGTAGATGCCTCAGCAATTTATGTAAGAGCAGTGCTATCACAAAATTTGTTGAATAAAGAATTCATAGTTGCAATTTCTTTTCCATGAAATTTTCTCCAGCAAAACAGAATTATTCTATTGGTAGCACACATTAGATTAATTACGACATCCAATTCAAAGAGCTTTAGTTTCCAATGACCATCTGTACTCATCATAAAAATCTACAATGTCTTCAGCATGCCCAGTGGCTGGAGTCCCTATCAAGCTTAATGGTTTATTTTCTACTTCCAGCTTGATTCATTTCTCCTGCCAAGAAAAAAAGCAGAACTGAAACTCCACCCAGGTCATTTGATAATTGCAATGCCTCTGTCGATGCTCTGCACATGTAATTGATCCTGAACCCTTGCTTTCATATCTTCAATATATTCTTTCAGCTCTCTCCAAAAAGAATATTCTCTATTTGCAAAAGTTCTTTGCTCTAAAGTCTTATCTTGGACCTATTTTTCTCTCTTTTTGGTCTCTTTAAATGAATTGCTGAACTCCTATTTCATTTCAACTGGTGGATGAAATGGAAACAAGGTGTCAAAAAATTCAAAAGATCTTGCACTTAGTGTGCACCGTTCAGACCCTCACCGTTTCAAACCCTCCTACTCCAGCCTCCTCCTATACCACAAAGGCCAAGAGCTTAGATTTCTATGTATTTTTTTTACAGATCATATTGAGGCACAGGGGTTTTTATTTATTTATTTTGCTTACTTATATAGCTCCATTAACTCCACAGCATTTTAAAGACATTATTGCCACTGTCCCCATTGAGGCTCACAATCTAAATTCCATATCAGTATGTCTTTGGAGTGTGGGAGGAAACCCACGTAAACACGGGGAGCTCATGGAAATTCCTTGCAGATGTTGTCCTTGGATGGATTTGAACCCAGGACCCCAGTGCTGCAAAACTACAGTGCCTACCACTGAGCCACATGCTATTTTGGTCAAAGTGGACCATCACTTGTTTTGTCATCCTTCATCTGCTGTATAATGGTATCCTCCCTGTACTTATTATTCCCACTTGTTCATACTACAAGTGTTGCAACATCTGACTGTATTTCATTTTTAAAAAGTTTTCCTTTTCATCTTTGCTGTAAGCAGCTATCCATTGCTTGCTGGTTAACAGTTTGTCTGCTGTTAGTTCATAATACAAACATTGCAGCAATTCCTGGATTGGATATTTATCTTAATTTCCTGTGATTGTCTACACCTCTGTATTTTCTGGTATGTTCTGCTCTACTTGTCTGCCTGCTGTCCAGCTTACCCTATTGTACTGGTCTTGTCTGTTGTATGTGACTTCAAGAAAATACCTTCTGCTGTGCTATAACCTGAGGTCAATGTTGTTCACCTTACCTTGTTCACCTTCACCTCATAGCTTAGTGAATACACCTCACTGCATAAGCCCACAACAAATACAATGGTTGGGGTGTTCTAAAGCTAATGTTCCAAACAATCAGCTGTCATCTGTTGAGGAACCTGGCAGCAATAGTTCAATTCCATTGAAAAAGCTAGTAATAAAAATACATTACGTTGATTGCCCATAGTCACAAAATCAGTGCCTTGTGTGTCCATCGCAAGTGACTGAAATATGCAACGTGCTCACTCAAATCATACTATACTGTATACTCAAATTTCTTAGTGAGGCATTTGAAAACATACAACTGATTCATTTATCAAGAATCTTTTGTCATTTACTTTTCCCAGTTTATGTAGGTAGTACATAAGAGACCAGACGGAGCTATCATGGGGAACCCCTACAGAAACAGCAATGGTCATTTGCAATAAAAATGCAAAATAAAGCTTGACTAAAGGTTTTCAGTGTGTGACAGTTTGCACTAAAGGCTGCTTACCTTTCACACATTGTAAAGTTGATGTATTTCATGAATCAGTTTCTTAATCCATTCCATTTTTTTTCTGTGCTATGTTGTGCATAAATATGTGATTCTTCAGAATTTATTTTAGTCTATGCCTGATGAAGAGACCTGTGTAGTCTCGAAAGCTTGCAATTTGTTACCATCTTTTCAGTTAGCCATTAAAAGGTATCAACCACTGAGGACTCTCAATTCTAAATAATGTTTTAATCCATTCCATTCATTTACTTATCAAAAATAAGTAAAGAAAATAATTTTTAGAAAAACATATGCTTTTGCATAATAATTGTTTGGAAAATGAATGCAAATAAATGGCATCTCGTGCAAATAAAAACACTATTGTGAATTTACCATTAATGTGACTAAAATCTGATTTGATAAAATATTTGTTGACTACAATGTTGTTACAACTTCAGAACAATGTCCTAGGATCACCTTTAGGTGATTCCAGACAGGACAGGCCCTTATATAAATCATACAACATACTTACTTTTTTATTGAGAAGCGACAGTTATATTAGGTTTGATACTGAGCTACGTTTAATCTGTTTGAGTAAGCTACAGTCGTTTTCTGTTTGTGTAAGCTACAGTATATATATGTATGCCTGTCTTCTTTTCCTTTCACCCTTTCTTCCCTTACCCTTTACCCTTCACCTCTATTAAATTTATAAAATCAATACAATTTGTTGGAAAAACAACTTCAGAACAAAATAAAAGAACAACCAAATAGTTAATAAAGTAGAGTCATTTATTATATAAAGAAGTAAGATATTTTAAGTCAATGTTCTTAAACCTTGAGTGTATCAAGCAGCTTATCAGGTAACAGATATTTAGCCATCATTTTGTATCAAAGCGAAAATTCAGTTCTTGGGTAGAATATGAGCCATAGCCAGGGATATACAGCAGGATTTAACAGACATTGATTGCTGATCTTTCTATCATTTTCAGCTAGGTGGTATGTGGTTCACTGTCAATACTGACCCATGGGAGCTTGGTATCTGGAGATCATTGCTGGGAATAAACTCAAAGGGTCTGCGAAAACTCAGATCTCCAGAGACTGTCTCTTGGGAATAAAAGTCCAATAGCTATCTAAACCTGAACTTTCACATTCTTTATCTACAAATGTCTTTGAAACATAACACCATAAACGTCAAGATCAGGCTTAAGAAGTTTTCCATAAAAACACCACAAGGCTTCTTTCAGACAGAGTTTCTGACAAATCTTAGCTTTTCTTGTATGTGTGTTTTTTTTAAATTCAGACCTGAGTTTTTTCATGCGTTTTCCTCTCCTGTAAATAAGCTTATGGGAAAATGTCCCTAAAAGTATCATATCTAATACAAAAAAAAGTTCAAACGACAAATATAAAGTAAAGTATAAAATACCACAAAAATGCAGTTTTTGAAGTGCTTTTCTAATGCCTATTTTGACATGCCGTCAAAACCTGGCCACAACTTTTAATAGAAAAAGATTGGGAAAAATATGTGTATAGGGACAAAAAAAAACATATTAGGTTGAAATTGTCGGAAATATTTTTTTCAGTTGTGACTCGTGGATCAATGAACAGTAAATACACTTTTTAAGGGTTTTGCTTATCTAATACACAAATAATGAACATAGTAGTGATTGTCTGGACATGGCCTTGCCCACATCATTGCAATCATGTTAAACAATGGTAAGAAGAACTGTAGTAAGTTTATTTAATTTTTGTGGACTAGAGATAAGTGTATCGATCTGAAAAGCATCGTGTTTGAGACATATTTCCTGAACTTTACGTTTTCATGTGAACTTGAACACTTTGGAACTTGATTCACTATTCACACAGGAGAAACCACTTGTCTGGCACTATTTCCCACACTGCTGAAGGATGAGAGAGCAGGCTAATGTCTTTTTGTGTTGCCACTTTAATGCCGTACAGCTATGACATCTTACGGATTATTTTACGTTGCACAGTGGTGGTCATACCTGGGTCATCTGATATCACTGGTTCCCATTGGAGCACAGTTTGCTTGGTAATGTCAGTTTCCATCTGCAGAGTTACTGGGTAAGTCTCTCTCACCTGCAGAGTGTAAGCTCTTATGGTCAGCATTCACTCATCTGTAGTGTAGACTCATTAAATTGCCAAATATAAGAAAATTAATGGGAACAGATTTTATCCTTAATTTTGTTAAAATATATTCATAATTCAACCTTCACATAATTCATTGATTGATATGTCATCAGAGCAATCCATATAAAATGTGCATAATTTTGTAAATAGCAGATTTTTTTACCGTCCCACTAAATTTGACCAGGACATTTTCAATAGTTTTAAAAAGAGCAATTTCAGCAATAGGCATTTAAGATTGAAAGAGCCACAGGGGCCAAATGAACACCTTCTAATTACTCAGAGTATATTGTTATGGTCTATAAACAGGCAGTATGATTAATACGTGCCTACTATTTCTTTTCTACACTGTCAGACAGAAGGTCTGAAGTAGTCTGAAACATGCCTCCTTTTTTACTAGAAACTCAGCTCCTGCTCTAATTTTCCACATATTGTATGCTGTAGCTCTGTTTGCTTTGGTTAGCTTCTGTATATAAGCACAAGAACCGCACCACACACCAGAATGTCTGCACACATTAACATGATATCGCTTATAGATAATTACCATGCATGCACAATTAATATTATTGCATTATTTACCACACCGCTTGGTAGTTAATCTTTAAGTAATGCTTAATATTAGAAATTTTGGTAAGCATCTAATGCAGATTTGAATAATTTTTTTTTTATCATTTATCATTGACAGATGAAAAGTAGCATGTTGACCATAGAACTGTCATGCAGTCCATCATGTTAAACTTTCATCCAAGAGTTCACCAAACTTGACTAAATTGCCACCATCTATTTAAAGCTGAATAAAATCCCTCTAAACAATCTGCTTCAATACTTTTACCTAAAAAAAGTTAACAGCTACAGTCAAACTTAGTTGAAAGAGACTACTGTAAACACATTTAATTAAGCTGTCACTTTTGGCAAACTTTTAACAAATGGCTTATACTGCACCTGTCTTAACCGCTGTAGTTCTTCTATTTCTAATAGTACAGGGGATGGAGTTTCCCTACCCAGTTTCCTTACAGCAATATGCACAGAATGCTTCAGGGCATGAGAATAGTTGGATTCTGGCCACATAAATGAAAGAAACTGAAGCCACAGAACCTGGCTGGTTCTTCATCTATGGAGTCAAGTCTATGGAGTCAAGTGCTCTTAAATTGTATTTACACAATGACTTAAAATTTAAAATCCGTAATAAAATAGTACTAAAGTAATCAATTGTTATATCCTTTTTGTAAAATGAGCTTGGATTGTGTTTTATATTGTAGCTGTATTTCAGACAATACTGGATTTCATGAGTAAATTTGGCAGTGAAATGCTTAGGTGACATCTCCAGGAATGTTTCAAAGGAAGAACGTTATCAAGGAGATTAAAAGCTTTGGTAGTCTGTATTTCACCCAGAATATCAACATTTTATCCACTAGTTTAGTTTACAAATAGACAAAAAGGAAATACATTTTCTTCTAGAAAAAAAAAACATTAGAAGAAAAAACATTTGGAAACTATTTAGATAAACAATATGTGAAGATTTATATATACTGCTGCCAAATGCTATGAAATGCAGGATGATCTGTGAAATGTAAGTTAACAATTTAGAAGGGTCAATAGTACTATGAATGGGATGGTGTGCTGAATGCATAAAACACGATACAATAACATGTAGCAGTATATACAGGTTCAGCCATTGTACCTATGAAAGCAATAAAGAGGACATGGTGCTTTTACAAGTTAGTATTTCCACTTCTGGTAATGTCAGTAAGGCCTCAAATGTAAAGATAAATAAAAAATATAATCTGTTTCCATATGATGTTCAATATAAGTAGAGTATGTTCTAATCTGTCCCGTAGGGGTACCACATAGCAGAACACTTTTCAGTTGTTCTCATCATTGCACTTGTAGTCTAAGAATAAAATCAGTACTCATAAGTACCACTATATGAAACCGTATATATACATTCAAGTCTCTGTTCTTCTTTACTTTGTTTTAAAGGGTTTATAACAATAAAGAATCGGATGAAGGATTCCAAGATTTTTTTTTTTATGTACAATAACAAATTCTATTGTGGTACCGTGTTAGCCAGAAACATCGATGTGAATACTTTTCTTCCCAGTGATGACAAAAGTATTCTAGGAGTGATACCTTTATTGGCTAAACAGAAAATAATATGTTTGCAAGCTTTCAGAGCACAGTGGCTTCTTCTTCAGGCAAGATTACAAATAGATTAATAAGAAAAAAGCACATTTAAAGAATACTACAGTAGGACATTTGTTCAGGGGTGGGAAGTGTGATGCCTTCTAAAGATAATCCAAGGAAATCAAATTAGGCATTTTCTTACAAATGGAGAGGCAGTGGGAATAATATTCCTAGTTATCTGGAGTCTGTCTGCTGGAGGTGTGAATTGTATCCGTGTATTGACTCATAAATCCAGGTGTTAAATTGAGTCCTAGTGTCAAAGAATTGAACATCTTCATTAGTTTGAATTCCCAACTTTTTCTTTCGCTGTCATCCTTAAAATGACCTTTTAGTATTAAGACTTTTAAATCTGTTATACTGTGTCCAGGTCCAGAGAAATGTTTCCCACAGGCGTGTCCATTTCATTCCTGATTGTGTGTCTGTGTAGATTCATCCTAGTCTGTAGTTTTTGCATGGTTTCCCAAATACAGATACCTCCAGGGAACCTCGTACATTGTATCATGTACACCACGCTGGAGAATGTACAAGAAAAGGAACCCGTGACCTTATAGTCCTGATTTGTGTTTGGTTTGTGGTCTGTATTTGTTGGTAATATGTGGGTACATGTTTTGCATTTTTTATTGTTACAGGGGAATGTGCCAGTCACTGATGGTGATGAGAGGACACTTCTGACAAGGAGATTTCTTAAGATAGGGGGCTGTTTGTAGGAGAGAAGTGGTAGTTCTGGGAATACGTCTTTCAGTTTGTGGTCTCTGTGGAATATGGGTTGGAGATCAGCACCAATTTTTCTTAGTATGGTCATGTGGGGGCTGTATGTGACCACAAGAGGCACCCTGTTGTTATCCTCTCTCAGTTTGTAATCCAGGAGGCTGTTTCTTGGGATCCTTGTAGCCCTGTGGATCTGTTCATCTATTACCAGTAGATGGTTGCTTATCCTTTGGAATAAATAACTGCAATCAATAACTTCTTTTAACCATCATCAAGCTTCTTACACTTCTCAACTGGAATTTTGGACCACTCTTCTTTTTTTCAAACTGCTTCAGGGCTCTCATATTTGAAAGGTGCCTTCTCCCAACAGCAGTTTTAAGATCTCTCCACAGGTACTCAATGGGATGTAGATCTGGACTCATTGCTGGCCACTTTAGAACCATCCAGTACTTTGTTTCCATCCACTCCTGGGTGGTTCTTGAAGTATGTTTTGGGTCATTGTCCTGCTGGAAGACCCATGACCTAGGACACAATTCCAGCTTTCTGACCCTGGGTACCACATAGTGACCCAAAATCCTTCGGTAACCTTGAGATTTCATGGTGGGTTGCACACAGTCAAGATACCAAACAACCTCAAAATGCCTTTGAACCTCCACCATATTTGACTGTAGGTGCTGTGTTCTTTTCTTTATAGGACTCATTCTGTTTTCAGGAAATGGTAGAATGATGTGCTTTACTAAAAAGCTCTATCTTGGTTTCATCTGTCCACAAGACGTTTTCCTGGAAGGATTTTGGCTGACACGTAATATTTTGGCAAACTGCATTCTAGCTATTTTATGTTTCTACATGTATCGTGAGGTCCTCCTGAGTCTCCTGCCACAAAATTTTATTTCATTTATATGTTGATGGACAGTTTGCTGTTGACATTGATGCACCTAGAGCCAGCAGAACAGCTTGAAATTTCTGGGAATTTCACATGGGCTGGTTTTCCACCATCTGGACTATCAAAATCTCTGGAGATAGATTTGTAGCCATGAGATTGTTGATATTTTTTAACAATTTTAGTTTTCAAGTCCTCAGACAATTTTCTTCTTCTCTTTCTGTTCTCCATGTTTAGTGTGGCACACATAGACACAATGTAAAGGTTTAGTCAACTTTTTCCCTCTTTACCTGGTTTCAGGTACAATTTTCATATTGCCAATACCTGTTACTTGCCACAGGTGAGTTTAAACTAGCATCACATGCTTGAAACAAAATTGTTTACCCACAATTTTGGAAAGGTGTCAACAATTTTGTCTGGGGGTTTTGTATTAAATTTTGTTCAGTTTGCCTTTTTTCTCTGTGTTTTTGTGTTGTTCCAATACACACAAATTAAATACACATGTATATACCAAAACATGTGTATTATTTGGAGAGATACATTTTCTGGAAAAATTTCAAGGGTGTTAACACTTTCAACCATGACTGTTTATGCATGGTTAATGAGAAATTGAGCTCCCTGTTTTGATTAACAGGCTAAGTTTCCATGTATTGCACTCATTGCTTGTGTGGCTATATTACATCAACCTTAAGGCTCTATGATGCACTTTTATTTTAATGCCTAACTTATTTATCTATTAAATATGTGTTTAATAAATATATGTATTGTTCGTAGATTTTCTAGTCACTTCTTTGTTTCCTGGGGTTTAGTTTCCTTCCCCAGGTTATGGTGATATGTTTGAAGTGCTCTCCTCAAATTGTTTAGCAATATCACTAGGGTCATTCACATTGTATGTAATGTTAACCACTGAGCCAACGTGGTCTGCATGCAGTTATAATCATAGATTAGTGTGACCAACGTCAATGCCAATGTCTACATCATGAAAAAATAGGGATTTGGAAGTATAATATAATTAGAGAAAGTATTCTAATGGGTGTATACTTACTGTTAGTGCTTAATACATTGGAGTAACATTGCATGTGAACATGTGAATATATGAAAGTACAATAGTAGCACCAGAAGCATTTAGCTAAAAACTATTAGATTAAAGCTTTTTTCTAGGACTAATAAATATTGTAAAAGAAACAAAATGAATGAAAATTAAATGTATTTAAGTGTATAAAAAATATATCCTTGTTTAACCCCGTAATGATAAGGCCTGAAAAGACCTTAAATTAGGCTGGTAAGTAGTGAACAATTTTCCTTCAATGAGCCTAATTTGCCAATAATAAAAAAAGATAACATACTTACCTCTGGAACCGGCATAACTTCTCTAGTCTGAGCTAAGTGTTAATACAGGGTAATAGACAGGGAAAATATATCTTTGTACTGTGTTAGCTAGTAGATAGAAAAACATTACAATTTAAGAGTAGTGTTGAGCGATACCGTCCGATACTTGAAAGTATCGGTATCGGAAAGTATCGGCCGATACCGGCAAAGTATCAGATCCAATCCGATACCGATACCCGATACCAATACAAGTCAATGGGACTCATGTATCGGACGGTATTCCTGATGGTTCCCAGGGTCTGAAGGAGAGGAAACTCTCCTTCAGGCCCTGGGAACCATATAAATGTGTAAAAGAAAGAATTAAAATAAAAAATATCGCTATACTCACCTGTCCGACGCAGCCGGGACTTCAGCGAGGGAACCGGCAGCGTTGTTTGTTTAAAATTCGCGCTATTACTTGGTTACGTGAATTCCCGGCTTGTGATTGGTCAGGTCGGCCATGTTGCCGGGACGCGGACCAATCACAGCAAGCCGTGACGAAATTACGTCACGGCTTGCTGTGATTGGTCCGCGTCCCGGCAATATGGCCGCCCTGACCAATCACAAGCCGTGACGTCACGGGAGGCTGGACACGCGCTCATTTTAAAATGGGCGCGTGTCCAGCCTCCCGTGACGTCACGGTTTGTGATTGGTTGCGCCGCGGTCAACCAATCACAAGCCGGGAGGCTGGACGCGCTCATTTTAAAATGGGCGCGTGTCCAGCCTCCCGTGACATCACGGCTTGTGATTGGTTGCGCCGCGGTCAACCAATCACAAGCCGGGAGGCTGGACGCGCTCATTTTAAAATGGGCGCGTGTCCAGCCTCCCGTGACGTCACGGCTTGTGATTGGTCAGGGCGGCCATATTGCCGGGACGCGGACCAATCACAGCAAGCCGTGACGTAATTTCGTCACGGCTTGCTGTGATTGGTCCGCGTCCCGGCAACGTGGCCGACCTGACCAATCACAAGCCGGGAATTCACGTAACCAAGTAATAGCGCGAATTTTAAACAAACAACGCTGCCGGTTCCCTCGCTGAAGTCCCGGCTGCGTCGGACAGGTGAGTATAGCGATATTTTTTATTTTAATTCTCTCTTTTACACATTTTAACATTAATGTTGTTGCGATACCCGATACCCGATACCACAAGAGTATCGGAATCCCGGTATCGGAATTCCGATACAGCAAGTATCGGCCGATACCCGATACTTGCAGCATCGGAATGCTCAACACTATTTAAGAGTCCCCAGAGGTTGATACCTTTTAATGGCTAACTGAAAAGATGGTAACAAACAGAAAACTTTACAAGACTACTCATGTCTCTTCATAATATATACACTCTCCAAGCCATTTTTTAGCCAAATATATAATGATACATTTATTTGCATCAACAGTATATGCAAATTGCATATTGTGAGATTAGTGACTCAAAATTACATTGTTATAAAGAAAAAGGAACTGAGTCAGATGCTGATTTGTCAAAAAAAGTGAACAATATTTTATTTCAACCAATAAATCACACGAAAATTCTTATATAAAAAAGTTAAAAAAGTGACATGTAGAGCAGTATTTTATAAGAAAAAATAGACTCTGGGTCAGTGACAAATATCCAAATTAGTGAGTGCCGATCACAATGCACAAGCACCAAGGGTAATTAGTAGATAGGGTTACTGCTATTGATAAAGTGTCAATATAAAACAATGGGTTAATTCGGCTCAGAAGAAGGCAGGGGTCACACTAAATATCTCAACGGTGCCAGTCATTACCAACAGATGTTATAAAAAAGGAACCCTTTGGTGCCATATCTGGCTACCACCCTTCTCCGAACGCCACAAAATGTAAGCAGTAAATAGCCACAAAGTAATTAAACATTTTTACCCATCATGGTGCAGAGCAGGTGATCCGGGACTCACTATTTCTGGAACCGACATCGCTCCTCTGCTCTGAGCTAAGTGTTAATACAGGGTAAGTAGGAAAAATATATCTTTGTACTGTGTTAGCCAGTAGATAGAAAAACGTTACAATTTGAGAGTCCCCAGAGGTTGATACGTTTTAATGACTAACTGAAAAGATGGTAACAAACAGAAAACTTTACAAGACTACTCAGGTCTCTTCATAATGCCTAGCATAGCAGAAAATTTGAAGAGTTACATATTTATACACAACAGGACACAGTAATAATGCACTTAATAAGATTGGTGACGAGAAGGGAGAGAAAACACAGTTATCATCGTTTCAGTTAGAAAAAATGATCAAAATGCCATATTTACCCCAAACAGTTTTTAGCATCATTTTTTCTCTACAATTAAACTTAAGAAAAAAATGTCTGCAAAAACGATTGCCGTTTTTATGATGTTGTAGATGTATGATTAAGAGACTGATTTATCAAGTACCTTGCACCAAAACTGTTCGAAAAATGTCTACATTTTTATGCAACTTGTAATTGTGTGGAAATTTTGTTAATTTATACATTAGTCCCAGCCAGTTTCACCAACTTTATGAAAAGTGGAGGAGATGGCAGGGCAGGTAGCTCGATAAATTCATTATATTATAGGCCATAATGTGGTATAAATTATGACAGAAATACACTTTGTCACTGAGTGGCTGACTTGTACAGCACGTCGGTCTCAATAAATCAAGGCCACAGTTTCCATAAAGACAGCCAAAAACTGCTCTGAAGCAATATATGGCATATTTACCAAGGTTTGCGTAAGGCTCAAGTAGCATTCATCAGATGTACAGGCTAACATAACACATCTGGCCATGATGGTTCGGGGCTTTGAAAAAGGCCCAAAAATTATGTTAATGAAAGCCGCTGTTTTCTAGAGTGTGTTTCTTAAAAAAAAGGCCCCATAAATATATGTGTGAAGTCATTGTTTCCGAGAGTGAGGCACAAGCAGAACAGAAGGGCCATAAAGCTTATAGGTGTCTATTTATTCCCGAGCTTTGCCTAATCTGTTTAGTGTTGACATAGATGAACACTTCTTCACTTCAGACAGTTACAGTGTGCAGCTGTTCACCTACAGGCAAGCAGGAGCTCATATTATCACTTAATTGCAGGTTGCCAATCAACCACTTAATTCCATAGGCTGCAGGTAATCAAATTAAAAACTTTCACATTGTTCATAGCAGAAAAATGTGGAGAAAACATTAGCGGTGCACTAGTTATTTTTCGGCTTTGCTGCTGTTCACCGGTATTTTCACTTGTTCACCCAGCTTGTTTTCTGCGTGTATGAGACACAAATCATCCTGTTTCCTATGGTCGGAGTTACTAATGTATGTGATTACGGTAGTTGTTATTTTAATTAGGAAAACATACCTATGGTTTGGTTTCCAGACCAGCAAGGAAGCTTGTGAGTTTTGTGTTCTAATTCCCACAGTGCAGGCTTTGCACAATATACAGTCACATAATGAGACAAGATAATTATAGCTTTGTAGAGGCTGAACACACCCTGCGTGCACATCAAAACCAGTTATTAAGAGTCTTGTAATTGGTTGTCAGATCCATAGGACTTTAAAATTATGAGATCAATCACCAAGTTTACAGGATTCTTTCAGGACACGACTTAGCCCTTCAAAAGTGTACAATACCTTCTTTATAGCTACACCGAGCAGACAGAGTATTTTCACCTCTTGTATGTCTTTGCTTGTCTTCAGCTAATTATAGAAATTAGAGTATTACTATAAATTTAAATTTTTGGTATTATAACAGTCATAACAGTTTGTAGTCAATGGTGTAATTGAAGTCTTTGTAGTTATTCTGTACTAAAGTGTGAAAATAATAGGAAGTAATAATACCAATAATACCTTTTTACTAAATAGAATTCTAAGATTTTTTTTTAAATACAAGTACGGTATTTCATTTCAAAGGTTTTCCTCCACACATTTATTGGTGACAAACGCCCAAACATATACATTAACATCATTAATGTTAATAATATTATGATACCAGGACAAGGTAATAATCATAAAATTCTAGCAAGAAAAATCTATATTTATTAAAAATGAATAAAAAGCCCATTTGCATGCGTGTATGTCTTCATGAAAAGTAAAAATGTGATAAATAATTACAGTATAAACACTTATTAATGCGCAGTGTAAATTAATCTTGCATTTCTAAAGGTCTTTCCCTGAACATATGCTCAGATGTGCAGCTGCATGCAAATGCCATTTTCAAAAGTGAGCAAGAATGCAACAGTTTTACAGTGTGAACTTAGCTCAAGAAAGGATGCTACGGATTATTCATTTTTATTCTTTATTATATGGTATTTTATGGAATTTCATGAGAAAAAAATGCTATTAGCATACAGATTTGGAGTTAATCTGAAGATTAATAGCGTTAATAACCTGCCCAGTGTCCGTACTTAGCTGAGCGCTATAGGGAGAAAATGAACTTTAATCCCATCTGCAGCATTCGGGTTTCAGTCATGGGGGGTTCCGACACCACTTCAGTCACCGCTCTGAGTATACTGAGCGTTGGCTGTAACCGCACCCCTGGCCCTGACTGACAGTGGCTCTGCATTGGGGCTGGCTGTCAGTCAGTGCCAGGGGCTGGGCTACACTCGCCACTCTGTATTCTCAGATCGGTGACTGAACCCATGCCAGAATTACCCCCGTAACTGAAACCCAAATGCTGTTGGGGTACTAGAGTAAATTTAATCCCCTCAGTATTCAGCTAAGTGTAGGCTCCGGGCAGGCTAGTAATGCTACTATACTTCAGATAAACCCCATACCTGCTTGTTACCTCGTTATTTCTTGTGACAGGTTCAATTTAAACTTTATCTAATACATTGGACCTACAGAAGCCTGATCGAGCAGCTATAATATTTGCTAAAATGTCGATGTCTAAGGCCAAATCCATATGTCCAGGAAACAGTCTCAGACCACCTGTTTTCTTAGCTGAACTCATAAGCCTGATTAGAATATATGAGGCTGTTGAGTTTGGTACAGGAGACTTAGGGTCAGTCCTGAAGTCATGGTCTTTGATATTTACGACATTTAATTTGTCCTAATAGGGAGTCAGAGTAAATATTAACCATGTACACCAGACATGTGAATTGTGCCTAACTGTAAGTGGAGGTGGACATCAAAGTCTTTAATGAACATTTTTTTTAAAAAGTTGTGCTTCAAGTTGTGCAGTGCCGAGGAACCACTGCTCTTTTTCCTGGTTGGCTTGAATACATTTCTTCCCACCAATGTGTGCTTCAGTGGTCAGAACAGCGGCCCTTCATTCTTACAAATATGGAGTTGTGCCAGGTCACAACCTAGGCAGGTGAGTATATACAATCCTTTGCTCGCTGTGTCTTATTTTAGGGGTAAATTAGAGCACCTTTTCTTTTTCTTTATTTAAATTTTCACTTCATCTATTAGAAAAATTGTAATAAGGGTTCAATTACACTTGCATATAAAAAATTGTTCCCATGTTTAACCAAAAGAGTGGGTCAATTTTTCACACTTGCCATCGGCGTGCCATCTGTATATAATCTGTTTTTGTACTCAGAAGCTATTAATCCTTTACAGGACCATTTACAGTTTTCCTTCTGACAGAATTGTAATATATCCATTGTGGCATAGCGACTGGTCATGTGATTGATGGACGGTATGTATCGCAGAGGTGGGTGGCCCTGTGATGGAAGCCTGGGTATGTTTTGCTCAAGCAGATCTACTGCTGAGGGATTTGTTTACGTTGGGAAGGCTTCCAGGTGATTGGAGAGGTGGGTGGGTTCAGTCACCTACAAACCCTGCCAAAGAGGCGTGTCTGAACACGTAAGATGGTTTTGTTGAAGGACCTGTGGTGATGTCACGCTCACCTGACTAGCCATGTGACAGGTACCTGGGTGTGGTTACACCTATGTAAGGAGGTGTGTGTAGCACATGGAGGGAGTGTGTGGGAGTGTGTCAGGGTGGACACACTGCAGTGTCCGATCAGGACACATGGAAGAGTGGCCTGTGTGTTGGATGGTTCCACGTGGGGACAGACGTCCTGAACAACACACAGAGACCATCTTTAGGCTGGAGAGCCTACGTGCTGGACAAAGCACGACCTGTGTGCCTACAGGTCTGAGAGAGAGCAGAGCTCTACTATGGACATTGAGGGATCATCAGTCTGACGTAAGACTGTTTACCCGTTGTTCCTGTTGCAATGTGGTTTATGGAGCAATAAACCCTGTGAACTTTTAAGGAAACGTGTCTCCTGAGTGTCATCCGCCACACCTAAGCGAGTGTCCCCTAGACCCGTAGCGGGTGAAATGCTACACCATAAAAATCAAAAGTCCCACTGATGCATGGTATGTGATTTTTTTCTCACAACCATCAGCGTTCAGAGTGAAATCTCAGCATTCTGCTATTTTTTTTCATGCCAAATACAGCTGAGAGAAAATCTGGAGATCTGCGCTGCCTCATTAAATAATATTGGTCTGATTTTTTTTATCGGATTCCACCAGCGCCAGTGTGAACAAGTCCTTAAAATAGTAATATTGAACTGTCTATATTGTGTGTATCTAATAAATTTGTACACACAAGATATAACATTCTACATTTGTAAATTGGATATTTAAACATACAGCTCTGGCAAAAAGTAAGAGACTACCACATCAAAACCCTGTCATGTGCAGCCCAATCTCCAGACCTGAACCCCATTGAAAACCTCTGGAATGTAATCAAGAGGATGATGAATAGTCACAAGCCATCAAACAAAGAAGAACTGCTTACATTTTTGCCCCAGAAGCAGTGTGAAAGACTGGTGGAAAGCATGCCAAGATGCATGAAAGGTGTGATATAAAATCATGGTTATTCCACAAAATATTGATTTCTGAACTCTTCCTGAGTTAAAACATTAGTATTGTTGTTTCTAAATGAACTTGTTTTCTTTGCATTACTTGAGGTCTGAAAGCACTCTTTTTTGTTTTTTTTTTCATTGTGACCATTTTTCTTTGTCAGAAAAAAATACAAAATTAATTGCTTGGAAATTTGGAGACATGTTGTCAGAAGTTTATAGAATAAAACAACAATTTATATTTTACTCAAAAATATACATATAAAGAGAAAAATCAGACAAACTGGACATTTTGCAGTCGTCTATTAATTTTTTTCAGAGCTGTATGTATTTAAGTCCTGCTTTTCTCCTTCTGAGCATGCCCAAGGGATGACCTCCCATTGGAGGTCAGGGGTCACATGCTCAGATCCTGTAGCAGCTCCTATTGGACCACTAGGAAGGTCCCGGAGAGCTTCCTCTACAAAAGGTTCCATGGCCGCACGGCCATGCGCTAGTATAAACCTGTTATCGTGTGTGTGTGGATGTATGCCTGTTCTGGTGATTGCTCCTTTATCATTCCCATTCCTAGTGTTTTTGAATGCTTGTGAATGTTGGAGCTACCTAGCGCCTGACAGTGCTATCCTAGACACAAGAGCACGATCCTACTGCATCAAACCACTAGTGACCACCAGTGCAGCACTGTGCGCAATTAGTGCACTTTCCTAGCCCTAGTTAGGGTGGTTAGTGGCGTCCACAAGAGCGGCACTGTACGCACTCTGTGCAGTAATCTTTAATCAGTCCTGACAACTGGTCAGTGTAGGGTGGGAACTCCCGCTTGATCTCAGCATCTGACTTGCGGCATCCTCAGGCGCGGGCTCAAAAGCCACCAAGGGTCAGAGCGAGATCAATCACCAGCATAGTGGGGGAGAATTTCAGGGATCCCACTAGCGTCCATCTGCTGCACCCTGTGACTGCTAACAGGGCACAGCGTTTCCTTTGTTTCCCTGCACCTCTGTGAAGCAACAGTATTCGCATCAGTTCATACCGGGTGATGGAACCCGCGTTTATTCTGGCGTAGTACCGCCATATAGTGCCACCATTACCTAGCAGCAGGTTCCATCTCTGCACGGTGGACCCCGGGCTGCGAACGCACCTTTTACTATCTTTATATTTATTCAGTGCATTCCGCCAGCCCTAACACCTATATTGTTATTTATATTTACTATTTCTTATACATGTTCATTCTCTATAATCTGTTGATGTCTATTCATAGGGTTAAACTGGTGCACTTTCTATCCTTGATTGTTAAATTACGTAGTTTTCACTAAAGCTTATCTAATGGCTTTGAGACTTTGCTAAGAACCTTACAGCTTTGAAACGCGTATGTAGATTTCTGGGATTCTTTGCCCTGTTATATGTTTTTTAATTTTAAGAATTAAAACATAATGTTGTATCTTTCCCTTTTGATGCATTGCCAGATATTGAGTGCATTTTTGGAAGATGTCTGAACACACTAAATATAATATATGTTGTATATACCATAGACATAATACTACTCTTTTCCCTCACAGTTGTTCCCACACTGCAGGTTAGGCAGACCTAAAGTATACCTGAAAGCAATTTCTCTACTTCTCACTCTTTCTAAACCTCTATTAATTACCTTTGTGGTGAAAATATACAGTTCAAGCCGAACCCCACCTCCTTGTATGCGGAGCCCAGGGCAAATCTCCCAGCCTTAACTTCCATCCCTGTAAAAATGTCCCTACAAGCACTACATCTGTTTGCTGATGTATTATTCTATTTAGCTTGTTGCTCTGTTTCAAGTAATCTCTTCACAAAGAATTGAGTGGCAAAAGCTACCCCTAAGGCCAGTGAAGGTTACATACACAGCATATTTAGTGTAACCTGAGAAACACCTGCACATTGACAGCATTTGATTCATGTGTTGTCAGTTTCGTGATTAGATCAAATATCTCCAGCCTAAATCGCTGTTTCCTTATTTTTGCTATCTCTGCTTCATTATCTGTCCTTTTACTTATTTTCCCCTTACAGTAAATCTCTGTTCTTGTCTCCTGAACATTGTCTGTGTGGATGATAGCATGATTTTATATCCTTTCAAAACTATAGTGAAATGCTGCTTTTTTTAAGCTGACAAATTTTTCATTAGTACTGTAGCTCAAAGCCTTGTTGTATCTGATGTTTCTTCCTTTAATCTCAAACAAAATATCAAGAATAATTGCAAGTAATCAGAAAGATACTGTACAGTAAATTTCATTAAAAGGTTTGCAAATTGTTTTACAATTTAGAAAAAAAATTATGGACCCAAAACCAAAGGTTTTTAGAGGCCAATTACAAAACACATCAGAAGTCAGAACCCAACAGCGGGGTTCAGGGTGGCTAGTAGGATGAACCTTTCTTAGAAAACACATTAAAAAGACCACACTTTTTCTATCTAAGCAATAATCCTACTTTTAACATGTTATATATGTGTATTTTGCTATAGTTTTTTTCAGAAATGACAAAAAATTTCCCCCATCCATTACAAAGTGTGAAATTCAAGCAAAGGTCCACTAAAAATTGACAAAAACAGAATTCAAAATCTGAACCTCACATTAATTTCTAAGCAGAAATTACTCAGCTGGTAATGTATTACATTAGACATTTTCTGCTTGAGGAAAAGAAAAATCTGCACCAAATACACAGCATGTGTATATACCCTTACACACATGTTACCGCAGGACTCCATAATGCAGTGCATAGAACTATAGTCAGTGATGGCCACAGTCATTGTTGTTGTCTCAGTCCACCACGAGACGCTAAATACAGACCACAGTTAACTTCCCTGTTACCAGCCATGGAAGAGCTTGTCAATAAAGGCTCTCATTGTGACAACACTTCTTTATATTTTATTTTACACTAAATTTAACCACAGATTTTAGGCTGTAACTGTCATTATACTTACCAGTGCTCTCAATTTTGTTAAAGTTGTTTCTAACATCACCATTTGTTTGGTAGTCATCACAAAGAGGTCTATACTACTTGCTACTTCCAGGGTCATTTCTTGGCAGAGGTGTCCCCTTCTGTAAGGGATTGTGGTTTCAAAGAGTTTTCCACTATATTTTAAAACTATCAAGGGAAAAGCCTGGAGAAGGGAAAAAATATTAGGGATCTTCAGGGTCAGGTGACTGGTAGAGGGGACATTATCACCATTGGTCCAGCGAAGACTGTTGGAGCAATGGTACTTTAATATGGAGTGGATTCTGGTGGAATATTTTCATTGTTTCATTGTCCATGCAGGCTTCCCCTGTAAAGTTAATAAATATAGTGAAGAACCTCTTTTATGTTAAGGCTGAGCAACATATATAACATCACAATATATGAATAGTAGAGGTGAGCGAATCAATTCAATGCAAATCAAATTTATGTCAAATGTTTAGGAATTTGCAAGGCCTAGTGAATTCAATCAATTTGTGATTCAATGCTTGTGTATTTCCAAAATGACCACTGCCACTTTAAACAGTTACGCAAGAAAGTAATGGCAGGAGATGGCATCAGCAAGAGGTGGCTCAAATGACCTCGGTGCAGCCAGTCGGACTTCCCCATAATGCCTTGCAGCTATGACTTTGTGTAGCACAGCCAATCAGGATGAGATGATCATAGCACCAATAAAAAATGAGGCAGAGAATGCATCAGTCATATAATAATATAGATAGGTATAAAAAGTAAAAAAAAGTCAACATATTCTACAGATAATGTGTGGCAGCACAGATGTGAAGAAAGGTTGCCGCCCTTTTACCCACGGCCATATATGTTGAGGTTACGTTGACCCTATGTTTCCATTAAAGGGCTTGAGAGGGGCCTGACACAGTCTTAGTAGACCTCATTGTGTGCTGTTTAGCAGCAAATCAATTTGATCTTTTTTTCAAATTATCTGAAGTTTGCAATTTCAAACAAAAAAAAACAGATCATTTGCAAAATATAGTTTAATGTAAGTGATTAATTAAATATTATTTTTTACCAATACTACTTCCATCCATTTAGTGTGTTAATCATAATCCTGGAACAAATAGAAAAACATTTTGTACTTAAAGTGCAGTGCTTTCTTAGAGCCTGAAGGTGGCATTGTTGTTATACTACCCTCTTAATAGTGTATACTGCCTTAGGGTAACAAGAGGAAACTACTCTTTAAAACTGCTTTACTAAGAACTCATAACGTTCAAATACTGTAAAACCTGACAAACATAATTAGCCATATTATACACTAACTAATACACTGAGAAACTATCTTTTGTAATT
Organism: Ranitomeya variabilis; assembly: GCF_051348905.1. Lineage (NCBI taxonomy): Eukaryota > Metazoa > Chordata > Amphibia > Anura > Dendrobatidae > Ranitomeya > Ranitomeya variabilis. The sequence goes on along the minus strand of NC_135237.1, from coordinate 262,548,500 downwards.
TAATTTGCCAAAATATTTAGCTGAGTATATGTTATGCCTAATAAAAACACACATAAAAATACCATGCAGAGGTGATAACATATTTATTATAGTAGACTGCAAATTTAAATTCCCTGATGTTTCTAATTCCTAAATTACATCAGGTCTTTTAAATCATCAGCAGTATTCATTGGCAGTGGGAATTTTTTGCATATTGCTAATCCACATATTATGAAAAAGGTTATTAATAATATAATGTATGTTGGTTCTCATGCCTTGTGAAAAAAAAGAGATTGCTAAATAACCCTGGAAATGTAGGCAGGTCTACATAAACAGTGAAAGTATTCACCCTCCTTGACTTTTTACCAATTTTTTTACATTACAACCTCTGCTTAAATATTTTTGTAATCCAATTTGTGTGCGATACATTAGCACTAAATAGTCTAAATTGCTGAAGTGACGTGAGAAAAATATAGGCAAAAATTAAATTTATGGGATAAAATAAATAAAAATTGTCATGTGCATATGTATTCACCGCTTTGATATGAATGCTACTTGTGCAAGTACAGAGAAGAGCTACCGGGATGGTGAGTGGACTGCAAAGTATGTCCTATGAGAAATGGTTAAAGGATCTGGGAATGTTTATCTTGCAAAAAAGAAGGTGAAGAGGAGACTTAATAGCTGTCTACAAATATCTGAATGGGGTGTCACAGTTTAAAGGGATCACCCTTATTCTCATTTGCAAATGGAAACACAAGAAGCAAATGGAATGAAACTGAAAGGGAGAAGATACAGCTTAAATATTAGAAAAAAAAAATTGTTGACAGTGAGGGTGATCAATGAGTGGATCAGGTGCCACAAGAGTTCTCCTTCAATGGAAGTCTTTAAACAGAGGTGGGACAGTCATCTCTCTGAGATGGTTTAGTAAATCCTGCGCTGCATTGAGCAGGGGGTTAGACATGCTGACCTTTGAGGTCCCTTCCAACTGTAAAATTTTATGATTCTATGATTCAAAGATAAGTCGCTAAAAACTTCTTGTTCAAGAAATTAATGTCAAAAGTCTCATGCTTAGTAAAAGGAAGTCCAACTGTGTGCAATCTAAATATCACAAGCAAGAGGCTCCAATAACTAAACAACACCATGAAGATCAAGGAGATCTACAAACAAGTCAGGGACAAAGTTGTTGAGAAGTGCAAGTCTGGGTTGAGTTATAAAAAAACAACAATCTCTGATGATCCAACAATCTCCGATGATCAACAAATGGAAAGAACATGGTACCACATCAAACCTGGCAATAGAGGGCCGCCCACCAAAACTCTCAGCCTGGCAAAGAGGGCATTAATCAGAGAGGCAGCACAGAGACCAAAGATAATCCTGAAGGAGCTGCAGAGTTCCCAAACCGAGACTGGATTATTTGTCCATATGACCACAACTATCCGTACACTCCATAGTGGTTGCCTTTATGTAAGAGTGGTCAGAAAACAGCCCCTACTTACACACAAAAATTATAAGGCTCATTTTGAGTTTGCCAAAAGACATGTTGAAGACTCTTCAAATGTATGGTTGGAGGTGCTGTGGCCAGATAAGACCAAAATTTAACTTTTTGGCCACAAAAGTAAATGCTATGTCTGGCGCCAAACCAACACCGCACATCAACCTAAGAACATCATACCCACAGTGAAACATGGTAGTGGCAGTGTCATGCTGTTCGGATGTTTTTAGGTAATAATGACAGTGAAAATTTTTCAAGTTGAGAGAAAGATTGATGGTGCGAAATACAGGATATTCTAAAGCAAAAGCTCCATCCCAGTCTGTCAGAGATTTGAGACTGAGACTTGGATGGAGGTTTATCTTCCAACAAGACAATGACCCAAAGCACACTACTAAAGACAAACTCAAGTGGTTTAAGGGGAAATGTGTAAATATTTTGGAGTGGCCTAGTCAAAGCCCACACTTTAATCCAATTGAGAATCTGTGGTCTGAAAGAATATTGTGGAAAATTGCTATTCACTGAAGGAAACAATCTAACTTGAGCTGGAGCAGTTTTGCCTTGAGGAATGGGTGAAAATCCCAGTGGCAAGATGCGGAAAGTTCATAGAGATTTATTGAAAGTGACTTGCATCTCTAATTGACGCAAAAGGAGGCTCTGCAAAGTACTAACTTTAGGGGGGTGAATATTTGTGCACACTGAAGTTTTCATGTAATTTTTAAGAAAACCAAATGTTCACAGTTGTAGGCATTTCAACATGAACTGATACAAAACCTCAACATAAACAGTGAAATTCCATATTGTGAGGTAGCAAAATGTGAAAAATGTCTGGCTGCACTATTGAAGCCTGGAATGTTGTTCTTTGATATGTTCTGTTTTTCAGATTTCAGAGAAATGTTTGTAGGAAATATAGCCAGGGAATATCTGGAGAGATTAGATAATCTGGGCTTCACCCCTGGCTGTCTTCTCTACTTGAATGAGAGGTCTATATGTATACATAGGGAAATAACTGTCAATCACCTAGAGGGGTGCTGGGAGAAGCTGGTGCCAAAAAAGCCTAATTTCTTCCAAAAATACTTGATCAGATCTTTAAACTGTGCTGTTCCTGAAATGCCAGAGCAATCTAAAATGTGCAGTCATACAGCTAGGCTATGATTCATGCTGCCCATGTATTTGGCAGCATCAATCAACTGACAGGTTCTCTTTTACTTCACATAAGAGCAGAGTTATCCTTTAATTGTTCCTATAGTTTCTATGCAGTTAAGGTGTGGACAACCTCCCAAATGTGTAGTTTCCTTCTAGTATTGTTTATTATATGGTTTTGCTTTATTGCATTTTATTTATAATGTCCAGTTATCAAGTAGCGCTACAAGTGCAGTGGAATATATGGCTCATAGTCATTGTTTCTTGAAAGCTATAGGAGATTGACAGGTGCAAAGCAGGAAGACTAGAAAAGAAGATTGAAACTTACTCCAAAAGTGAGCTAGTAGGCCTTTCTGCCTATAAGCTTTAGATTCAGAGCATCAAATACTGAGACCAGCCACAAAAGAACATCTTTCATGTTTAATAGTTGTTACAAAGCTAGAAATCAGTATGACATTTTTCCTACTGATCAATTGTATGAAACCTAAATTAAAGTTGTCTTTATTGGTAGACTTGAAACTAGGGTTGAGCGAAACGGATCGGACAAATTCAAAAATCGTCGACTTTCGGCAAAGTCGGGTTTCATGGAACCTGACCCGATCCTAGTGTGGGATCGGCCATGAGGTCACCGATCTGCGCGCAAAAGTCGCGTTTCATATGACGCTTTCAGCGCCATTTTTCAGCCAATGAAGGAGGACGCAGAGTGTGGGCAGTGTGATGACATAGGTCTCGGTCCCCTCCATCTTAGAGAAAGGCATGACAGTGATTGGCTTACTTTCTGCGGCGTCACAGGGGCTATAAAGGGGCATGCACACCAACCGCCATCTTACTTCTGCCGATCTTAGCATAGGGAGAGGTTGCTGCAGCTTCATCAGAAAAAGGGATATAGTTAGGGAGGGAAGATTAACCCCCAAACTACTTGTGCTGTAGCGATTTCCACTGTCCAACACCACCTTTTTTTGCAGGGACAGTGGAGGCTATATTTTTGTGCATCAGCTCTGTAGCTTATTAGGCTGCCTTATAATGCCCCTGATAGCTGCATTGCTGTTTGCACACTGCTGTGCAAACCAACTGCTTTTTTAAAAGCAAAAATCCTGTTGCTCCTTTCTGCACAGTTATCTTGTTTATTTGTCCACACTTTTGTGTGCAGCAGTCCTTTTTATTGCTGCCATACTTGTCCTGAGATCATTGTAGGGAGATTGAAATTGTACTACAGTCCTTGTATTTTTCATATATCTTCCAGCCACTTTCTGCCACTTACATTGTGTTGTTTTATACACTGGGCCTGAGTTTTGGTTCAGTCTCCAAAAAAAAGGGAGATTCAAATTCTCACAACGTGGATATACTTCAGTCCTGTTAGTTTGTCGTATGTCAGCCAGCCACTTTCTGCCACTTAGATTGCGTTGTTATATACACAGGGCCTGAGTTTTGGTTCAGTCTCCCAAAAAAAAGTGAGATTCAAATTCTCACAAAGTGGATATACTTCAGTCCTGTTAGTTTGTCGTATATCAGCCAGCCACTTTCTGCCACTTACATTGTGTTGTTTTATGCACAGGGTCTGTATTTATGCACAGGTTCAGTCTCCCCCCAAAAAAGGGAGATTTAAATTCTCAACAAGTTTATATACACCTTCTACCTTGTTTTACAGTACCATATAACAGTCGTTATTTTGGTTAGATTTTCCAAAAAATGAGGAAGTCTGGTGGAAGAGCCCGTGGGCGGTGGTTGCCAGCTGGTACTGATGGTGGTGGTGCACAACCAATGTCAGACACCCCGTCGTAATATGAGGGGCCCTGTGCCAGTAATGCCGCCCACGAGAGAGTGTTCCCCCCAGCTCGAACAGTGCTCTACTACTTGCAATACTTACCTCTCCCTGCTCCACCACTGTGTAGTCTGTGCTGTTAAATCCTTCAATGGCACTGCCAATACAAATTTGTTGAAATGATAGGTGATGGTTAAAATATACAGGGGCCCTGGCCTCCATTTAGACCAGTTAATACTTTGCGCCTACTACCACTGTCTGCTACTTAGCAGAGGAGCCCACCCCTGTACCTAGCTATGCCACCTGTTTATTTATGAACAATTTTTTGGCAGACATTTAGCCCACTTTATTATTTGGGCCTACTAACTTAGTCTGCTACTCATTACAGTTTTCCTCCACTGAACAAAGCAATGCCACCTGTTTAGTCCTGTTACCACATTTGAACTGCATTTAGCCTACTTTATTATTTGGGTCTACTAACTTAGTCTGCTACTCATTACAATTTTCTGACACTGAGCAAAGCAATGTCGCATGTTTATTTATGAACAATTTTTTGGCAGACATTTAGTCCACTTTATTATTTGCGCCTACTAACTTAGTCTGCTACTCATTACAATTTTCCGACACTGAGCAAAGCAATGTCGCCTGTTTATTTATGAACAATTTTTTGGCAGACATTTAGCCCACTTTATTATTTGGGCCTATTAACTGTGTCTGCCACTCATTACAGTTTTCCTCCACTGAACAAAGCAATGCCGCCTTTTTAGTCCTGTTACCACATTTGAACTGCATTTAGCCTACTTTATTATTTGGACCTACTAACTGTGTCTGCCACTCATTACAGTTTTCCTCCACTGAACAAAGCAATGTTGTCTGTTTAGTCCTGTTACCAATTTTGAACTGCATTTAGCCTACGTTATTATTTGGGCCTATATCTGTGTTTCCTCCTCATCCTGCCCATTGCCCAGCCACTGCTGGATGAATCTGCTGGTACATTGACCCAGACCACTACATTCCCCTTGCACTCTACACAGCCAGAATCTGGCCCTGCTGAAAGTCAGGTTCCCCTTCCCGCATACTATACCACCTTACACGGGGACAAAGAGGAAGGTGCAGATGAAAGTGCAGGTTCCTTCATCAGGTGGGGGGCATACTTGTTGGTGACGTCACTGGCACAGTGCCCCTCATAGTACGCAAAAGTGTCTCTGCCAGTGGGAGGCACCACCCGCCATCAAACACACCGCCATATTATGAGGGGCCCTGTGCCAGTGCCAACTAGTGCCCCCCCCCTGCTTGCTCAGGATCACAGCACTTGCAAAGTTGAAATACTTACCTCTCCTTGCTCCACCGCCGTGACGTTTTCCGCATTTCCTGGGCCCACGAAAATCTTGAGCCAGCCCTACCCCCCCACAACCCCCCTGACCACCAGTTTTCAATGCCTAACTATTATTATAAAGTAAATTAAGATTGACAAGCTTCAGTAATAAGAATTGATGTTTTTGGCATTAAAATGGGCACTGTAGGTGTTTTCCTGTCCTCCACTCACTGCCGACTTTGATTCCCCATTGACTTGCATTGGGTTTCATGTTTCAGTCAGCCCCTGACTTTTCGCGATAATCGGCCGATTTCACTAGACCCAACTTTTGACAAAGTCGGGTTTAGCAAAACCCGACTCGATCCGAAAAAAGTAAAAGTCGCTCAACTCTACTTGAAACCATTGATTGAAAAAGTGAAAAGGTACAATCATGAGGGTTGGCTATGTATTCACACTTATTGTGCTTTTTAAAGTGCATATGTCTTAAAACGTATATATGCTCACATAAGTCATAGGAAGCTGAATAAATGACACTTTAATATCTGTAATCTGATATTTTATTCCAGTGAAATCCACTTTTTCTTTATATGTAATTGTAATTGTTTCAGGCTATTGGCTAGACAATGAATCTGCTACCAGAACATATTTTACACTGAAATGTAAAAGGGCTGGTTCCATATCTCACCATCCATTACTGTTCAGAACGTGAGACTTCAATTGTTAGGGCTGGTAGAATGCACCAAATAATATTAAAGAGGATATAAGGTGCGCTCACAGCCCGGGATCCACCGTGCAGAGATGACACCTGCTGCTTAGCAATGATGGACAGTATAATGCGGTATAACATAAACACACACGGGTTAACTTCACCCTGTATGTAGGGGGCGAACCCTGTTGTGTCACAAGGCCACAATACCACTGAGTGAGCGCTAGTGATAGGTCACAGGACTCTGCCCCAAGGACATGGGATTAGAGTCCCTCTAGACCCACTAGCATTTGGCACCGCAACTGTGGTGCCAGGGAAAAACAAACTAAAGATTTACCGCACTATGTGTGTACAGCGCAGCTCTGGTGGATGCCACTAACCACCCTAAACTTGGGTCAGGAAAGTGCACTATTTGTGCATGGCGCCGCTCTGATAGATGCTGCTGTAGATGCAGAACTGTTGTGCCTTGTGCTGGATGGCACAATCTGGTGCTAGTTAGCTCCAATCACCCACACTCAATCATCAATGCTAGGGAAGGGGATCATTTAGAAGCTTTCATCAGATTGCATACACACATCCACACATACACGAATCTGGATTCATACTACTGCATTGCCGAGCAGCCATGCAAACCTTTTATAGCTGTGTCCTTCCAGGACCTTCCCCGTGGTCCAATCAGGACCGCTTCAGGACCTGAGCATGTGACCCCCGACCTCCAATGAAAGGTCGTTCCAAGGGCATGCTCACTTGACAAAAAGCAGGACTTAGTCCCTAGAGCATCTGCTCTCCGCTGATTAATGCTAGTTACAATAGCTGAACCTGGGATGGCAGCAGTAACTAGATGCTCAGCATCAGCTTGAGCAAGACGCAGGCTCCTCTGTGGCTGGGGAAGAATGGGAGACTGCGAAGGACATGGTTCGAGATTACCTCTCTGCAGCGGCCGGAACTCGACACCTAACCATAATCATATTATAGACAATTATGTTGGCTTTCTCATACATATATGACTTGCAACTATTTTGCATATGACTAATTATGCAGATTCTTGTCATGTCGCTGCATTGTTACTGTTTTGCTCCTGGTGGTGTTAATTTTTTTTTCTTCCTGTTACAAATTATAACCTGTTCTCACATTCCCTAATAGTTTATTGTTTTATTAGGTTGTGAAGGTTCTGAATGAGAAGCAGCCATGAAGAAAATTTCCCCAGAAAAGAGAAACAGCATCATCCAGCTCATCAGGTTCTCCTAGCCAAGAAAACTGCCAAACTGAATCATGTGAGTGCCATGACTGTTGAAAGAATACAAAATTAAGTCCATCCAATCAACAGCCAAGAGGTTGACGTCAAGGCAAAATATCAGAGTCAATAAGTCAGCTCATCATAAGGTATATCAGTTCTGATGTGACAAATTCGGCAGTGGAGGTGGCTCATATGGTTTGTAATAGTGAGATCACAGATGTACATGTAAACATCGTTTGACACATGTTACACAAGTCTGGAATGGTGGGCAGAAAAAAGGGAAGAAGAAGCCTCAACTTCAATATCCCCATAAGAAGCATAGTCTTGAGATTGCAAAAAGTTACAAAAAGTGGACAATACTAGATTTGAAAGGGATGATATGGAGAAATGAGTCAAAAGTCAATGGACTAAACTCTGATGGGTATAAAATAAACAAGAGAAAAAGGGCTAACGGATCAAAAAATTTAAGGAACTGTCAAGCTTGATGGAGGAAGTGTAATGATATGGGATTGTTTCATATTCAAAGGCGTTGGATACTTGACAAGGATCAATGGTGGTCTCAATGCTGAGTTATATGTGATTATCCTACAAGATGAGTTACTTTGTACACTCAAGTACTATAGGAATGAAAATGATGACATAGTATTCCAGTAGAACAACGATGCAAACCATACATTGAGAATGGTTAAGAAATGGTTCAATTACATTAAAGTAGAGATGCTAGATTGACACCCTCAGTCTCCAGAACTCAACCCAATTGAACACTTGTGGGTAGAGTTGAAGAAAAAGCTGTATACATATCCAAGTGAGTTGACCAGTATGCACCAACTTTAGGAATATGTAGGAGAGAACAATAAAAATTAAAATTTAGATTTTTTGGGAGCAAAACAGTAACAATGTAACAATGCAGTGACATAACAACTATCTGCCTAACTAATCATATGCAAAATAGTTGCAAGTCAAATTTAGGTATGAGATAGCCAAGATGACTGTATATAATTATGGAAGTCTCACGTTCTAAGCAGTAGTGGATGGAGAGATAAGGAACCTGAAAGTCAAAAGTTCAAAATATTGAAACTCTTTTCCCTGTCGGAGTACATGAAGCGGGCATTACCAGTGTGATATCTAATGGCTGCTCTCTGCTCTCCTGATCTCACTGTAGAGCGGTGTGTAATTTTAACCAACACATCTGCAGGCTCCTCTCAGTGCTTCAGCTTCCATCTCACAGGCAGACAAGTTTTGTAGTAATGCTGCAATACATCAGAGTTGTGAGAGTTGCAGAAAATGTGTTTGTAAGGAGACAAAGTTCAGGTCTACTGTTCTGTGTGAGTTACGTGTCTCATACTGATAAAGCCCCCTTATATTTAAAATAAGCTTTGGAGGCAGATTCTCATGCAGATCCGTGTTCGGCCCAGAGAGCTTAACAGCTCATTTACATACAATAAATATATGGCTTTCTCTGGAAGACATCAGATCTCAGATATCAAAGCATCACTTTATTTAGCCTGTGTGTCCAAATGTAGTGTTGACAAATGACAAACTTAATAGTTGAATAGTTCTTAATAGTTGAAATTCATTGGCATTGTAAGTAGATAGGAAGCTTATTCTACAGGTTAGATGGTTAGAGCAAGTGAAAAAATTCCCCCCTACCGTAATGTAAGAAAATATGGTTGAGTGTCCATTTCGATAAGTCTTTGAAAAATGACACTGCATAATTATTTCAGGAAATCTGACTTTTTAAGTTAGTGTATTGTATCTCTCAGTAAAATTTTCTATACTTCTGAAAGGCAAATGTGTAACATTGGCAGTGGGCATTGGTGTGAGAATGGGGGATGTAAAACTAGATACCCTACCTATAGAACATTAACAAAAAGTAGGGGAGAGAGTGACATAAGTATAACTATAAGATCAGACTGCACCGAATTTGTTTATTATCTGTTTCAATGGAGATGCATACATTTGCATTTGTGGACCCCCAAAAATTGGACATTTTTAGTAAATGTTATAATTTTTTTTATTTCCAATTGAGTTTAACAATAAAGAAAAAAAATGTTACAAAGGTAGGTATATAATATAAAATCTTTGCATTTCACAATATCTTCTATATATTTATATCTTGGAAATAAGAGGACAGCTTTCTATTGAAGTATATTTGTTAGAAATACATTAGAAAAAGTGTACATTTTTTTTGTAACCTGACAAATCTAACCTTTGGAAAACCTTCTTTATATTTAACTTTTCCTCAAGATTTATGAGTAATAATTTGGAAATGTGAAGATACTGCTTAGTTTCTGCAAACATCAAAGCTTAATTTCAACCATACAACCTTTAATTCTTTCTGCACAAACACTTCAACACAAGTGTTTGACAGAGCTGTACATAAAGTGCTGAAAAAGTGAAGCTGTCTATAGATCTCTGAAAGGGTTTTAATCTTTAAACCTTTAGACCATTTTAGATAAGTCTTAACCCACCTTTTTGACTAGAAACCACTTTGAAGTAGGAACAAGTGATGTACACCAGTACTCAAATGTTGGGTGCAATGTGTTTTAATGCTGTGTTTAACAGTCTTTTGGTTTCTGGAATTGCTCTTTAATATATGCTTTATGTGAAAGGTAAAAAAATGCTAAAGCAGTCACATAATGGTGGTAATTTAACTCTGGGAGTTTGCCATAATATGTTTTACACATGCAATTGTTTTAACCGAAATTTATCTACTTTAAACAGCTGTTTTTCACCTGATAATTCTAAGATAAAATTATATTACCAGGCTGGTGTGTAGTTTCATCCTTTCTGCATGTTTAAATTTGGGATCATGAGAAAGTAAAAAATAACCTTAAAAGATAACCTGTTATTAGATTAATTCTGTCCAAACCATACTGGTCAGAGTCCATCATCAGGGTTCTGGCATACAACTAAGTTAATTGCACCAAGCTGGTGCACCATCTGAACTTTAGCACTCCTAATTAATATCTTAAAAGTGTAATCATTAGAGATGAACAAACCCGAACTTAAACGTTAAGGGTTCATACTGCACTTATAGTGTTCGGTAACAGACCTCGAACATGGACTACTTACTGTATGTCCAGTTTCCTGTTCAGGTTCGGAAGTCTAATCAAGCTTGTTGAAAGGCTGCAGCGCAGCCAATCATCAAGCTTTAAGGCTGGGGTCAACTCAGGTTCCATCACAGACATATCAAGAAATAGCATGGCTGTGCTGGAATGACACCATCTGGGTCCCATATTGTCCACCGATTTCTTCATGGGCGATCACATCAGTAGCATCATCACCTTTCAGAAATGACCTTTAATAACCTCTGTAGTCTTACTCTTACGGTCATGGCTCACAGGCGATGACATTACTAATGTGTGGAAATTAATGAATGATGTGAGACTTATATGGGGCATATTTTAATATGGAGCATCTTATGGGGCCCATCATAAACTGTTTGGAGCATTATGTGGGGCGTATTTTGTATGGAGCATCTTATGGGGCCCATCCTGAACTGTATGGAGTATTATATGGGGCTCCTGATTCAATATGGATATTCAAAAACACTTAACCTACTGATATCTCAATTAATTTTACTTTTATTGGCATCTATTTTTATTTTTGACATTTACCAGTAGCTGCTGCATTTTCCACCCTAGGCTTATACTCGCGTCATTAAGTTTTCCCAATTTTTTTGTGGCAAAATTAGGAGTCTCGGCTTATACTCGAGTATATACGGTAAATCAAAATGAATATCCCATGGAGGTCTGGATTTTGGAATGATACTCAAAATCAAAGTGGAAAATCAAATTACAGGCTGATCCAACTTCAGTGGAAATGCCTCAAGAGAAGGAAATTACGTTCTGTTGTGTGTGTGCCCTCCATGTGCCTGTATGACCTCCCTACAATGCCTGGGCATGCTCCTGATGAGGCAGCAGATGGTCTCTCTCTCTCTGTATATATATATATATATATATATATATATATATATATATATATATATATATACTGCTCAAAAAAATAAAGGGAACACTTAAACAACAGAATATAACTTCAAGTAAATCAAACTTCTCTGAAATCAAACTGTCCACTTAGGAAGCAACACTGTTTGGCAATCAATTTCACATGCTGTTGTGCAAATGGAAAAGACAACAGATGGAAATTATTGGCAATTATCAAGACACACTCAATAAAGGAGGGGTTCTGCAGGTGGGGACCAAAGACCACATCTCAGTACCAATGCTTTCTAGCTGATGTTTTGGTCACTTTTGAATGTTGCTTGTGCTTTCACACTTGTGGTAGCATGAGATGGACTCTACAACCCATACAAGTGGATCAGATAGTGCAGCTCATCCTGGATGGCACATCAATGGGAGCTGTGGCAAGAAGGTTTGCTGTGTCTGTCAGTGTAGTGTCCAGAGGCTGGAGATGCTACCAGGAAACAGGCCAGATACCAGGAGACGTGGAGGGGGCCGTAGGAAAGCAAAAACCCAACAGCAGGACCACTACCTTAGCCTTTGTGCAAGGAGGAACAGGAGGAATACTGCCAGAGCCCTGCAAAATGTCCTCCAGCAGGCCCCAAATGTGCATGTGTCTGCACAAACGGTTAAAAACTGAATCCATGAGGATGGTCTGAGTGCCCAATGTCCACAGATGGGGGTTGTGCTCACAGCCCAACACAATGCAGGATGCTTGGCATTTGCCACAGAACACCAGGATTGGCAAATTTGTCACTGTCACCCTGTGCTCTTTACAGATGAAAGCAGGTTCACACTGAGCACATATGACAGATGCGACAGAGTTGGGAGATACCGTGGAGAGCGATCTGCTGCCTGCAACATCCTTCAGCATGACCGGTTTGGCAGTGGGTCAGTAATGGTGTTGGGCGGCATTTCTTTGGAGGGCCGCACAGCCCTCCATGTGCTCACCAGAGGTTGCCTGACTGCCAATAGCTACCGAAATTAGATCCTCAGATCCCTTGTGAGACCTTATGCTGGTGCGGTTGGCGCTGGGTTTCTCCTAATGCAGGACAATGCCAGACCTCATGTGGCTTGAGTGTGTCAGCAGTTCCTGCAAGATGAAGGCATTGAAGCTATGGACTGGCTGCCCATTCCCCAGACCTGAATCCAATTGAACACATCTGGGACATCATGTCACGCACCATCCACCAACGTCATGTTGCCCCACAGACTGTCCAGAAGTTGGTGGATGCTTTAGTCCAGGTCTGGGAGGAGATCCCTCAGGAGACCATCTGCCGCCTCATCAGGAGCATGCTTGGCATTGTAGAGAGGTCATACAGGCACATGGAGGCCACACACACTGTTGAACATCATTTCCTTGTCTTGAGGCATTTCCACTTAAGTCAGATCAGACAATTTAAACAGTGACATTAGGAGTGAGGTCCCTGGTCATGAGCTTACAATCTACAAGGAAATTGGGGAGACTCAATAAGTGAAAAGTGCTTGATATTTCAGGTCTGGCAATTATAGTAAATATGGATTTTCATATAAAGCTGCATGATCCGGTCATCAGCCCATGTGTTTAAGTGCAATAGTCAAGTATCAAGAGCAGTTATCGTGTGCATGGAGGGTGTGGAGACAGATGAATAGTAGGGTGCAGGTTCAGAATATGTGGAAGGAGGGAACAGGGCAAAGTTAATTTACTGAGTAGTTGATGTGGTAGGTTTGTTTGAAGAGATGGGTTTTCAAAGCGCACTTGAAAAGGTCGGGGCTAGGTATCAGCCTGATCGTCTGGGGAAGTGCATTCCAGGGAGCTGGTGCAGCACTAGAGAAGTCTTGGAGACAGAGGTGCGAGGTTCGGATTATGGGGGATGTTAGTCTTAGGTCATTTGTAGAACAGAGGGCACATGTAGGGCAATAGACAGAGGTGAGAGAGGAGATATAAGGGGGTGCAGAACTGTGGAGAGCATTGTGGGTGAGAGAGATGAGTTTATACTGCGGCCTGTAGCGAATGGGTAGCCAGTGTAATGACTGGCACGAGATGAAGGCATCGGTGAAGCGACTGGACAGAAATATGACCCTGACTTCCGCATTCAAGATGGATTTGAGAGGAGAAAGTTTGGTAAGAGGGAGACTGATCGGAAGAGAGTTGCAGTAGTCCAGACGAGAATGAATAAGAGTGACAGTAAGAGTCATAGCAGTTTCAAAGGTGAAAAAAGGTCAGATTCTGGAGATGTTTTTAAGATGCAGGTGACAAGAGCGAGTGAGTGATCGGATATAGGCAGTAAAGGAAAGTTCGGGGTCAAATATGACCCCAAGACAGCGGGCATGCTGCTTGGGAGTTATAGTTGAACCCTCCAGGGTTATTTTGATGTTAGGTAGAGTGAGGTTAGTAGAGGGGAGAAACACAAGAAGTACAGTTTTGGAGAGATTTAGTTTCAGATAGAGGGAGGACATGATGTTAGAGACAGCAGACAGACAATCCTTGGTATTTTGAATTAGGGTAGGGGTGATGCCAGGGTAAGAAGTGTATAATTAGGTGTTATCAGCATAGAGATGATACTGGAACCCAAAACTGCTGATTGTTTGTCCAATAGGGGCAGTGCATAGAGAGAAGAGAAGGAGGCCTACGACTGAGCCCTGCGGAACCCCGATAGTAAGGGGACAAGGAGAGGAAGAGGAGCTGTCAAAAGAAACAGTGAAGGAGCAGTCAGAGATGTAGGATGAGAATCAGGAGAGGGCTGAGTTCTTGAGTTCTATAGTGCGGAGCATAGTGAGGAGGAGCTGGTGATCCACAGTGTCAAATGCTGCAGAGAGATCCAGGAGAATCAGCAGGGAGCAATGACCTTTGGATTTAGCTGTTATTAGATCATTAGAGACTTTAGTGAGGGCAGTTTCAGTGGAGTGTAAAAAGCGGAAACCAGATTGTAAGGGGTCAAGAAGAGAGTTATCCGAGAGATAGTGGATTAGACGGGAGTGGACCAAGCATTACAGGAGTTAAGAGATGAAGGAAAGGTTAGAGACAGGTCTGTAATTAGCAGTGCAGTTATGGTCCAGGGATGGCTTTTTAAGTAAAGGGGTTATAATGGCATGTTTAAATGAGGAGGGAAAGATACCTGAAGAAAGAGAGAGGTTTAATATTTTAGTCAGGTGAGTGGTGACCACTGGTGAGAGAGACTGCAGGAGATGTGAAGGAATGGGGTCACTGTTGCAGGTTGTAGGCCAAGCAGAAGCGAGGAGCTTGGAAACTTCTGCTTCTGAAACAGGCTCAAAGATGTCTAGTGAGCTTGAAGTGCAGCAGGGAAGGGGATCCAGGCACTAAGGAGATTGGGCTGAGATATCCTGATGGATGTGGTTGATATTTTCTAGGAAATAAGTGGCCAGGTCCTCACCGCTGAGGTTGGTGATGAGGGCCTGTACTTTAGGTTTCAGGAGGAAGTTTAAGGTTTTAAAAAGTTGTTTTGGGTTGTTGGATAGTGAGGTGATGAGGATGGTGAAGTAGGATTGTTTGGCCACATGAAGGGCAGAGTTATAGGTTTTGAGCATGAACTTATAGTGGATGAAGTCTTCTGCTTAGAGAGATTTTCTCCACTTCCGCTCTGCACACCTTGAACAGCACTGAAGAAAGCGTTTTTGCATTGTGTGCCAGGGCTGCCGTTGTCTGTGTTGGGTCTTTCTGCTTGTAGAAGGTGCTGCTTCATCTAGGGCATTCTTCAGTGTATTATTGAAGTGTGACAATTAGTGATGAGCGAGTGTACTCATTGCTCGGGTTTTCTTTTGTTAGTGTTTGGAGATTTACTTTTCATCACGGTAGCTGAATGATTTACAGCTACTAGCCAGGCTGATTACAGGTGGGGGTTGCCTGGTGGCTAGGTAATCCCCACATGTAATCAAGCTGGCAAATAGCTGTAAACCATGCTGCTGAGGCGATGAAAACTTAATCTCTGAGCAGTCATAAATACTCAGAGACCACCCAAGCGTGCTTGGGAAAACCTGAGCAAAGAGTACACTCGCTCATCACTAGTGACAATGCTAAGTCTGGACAGGAGAGGGAGGAGATGGGGCTAAAGATGTGTGGAGATTGTCCATAAGTTGCTGGGTATTAATGGTACTTGTATTCCGATAAGTGTAATAAGTGTCCCGAGTGAGGAGACAATTCTTGACAAAGAAGGAAAGAAGGTTGTGGTCCAAAAGCGGGAGAGGGGAGTTAGTAAAGTTGTGCAGTGAGCTGGGATAGGAGAAAACCAGGTCCAGAGTATTCCCATCCTCATGCGAAGGAGAATTAGTAAACTGTGAGAGGCCGAATGAAGAAGTTGGAGAAAGAAGACGAGAGGCAGATTGGGAGAGTGGATCTTTGATGGGGATGTTAAAGTCTCCCATGATGAGGGTGGGGATGTCACAGGATAGAAAGTGAGTAAGCCAGGTGGCAAAGTGGTCTAGAAACTGGTGGGAGGAGCCTGGAGGGCGATAAACAACCGCCACTCGCAAAGAGAAGGGCTTAAAGAGTATGACAGCGTGGACTTCAAAGGAAGGAAATGTAACCGGGTGGATGACCTGGAAAGCACATTGTGATGAAAGGAGCAAATCAACACCGCCACCCTGTCTGTTCTCAGGTCTGGCATTATATGAAAATTTCAGCCCACTAAATGAGAGTGTGGCAGCGATGGTGGTGTCAGAATGCTGAATCCAGGTATCATTCCAACTCCAGACCTCCGTGGGATATTAATTGTGATTTAAGTTGATAATTTTTAGGTTTTATTGTTCTCAACACATTCCACTATGTAATGAATAAAGATTTACAACTGGAATATTTTATTCAGTGATATCTAGGATGTGGATTAGTGTTCCCTTTTTTTTTGAGCAGTGTATATATATACATATATTTTATTTAAATATCTATATATCTATATATCTATATCTATATATCTATATCTTTATCTATATACATATATATATATATATATATATATATATATATATATATATATATATATATATATATATATTTACATACACAGCATGATAGCATAAATACAGACAAACTATAATTGCTACAAATATATCACAGATCTATAGACAGCTTTTGACAAAATGTATAATATTTCTTACTTGGCTTACTTTATACTATTTTTGCTAAAGATTTATGTGTTTTTAGTGTATTTTTTTACATTCATTTTTCATGCAAAATATAGAGATTGAAATAGACAAATTATTATTATTATTATTTAGGCAAATAAAGCAAAATCAAAGAAAACCATTACAAAGACAGAGTCCTAGTGTACAAGGTAGAGACCAAGAAATATGACAAAGTCTAACTCTTTCACTATATGAGGCCAAGGGATTCCTAATTGGTGGCCCTGCCATGACAAATAATGATTATATATTTTAGCTAAATCTATAAAATTTCCTGTAGGCAGTGTTTGGTAAATAAGAAAAGTGATAAATGAACCTAAGATTGCCGAAGGCAGTTAGAATTAAGTTGCAAGTCATATATAAGCTTAGTATGCTTTCTTGCCTATATCTGCAAGTGCTTAGCCGTGTTAACATAAACCCTCATTAGACAGGATTATGCAGGCAACACTGACAAACAAGATGGACACTAACCCTCAAAGGAGTGTATCAGACACTGCACACTAATTATCCTTTTAAAATTAATTTAAGATTTGCAGAATTAATATCAGTGTATATGCGTATGATTACATGGGGAATTGTGTTTTACATATTACAACCTGTTTGTATTCTGCAACAGTTTCTCTCTGTTGTTTCTCTACCCTTTTTACTGTATGAATACAGCAAGACAACATAAAATTGTAATACTGCATGTTAAAATGTTTTTCTGCCTGCTTTGAGTCTTGAGTGCTTGTCAAATTAGTTATCAAGCCTGTCCATCTTACAAATTAATAAGTTTAGTACTGATTCCTTGTAGTTGAAGAACAGTGCTCGATCATGCATAGCAAAATAATGTTATACACATAACCTAAGCTTCTCATGTGTGTGTAACATGCATAGATATTGAAAACATTATTTTGATATATGCATCCACTTAATGACCAAGGCAAATTTTTTAAATCTCACATGTGTCAATTTATGTGGTCATAACTTGGGAATGTTTCATCATATCCAGGTGATTCTGAGATTTTTTTTGACACATAAAACTTATGTAAATGGTAAATTTAGGTTGATACGCTTTGCTTTCATTTAAAAAAAAATCAGACAGTTGACAAAAATGTTAAAAATTATCAATTTTCAAACTTTTATTGGTTATACTGCATAAATATTACAGTTAGTCATACCACCCAAATTAGTTAATAAAATACATTTAACAAATGTCTATCTTACATCAACACAAGTAGTAAAATATTTAAAAAATATAAACCCTCACTCTATTCAAAACTGTTGTCAAGTTATTAACCTTTCAGGAGCTTTCAAGAATTAATGAAAACTGAAATTGTAGAAATGTGAAATTTTATTTTTACCATTAAAATGTTACTAACATCAGAAAAGGCCACTAGAGTGTATATACAGTGGCATGTAAAATTTTGGGCAATCATGGTCAAGATTGCTGCTATTGTGAACAGTTAAGCAAGTTGAAGAAGAAGTCATCTCTAAAAGGCCTGACAATAAAGATGACAGATTTCTTTTGTACATTCATTCTTCCTTGGAAAATTCCCCCAGTTCTGTGAGATCCCTGGGTCATCTTGAATGTCTGATCTATTGAGCTCTAGCCACAGATTTTCAATGATGTTCAGATCAAGGGACTGTGAGGCCCATTGTAGGCATAATCTTGCACTTTTTGAGGTAGTCTATTGTGGATTTCTATTCATTTGTAGAAGCCATCCTCTTTTCAGCTACAGCTATTTTTTCAGATAGTGTTATGTTTCCATGAAGAATTTGTTGAAATTTCATTAAATCCACTCTCCTCTCTACCCATGAAATGTTCCCCATACAATTGGCACAGCACAATACAGAAGTACGATTGACCACCCCTATGCTTAATGGTTGGTGAAATGAGGAAAGCGCAACTTCAAAACTTTTTGATATCTTCTTACAGTCCTCTCTAGATTTTTGAACCTCCCTCGTTTTCGTTTTCAGAGTGATAGGCATGTGCTTAAAAAAACAATGACTGTTGCTTTTTGGTGCAAGTTAGAGGAGGCTGAGTTTTTAAAGCTAGGAAAATTACAACACCTGGCCTTTCCTAAATATGACAGTGAACAAGCCATAACCATAACAGACTAATTAAGGTCCGAGACATTGGTCAAAGTTATGTGAGCACACAAATGAAAAAAAAATATATATATATATATATGTGTATATTGTGGTAGTTCAACTCATATGGAGGTATATGGAGGTAGAAAATAGGAACGCCGTCTCTTTAAATCTTCATTTGGTTTATAATTAAGCAGCATAAACCAACAAGAAGGGAAAATAAACACAGCCCTTCAGGCTAAAACAGGGAAACAGCAAAAAAAAAAAATCTATACGCACGCATGTGGTAAAAATTGTCGGTACCCGTCATTTAATAACCAAAGAACCCACAATGGTGACAGAAATAACTTGAATCTGACAAAAGTAATAATTAATAAAAGATCTATGAAAATGAAGAAATTAAATTCAAACATGCTTCCACAGAATGCAAAAATAAATAAAACTCATGAAATAGGCCTGGACAGAAATTATGGTACCCCTGAAAATTATGTGACCAAAAGGACATGTTAAATCAAGGTGTGTCCATTAACTAGCATCAGATGCCTACAATATTGGAATCAGTAAGTGGGCCTGTGTATATAGGGCTACAGATACTCACTGTGCTGTTTGGTGACATGGTGTGTATCACACTAATCATGGACCAGAAGAAGCCAAGTAAAGAGTTGTCTCAGGAGATTAGAAAGAAAATTATAGACAAACTTGTTACAGGTAAAATTTATAAGACCATCTCCAAGCAGCTTGATGTTCCTGTGACTACAGTTGCACATATTATTCAGAAATTTAAGATCCATGGTACTGTAGCCAATCTCCCTGGACATGGCCGTAAGAGGAAAATTGATGACAAATCAAAGAGATGGATAATAGGAATGGTAAAAAAAGAGCTCAGAAAAACTTCTAAACAGATTAAAGGTGAACTTCAAGCTCAAAGAACATCAGTGTCAGATAGCACCATCCATCATTGCATGAGCCAAATTGGACTTCATGGGAGACAACCAAGGAAGACACCATTGTTGAAAAAAAATCATAGAAAATCCAGACTGAAATTTGCCAAACTACATGTTGACAAGCCACAAAGGTTCTGGGAGAATGTCCTATGGATAGAGGAGACAAAAATGGAACTTTTTGGCAAGGCAAATCAGCTCTATGTTCACAGACGGAAAAATGAAACATATCAAGAAAAGAACACTGTCCCTACTGTGAAACATGGAGGAGGCTCTTTTATGTTCTTGGGCTACTTTGCTGCATCTGGCACAGGGTGTCTAGAATCTGTGCAGGGTACAATGAAATCTCAAGACTATCAAGGGATTCTAGAAAGAAATGTGCTGCCCAGTGTCAGAAAGCTTGGTCTTAGTCACAGGTCATAGGTCTGGCAACAGGATAATGACCCAAAACACACAGATACAAACACCCAAGAATGGCTAAGAGGAAAATATTGGACTATTTTGAAGTGGCCATCTAAGAGCCCTTGCCTAAATCCTATTGAGCATCTTTGGAAAGAGCTGAATTGTGTCATCTGGAAAAGGCAACCTTCAAACACGAGACAACTGGAGCAGTTTGCTCTTGTGGAGTGGGCCAAAATACCTATCGAGAGGTGCAGAGGTCTCATTGACAGTTACAGGAATCGCTTGATTGCAGTGATTGCCTCAAAAGATTGTGTAACAAAATATTAAGTTAAGGGTACCATAATTTCTGTCCAGGCCTATTTCATGAGTTTTATTTTTAAAAAAAAATTTGTGGAAGCAAGTTGAAAAGCAATGTCTGACAAATGTCATTTGTTCATTTTCATAGATTTTTTTTATTTATTATTACTTTTGTCAGAATCAAATTATTTCTGTGACCATCGTGGTTTTTTTGTCATTAAACGAGGGGTACCAGCAATTTTGACCACGTGTGTATGTGGATAACATCTCACTCTGGAGCAACACAAGGTTCAATCTTTCCTCCACAAGACAAAAAAAAACACTGGAGAATCCTCTCTCCAGCCTTGCTGACCAAAGACTGCCTCTAGAGCCCAGTTATTTAATCCCCAGGCCATGTGACTCTTTCCATCATGTGACTGACCACATTATTATTACATCGCACAGGTCCCGCCAGCTATGCAGGAGGACATAAGGTGGACATTATCCCACCCGTTCTATGAATGTCCACATAAAACAAGCCCATTATGCAACTTTAACTTAACCGTCACAACACATAGTGTGCTGGAGGAAAATACTCTGGTTTCATTTCACTGATGCCATTAAGCACGGTGACACATATCTCCCTTCTATTACATTAACAGTGACTTTGTCACTATATATATATATATATATATATATATATATATATATATGCTGCTCAAAAAATAAAGGGAACACTAAAATCCCACATCCTAGATATCACTGAATTAAATATTTCACTTGCAAATCTTTATTCATTACATAGTGGAATGTGTTGAGAACAATTAAACATAAAAATGATCAATGTGAATCAAAATTAATATCCCATGGAGGTCTGGATTTGGAATGATACTCAAAATCAAAGTGGAAAATCAAATTACAGGCTGGTTCAACTTCAGTGGAAATGTTGTGTGTTTGTAGCCTCCACGTGCCTGTATGACCTCCCTACCATGCCTGGGCATGCTCCTGATGAGGCAGTCGATGGTCTCCAGAGGGATCTCCTACCAGACCTAGACGAAAGCATCTGCCAACTCCTGGAGACTCTGTGGTGCAACGTGACATTGGTGGATGGTGCGAGACATGATGTTCCAGATGTGTTCAATTGGATTCAGGCCTGGGGAATGGGCGGGCCAGTCCATAGCTTCAATGCCTTCATCTTACCATTACTGCTGACACACTCCAGCCACATGAGGTCTGGCATTATTCTGCATTAGGAGGAACCCAGGGCCCACTGCACCTGCATATTGTCTCACAAGGGGTCTGAGGATCTCATGTCAGTACCTAATGGCAGTCAGCCTACCTCTGGTGAGCACATGGAGGGCTGTTCGGCCCTCCAAAGAAATGCCACCCCACACCATTACTGACCCACTGCCAAACCGGTCATGCTGAAGAATGTTTCAGGCAGCAGATCACTCTCCACAGCGTCTCCAGACTCTGTCACATCTGTCACATGTGCTCAGTGTGAACCTGGGCGCTAGTGGTGAATTTGCCAATCCTGGTGTTCTGTGGCAAATGCCAAGCGTCCTGCACGGTGTTGAGCTGTGAGCACAACCCCCATCTGTGGACATCGGGCACTCAGAACATCCTCAAGGAGTTGGTTTCTAACCGTTTGTGCAGACACATGCACATTTGTAATAACTAACACTGGCAAACCCTAAGTGTCAGAGGTGAGCATATATAGCAGGGGAATGGCCAATACTGAACACCTGAGACAATACAAGAAGGAAATCTCCAGGAGCTTTAATTGAACAGATTAACCCTAGTATTGCTTGCAAGTAAAAAAAACTGCACTGTTTAATATGATGGTGAAGACTTCTAACCAGTGCAGGAGTGCATGAAACCAGACACTGCTGTCTTCTGACCCATCTCTGTTGAGGAATCTCCTTGACAATATGTCTCAAAGATTTTTGGCACAACCTCCTTGCCAAGTTCCTTCAAAAACTATGTGAAAGTTTAAGTTGAATAATTGATGCTGTTTTGAAAGTAAATAGTGGTGACATCAAATATTGATTTGATTTAGATTTCTCTTTTGTTCATTCTCTTTACCTTGTGCTAATTGAAAAAAAATGAACTATTAACACTTCTATTTTTGAAATCACTCTTAGTTTGCAGCAATTTTTGCACATCTTCTTACAACTTTTACCCAGTGCCACACATATTTTAGGGTTTATTCATCAAAGCTTTTATAAAAACACCGGAAAATTGATATAAAAAGATCAATCAAAATTGTTTTTCATTTTATGCATGAGATTGGCAGGAATAAGACTGCTTTCCTGGATGTTACCATCTCCATGAGAGTGAATAGTTTTCTATGGACAACAATTTTTCAAAAGCCCATGGAGATGAATAGTTTATTGAGATGAGAGAGTCAAGAACTTATCCCCCTAAAGAAAGGCTTTCACAAGGGACAGGTTTTAAGATTGCAGAAAAACTGTTCCTCACCAGCAGACTTTCCCACATGGGCCACTGATTTAAATAAAATATTTAAGAATAGAGGCTATAAAGGAAAATGTGTCAGAATAGCCCACAGGCATGCTGTAATAGATCATCACTGCTGACCCCCAAGCCAAAGCATGGATTGGACTCAGTAACAAGACTGAGAGGGACGTATTATGATAAGATCACCAGGATCATGAACATCCTCAGAAGACATTTTGAGGGCTGACCCAGATATCGGCAATCTTATTTTCCATACTCCCTCTGTTACATTTAGAAAAGGAAAGTCCATCAAGGACTATGTGGTACACGTATATGTAATGGACTGTATATATATATATATATATATATATATATATATATATATATATATATATATACACCATGTTCCAAATTATTATGCAAATTATATTTTTCGCTTATTTTCCTAAATGGTCGGTGCAAATGACAGTCAGTCTAATAAAAGTCATCACCCGTTAGAGTATACATCTAATTTTATTGAAGAAACCTCCCAATGATAACAGTATATTCTCCAAAATGAATGAAAACTCAAAATGCACTGTTCCAAATTATTAGGCACAGTAGAATTTCTAAACATTTAATGTGTTTTAAAGAACTGAAAATGCTCATTTGTTGAATTTACAGCATTAGGAGGTCACATTCACTGAACAAAAAAGCTATTTAACTCCAAAACATCCTAACAGGCCAAGATACATGTTAACATGGGAACCCTTCTTTGATATCACCTTCACAATTCTTACATCCATTGAACTTGTGAGTTTTTGGAGAGTTTCTGCTTGTATTTCTTTGCCTGAAGTCAGAATAGCCTCCCAGAGCTGCTATTTTGATGTGAACTGCCTCCAACCCTCAGAGATCTTTTGCTTGATGATACTCCAAAGGTTCTCTATAGGGTTGAGGTCAGGGGAAGATGGTGGCCACATCATGAGTTTATCTCCTTTTATGCCCTTAGCAGCCAATAACTCAGAGGCATTCTTTGCAGCATGAGATGGTGCATTGTCATGCATGAAGATGATTTTGCTCCTGATGGCACGTTTCTGCTTTTTATACCATGGTAGAAAGTTGTCAGTCAGAAACTCTATATACTTTGCACAGGTTATTTTCACACCTTTAGGAACCTTAAAGGGCCCTACCAGCTGTTTCCCCATGATACGGCCCAAAACTTGACTCCTCCACCTCCTTGCTGACGTTGCAGCCATTTTGGGACATGGTGACCATCCACCAACCATCCACTACTCCATCCATCTGGACCATCCAGGGTTGCTCGACACTCATCAGTAAACAAGACTATTTGAAAATTTAGTCTTCATGTATATCTGGGCCCACTGCAACCGTTTCTGCTTGTGAACACTGTTTAGGGGTGACCGAATAGTAGGTTTATGAACCAAAGCAAGCCTTTGAAAGATCCTACAACTTGAGGTTCAAGGGACTCCAGAGGCACCAGCAGCTTCAAATTTCTAGTTGCTGGTTTGTCATGGCTTTTTAGCAGTTGCTCTCTTAATCCGATGAGCTTGCCTGGCAGAAACCTTCCTCATTATGCCTTTATCAGAACGAACACATCTGTGCTCAGATTCAGCCACAAATCTCTTAACAGTACAATGATCATGTTTAAGTTTTTGGGAAATATCTAATGTTTTCATCCCTTCACCAAGGCAGTGCACTATTTGATGCTTTTCGGCAGCAGAGAGATCCTTTTTCTTTCCAATGTTACTTGAAAACTGTGGCCTGCTTAATAATGTGGAACATCATTTTTAAGTAGTTTTCCTTTAATTAGAATCACCTGGAAAACTAATTATCACATGTGTTTAAGATTGATTTCAGTGATCCATTGAGCCCTGAGACACAATATCATCCACCAGTTTATTTGAAAAACAAAACAATTAAATCTTTATGATAATTAAATTCAATTTGCATAATAATTTGGAACACAGTGTATATATATATATATATATATATATATATATATATATATATATATATATATATATATATATATATACTCTGTGCAAAACTAAACTCTGTGCAAAGTGAATTTGCAAAAATTAGTATTCTCAAAAAATTCAGAATTTTTGTATATTTTAGTAGTTCAATTCTACTGAAATAAATTTGTTCATCTCTACTGTGTAGTGTAATTTTTCTTATCATAGATATGCTCTATTTTTCCCAAAATTTTACATATAATTAAAAATGAGTACAACAACTAAATAGTCATAATTATACAGCATAGATTACATTTAATGATATATGTATGTAAATCAGACCCTATATATAAAATAAACTGAATGTTTTAAAGTATAAAACATATTTAAATGTCAATAGTTGTTCTTTGCTTCATAAAGTAAGGATGAATAAACTAATAGCATTGCTAGATTATTATTATACACATGTGCATACTATCCATAATGTCTACTTTTTTCTCCTTATTTTTATTTACTTGTTTACTCTAGTGATAGTAATCAGCAAACTTTTGCCTGTCTTACAATACCCCTTAAGGCATTGTAGGTTAACAGTGATTTAATCCCCTTATGCATGCATAATAAGACAAGCTTTGCATAAATAATAATATGTAATTGGTATGTATAAATAATTCATATATTTTGTACTGATGTAAAGGTAAAATTTATAACCATATTATGAATAAAGAAAACTTTCCAAAATCTTACAGGTAAAATTGGGAAGTTAGCATTTATTATGTTGATGAAAATACAAAATAAATAAAAAAATGTAGTAATAAAAATCTTAATAAGCAATAATATTAAGAATTGCTGTCTAGTTTTTCATTTAATTAAATATAAAAATTATTTCCATTTATGTGACACATGAAACATCAAAATACAGGGAAAAATGATCCATAAATTAACTATGGCCAAGAACACTTTAACAAAGTTTCAAGGAGCTAGAAGATCCACATTGAGCTAGGTTGCATGCCATTGCCAATTGAAAATTCTTTGTGTCATATAAATCCAGAAATGTATTGATTAGACAGCATTTTATCTCAATAAAGTATAATGAACTTAAACAAAATTATTCCTGGTAATTATTAGTATTATGGCCCTACTTACACATAATTACTGGTTCTTCTACTGCTTCTACTACTGGTAGAGTACATAATTACTGGTTCTATTACTGGTTCTACTACTGGTTCTACTACTCTTGGAGAAAATTATGAAATCAAGAATAACCCTTTCTGACAGCACTAAATTTTGTTTCTGCACTTTTGTTTTTGTCTTTCCATTTTCAAAGAGCCATAGGTCTTAAGGTACCGCCACATTTAAGGTACCTTCACACTAAGCGACTTTGCAACGATAACGATAGCGATCCGTGATGTTGCAGCGTCCTGGATAGCGATATCGTTGTGTTTGACACGCAGCAGCGATCTGGATCCTGCTGTGATATCGCTGGTCGTTGCTGAAAGTTCAGAACTTTATTTGGTCATCAGATCGGCGTGTATCGTTGTGTTTGACAGCAAAAGCAACGATGCCAGCGATGTTTTACAATGGTAACCAGGGTAAATATCGGGTTGCTAAGCGCAGGGCCACGCTTAGTAACCTGATGTTTACCGTGGTTACCATTGTAAATGTAAAAAAAACCAAACAGTACATACTCACCTTCTGCTGTCTGTCACACGTCCCTCACCGTCTGCTTCCCGCACTGACTGGGAGCGCCGGCCGTAAAGTAAAAGCAGAGCACAGCGGTGACGTCACCGCTGTGCTCTTCTTTACGGCCGGCACTCACAGTCAGTGCGGGAAGCAGACGGCGAGGGACGTGTGACAGACAGCAGAAGGTGAGTATGTACTGTTTGTTTTCTTTTACATTTACAATGGTAACCAGGGTAAACATCGGGTTACTAAGCGCGGCCCTGCGCTTAGTAACCTGATGTTTACCCTGGTTACCCGGGGACTTCGGCATCGTTGGTCGCTGGAGAGCTGTCTGTGTGACAGCTCCCCAGCGACCACACAACGACTTACCAACGATCACGGCCAGATCGTATCGCTGGTCGTGATCGTTGGTAAATCGTTTAGTGTGAAGGTACCTCTATGACTAGAAGCTTCTCTTTTTTAAGTTATTCTCCTTAATTCTTACATCAACACTGCCAGATTACAATATTTAATTGCACCTGTCAAAGATTGGCATGTATTTAGCTAACCAGCAGCAACTGGATTTATAATGCATACAACTGCTGTGTACAGAGCTAGCATAGCTCCCATACTTCCTCCATACATGAACACTCAACATCCGTCATACATGTACAGCAAATGTCGTAAGTAGTGTTGAGCGATACCGTCCAATACTTGAAAGTATCGGTATCGGAAAGTATCGGCCGATACCGGCAAAGTATCGGATCTAATCTGATACCAATACCCGATACCAATACAAGTCAATGGGACACCAAGTATCGGACGGTATCCTGTATGGTTCCCAGGGTCTGAAGGAGAGGAAACTCTCCTTCAGGCCCTGGGATCCATATCAATGTGTAAAAGAAAGAAATAAAATAAAAAATAGGGATATATTCACCCTCCGACGCAGCCTGGACTTTACCGCCGTAACCGGGAGCCGTTGTACCTAAGAATGCGCGCTTGAAGGGCCTTAGATGAGGTCACTGCGCTCTGATTGGTCCGTAGCGGTCGCGTGACCGCTACGTGACCAATCACAAAGCAGTGACGTCACCTAAGGTCTTTCAAGCGCTTGAAATACCTTAGAAGACGTCCGCAGCTTCTGATTGGTCGCGTGACCGCTACGCGACCAATCACAAAGCAGTGACGTCTTCTAAGGTATTTCAAGCGCTTGAAAGACCTTAGGTGACGTCACTGCTTTGTGATTGGTCGTGTAGCGGTCACGCGACTGCTACGGACCAATCAGAGCGCAGTGACCTCATCTAAGGCCCTTCAAGCGCGCATTCTTAGGTACAACGGCTCCCGGTTACGGCGGTAAAGTCCAGGAGCCGCCGGAGAGGTGAGTATATCTTTATTTTTTATTTTAATTCTTTATTTTACACATTGATATTAATCCCGATACCGATTCCCGATACCACAAAAGTATCGGATCTCGGTATCGGTATTCCGATACCCGCAAGTATCGGCCGATACCCGATACTTGCGGTATCGGAATGCTCAACACTAGTCGTAAGGTGTCAAAGATTGTTTACTCATCTTTTTACTACATAGCAAATTCACAATTTACAGATATGATGTTATGCTATGTCTGCTTATTAGATAAACAATCATGAAACATAGTAATTAGGGTTGAGCGAAACGGGTCGGCCATTTTCAGAAGTCGCCGACTTTTGGCAAAGTCGGGTTTCATGAAACCCGACGCGACCCCTGTGTGGGGTCGGCCATGAGGTCGGCGATCTTCTGAATCTGGTATCGGAATTCCGATACCGAGTTCCGATATGTTTGCGATATCGGAAATCGGTATCGGAATCCACATTTAAGTGTAAAATAAAGAATTAAAATAAAAAATATTGATATACTCACCTCTTCGGAGGCCCCTGGACATCGCATTGCACTGCATTGGGTTCCGTGTTTCGGCCGACCCCGACCCCGACTTTTTTATAGGATCGGCCGATTTCACTCGACCTGACTTTTAAGAAAGTCGGGTTTCTTGAAACCCAACCCGACCCTATAAAATTAAAAGTCGCTCAACCCTAGTCACGGCTTGTGATTGGTTGTGGCCGCCCATGTGACCGCCACGCGACCAATCACAAGCCGTGATGTAATTCTCAGGTCCTAAATTCCTAGAATTAGGAATTTAGGACCTGAGAATTACGTCACGGCTTGTGATTGGTCGCGTGGCGGTCACATGGGTGGCCGCCACCAATCACAAGCCGTGACGTCATCTAAGGCCCTGAACACGCTCATTCTTAAGAAGGAAGGCTGCCAGAAAGAAGCAGGGCGCGTCCGAGGGTGAGTATATACCTAATAGGAATATACTCACCCTCGGCTTCTTTCCGGCAGCCTTCCTTCCTAAGAATGAGCGCGTTCAGAGCCTTAGATGACGTCACGGCTAGGGTTGAGCGAAACGGGTCGGCCATTTTCCGAAGTCGCCGACTTTTGGCAAAGTCGGGTTTCATGAAACCCGACCCGACCCTTGTGTGGGGTCAGCCATGAGGTCGGCGATCTTCAGAATCTGGTATCGGAATTCCGATACCGAGTTCCGATATGTTTGCGATATCGGAAATCGGTATCGGAATCCACATTTAAGTGTAAAATAAAGAATTAAAATAAAAAATATTGATATACTCACCTCTCCGGAGGCCCCTGGACATTGCCGCTGGTAACCGGCAGCCTTCTTTGCTTAAAATGAGCGCGTTTACGGCCTTCCATGACGTCACGGCTTCTGATTGGTCGCGTGCCGCTCATGTGACCGCCACGCGACCAATCACAAGCCGTGACGTAATTCTCAGGTCCTAAATTCCTAATTCTAGGAATTTAGGACCTGAGAATTACGTCACGGCTTGGGATTGGTCACGTGAGCGGTCACATGGGCAGCCGCGACCAATCACAAGCCGTGACGTCATCTAAGGCCCTGAACGCGCTCATTTTAAGCAAAGAAGGCTGCCGGTTACCAGCGGTAAGGTCCAGGCTGCGTCGGAGAGGTGAGTATATCAATATTTTTTATTTTAATTCTTTATTTTACACATTAATATGGATCCCAGGGCCTGAAGGAGAGTTTCCTCTCCTTCAGACCCTGGGAACCATAGTATCCCATTGCACTGCATTGGGTTCCGTGTTTCGGCCGACCCCGACCCCGACTTTTTTATAGGATCGGCCGATTTCACTCGACCTGACTTTTGAGAAAGTCGGGTTTCATGAAACCCAACCCGATCCTATAAAAATAAAAGTCGCTCAACCCTAGTCACGGCTTGTGATTGGTTGTGGCCGCCCATGTGACCGCCACGCGACCAATCACAAGCCGTGATGTAATTCTCAGGTCCTAAATTCCTAGAATTAGGAATTTAGGACCTGAGAATTACGTCACGGCTTGTGATTGGTCGCGTGGCGGTCACATGGGTGGCCGCGACCAATCACAAGCCGTGACGTCATCTAAGGCCCTGAACGCGCTCATTTTAAGCAAAGAAGGCTGCCGGTTACCAGCGGTAAGGTCCAGGCTGCGTCGGAGAGGTGAGTATATCAATATTTTTTATTTTAATTCTTTATTTTAAACATTAATATGGATCCCAGGGCCTGAAGGAGAGTTTCCTCTCCTTCAGACCCTGGGAACCATAGTATCCCATTGCACTGCATTGGGTTTCGTGTTTCGGCCGGCCCCGACCCCGACTTTTTTATAGGATCGGCCGATTTCACTCGACCCGACTTTTGAGAAAGTCGGGTTTCGTGAAACCCGACCCGATCCTATAAAAATAAAAGTCGCTCAACCCTAATAGTAATCACATATCACAAATTCTAAGTATAAAATTATTTTCTGATTTGCATTTCTGATACAAATGATGGTACAAGACTAAACATATAAAATTACACAGAAATTAAACTTATTGAACGAAATCAAGATCCAAACAAATAGTTGTAATTCTATAGAATTGAAAAAAATTAAAACTTCTTCAAATTAGAAATCCAGTATGGAGTATGACAAAAGATGATGTGTGTTCCTAGTCAGTGTGCTTTTAGCAACTATAGAAAATGGGAAGAATTTAAAAGGAACAAATGTATTCTGGACATAATTTTGTGGGACTTCTACATAAATATTACAGGTTATCCTCCTGTACTTGTTAGTTTAGTCTTCCTCACAGCTCTCCTTTTTCTATAATGAAAATGATAAAAAAAATTAGTCCATGATGAGGTACAATCCCACAAAGTTAATCAAATTCTCTTGGAAACAATCATAATATAAAATATGGTTCATCATTTTTAAGTGTATGCCTCAAAGAATTCAGACCATCAAAAAAGTCTGAGGAAGATCAATAAAGGATTTTTTTCTTAACAATTCTATATTTTTTCCTTTACTTCATCTTTTTGTGACAAATTCAAAAAGCTAAGGTGCTGCATCATAGATTTAATGTGGCATCTTACTGAATCACTAGATGGACACAAATGTAGGAACTAATTCCATTATTTGCAATATCTAGTGGATTGGTAACATTATAATTCATCCCCGTTCCTGCATCTGGGAATAAAGTGTCCAAAAAGGCAATGGCAACTCAAGCATACGTTTCACCATCATCTGTGATCAGGTTGAGTTGCATTAGATAAAAAAACTGAGATTGATTCACAAGATATATATATATATATATATATATATATATATATATATATATATATATATATATATACCACTGTATATATATATATATATATATATATATATATATATATATATATATATATATATATATAGACTGCAACACCATGTATATACAGTGGTTTGCAAAAGTATTTCACCCCTTGGCTTTTTAACTATTTTTTACATTACAACTAATGATGAGCAAGCAATAAAATGTTCGGATGCTTGTTACTCGAACCGAGCAATTCGTAAAGCTTGGATGCTTGCTTTGGGTAACTAGTATCATGAAAGTAAATGAGAAATCCAAGCATTTTTCCAGAAAATCCTACATGAAAGTCTAAGGGTCAGTGAAAATGTTGAAATGAATGGAAAAATACTGAATGGAAGAATAACAGCATGGGGAAGATACCTGATCACTCCCAGATCGCTGCTGAGAACAATAGTGTCACACTTTTACTCCACTTTAAAGACTGGCATTAAAATATTCAAAATCTAAGAGAACATTATTTCCTGTATAATGACTTGTATGTAAGGCAACATTTAAAAAGGATTTAAAAATAAATAATAATTTAAGTAAACCAAAATTGAAATTTTTATTAAAAAATAGCCAAGCTTCACAGCCGCCACTAGGTTATGGCCATTATAATGCATGATCATGAATGGTTGGAGACTCAGCAGCGAGAGCCACATATCTGTTTGGTCTGTTATTCCTCTCAGCAACTCTGTGGCAGTGTGTGGTTTGTCTCCTAGACAAATTAGCTTCAGCAGAGCATGTTGATGCTTCACTGAGGCAGTGCTACAGGCCTTTCATCTTCCTTCTGATGTGGATGCTCTGCTCTGAGATAGCACATAGAGGATGGAGGATGAGGAAGATCAAGAGAGGGTACAGGAACTGGTGTAGGAGGTGGGGGAAACCGTGATAGAATTAGTGCCAGCAATCCTCTGCATCAAAAGCACATGTGCAATGCGAGGGTGGGATTTTGCCTCGGCCTCCACAAGGTTCTCCCAGTGGGCCGTCGGTCAAATGTAGTGTCCATGGCCACAAGTGTTTGTCCACATGTCGGTCATTAAGTGGACAATCCCAGTAAGTGAGATGGTACGAATGATATTTCTGGACACGTGCTTGTATAAGGCGGGGTCGCCTCAAATTGGCATGTGCATTTGTATTCACTCTTTTGCAATGAAGCTCCTAAAAATTTCTGGCTCAAGCAAATTGCTTTCATAAATCACATGCTTAGTGAAAGGAAATTCACCTTTGTTTAATCTGTGTCACATGGTGTGTCAGCATATACACACACCATTTCAGAAAGGTTACAGAGGCTGCAACACCTTTAAGCAAGGGGCAACACTAATCAAATAACACCATGAACACCAAGATGATCCGCAAACAAATCAAGGACAATGTCGTTGAGAAGTGCAAGTCAGAATTGGGTTATAAAAAAAATCCCAATCTCTGCTGATCCCCAGAGCACCATCAGATCAATTATCATAAAATGGAAAGGGCAAGGTACCGCAAAAAAATTGCCGCCAAACAAAACTTTCAGCCCGAACAAGGAGGACATTAATCAGAACCGTGGCACAGACACCAACATTAACCCTGCAAAGTTCAAAAGCAGAAATTGGAGTATCTGTCCATATGACCACAAGAAATGATACATTCCATAGAGGTGGTCTTTATGGAAGACTGGGCAGAAAAAAGTCTTTACTAACACACACAAATTGTAAGGCTCATCTTGCGTTTGAAATTACAAACAAGCAATTCAGGGTATTATCAAAGAAATCAAAAGGTGTGGATCCCTCAGTAAATTTGGAAAATATAGCAAAATAGGGAACTTTACAACATAAAATTTAATAATAATTTTAAAATACATAGACACAGCAAACATAGACATCGGAACCCTTAAATAGCACCAAAAGCCTTAAATCTGCACAGTCGGGGGACCGACTGTCTATCCTAAACTGCCAATACCAGTTACCACTGGCGGTGTAGTAAAAAAGACCTAGTGAGGCATCCAAGGCATATCACCATGTCAGTACCACTGACCTACAGCCAAGTATGCCTCAAAACAAAAAAGAATAGAGATCCGAATAATAAAATTCAGAACAATCTCTCCCTAAACTGGTTGATGATATTACCTCAGACATTTGTTGAAAGAACCTCATATGGAAATGTAGGCATTAAACCATTAAAAAACGCATCCATGTCAGGGGTAGGAATCATTGTGAAATTCCAAAAAGAGAAAACCTTCCTAAGCGTTTCATCCCTCCAGGACTCATCATGGGACATGGCAGTCAGGATAGGCTCTTCAGTTATACCTGACATGATGGAGCTATCCTATCCTGACTGCCATATCCCCTGATGAGTCCTGCCATGCAAACTGGATGTCAGATTATGATGACATTTTTAAATATAAACATTGCTTTAGGGAGGATATCTTCATACTGTGATACCACATACCACATAGAAGCGTCATATGATTATATAAAGAGGGCCAAAACACCAACAGTTCACAGTCTGAGCGTTCATATGGGGTCCATGAATTAGATAGTGTGCATGAGACCTAATTTATCACATTGCTAAAGGATTATTTCAGAAATATATTTCTTATAGCTTTATATGATATTAAAAACACAAGTGCTTGGAAACATTCAGAAACAAACCCATACATAACTACCTCACATAATTGACTTGTAACTCGTTGAAGGTTACAACAATATACAATCAATAGAAGTATGTACTCCTGGATCATCTTAAATTTTATCATAAACCACCTCTAAATCACAGTGGATTTAATTAGCTCTTTTACAAAGATCAACAACACAGACTTTTGTTGTGGAATGTGAAAACAAAGCTATAAAGAGTGATGGTTAGGACACATCAAAGGGGTAAGGTTTCTCCTTGTGGAGAG
This sequence comes from Ranitomeya variabilis, assembly GCF_051348905.1. NCBI lineage: Eukaryota > Metazoa > Chordata > Amphibia > Anura > Dendrobatidae > Ranitomeya > Ranitomeya variabilis. The sequence continues at coordinate 262,514,454 of NC_135237.1, read as the reverse complement.
TGACATGCCAGGTCTGGCATGCCAGTATGAGGAGGCTTAACACATTTCTTGATCCTCTGGGAAATTAAATATGCAAATTGTCTCTTCAAAGAGGAAGAGGACTTGAAATCTAGTGCTACCTATTGGAAGTAGCAATACTAGAAGTCATTGTCTACCCTTTAATGAGTCTTGAAATATGACTTAAGATAAAAACCAAATCAGAATCTCAATTTGTAGGCATTGTGTTTTGGGGTATTGCCACTCATCAGTACAAAGCATGTGATCTGATTTGACTGAGGGAGAGGCTAAGACTGGGATCTAAGGGGTAATGATTCTCCTTGTGAAGAGTGACATGCCATATCTGGCCTGCCAGTAAAAAGTGTCTCAAATATGCAAATTGTCTCTTCAGAGAGTCCAAGCCCTTTTCCTCTCTGAAGAGAAAATTTGCATGTATAATTTCTCAAAAGAGCATGAAAGGTGTTTAAGTCTCCTCATACTAGACCTGGCATGTCACTCCACAATGAGAAACCTTACCCCTTAGATACCAGTCTTAGACTCACACCCAACCAAATCAGATCTCATACTGTGTATTGATGATGGGCAATACCCCAAAACACCGAGGCTACAAATTGAGAGACTGATTTGGCTTTTATCCTGTCATATTTCAAGGCTCTTTAAAGGATCAACAATGACTTTTAGGATTGCTTCTTCCAATAGGTGGCATTAGAGTTCAAGTTCTCTTTCTCTCTGGATAGACCACATTCACACAGTCAGTATTTGTAAGCCAAAACAAGGTGCATGTTTTTCTATTATTCTTTTTTTCTGATTGTTTCTCTCCTGGTTTTGACTTACAAATACTGATGTAAAATACTGACCAAATACTGATAGTGTGAACATAGCCTTACTATGAGAATCAAATTATTACAAGAAATCACATATACCGGTAATTAAGAAGTTGCATAATTAGTCGAAGAAAGTATTTTAGTAGAAATACAGTAAAAAATGTTAAACTTCTGAAGAGTCTGTTCTTGTCCACACAACAGAGTGAAGAAAAAGGAACTTTCAATAAAACTCCAAAATGTCAAATGTACATGTAAATCAGATATTGTTATTTATTTATATAAATTGAAGTTCTAAACATGATTTAGGGTGCACATTAATATTAATGGTGGTTTAACTAGCTTTGGCTTTCAAAACATTTCACAACTGTAAGTATTGATAGAAACATCCTTTAGGGATATTAATGTCTGTCTTGAGCTTACCAAAGCATTTTACATATCTCATCTGTATAAAATTTGCAAAGAACAGTATACCCCTTCTTTTACATGTGGATAAACCCTTCAGCCATGAGATTTCGAAAAAGTTAGGATTACGCTATAGAATATAGGATATGAATCAATCCTCCTATAACAGTATTTTCGATCTAGTCCACTCTTTTAACATTAGAGCAATGGTCAGACAGGATGGTTTTAACTTTCCTGAACTTCTCTCCTACCTCCCGGCTGCATGTCTTGTGGCTGTTCGACAGCCGCAACACATGCAGGAATTGCCTAACAAACAGGCAATCTTTGCATCCAGCTGCAGAGACTCAAACATATTTTTTGAGCATAGTCGCTCATCACTAAAGACAATCCTTCAACAATCCTACTCACAATACTACCAGTTGGTCCCATGCCTTCCACTTTTCTCCATCCCCCTATATGTTGGAGCTGAGCTGCTAAAAAGTAGAGAAAGTGATTTGGTATAGCTAAACTACCTGCATGTTTATTTCTTTGCAATATATCAAGCCTAATTCTAGGAAATGTCTTTCTCCATTTCACCAAACTATCGACTGAAGCATCCATTGTGTCTACAGAAGTTTGTTAGTTATGGAAGAGGTACAATAGTTGAGGCATCATAATCATCTTAATAAGCTTAGTGAGACTGGATCAAATAGTTAGTAGGACAGATGGCAACATTGTCCTATCCTCCTATCCAGTTCAAATCTATTTAGCAAGTCACCATAGGCCCTAATAGTTGTTCATAATTGTTTCTAAAATATATTTGCAGAAAAAAACCTTCTCTACAGAACAAATTTCTCAAGAAAATCTTTGCCAACATTTAAGTTTGGATTTTGCCTGATCTGCTCATCTCTATGTGTAATGTAATGTTTTCTCTAAAGGCATGAGGAAAATGTAAATGTTTTCAAAATGCTGAAGTACTGATTGAGTAATTTTTTAATCCTATGGACAGGTAATCGATGTGTGGAATCTTTACGCTGTAAGCATGGACGGGCACACGGGCCATAGGAATGTATGAAGTAGAACACAGAAGGGATGACATATGCAAGCACAAACCAAAAAATTATATGTTTAAGCACCCAAAAACATAGGACTAAAGTCCAAATCCAAAGACACAGGTGTGTGTATAAATGGGTCTTGAATAGGTCTAGGGAGATGATGTCATTGATCTACCTGCAAAACCTAATGTGAAGCACAGCAAAGGGCAGTAGACCCAGAGGAAGGAAACTGAGCATGAGATACCCTGGACAAATGTGTAATATAACCCATTTAACAATTACTTAAAGAACAGGAAGTATAAGTCAAAACTGTCCCAGTGGCCAACAAGAAAACTGCAAGATTACTAATTGACTTTTTTTTTAATAAAGATTGGGACATGAATTTAAAAAAAAACATTGATAGAAATGTTTTTTAAAAATAAATAACAGAAGAACCTGATTTAAACAATAGGTCATTTTCGGATTATAGCTTCCCTCTAAAAATCATGCTGTACTGTAGTTTATTAGATTTCATCAACATTTTCATGCTTACCTTTAGAAGTTGGCAAAAACATTAGCATACATTGGAGCATGGGAACAATAATACTTTTTCATGTTTTCTGGATACAATGAAGTAAATGCATAACTATGATATAAACCAGCCAAAATTCTTGGCTGGTTTACTGATTGCATAACTGAGGGCAAGGTGTATAAATTAAAATAATGCTCTTTTTGCATCTGTTTTTAACTATTAGGCCGGGGTCACACTACCGTCGAATACAGACAAGTGCTATGCAGGAAAACATATTATTGCACTCGGACCAGTGTTAATCTATGGGGCAGCTCACATCACTGTATTTTTTCTTAGGCATATTCGACGTGTGTGTAAAATCGCAGCATGCTGCGATTGCACTCGTATATCATCTGAGACTCACCAGTGAAAGTCTATGGGTGCAAGAAAAACTTGGACACCACACAGACCATGTCTAGCTTGCGACAAATAAAAACACATTTTCCTAATTTCTGCCCATTGAGCCATTAAAAGCAATGGTGAAAAGCAGTGAGAAATGTAAACCATACAGATGTTATACGGATGCCATACATAGATGCGAGGAATTCGCAACATCGCTTTGCAAACGTATTGCACATGGATGACCATACGGAGAACACTCATGCGACTCCTCGGCAGGGACACTCGGACTGATTTTTCATATGTTAAGTGTGACCCCAGCCTTAAAGTTCAGGTTAGCCTGGAGTTTTCTTTAACTCTTGATTTGATAATCAATCACCAACTTCCAGTAAGCACCTATTTGGGATTTTAAAATGGTGGACTCCTGAACAGTGGCTAAAGTGTAATCAGAGATCCATAACCTACAATGAACTATTTAGCAAGTGCCAAGCAGACTGCAGTCAGGTATTACTTATTATATCAAAACATGTAAAGTATTAAATAATTATAATATACGGTACTTATTTACTGTTCTTTGTATTTTTAGTACAGAACACAAGTTCAACGTTTCTTGGCTAAAATGGCTCACATTTTGTATGCTGATATACTTTCCAGTGGTGAGTTAGAATCTGTGCTATTTTGAAATTGTATCGTGTTTTCTCCTATTACAATATGTATGGCTTTTTTTTTTGCCAAATTCATGGTTTTATAGCAGATAAGAATTTTAGTTTTTTTCTACCTACATTTTTCTAACATTTCAGTGTTACCTCTTTGAATGTCAATCATCTGACCAAATTATAATAGTTTTCACTCCACTTAGGAGTTACAATATGGAAATGAGAAACATTTAGTTTGAACATCAGTGTCTGATAAAAGGTCGAATCTCCCCGTCAGGGGTGCAACATAATATTGCTTTTGGCAGGGGGTCAGTCGTGCTCAACACACATCATCACTAACTTATTAGATCTTGAGGCAATTAGCCAAAAACAAACATAAAGGACAAGCCTTGTATTGAAACATAGTAACCAGAAGAAAATAGCTCATGGCTTTCTATCATTGTAAGGCTTCATCAAAGACCAGGCAAAGTCTAGTGCTCAAATAAAGGGGTTTATTGTGTTCAAGTAACATCTATACAGTAGACGGGCATTATTTTTCATCTGATTCAGGTTACATCCTAACTTACCTTGCCATAATAAAGCAGTGGAAAGAACTTTTCACCTAGCCACTATATGTTGCATGATTAGTTTAGGATTAAAAATCCAATAAAGGCCTTTCTTGACATGGGAAGTTAAATGTGAGTTCAGGGTAATATACTGAAAGTAATACTTCTTAATATGATTTAGTACGATAACATGAACAAAAACAGTGAACTGATATTAGAGTGCTCTAGGGATCATCAAAGTTACATTACCTGAACTAAGTACTTTCTAGTGGGAAATGGGCACCTTAAAAGTAAGAATTTCCTTCACTCATTGACCAATGTTAATTTGCAATTGATCTGAAGTCTCCTAAATAAAAGATTTGAATGAACTTTGAATGAAAAAGTTCTTTGTCTCGCTTAAGAAAAGTGTCATTTAAGTTTTTTATTTTATCTTAAAGAATTTTAATGTTTATACAATTTAAGTAAATATGCTAAAAGTATGCTTAGAAGAATTGCAGGAACTATATCTGATATTTTAAGGTGAACATAGCACTGGAAAATTTAAAGAAAGCAGTCTCAAGGGCATCTGTCAGTGGGATCATCCTTCCTAAGCTGACCATATACTGTGTTTTGCAGTTTATAAGATGCACCAGATTATAAGACGCACCCCAAATTTTGAGGAGAAAAATAGGAAGAAAACTTTTTTAATAAAATGGTGGTGCTTCTTACAATCCATGTGTCTTATTGCTTACCGAGGGTGATGACTGCGGTAAAGCAGTCCCTGGGTCGCTGCTGGTGGAGGCAGGAGTGGGGCGATGCTGTGGACCCCAGACTGGGAGAAAGGGGTGTTGCGGGGGCTCTGGCGACATTTTGTGAAAGCCGAGAGCCCCCATACTTCCATGGTTTACTTTGCAGAGGACTGTGGAAAAAATGACCACCAGAGGCGGTGCATGCGTAGCCTTTTCCCAGAGTCCACCGCAATGTAAACCATGGAAGTATGTGTTAGGGGTCGAGTTCCCGCCTCTGCACAGGGGGAATCTCGGTCAATCTCCGCTGTGGTCTCCCATTCTTCTCCTGCCGCAGTGGAGCCTGCTCAGCGGAGACGTCGGTCCCAGCGTCTCGCTCAGTCTGACTCTGTACAAAGAGTTACTGCTGCTTTCCCTGCTTCTGCCATTGTTGTCAGTGCTGGGCAGCAGCAAGCAGATGCTTCTGGGACTGTCCTGATTTTCTCGTTCTGAGCATGCCCAGAGCAAGATCTCTCAGTGGAGATCGAGGGTCACCTGATCAGATACTGCAGCTTAGGCCATTGGTCTTTCAGGAAGGTCCTGTAGGTGCTCACGCTCTGTGGCAGCCTCTCATTGGTCCTTCTAGGAAGGTCCTGTACGTGCTGCAACTATTTAAGGCTCGCATGGCCGCACGGCCATGCACTAGTATTGTTCTAAGTTATGTACTTTGCACCAGTGTGGTCATGTATGATTGTGTTCAGGGACCCGGCTGAAATAAGCCCCTAGAATGCTGGCACCTCCGGCGAGGAGTTTGTGTGTTTGAGTATTCAGCGACCTGGCTGAAATAAGTCCCTAGAACGCTGGCACCTCCGGCTAGGAGTTTCGTGTGCGTGCATGACCACTGACTGCTCTCGTTTGGGTAGTTAGCCTGTGCCACTGTGAAGTCTAACAGGGCGCAGTGCTTTGAGTTCATGGCTACTCAGTGAAAAAACAGAGTTAGCTCATACCGCCTTATAGTTCAGCCGTTTGCTAGCAGCAGGTTCGCCTGCACGGTGGACCCCGGGTTGCGAACGCATCTATTATAATAAAATCTCTATATTCATTCGGTGCATTCCGCTAGCCCTAACATAATACTAGCGCCAGGGTCTGGCTAGTAAATGGCGGACATTCAGCAATCTTTGCGGTATATCCAGCAGTTGGAGGGTAGGTTGGCGGCTCTCGAGAGCTCAACATCAGCTGTGGATGTAACCGCGGTTGCTGTACAGGCTGCTAGCATGGCTGCAGCAACCTTGTCCACTGCCACCCCTGTTCCGACATTATCTCTCCTCCCGCTACCAGAAAAATTTTCTGGAGATAGCAAATCCTGTAGGGGATTCGTGAGTCAGTGCTCTATTTACCTCGAGCTCCTGGCTGCACGTTTTCCCACAGAGCGGGCTAAGGTGGGATTTATTGTGTCCCTCTTGTTGGACAGGGCATTGGAATGGGCTACACCGCTGTGGGAGCGTGGCAATCATGTGGTTCAGAGTGCTCCGTTGTTCCTGAGCACTTTGAAACAGGTCTTTTTGGGACCTCGAGTCACCCATGACATGGCGCTCCAACTGCTGGCATTAACTCAGGGTGTGTCCTTGGTCAGCCATTTTGCCGTCCACTTCCGTACATTAGCTTCTGAGCTGGAGTGGTCGGATAAAGCCCTTATCCCCATATTTTGGAGGGGGCTGGCTGATCACGTGAAGGACGCTCTGGCCACTAGGGAGATTCCTGCCACACTGGAGGAAATAATAACCGTCTCTACTCGTATTGACCTCCGTTTTAACAAGCGGAGTTTAGAGCGAGCCCAGTGTAGGCAGAGGTTTCAGCTGGCTCCCACCTTCGCCAAACCTCTGTAATCTCCGGTCCTGGTTCCTGAGTCACATGAGGCCATGGAAGTGTCACGAGCGGGATCTAAGTCCCGGACCGCTTGTGCACTCAAGGTCTGTCATGTCTGCCAGCAGTCAGGACATCTTGCCACCAGATGTCCCCAGCGGTCGAGGAAACGTCAGCGTCTAGTGGTAGTAGGTGGAGGTACACTAGACACGGCGACGTTTGCCTCCAAATTGTCCTTTAAGGGGACAATTATTATAGGCTCATCCTCCCACTCAGTAGAGCTCTGCATAGATTCTGGGGCGGAGGGCAATTTTATGTCTTCAGCCTTCGCCCAACGTCACGCAATACCCCTGGTTATGCTAGCTCAACCAGTAACGGTACGAGTGGTGAATGGGTCGACACTGCCCTCACAGATAACACACCAGACCATCCCTTTTACTCTGTCCATGTCGCCATCCCATCAGGAGATTATATCTCTGCTCGTCATTGCTGAGGGAATAGATGAAGTCCTGTTGGGGATACCATGGCTACGGTACCACTCTCCTCATATCGAGTGGTCCTCAGGCAGAATTTTGGGTTGGGGTGAATCTTGTGGGGGTAGGTGTCAGAGAGAGTGCGTTCAGGTTGCTACTACAGAGGTACCCACAGATCTATCCTCTCTCCCCAAGCAATATTGGTCTTATGCGTATGTGTTCTCCAAAAAGGCGGCAGAGACCCTTCCGCCCCATCGCCCCTATGACTGTCCCATTGACCTCTTGCCTGGTGCTGAGCCTCCCCAGGGTTGAGTCTATCTGTTATCTCTCCCAGAGATGGAGGCAATGTTTCAGTACATTCAAGAGTATCTGGCAAGAGGGTTCATCAGGAAGTCAGTGTCACCTGCTGGGGCTGGGTTCTTCTTTGTGCAGAAGAAGAATGGGGAACTGCGTCCATGTATAGACTACAGGGGTCTTAACGCCATCACTGTTAAGAATAAGTATCCTTTGCCCTTGATATCTGAGCTCTTCGATAGGCTTCGGGGAGCAAGAGTGTTTACTAAACTAGATCTGCGGGGTGCTTACAACCTGATTTGCATCCGTGAGGGGGACGAATGGAAGACGGCTTTTAACACCAGGGATGGGCACTATGAATATCTGGTGATGCCCTTCGGGCTCTGTAATGCCCCAGCCATTTTCCAAGACTTTGTTAACGATATCTTCTGGGATATGCTCTCCTCTTCGGTCGTTGTCTATCTGGATGATATTCTCATCTACTCTCCAGATATTGACTCCCACCGGAGAGATGTTTGCAAAGTCTTCGACCTCCTACGGGCAAACTCCCTCTATGCCAAGTTGGAGAAGTGTATGTTCGAGCAGGAGTCCTTACCTTTCCTAGGCTATATCATCTCTGCCCAGGGATTGGCTATGGATCCTGCCAAACTACAGGCTGTGATGGACTGGCAGGAACCCCATTCTCTTAAAGTGGTGCAGCGCTTTATGGGGTTCATTAATTATTATCACCAGTTCATTCCGCACTTCTCAACTTTGGTAGCTCCCTTTGTTGCCCTCACCAAGAAGGGGGCAAATCCCAAATTGTGGTGTGAGGAGGTCTCCAAGGCTTTTAACTCCATAAAGTCACACTTCGCTAGCGCTCCCATCCTACATCGCCCCAATTTAGATAAGCCATTTATCATGGAGGTGGATGCCTCATCTGTTGGTGCTGGAGCAGTCCTCTTCCAAAAGGTTGCTCAAGGTCGGAAGCATCCTTGTTTCTTCTTTTCTAAGACCTTCTCACCAGCAGAGAGGAATTATTCCATCGGGGACAGGGAGTTGCTAGCCATGAAGTTGGCATTCTCGGAGTGGAGACATCTCTTGGAAGGAGCTCGTTTCCAAGTCTTCACAGATCATAAAAATTTGGTGTACCTGCAGACAGCCCAGCGGTTAAATTCTCGCCAGGCCAGATGGTCCTTGTTCTTCTCCCGGTTTCATTTCACCCTCCATTTTCTTTCTGGGGAGAAGAACATTCGTGCCGATGCTCTCACTCGCTCCGTTGTGTCATCTGTGGAGGAGGAAGAGGAGCCTCGGCTTATTTTCCCCACTGAGAGCCTGAGAACTGTGGCCCCGGTTTCGCTAGACTCTGTGCCTCCGGGCAAGACTTTTGTACCATCCAGTTTGTGACCGGAGGTTCTCTCTTGGGCACACTCGTCCAGTGTGGGTGGACATTTTGGTTCCAAAAGGACATCTGAGTTACTGGCGAGGACATACTGGTGGCCACATATGGCTCGTGATGTCGCAGACTATGTTCGGGCATGTGTCTCTTGCGCCAAGAACAAGTCCCCTCGGCAATGGCCAGCTGGGTTGCTTTACTGTTGTGATTCGGTTCGTGGGCTCCCCCGGTGGTCTCTTGTGGTACTGGTGTCCTGCAAGCTTTGCCTTCAGTTCACCTGTTCCTATCAGGATGTGGGAGTATCCTATTTAACCTTGTTCCTCAGTCATTCTAATGCTGGCCATCAATGTATCCAGAGTGATTCTGTTGCATGTTCCTGCTCCCAGTTTTCTGCTCAGCTAAGTTGGACACTTTAGTCCTTAAGTCTATTTTTGTATGTTTGTCCAGTTTGCACTTATGTGAATCTCTGCAGCTGGAAGCTCTTGTTGGGCTGAAATTACCACTCCAGTGGCATGAGTTGTCACATGAGTTAAGGTAATTTCAGGATGGTGTTTTGAAGGGTTTTGCAGCTGACCGCGAAGTCCTCTGTTGTATCTTTCTGCTATTTAGTTAGCGGGCCTCTCTGTGCTAAATCTGCTTTCATACTACGTGTGTCTTTTCATCTGCTCTCACCGTTATTATATGTGGGGGGCTGCTATCTCCTGTGGGGACATTCTCTGGAGGCAAGCCAGGACTGTGTTTTCTTCTACCAGGGGTAGTTAGTTCTCCGGCTGGCGCGCGGCATCTAGAGACAACGCAGGTATGCCCCCTGGCTACTTCTAGTGTGGTGTGTAGGTTTAGCATCGCGGTCAGCTCTAGTTTCCATCACCCGAGAGCTTGTCCGTTTATTCTATGCTTCTGAGGTTTCCTTGACATTGGAAACCATAACAGTATGGCCAGCCCGAATGTTTAATCTATAGGCTGAAGCAGGAGAGAAAAGGAACTGTGTGAAACCTTTTTTTTTTTTTTTTTTTCCTTCCTCTGAAGTTGCACTCCAGCTCTAATTGCAGTCTCCTGTTTTCCTCTCCTCTTAACCCCTGAATGGCTCAGACTTTATCTGTTGAAATATGGATCCCCAGAGTCTGGCTACCAATTTGAATAATCTTGCCTCTAAAGTTCAGAATATACAAGATTTTTTGTTACATGCTCCTCGGTCTGAACCTAAAATTCCTATACCGGAGTTTTTTTCTGGAGATCGATCTTGTTTTCTAAATTTTAAATACAATTGTAAATTGTTTCTTTCGCTGAGATCTCATTCTGCTGGAGATCCTGCCCAGCAAGTAAAAATTGTTATTTCTTTACTGCGGGGTGACCCCCAAAATTGGGCATTTTCATTGGCACCAGGGGATCCTGCGTTGCTCAATGTGGATGCGTTTTTTCTGGCTTTGGGGTTGCTTTATGAGGAACCAAATTTGGAGATTCAGGCTGAGAAAGCCCTAATAGCCCTCTCTCAGGGGCAAGATGAAGCCGAAATATATTGCCAAAAATTTCGAAAATGGTCTGTGCTTACTCAGTGGAATGAGTGCGCTCTGGCGGCAAATTTCAGAGAAGGTCTCTCTGATGCTGTAAAAGACGTCATGGTGGGGTTTCCTGCGCCTACTGGTCTGAATGAGTCCATGACAATGGCAATTCAGATTGATCGGCGTTTACGGGAACGCAAACCTGTGCACCAGTTGGCGGTGTCTTCTGAAGAGGCACCACAGAGTATGCAATGTGATAGCTTTCTGTCCAGAAGCGAACGACAGATTTACAGGCGCAAGAATCATTTGTGCTTCTATTGTGGAAATTCTACTCATGTTATATCAGCATGCTCTAAACGAACAAAGAAAGTTGATAAATCCTCTGCTATTGGCACTTTGCAGTCCAAATTTATTTTGTCTGTAACTCTAATTTGTTCGTTATCTTCTATTGTTGCGGATGCGTATGTGGATTCTGGCGCCGCTTTGAGTCTTATGGATTGGTCCTTTGCCAGGCGCTGTGGGTTTGATCTAGAGCCTCTGGAAGTTCCTATACCTTTAAAGGGTATTGATTCTACACCATTGGCTAGTAATAAACCACAATACTGGACACAAGTGACTATGCGTATGACTCCAGACCATCAAGAGGTGATTCGCTTCCTTGTACTGTATAATCTGCATGATGTGTTGGTGCTGCAATTGCCATGGTTGCAAACTCATAACCCAGTCCTTGACTGGAAAACAATGTCTGTACTAAGCTGGGGATGTCAGGGAAATTATGGGGACACACCTTTGGTCTCCATTGCTTCATCTATTCCCTCTGAAATTCCTGAGTTTTTGTCTGATTATCGTGAGGTTTTTGAGGAATCTTCTCTTGGTTCTCTTCCTCCTCACAGAGATTGCGATTGCGCCATAGATTTGATCCCTGGCAGTAAATTTCCTAAGGGTCGTCTATTCAATCTGTCTGTACCTGAACATGCTGCCATGCGTGAGTATATTAGGGAGTCCTTGGAAAAGGGACATATTCGTCCTTCTTCGTCTCCTCTTGGAGCGGGGTTCTTTTTCGTATCTAAAAGTGATGGTTCTTTGAGACCTTGTATTGATTATAGACTCTTGAATAAGATCACAGTCAAGTATCAATATCCTTTGCCATTGCTGACGGATTTGTTTGCTCGCATTGAGGGGGCGAAGTGGTTCTCTAAGATTGATCTTCGCGGTGCGTATAATTTGGTGCGAATTAAGCAGGGGGATGAGTGGAAAACCGCATTTAATACGCCCGAGGGCCATTTTGAGTATTTGGTGATGCCTTTTGGTCTGTCAAATGCCCCTTCGGTTTTTCAGTCTTTTATGCACAATATTTTCCGTGAATATCTGGATAAATTTATGATTGTGTATTTGGACGATATCTTGATTTTTTCGGATGACTGGGAATCTCATGTTCAACAAGTTAGGAGGGTTTTTCAGGTTTTGCGGACCAATTCTCTGTTTGTTAAAGGTTCAAAGTGTGTTTTTGGGGTTCAGAAGATTTCTTTTTTGGGGTACATTTTTTCCCCCTCTTCTATTGAGATGGATCCTGTGAAGGTTCGGGCTATTTGTGACTGGACGCAACCGACTTCTCTTAAGGGCCTTCAGAAATTTTTGGGCTTTGCTAACTTTTATCGTCGATTCATAACTGGTTTTTCTAGCGTTGTCAGGCCTTTGACTGATTTGACTAAAAAGGGTGCTGATGTTGCAGATTGGTCTCCTGCTGCTGTGGAGGCCTTTCGGGAGCTTACGCGCCGTTTTTCTTCTGCTCCGGTGTTGTGCCAGCCTGATGTTTCTCTTCCTTTTCAGCTGGAAGTTGATGCTTCCGAGATCGGAGCGGGGGCGGTTTTGTCGCAGAAAAGTTCAGATTGTTCAGTAATGAGACTTTGTGCGTTCTTTTCTCGAAAATTTTCGCCCGCCGAGCGAAATTATGACGTCGGTAATCGGGAGCTTTTGGCGATGAAGTGGGCATTCGAGGAGTGGCGTCATTGGCTTGAGGGTGCTAGACATCAGGTGGTGGTCTTGACTGATCACAAAAATTTGATTTATCTTGAGTCGGCCAGACGTCTGAATCCTAGACAGGCGCGCTGGTCGTTGTTTTTCTCCCGGTTTAATTTTGTGGTTTCGTATCTGCCAGGTACTAAGAATGTGAAGGCGGATGCCCTTTCTAGGAGTTTTGAACCTGATTCCCCTGGTGATTCTAAACCTACGGGTATACTTAAGGATGGGGTGATATTGTCTGCTGTCTTCCCAGACCTGCGACGTGCTTTACAAGAGTTTCAGGCGGATCGGCCTGATCGTTGTCCGCCTGGTAGATTGTTTGTGCCGGATGAGTGGACCAATAGAGTCATCTCGGAGGTTCATTCTTCTGCGTTGGCAGGTCATCCGGGAATTTTTGGTACCAGAGATTTGGTGGCTAGGTCCTTCTGGTGGCCTTCCCTGTCTCGGGACGTGCGTACTTTTGTGCAGTCTTGCGATGTTTGTGCTCGGGCCAAGCCTTGTTGTTCTCGGGCTAGTGGGTTGTTGTTGCCCTTGCCTGTTCCTAAGAGGCCTTGGACACACATCTCTATGGATTTTATTTCTGATCTCCCTGTTTCTCAGAAGATGTCCGTCATTTGGGTGGTGTGTGACCGCTTTTCTAAGATGGTTCATTTGGTGCCCTTGCCCAAGCTGCCTTCCTCATCTGAGTTGGTGCCCCTGTTTTTTCAGAATGTGGTTCGGCTGCATGGTATTCCGGAGAATATCGTTTCCGACAGGGGATCCCAGTTTGTGTCCAGATTTTGGCGGGCGTTTTGTGCCAGGATGGGCATTGATTTGTCTTTTTCGTCTGCATTTCATCCCCAGACAAATGGCCAGACGGAACGTACTAATCAGACCTTGGAGACTTATTTGAGGTGTTTCGTGTCTGCTGATCAGGATGACTGGGTCTCCTTTTTGCCGTTGGCTGAGTTTGCCCTTAATAATCGGGCCAGTTCTGCCACTTTGGTCTCCCCTTTCTTTTGCAATTCAGGGTTCCATCCTCGTTTTTCATCTGGTCAGGTGGAGTCTTCGGATTGTCCTGGAGTGGATACCATGGTGGATAGGTTGCATCGTATTTGGGGGCAGGTGGTGGACAATTTGGAGTTGTCCCAGGAGAAGACTCAACGTTTTGCTAATCGCCATCGTCGTGTTGGTCCTCGTCTTCGTGTTGGGGACTTGGTGTGGTTGTCCTCCCGTTTTGTCCCTATGAGGGTCTCTTCTCCTAAGTTTAAGCCTCGGTTCATCGGTCCTTATAAGATTTTGGAAATTCGTAACCCTGTGTCTTTTCGTTTGGACCTCCCAGCATCCTTTGCTATCCATAATGTCTTCCATCGGTCATTATTGCGGAGGTATGAGGTACCACTTGTGCCTTCTGTTGAGCCTCCTGCTCCTGTGCTGGTTGAGGGTGAATTGGAGTACGTGGTGGAGAAAATCTTGGACTCCCGTGTTTCCAGACGGAGACTTCAATATCTGGTGAAATGGAAGGGCTACGGTCAAGAGGATAATTCTTGGGTTACAGCTTCTGATGTTCATGCTTCTGATTTGGTCCGTGCCTTTCATAGGGCTCATCCAGATCGCCCTGGTGGTTCTTGTGAGGGTTCGGTGCCCCCTCCTTAAGGGGGGGTACTGTTGTGATTCGGTTCGTGGGCTCCCCGGTGGTCTCTTGTGGTACTGGTGTCCTGCAAGCTTTGCCTTCAGTTCACCTGTTCCTATCAGGATGTGGGAGTATCCTATTTAACCTTGTTCCTCAGTCATTCTAATGCTGGCCATCAATGTATCCAGAGTGATTCTGTTGCATGTTCCTGCTCCCAGTTTTCTGCTCAGCTAAGTTGGACACTTTAGTCCTTAAGTCTATTTTTGTATGTTTGTCCAGTTTGCACTTATGTGAATCTCTGCAGCTGGAAGCTCTTGTTGGGCTGAAATTACCACTCCAGTGGCATGAGTTGTCACATGAGTTAAGGTAATTTCAGGATGGTGTTTTGAAGGGTTTTGCAGCTGACCGCGAAGTCCTCTGTTGTATCTTTCTGCTATTTAGTTAGCGGGCCTCTCTGTGCTAAATCTGCTTTCATACTACGTGTGTCTTTTCATCTGCTCTCACCGTTATTATATGTGGGGGGCTGCTATCTCCTGTGGGGACATTCTCTGGAGGCAAGCCAGGACTGTGTTTTCTTCTACCAGGGGTAGTTAGTTCTCCGGCTGGCGCGCGGCATCTAGAGACAACGCAGGTATGCCCCCTGGCTACTTCTAGTGTGGTGTGTAGGTTTAGCATCGCGGTCAGCTCTAGTTTCCATCACCCGAGAGCTTGTCCGTTTATTCTATGCTTCTGAGGTTTCCTTGCCATTGGAAACCATAACACTTTACCCTCTACCGGAGGCAGACAGGCCCTGGGAGATGGTCGGGATGGACTTTGTGGTGGGCTTACCCAAGTCTCGTAACTGCACCATTATCTGGGTGATCACCGACCATTTTTCCAAAATGGTTCATTTAGTGCCTCTTCCACGGCTACCTTCTGCAGGGCTCTGGCAGCCTTGTTCATCAAGCATATCTTTCGCTTACACGGTATGCCAGACAAGATTGTCAGTGATCGGGGTCCCCAGTTTGCATCTCGATTCTGGAGGGAGCTTTGTCGTCTACTCATTATTGAGTTAAATCTCTCCTCGGCTTATCATCCCGAGACGAATGGGTTGGTTGAGAAGGCCAATCAGACTCTGGTCACTTATTTACGACATTTTGTTTCTGCCAGGCAGGATGACTGGGCATCCTTGTTACCGTGGGCTGAGTTTGCTCTTAACAACGCTGTAGCCGACTCCACCGGTCAGACTCCTTTCCTCCTTAGTTACGGCCAACATCCGTGGGTTCCTGTGCCCATTCCCGTGTCCTCTGCTGATTTCAGGGTGGCAGACTGGGCAGTGGAGGCACGAGACATTTGGGACCGCTCTCAGGATGCTATTCGGGCCTCCAAGAAGAGAATGCGGTCCTCCGCCGATGCACATCGGCGCCCTTCCACCGACCTTTGCTCCTGGCGACTTAGTGTGACTCTCCGCTCATAACATCAGGCTGCGTGTTGAGTCCACTAAGTTTGCTCCTCGCTACTTGGGTCACTTCAAGGTCCTCGAACAGGTTAATCTTGTGGTCTACCATCTAGCCCTTCCTCCACGCCTAGGTAACACCGACAACTTTCATGTGTCCCTTCTTAAGCCCGTATACATGTCCCGGTTTTCTGAGTCATCTGCCGGGACATCGGGTTCGTCTACGGACAATTACGAGCTGAACGCTATTTTGGGGTGCAAGGTGGTTCGTGGCAAAAAATTTTATTTGGTGGACTGGAAGGGTTACGGTCCTGAGGATAGGTCCTGGGAGCCTGCTGAGCACATTCGGGCTCTGCAGGTCTTTGCAGCCTTCGAACGTAGCAAGGCCCAAGGAGGGGGGAGTCACGGGTCAAGATCCCTTAGCCGCGGCCAGCAGTTTGTCACGAAATCCACAGGGATTCCTGACCACTGCCACCAATATGTCACGGATTGGGGTGACTTTAGACCAATAGACGGCTATCACATGTGCAGGGGGCTTATCTTAGTTATCCCTCCACTGCCACAATGTGATAAAAAAAAACACACACAAGTTTATTGACCTCTTAGGTTACAGCAGGGGCTTATTTTAGGTATCCCACTGCTCTTCAATATACCATGAACTGCAGGGATTTGTGTATCCCGCTTACAGTTCCACTTAAACCTTGCAGCTCTCTGGCGCCCCCCTTTCTGTCAGGTCAGATTAGGTACTGCACCTAGGGTGATTAGTCGCCAGAAACGCTGCCTGCTATGTACTGGCTATTGGGCGCGCTGCAGCGACGCGATAACTACTCCCACTCAGGCAGGAACAATAATTATCAAGCCGCAGTCGCTGAAACAACCCCCCAAAAGCCTGCACACGGTAAGCTGCCACCAGCTCCGATTAAACGGGTCCGGAGCTAACCCAAAACAGTAGCGTAGTTTCCCTTCAAGAGACAGGGTACGTGTTTAGAGCATGGAGAGATAACTGGCATGAAATACTATACCCCACAAGGTGTAGGCAGTGCTTTATAAAAATATTTTACAAAGATGTTACAAATGAGACAATTGCAAATATGTACAAGGTAATTATGAAAATAAAAGGATTAAATGAAGAAAAAGTAACACTTACATATTCTCAGATCATTGCATTGCAGGCAACCATATGTCCCAGCTCATTGGACATGCTGAGGGCACTTCAGGGAAGGACAAGAATACTCCAATCTCCTCTCTTGGACGCCTGCCAGCACTTAAAACCTACAGTCTGTGACCTCACAGAAAGGGCTGGCTTTTCCAACCCCTCCTACTTCTTCTGCCAACTGATTTTTCCCTAACCTATATCTAATTTCTATAACTCCGCTACACAACATGTCATAGTTGTGAGAAACCCAGCATTCATCTGGGATTAACGTGGGCTTTCTAATGAGATCAAATATGTCCTATTATTTACAGAGCAATCCCTACTTCTTCACCCGATGGAGTTAGACATCTGTGTTTAGAGTGATGGGTAGATGCTTCGATGGAGATCAAGGATATGTATTTGTCATTCTCCTATCTTAAATAGTTTGCCTAATATCTCACAATAACAGAACAAAGGACTTTCAGATTCTAGAAGTTTCTAATCCAGTTAAAGCTGAGCACTTTCTACTACAGGAAATGCCGGTCGTAAATACCTTTCGTCAATAAAACTCTCTTCCCCCATGTACATTGACAAGGCAGCTCTTGGCTGAGTGAAAGGGAAGGGGGGGGGGGTTAGCCCACAGCTTGCTAGCAACAGAACTAAACTTATATGATATTTCATACCATATCGTGACAGGGGGGTAATGTTAGGGGTCAAGTTCCTGCCTCTGCACAGGGGGAATCTCAAGCCAACTCCGCTGCGGTCTCCCATTCGTCTCCTGCCGCAGTGAAGCCTGCTCAGCGGAGACGTCGGTCCCAGCGTCTCGCTCAGCCTGACTCTGTACAAAGAGTTACTGCTGCTTTCCCTGCTTCTGCCATTGAAGTCAGTGCTGGGCAGCAGTGAGCAGATGCTTCAGGGACTAAGTCCTGCATTTCTCATTCTGAGGATGCCCAGAGCAATATTTCTCAGTGGAGATCGAGAGTCACATGATCAGATACTGCAGCTTAGGCCATTGGTCCTTCAGGAAGGTCCTGTAGGTGCTCACGCTCAGTGGCAGCCTCTCATTGGTCCTTCTAGGAAGGTCCTGTACGTGCTGAAACTATTTAAGGCTCGCATGGCTGCACGCTAGTATTGTTCTAAGTTATGTACTTTGCGCCAGTGTGGTCATGTATGATTGTGTTCAGGGACCCAGCAGAAATAAGCCCCTAGAATGCTGGCACCTCCGGCTAGGAGTTTTGTGTGTGTGCATGACCACTGACTGCTCTCGTTTGGGTAGTTAGCCTGTGCCACTGTGAAGTCTAACAGGGCGCAGTGCTTTGAGTTCACGGCTACTCTGTGAAGTAACAGAGTTAGCTCATACCGCCTTAGAGTTCCGCCGTTTGCTAGCAGCAGGTTCGCCTGCACGGTGGACCCCGGGCTGCGAATGCATCTATTTTAATAAAATCTCTATATTCATTCAGTGCGTTCCGCTAGTCCTAACAGTATGGGGGCTCCGGACTTACACAAAATGTTGGTGAAGCCCCTGCACCACTGAACACCCACAGTGTTGCACCTTCAAATATCCCCTCATCCCAGCCTGTGGTCTGCAACAACGTGTCCCTCTTGCCTCCTCCAGCAGCGACCCTGGGACAGGGGTAAGGTATATTCGAATTATAAGATGCACCACCATTTTCCCAAAAAATGTTTGGGAAAAAAGTGCATCTTATAATCTGAAAAATATGGTAAGCATGTAGGTCATAGAAATTTGAATTAAATTATATCTTAATATCTGCATCCCAATGTCTTATTGAAGAGAAATCCATGTTTTTCTTAATATATCCATGAGCTGTAAAGATCTATGTGCAGGACACACATTTCCATGAGAATCTTCCAAAGCTTATTTTTCATGAAAGCAGGCATCACCAGTGTGATACATTGAAATCATATAAGGAACAAACAACAGCACCAGAGAACCAATATTTAAAAAGTTAAATATTTATTCAAAAGCAACATATAAAACACATATGGCTAAGGAGGTAAGGTAATGTGTTATGGACTGGTAATTTAGGAGCGACATGCAACTAGCTCTGGGCAGGTGGTAACTATACAGACCGCAGTTCCTGATCTCAACACAACACTAGCAGTAGCCGTGGAATGTTCCTGTCACTCCCTGGACATCTCGTCACAGCCGGAGAACTAGCTACCCCTAAAGGTAGAAAACGGAAAGCTATCTTGCCTCAGAGAAAATCCCCAAAGGATAGGACAGCCCCCCACAAATATTGGCTGTGAGAGGAGAAGGAAATAACATACGTAGTATGAAACAAGATTTAGCAAAGGACGCCAATTCTAGCTAGATAGACAGTAAGGAAAGAAACACTGTGCGGTCAGTAATAAAAACTAGAAAAAGTCCACCGCAGAGATATGCAAAAATCTCCACACCTGACTAAACGTGTGGAGGGCAAAATCTGCAGCCCAGAGCTTCCAGCTTAGCTAAATACTGATAAGCTGGATAAATGAACAAAACATAAATGTGCTGAACAATAAGTCCACAACAAGTGGACTGCAAAAGGACAAGCAAGGACTTATCTTTGCTGAATGGGTAAGAGAGTCAGGGAAATCCAAGAGCCGTGCCTCCAAGCAGGACAATTGACAACTGGCATTGATTGAGGGATAAAGGAGACTAAAATAGCCGAGCAGAAAGAAGATCAGTGGAAACAGCTGCTAATGCTAAATGCAAGAAGCAGCTATACCACTCAAAACCACAGGAGGGAGCCCAAGAGCAGAATTCACAAAAGTGCTACTTACAACCACCGGAGGGAGTGCAAGAGCGGAATTCACAACAGTACCCCCCCTTGAGGAGGGGTCACCGAACCCTCACCAGAGCCCCCAGGCCGATCAGGACGAGCCAAGGGAAAAGCACGAACCAAATCGGCGGCATGGACATCGGAGGCAACCACCCAAGAATTATCCTCCTGGCCATAACCCTTCCACTTGACAAGATACTGAAGCCTCCGCCTCGAAAAACGAGAATCCAAAATTTTTTCAGCCACGTATTCCAACTCCCCCTCAACCAACACCGGGGCAGGAGGATCAACAGAGGGAACCACAGGTACCACATATCTCCGCAACAGCGATCTATGGAAAACATTGTGGATGGCAAAAGAGGCTGGAAGGGCCAAACGAAAAGACACTGGATTGATAATCTCAGAAATCTTATAAGGACCAATAAACCGAGGCTTGAACTTAGGGGAAGAAACCTTCATAGGAACAGGACAAGAAGATAACCAGACTAAATCCCCCACACAAAGCCGAGGACCAACACACCGACGGCGGTTAGCAAAACGCTGAGCCTTTTCCTGAGACAACGTCAAATTGTCTACCACATGAGTCCAAATCTGCTGTAACCTGTCCATCACGGAATCAACACCAGGACAATCAGAAGGCTCAATTTGCCCTGAAGAAAAACGAGGATGGAAACCAAAATTACAAAAAAAAGGCGAAACCAAAGTAGCCGAACTGGCCCGATTATTAAGGGCAAACTCGGCCAACGGCAAGAAAGCCACCCAATCATCCTGATCAGCAGACACAAAGCATCTCAAATAGGTTTCCAAGGTTTGATTAGTTTGCTCAGTTTGGCCATTTGTCTGAGGATGGAACGCTGAAGAAAAAGACAAATTAATGCCCATCCTAGCACAAAAGGACCGCCAAAACCTGGAAACAAACTGGGAACCTCTGTCAGACACAATATTCTCCGGAATGCCATGCAAACGAACCACATGCTGAAAAAAACAATGGAACCAAATCAGAGGAGGAAGGCAATTTAGGCAAAGGTACCAAATGGACCATTTTAGAGAACCGGTCACAAACCACCCAGATAACAGACATCCTCTGAGACACAGGAAGATCCGAAATAAAATCCATGGAAATATGCGTCCAGGGCCTCTCAGGGACAGGCAAAGGCAAAAGCAACCCACTAGCGCGGGAACAGCAAGGCTTAGCCCGGGCACAGGTCCCACAGGGCTGCACAAAAGAACGCACATCCTGCGACAAGGAAGGCCACCAAAAGGACCTAGCAACCAAATCTCTGGTACCAAAAATCCCAGGATGACCGGCCAACACAGAACAATGGACCTCAGAAATTACCTTACTTGTCCATCTATCAGGAACAAACAGCTTCCCCACAGGACAGCGGTCTGGTTTATCAGCCTGAAATTCCTGAAGCACCCGCCGTAAATCAGGAGAGATAGCAGAAAGAATCACCCCTTCCCTAAGAATGCCAACCGGCTCAAGAACTCCAGGAGAATCAGGCAAAAAACTCCTAGAGAGGGCATTTGCCTTAACATTCTTAGATCCCGGAATATATGAGACCACAAAATCAAAACGGGAGAAAAACAGAGACCATCGAGCCTGTCTAGGGTTCAGCCGCTTGGCCGACTCGAGGTAAATCAGATTCTTATGATCGGTCAACACCACAACGCGATGCTTGGCTCCCTCAAGCCAATGTCGCCACTCCTCAAATGCCCACTTCATCGCCAACAACTCCCGATTGCCGACATCATAATTGCGTTCTGCAGGCGAAAACTTTTGGGAAAAGAAGGCACATGGTTTCATCAAGGAACCATCAGAGTTCCTATGTGACAAAACGGCCCCTGCCCCAATCTCAGAAGCGTCAACCTCAACCTGAAAAGGAAGAGACACATCAGGCTGACACAAGACCGGGGCAGAAGTAAATAGGTGCTTAAGCTCCTGAAAGGCCTCCAGAGCCTCAGAGGACCAATTTGCCTCATCAGCGCCCTTCTTCGTCAAATCGGTCAGGGGTTTAACCACACTAGAGAAGTTGGCAATGAAACGGCGATAAAAATTAGCAAAGCCCAAAAATTTCTGAAGGCTCTTCACAGATGTGGGTTGAACCCAGTCATGAATGGCTTGGACCTTAACAGGATCCATTTCTATAGACGAAGGAGAAAAAATAAACCCCAAAAAAGAGACCTTCTGGACCCCAAATAGGCACTTAGACCCCTTCACAAATAGAGCATTATCACGATGGATCTGGAATACCATCCTGACCTGCTTCACGTGAGACTCCCAATCATTGGAAAAAATCAAAATATCATCCAAATACACAATCAAGAATTTATCAAGATAATTGCGAAAAATATCATGCATGAAGGACTGAAATATAGAAGGAGCATTAGAAAGCCCGAAAGGCATCACCAGGTATTCAAAGTGGCCTTCGGGCGTATTAAATGCAGTTTTCCATTCGTCACCCTTTTTAATACGAACAAGATTATACGCCCCTCGAAGGTCAATCTTGGTAAACCAACTAGCCCCCTTAATCCGAGCAAACAAATCAGAGAGCTAAGGTAAAGGGTATTGGAATTTGACCGTGATCTTATTAAGAAGGCGATAATCAATACAGGGTCTCAAGGAGCCATCCTTCTTGGCAACAAAAAATAATCCTGCTCCCAATGGTGACGAAGACGGCCGAATATGCCCCTTCTCTAAAGACTCTTTAACATAGCTCCGCATAGTGGCATGCTCTGGCACAGACAGATTGAAGAGTCGGCCCTTAGGGAACTTACAGCCAGGAACCAAGTCGATAGCACAATCACAGTCCCTATGAGGAGGAAGAGAACTGGACTTGGGCTCATCGAATACATTCTGGAAATCTGACAAAAATTCAGGAACATCAGAAGAGGGGGAAGAGGAAATTGACATTAAAGGAACGTCACTATGTACCCCTTGACAACCCCAACTAGTCACAGACATCGATTTCCAATCCAACACTGGATTGTGTACTTGTAACCATGGAAAACCCAGTACAACAACATCATGTAAATTATGCAACACCAGAAAACGACAATCTTCCTGATGTGCTGGAGCCATGCACATAGTCAGCTGAGTCCAATGCTGAGGTTTATTCTTGGCCAACGGTGTAGCATCAATACCCCTCAAAGGAATAGGGCTCCGCAAAGGCTGCAAAGAAAAACCACAGCGCCTGGCGAAGTCTAAGTCCATTAAGTTCAGGGCAGCGCCTGAATCCACAAATGCCATGAAAGAGAAAGATGACAATGAGCAAATCAGGGTCACAGACAGGAGAAACTTAGGCTGTACAGTACTAATGGTAACAGATCTAGCGACCCTCTTAATACGATTAGGGCAATCAGAAATAGTATGAGCAGGATCACCACAGTAAAAACACAGCCCATTCTGATGTCTGTATCCCCTCTGTTCCGCTCTAGTCAGAATCCTATCACATTGCATAGGCTCAGGACTCTGTTCAGAGGACGCTGCCATATGGTGCACCACTTTGCGCTCGCGCAGGCGCCGATCAATCTGAATGGCTAGGGACATAGATTCGCTCAAACCAACAGGCGTGGGGAACCCCACCATAACATCTTTAAGAGCTTCTGAAAGACCCTTTCGGAAAATTGCTGCCAGAGCATACTCATTCCATTTAGTGAGCACAGACCATTTTCTAAATTTCTGGCAGTACAATTCTGCCGCTTCCTGACCCTGACACAGGGCCAAAAGTGTTTTCTCAGCATGCTCTACAGAGTTAGGTTCGTCATACAATAATCCGAGCGATTGAAAAAATGCATCTACACTAAGCAATGCTGGATCCCCTGAGTCAAGGGAGAATGCCCAGTCCTGAGGGTCACCACGCAGCAGAGAAATAACTATTTTAACTTGCTGAGTGGGGTCACCAGAGGAACGGGGTTTCAGAGCAAAAAACAATTTGCAATTATTTTTAAAGTTCAAAAACTTAGATCTATCCCCGTAAAACAAATCTGGAGTAGGAATTCTAGGCTCTAAGGCTGGAGTCTGAACAACATAATCTTGGATACTCTGAACTCTTGCAGCAAGCTGATCCACACGAGAAAACAAACCCTGAACATCCATGTCCGCGCCCAAATCCACCCAGAGATTAAGAGGAAGGAAAAAGACAAAACAGACTAAAGAAAAAAAAATGGCTCAGAACTCTTTTTCTTTTCCTTCTTTTGAGATGCATTCAACTCATTTTTGGCCAGTTGTACTGTTATGGACTGGTAATTTAGGAGCGACATGTGACTAGCTCTGGGCAGGTGGTAACTATACAGACCACAGTTCCTGATCTTAACACAACACTAGCAGTAGCCGTGGAATGTTCCTGTCACTCCCTGGACATCTCGTCACAGCTGGAGAACTAGCTACCCCTAAAGGTAGAAAACGGAAAGCTATCTTGCCTCAGAGAAAATCCCCAAAGGATAGGACAGCCCCCCACAAATATTGGCTGTGAGAGGAGAAGGAAATGACATACGTAGTATGAAACAAGATTTAGCAAAGGAGGCCAATTCTAGCTAGATAGACAGTAAGGAAAGAAACACTGTGCGGTCAGTAATAAAAACTAGAAAAAGTCCACCGCAGAGATATGCAAAAATCTCCACACCTGACTAAACGTGTGGAGGGCAAAATCTGCAGCCCAGAGCTTCCAGCTTAGCTAAATACTGATAAGCTGGACAAATGAACAAAACATAAATGTGCTGAACAATAAGTCCACAACAAGTGGACTGCAAAAGGACAAGCAAGGACTTATCTTTGCTGAACGGGTAAGAGAGTCAGGGAAATCCAAGAGATGTGCCTCCAAGCAGGACAATTGACAACTGGCATTGATTGAGGGATAAAGGAGACTAAAATAGCCGAGCAGAAAGAAGATCAGTGGAAACAGCTGCTAATGCTAAATGCAAGAAGCAGCTATACCACTCAAAACCACAGGAGGGAGCCCAAGAGCAGAATTCACAAAAGTGCTACTTTTAACCACCGGAGGGAGCCCAAGAGCGGAATTCACAACAGTAATGACAGTAACAATCCAGAATGTTGAACTGCATCAGAAAAAGGCAACAAGCAGGCAGAGTTAGCAGATTGAGTATTGCTGAAAAGTGCATG
This sequence comes from Ranitomeya variabilis, assembly GCF_051348905.1. Taxonomy (NCBI): domain Eukaryota; kingdom Metazoa; phylum Chordata; class Amphibia; order Anura; family Dendrobatidae; genus Ranitomeya; species Ranitomeya variabilis. The sequence continues at coordinate 262,489,790 of NC_135237.1, read as the reverse complement.
TGCATGTGCAACCAAGTGTTCCCATATAAAGTAAAACAAACATTTGTATGCAAAACAGAAACAGGCATAAACAGATGATGATAAAGTCATAACAATGCTGTTTGCAGTGTTAGGAAAAAACAATGAGCAAAAAAGATAGGGTATGTAATAGGTGCCTGATGTTACCTTGAGGTATATGGGACACTTGGTTGCACATGAACATGCACTTTTGAGCAATACACAATGCTTGTTGCCTGTTTCTGTGGCGGTTCCACAATCTGGATTGTTACTGTCATTACCTTCCCTCCTCAGCCATATGTGTTTTATATGTTGTTTTTGTTTAAAGATTTAACTTTTTAAATATTCATTCTCTTGTTTGTTCCTTATATGATTTCCATTGTTTCTGCACTGAACCTATTGCAGTAATCCTTTCACCCCTATGTATTGGTCACTAGACTGTACATTCACTGTGGGTGCTAGCCTGTACAGAATTTATACCAGTGTGATACATGTAGATCAAAAGAGCAGACTGTCAGTCATTACATGTCCTTTACTGGTAATGTCTCCTTTAATTTCAAATAAGTTCTGGAGACAGGTTCTCCGAAAGATCTATGCCCTGCCCTTAGATCTTAACAGCTCATTTACATATCCAGAAGATAGTGGATTTCTGTGGAATTAGACATCAGATATCAAGACAATATTTTTTTCAACATCCTATAAACTACATGCCCATATAGACAACTTAGGAGGGTTGGTCCTACAGACAGCCTTCCTTTAAAGTGTAACTCCAATTATGAACGTGTTGAAAGCTGAAAACTAAAAGTGAGAGGTGATGCATGAAGACAACAGGGGTGCTGAGGCTCGCACCAGTTATTGGAATGTCTCAAGTTCAGCATCTGACAAGTGGCTACATTTTATGCACATTTCAGTCAGCAATCATGAGTGCATATACTTTAGCACATGGCCACTGTTTCAGCCATATGTGCCATACGTGCCATATTTCATACAATGTAGTTAATATATTAGTGCTGCAGAAACACAATTTTTCAATTTCATTAGAATACTAATGCTATAATTCATTGGTGGGGAAGAACTTGCATGCTTGTGCAGTTCATAATCCTGAGATATGCATATGTCACTACTACATAAAATCGCCCATGATTAGTTGGTCTGGGGTCCAGTGGTAAACAGAGACTGAAGAGGGCACCTATGCAAGAACAGCACATGTGCCCCTTTATATGTCTGTGACAGAAGCTGGTTGCTGCTTTGGTGGTAGAAGTGGGCACCTTTAGGGTATGTGTCCAAGTTCAGGATTGCATCAGGATTTGGTCAGGATTTTTCATCAGTATTTGTAAGCCAAAACCAGGAGTGGAACAATTAGAGGAAAAGTATAATAGAAACATATGCACCACTTTTGCATTTATCACCCACTCCTGGTTTTGGCTTACAAATACTGATGAAAAATCCTGAACAAATCCTGATGCAATCCTGAACGTGGACACATACCCTCAATCTCTTGGGCCCCTGCATTGCAGCACAGGTGGTACCACTAGTATGTCCGTTTCAGTTGGGTTCACATGAATCACTTAAATCAGGCTCCAGTTTTGGAGCTTGATTAAACTTAATATATCACAATTGATGATAAAGATATTGAAAAAGTGTATCAGTAACATAGTTTCATAGTTATATACAGTAGGTTGAAAAAGACATAGGTCCATCAAGTTCAACCTTTCTCAGCCATCATGCTTTTTCATAATTTTCTGCATTGTTCCCTCTGATTCAAGGTCAAATTAGAAAACATCAAATGTTCTGATCTGGAAACAATCCAGCACAGCACTATCCAGCACAACATTTAATGCACAGGTCACGAGGGAAAAATCCTATTGCAAACAATCTGATCATTTGTTCCATCAGGAAATACTTCAATGCAGTTTCGTATTTACTGAATCTGTGTATATGTGTAGTTGTAATATGTAATGTTATGTGAGTGTGTTAAAATTGCCATCTACTGCTGTCTGCTCTGTTATCCAGAGCCACTCTTCTCCTCTTCTTTAGTGACGACACCACTCTATATGACAGAGGTGTATCTAGGGTTTCTGGCACGCGGGGTAAAAATTCATTTTGGTGCCCCCCCCAACCAAGGACATATGCGATTTTCACACTTAGTCATGTACCGACGAGCTCCTCTCCCTAATGCGCTCAATGATCAGTGAAAAACAGAGAAGCAGAAGAGAAGCTCGTTGTCACAGGACCATAAGTGTGAAAATCGCATATGAGTGAAGTGTCCATGTGACGAATACTGGAACCTCCAGAGCTGAATCCAGACATCGCAGCTTCTGAATTCTCACAACGCATGCATTGCACACTTTTAGGATTCTCCCTTGCCGGTGGACTGTCATGTCAGCACAAGCATGTGATTTGTATACTTCTGACTAGTGTTGAGCGATACCGTCCGATACTTGAAAGTATCGGTATCGGATAGTATCGGCCGATGCCCGAAAAGTATCGGATATCGCCGATACCGATACCCGATACCAATAGAAGTCAATGGGACACCAAGTATCGGAAGGTATCCTGATGGTTCCCAGGGTCTGAAGGAGAGGAAACTCCCCTTCAGGCCCTGGGATCCATATTAATGTGTAAAATAAAGAATAAAAATAAAAAATATTGATATACTCACCCTCTGACGCGCCCTGGTTGTAACCGCCAGCCTCCGTTCATAAGAAAGAGCGCTTGAAAGTCCTTAGATGACGTCGCGGCCTGTGATTGGTCGCGGAGCAGTCACGTGACCGCAACACGACCAATCACAGGCCGCAATGTCATCTAAGGACTTTCAAGCGCTTGAAAGACCTTAGATGACGTCACGGCTTGTGATTGGTCGAGTTGCGGTCACGTGACCGCTCCGCTACCAATCACAGGCCGCGACGTCATCTAAGGACTTTCAAGCGCTCATTCTTATGAACGGAGGCTGGCGGTTACATCGGTAAGGTCCAGGCTGCGTCGGAGAGGTGAGTATATCAATATTTTTTATTTTTATTCTTTATTTTACACATTAATATCGATCCCTATACCGATTCCCGATATCACAAAAGTATCGGATCTCGGTATCGGAATTCCGATACAGCAAATATCGGCCGATACCCGATACTTGCGGTATCGGAATGCTCAACACTACTTCTGACCACATTCTGACTAGACATTCCCGGCCTCGCTCAGTTCATTATCATTGAGTGGGGCCACACATGTCTAGTCAGCATGTGACCGCATGTATGTAAATCGCCGGCACGAGAGAATCCTGACAGCGTGCAGTGACTCAGAAGTCTGCAGTCACAAAGAATGACTGCAGACTCAATACAAACCTGGACATCCCCTTTAATGCTCCTAGCATAAATAAAAACATGAGTTAGTCAGTATCACGAATAACATTTACATCCAGGTACGTCTCTGGAGCCGTTCTCCTTCTTTTCTTCATCTTGTCCAGATCCCATGATGCGTTTTCTCATCCACAGCTCGTCGCTGCAGACTTCCATATTCTCTGCTCTTTTGCAGAAAATCTCCACATGATGCCCTTAAAGATACAAGTGTCATTAAAGTGCTCCTGAATAAAAAAATTGCCCCATTCCCAAATTCTCCCCACACATAATAAATCCCCCTATCCCCACTCAAATTGTCCACACACATGTTATTGTCCTCTACCCCACCCCATCATTGCTCTCTTCACCACCTCCATCATTACCTTCTCTGTCACGCCCATCATTGCCCATTTCACCACCTCCAGCATTTCCTCCCCCCAATCCCATCATTGCCCATTCAACCACTTCCATCATTTCCTCCTCCTCCACCATCCCCATCATTGCTCTCTCCCGTCAGCCCCATCATTGCCCTCCAATGCCTGCCACAGCCACCCTGCAGGAGCCCCCCTCCACCTCCGCACATGTTGGGAGCTGGCGCTCTGCAGCTGCTCTGTGCCGGTTGTCAGCTTGACAGTCGGCATAGAGAACAGCTGACTCCCTGACCGGGAGCGGCAAAATGCAGCCGCCGGGGGAGACACTGCGGACCGCCACATTAGGCGGTCCGACTGCGCCCCCCTACCGGCTATGCCTGGGTCACATGCCCGCCTGCCCCCCTAGATACGCCACTGCTACATGACCTTGGCTTTTACAGTGTAAGCCTATGGAGCTTCAGAGTGAGGTTCCATAGACTTACAATGTAAAAAACTAAAGGATAAAGTGAGCCCGATAGTCTGATGAATAGTGTTGTCACTGAAAGGAGGAGCAAATTTGTGCAGGATGGCAGAGAAGGTGGTGGACGTACAGACTACACTCCATGCACATATACCACAATCCAAATTAGTATGCAAATGTTATTAGCATTTGATTTTGCAAAATAGTTGGAGCAAATTAGTCTGTATAATGTTCAAACCATCAACCATCAAATTTTATTGGACAAACCTCCCAATGGTAACAGTATTTTTTTCAAAAATAGAAAACTGAAAATCCACTGTACCACATTATTATGCACAACAGATTATCCAAACATTTTAGAGATCATAAAGAGCTAAAAATTGTAATTTGTTAAATTTGCAACATTAAGAAGTCACATTTACTGAAATCATCATCACCTTCACAATTCTTGCATCACTTAGACTTGTGAGTTTTTTGCTTGTTTCTACTTGAATTTCTTTGCAGGATGGCAGAATAGACTCCCAGAGCTGCTGTTTTAATGTGACCTGCCCCCCACCCTCATAGATCTTTTTATTGAGGATACTCCAAATGTTCTCAATGGTGTTGAGATCAGGGAAGAATGGTGGCCACACTATGAGTTTCCCTAATTTTATGCCAACAGCAGCCAATGACATAAAAACATTATTTGCAGCATGAGATGCTGCATTGTTATGCATGAGAATGATTTTGCTATGGATGGCATGGTTCTACTTTTTGCACCATGGACTTGGTCAGGGCTCCGTTTGCATTTATTACTGCATCATTGCGGAGTGGCATGGAGGCAATCAGCCTATGGCACTGCTGAGATGTTATGGAAGCCCAGGTTGCTTTGATAGCAGCCTTCACCTTGTCTGCATTGTGGGGTCTGGTGTCTCTCATCTTCCTCTTGACAATGCCCTATAGATTCTCTATTAGGTTAAGGTCAGACAAGTTTGCTGGCCAATAAAGCACCGTGATACTGTTGTTTTTAAACCAGAAATTGGTACTTTTGGCAGTGTGGACAGGTGCCAAGTCCTGCTGGAAAATGTAATTTCCATCTCTAAAAAGATTGTCGGCAGAGGGAAGCATGAAATGCACTAAAATTTCCTGGTAGATGGCTGTGCTGACTTTAGTCTTGATAAAACACAGTGGACCTAAACCAGCAGAGGACATGGCTCCCCAAACCATCATTGATTGTGGATATTTCACACTAGACCTTGAAAATCAAAGTCCCAGAGTCTGGAGGAAGAGTGAAGAGACAGACAATCCAAGTTGCTTGAGGTCTAGTGTGAAATTTCCATAATCAGTGATGGTTTGGGGAACCATATTATCTGCTGGTGTAGGTCCACTGTGTTTTATCAAGACCAAAGTCAGCGCAGGCGTCTATCAGGAAATTTTAGTGCTCTTCATGCTTCCCTCTGCCGACAAGCTTTTGAAGATGGAAATTTCATTCTCCAGCAGGACTTGGCACCTGTCCACACTGCCAAAAGTAGATTATTTGTAGATTATATTTTTACATATTGGATGGACTGGTATGGTGCTGAGAGTGATCTGGATTTGCCCATTGGACTGGACCCTGCAATTTGCCTGCAGCACAGGACATAAATAAAACACTTTTTCAGGGGTATGAAAAGGCTCTGAGCTTCTGGAACCCCATTACACGCTTTAAACTATTAAACTATTATCATTATCTTTTAAGGCAGATATCCCTGACCTATAGCTCAGGAGCTATACCTAGCTTGCAGGACCATGATTTGAGGCTTGCAGCTGACTGCCAGCTTAGTGCATTAGCACCAGGTCTAGTGTGAGCAGGTAGGAAGATGTAGTTATGGGTCGGAGGCAGAACAAGTTAATTAGCGTGGGGTTTAATTTAACAGGTATACTCCTCACAGAGAGAAAACAGATAAAACAGTATAAAGGAACACAGGGGATGTAACTCAGGGGAAGCGGGTGTGAAGCATAGGGTAGGAAGTTCAAGGATAGCAAACTTATCAGTCTGACAACTTCAGAATGTGGTTAGTTCAGGATGTGAATGTTGGCGTCAAAGCAGTGGCGCATAAGAGGTCCAATATGGTCCTGGAAAAGATGGTGTCCTGGATCCTGGCAGCGGCGGTGATTCCTCGTGGTCCAGTGTAGTCCTGGAAAATATGACATCTTGGTTCCTGGTGGCGACGGTGGTTCCTTGTGGTCCAGTCGGTGATCGATATGCCAGGAAACAATGAGGCAGACAGAGCACAGTCTTTCCCCCTGTCAGTGTACAGAACCAACGAGCAACTCGATTCAAGTACAAAGGGAAACCACTCACATCGGGTGTCCAAATTCTCCCATCGGTGCATGCGCAGGCTTATGTCCTGACTGGGCGTCCTATTACTCATGGTCAGCGATGTCAGCGGGGACCAAGTACATTGTTTTCAGCGTTCTCTCTTAACAGCTTTTAGCCTCTGCTGGTTTTTGCCCGCTCTGGCAGTTGACCCCCCGCAAAAGCTCTGACACTACCCTCCTCCGCAATGCACGTTCCCACTGCAGCTAACTGATTTGTCGGCCCTTTATCTTAGCCACACCCCCTACTCCTAGGTGCAGAGGTTGGTCTGGGGCTTTAAGCTTTCCCCCGTGAAACCTGGGTGACAGCGCTGACAGTTCCAGATCCGTCAGGGAGTAGATAGGCCTGGTCCGGGTCTTCTCCTTACACTAGAAAACAGCTAGAAAGGGCAGGTCTTCATATGGTGTATTTTATGAGCAGCCTCAAACAGAAGAGAAGATCTGGATGTATATATACTGGCCTTGCAGTTAGAGAGATAAATTAAGTTTAAACTGGACATAGGATGACACTGCCTGATAGACGAGTGCTTGAATCTGAATCAGTTAGAGTGGCAAAAGTGCTTGATGCATAAATATCAAATGAAGATAAAGTGTTAGTCCTTGGATGTACATATTCTGTCTTAGTTTTCAACCAAAGCGAAAAATAGCACCAACAACCAAGAGTAAAAGTTAATAAATTTTATTGATATCACAAGGAAAAACAAGAAAGAACAATTAAAATAGAGTATGACAGGAAAATGACAAGGGATCACTCAAAAAAGGATGGCAGAGAGGTTATCCACAGGCGCACATATAATATAGTCCACTGGTGCAAAGATAGTAAGTCCGCAGAAAAGAGCAAAATCTGTATTCCTAACAAAGTGCACATATATAGAGTAATAGAGGTATCAAAAAAGAGTCTCAAGCGGATACAAGTTGTAAATTGCACACAGCCCAAAGAGGTGAATAGATGGTAAATATAGCGCCTGATTACCTGTGGGACCACGCTGCCAGCCACCCCAACGCGCGTTTCGGCAATGTGCCTTCTTCTGGGGGCATGGCATCATGGGATATAGAGGTCATTATAACCAGTGCTGCGTCCAATCAAAAAGGTACGATCCTAATAGCGGCGCATGCGCAGTCGGTCTGCTTCCCGGAGCCGGGACAACACCGAGGGCGTCACACGAGGAGGAGAACCGCGTCACCAGGGCCACCCACATGCAAAGCACATGACCAGCCTCAGCAACGCAGACTCCCCCAAGCAAACAGACGCCATCAATGTTACCCAGCAACGGAGCGCCGGCGCGCATGCGCTCAGGATCAGTAAGTATAGATAGAGGAAATAACATACTGAAAAATGTATGAAAAATGTAAGTAAAAACGGACTAATAGGGAACCCAAATATATTCATGACAGACTGGGTGTAAATAGTGCACTGTGACATGAAATTTGTGAACATACAAGTAGTGCCACAACAAAACAAGTAATATAAATAATGTACAACATGCAATATATTAACAAAAAAAAATGAACAGTGTACATAATATGAAAGATAATAAATATTATTCAAAAAATATATCTTAAAATAGATAAAGTGCAATATCATATAAAACACAATCTGATGAAGATTAATATCCGAAGTAGATAAAGTGCCGTGTCGCATAAAAGACAATCTGATGAAGATTGATAAAGGTGATAAACCTTGAAAGATTCCAGAAATAGTCCATAGTACCTATAAAAACAGACGGAGACACGAAGAACCTAAAAAGATATATAAAATACAGAGATATTAATATACATAAATTAAAAACAATGCCAATTAAAAAAGCAGGAGTAATGAAGTCAGAGGAATGGGGCAAAGCTAATTACCTCATTTAGACCATGGGGTTGCAATGTCTTGAGCTTCCATATCCAGCGGGATTCCTTCTGCGCCAAACGGCGACTTAAATCACCGCCACGTAGATCAATTATCAGGCGATCGATTCCCTTGATTCTGAACCCAGTGGGATCACAAGAATGATATGCCTTGAAATGTCTGGGAATAGTCTTAAGGTTATCCACATCATCCTCTTCCGCAGCTGCTAAAATGTCACGGACATGTTCACGAGCCCTAAGTTTTAAGGCCCGGGTTGTGAGTCCAATGTATATTTTATTACACGGACAAGTCCCATGGTAAACTACCATAGTAGTGAGGCAGTTGATTGTTTGAGTAATAGAAAACTCACGGCCATCCGATGATAAAAAAATGGGTTGCATGTTCAATGTTTGGACAAGCTATACAACTGCCGCAGGGTTTACACCCCCACCGGGGACGGTCAACTCTTGGTATATTTGGAAAAATTGGGCGGGGATTAACAGGTGGCATATAGCTCCTTACCAGATGATCACCCAGATTTCTGGATCTACAGGCCGTAACAGACGGGCAAGGAGGCAAATACTGTTTCAAAACAGGGTCCGCAAGCAAAATCGGCCAGTGTTTAGCCAAAATATCTGACATCTCTCTCCACCTAGAGTGGTATTGAGTAACCAGTCTCACCTGATTGGTAGCTCTGGTTCGTTGAGATGAAAAAAGAAGTTGGTGACGGTCAGAGTGCTTGGCCCTGTTGTATGCCTTCTTAACACTCCTTTTGCTATATCCACGATCCAAAAAGCGTTTTTTCAAGTCATCAGCCTGTGTGTCAAAGGTTTCTTCGGAGGAACAGATTCTTCTCAAACGGAGGAATTGGCCGGTAGGAACGGCTCCAATCACATGGGATGGGTGGGAAGAAGAGGCGTGTAAAACCGCATTAACGGCTGTCTCCTTGCGGAAAACACTGGTCATCAGTAGGCCATCCACCCCTCTCTCCACCAGGACGTCTAGAAAATCAATACGAGAAAAGTATGACTTATATGTTAGATGTATGTTCAAATTGTTGTTATTGAGTTCATGAACAAATGACTGTAACTCAGAAGGTGTACCACGCCAGATCAAAAATATATATAAAAATATAAAAATATATATTCTGTCTTAGTGTTATTTCTATGGGCAAGCTTTGGATGTTGTTATACCAATAATGTAGGTTCTGGGTGTCATTTTTGTGGGAGGAGGGGGTTCTCTGGATGTGGCTTGCAACACTCTTTCGGAGCTGAATGTGACTCTCAAGGCAGGAAATGTTTGAGAAACACTGTTTTAAGGTATGAAACTGGTGACAGGCTCCCTTTAAATGCTAGATGGAAACTATGATGCAATGCTGGATATATAGAGTGACATGTATAACTTATGGTACCCTGGTCAAAATTACTGTTATTGTGAACAGTTAAGCAAGTTGAAGATGAACTGATCTCTCGAAGGCCTAAAGTTAAGGATGACACATTTCCTTTGTATTTTACGCAAAAAAGAATACATGTTTTCGTATTTTACATTTGAAATATTATAAAAAGGAAAATGGGCTGAGGAAAAAAATGTAGCACCCTGCATTGTTAGAACCTAGTAGCACCTTTTTTTTAACAAGTATCACAGCTTCCTTATTACTTTTTGTGGACAGACAAAAATTTAAATTTTTGTTAGAGAGATTTTCATCCATTTTTCCTTGGAAAATTATTCCATATCTGTGAGATTCCTGGGTCCTCTTGAATGCACTGCTATTTTGAGGTCTAGCTAGAGATTTTCAATGATGCTCCGATCAGAGGACTGTCAGGGCCATTATAAAAACCTTCAGCTTGTGCCTTTTGAGGTAGTCTATTGTGGATTTCGATGTGCGTTTAGTATCTCATTTTCCATTTCTAGAAGCCATCCGCTTTTCAATTTTAGCTTTTTTACAGAGAGAGTTGTGTTTGCATCAAAAATTTGCTGAAATTTCATTGAATCCATTCTTACCTAGACCCGTGAAATGTTCCCCGTGCCATGGGCTGCAATACAATTCCAAAACACGATTGATCTACACACATGCTTAATGGCTAGCGAGATGATCTTTTCCTGAAATTCTGTGCCCTTTTTCTCAACACATACCTCACATGATTGTGGCCAAGGAGTTCTATTTTAACTTCATCGGTCCACAGGACTTGTTTCCAAATGCATCATGCTTGTTTTTGGTGTTCTTTTGCATATTTCTGATGCTGAGTTTTATAGTGAGGATGCAGGAGAGGTTTTGATGACTCTTCCATGAAGACCATATTTGTGCAGGTGTCTTTGAAGAGTAGAAAAATGTACCACGTCTCCAGAGTCTGTTAAATCTTTCTGAACGTCTTTTGCAATCCTACTAGCAGCACTCACTGAAACAATGCTTATTTTGACATCCACTGTTCCTACAAACTGCAGTTAATTTGCTATCTTCTTAAAGCCTTCTCCTGCTTTGTGGGCCAACTCCGTTTTCATTTTCAGAGTGTTAGACAGCTGATTAGCAGAATCCATGGCTGTTATTTTTTTGGCACAAGGTTCGAGGAGTCTGAGTTTTTATAAAACAAAACCCCCAATCAGAGGACAATAAAACAATCCTTATCTAAGAACTGGCCCAATATTTATGGACATAACTGTTTATCACTCATGGTAATTCTGCTTCATGTCACCTGTCTTATCCATGGTTTTTCCTTTTTTTTCCCTGTGCTATGTTGTGCATAAATATGTGATTCTTCATAATTTCTTTTAGTCTTTGCCTGATGAAGAGACCTGTGTAGTCACAAAAGCTTTGTGTGTTTACTAGTTAACATCACATTTGCCTATAATTTTGGAGTGAGTGAGTGGGCCTGTATATAGGGCTACAGATACTCATGGTGCGGTTTGGTGACATGGTATATATCACACTCAACATGTACCAGATGAAGCAAAGAAAGTTGTCTCAGAAGATTAGAAAGAAAATTATAGATAAACATGTTAAAGTTAAATGTTATAAGACCATCTCCAAGCAACTTGATGTTCTTGTGACTCCAGTTGCACATATTTTTCAGATATTTAAGATCCATGGGACTGTAGCCAACCTCAGTGGACGTGGCCATGGGAGAAAAATTTATGACGGATAATATGAATGGTAACAAAAGAGCCCAGAAAAACATCTAAACAGATTAAAGGTGAACTTCAAGCTCAAGGAACATCAATGTCAGATCGCACAATCCTTCATTGTCTGAGCCAAAGTGGACTTCATGGGAAAAAAATCATAAAAAAACAGAACTGTAATTTGCCAAACTTCATGTTGACCAGCCACAAAGCTTCTCGGAGAATGTCCTATGGACAGGTGAGACAAAAATGAAACGTTTTGGCAAGACACATCATCTCTATGTTCACAGACGGAATTATGAAGAATATCAAGAAAAGAACACTGTCCCTACGGTGAAGCATGGAGGAGGCTCTGTTATGTTCTGGGGCTGCTTTGCTGCATCTGGCACAGGGTGTCTATAATCTGTGCAGGGTACAATGAAATCTCAAGATTACCAAGGGATTCTAGAAATAAATGTGCTGCCCGGTGCTAGAAAGCTTATTCTCAGTCGCAAGTCATGGGTCTTGCAACAGGATAATGACCCAAAACACACAGCAAAACCACCCAAGAATGGTTATGAAGAAAACATTGGGCTATTCTGAAGTGGCCTTCTATGAGCCCTGACTTAAAACTATTGAGCATCTTTGGAAAGAGCTGAAACAAGCTGTCTGGAAAAGGCAACCTTCAAACACGAGATAACTGGAGCAGTTTTCTCTTGAGCAGTGGGTCAAAATACCTGTCGAGAGGTGCAGAAGTCTCATTGACAGTTACAGGAATCGTTTTTTTGCAGTGATTGCCTCAAAAGATTATGCAACAAAATATTAAGTTAAGGGTACCATCATTTTTGTCCAGGCCTATTTCATGAGTTTTATTTTTAAAAAAAATTCTGTGAAAGCATGTTGAAAAGCAATGTCTGACATTCATTTGTTCATTTTCATAGATTTTTTATTTATTATTACTTTTTTCTGTGACCATTGTGGTTTTTCTGTCATTAAACAAGTGGTACCAACAATTTTAACCACATGTGTGTGTGTGTGTATAAATATATATATATATATATATATATATATATATATATATATATATATACATTCTTCTCTTACATTTTATCATTCAATATATTTTTATTAAACAATTTGGATATTTTTAGTAACATCTGAAACATTGCATATTAAACAAAATAGACAAATACAAATTCAAACAGATCCTTTCCTCCTTTCAAATGCAATTTGGAACACTAATATGATGAACCAGCTGTGTCTGTTATTGCATGTGACATGTTTATAATTCCTAGCTGTGGAGGAAAAGAGGTTAATATCATCAAGAAATACAATGAAGAAGACATAAAAGCAAAACAGGAAGTAAAAGACATAAGTAGAAGACAGAAAGAGAGAAGAAAGAAAAGAAAGTGGACATCGGAGATCACACACCCCTGCAACCCTATTTATTTAGGGATCCAAGAACAAACACCTTACGTTAACCATGTCAGAAAATATTGTGATTCTTTGAATTGGATCCATGGGTACCATATTGCAAACCACTTGGTACATGTCTTGTCATCAAATGCCCTAATCTCCTCCATGTGCTGCAGAACATTCATCGCCTCCACCCAATCTATTTTTTTCGGTAAAACTGTAGATCTCCAGAGTCTAGGTATAATTTGACGCATTGCTATTACAAAAAATGGTAACAGATCTTTCTTGATTTTCGAAACAGCACCTGGGAAAATGGACAACAATGCTATTTCTGGAGATGCTTCCACATGAGTTTTGGTAATATGGCTATATAACTGGAATATTTCATTCCATAAGGGTCAAATCCCCGGGCAGTCCCACCACACATGTAGCATTGATCCAATTGTGGTATTGCACCTCCAGCACATATCTGAAACCACCGGGTACATCTTATGTACTTTAACAGGTGTTCTGTACCAACGCGTCAAAATTTTGTAATTTAGCTCCTGGATCCTGCAAGAAACCGACATCCCATGTGTGAGAGCAAATGATTTAGACCACATCTTATCCGTAATTTCTTTATTTAACTCCTTTTGCCACTGGATCGTACATCTGAGTTGCCTGTCTCCCATCCCCTCTGACACTATCAGACCATAAATCAGGGATACAGCGTGTGCCGGGCCCTGTGGAAGAAAGCATAGGCGCTCAAAAAAGTAGGCACATGCGGTGGCGTCCACCCCGGGACCAGGGACCTAATATAACTCTGAAGTTGAAAGTATTGTAGCCAAAATCCTGAAGCTTGTCTTCTATCACTCAAACTGTCATCCATGGATCTAACACCCTACTGATCAATCACATCTTTAATTCGTGGTATTACTTCCTGAATGACGGAAGGTATGATAGAAGTTGATCTTTGTAGCATCATAGAGCACTGGGGATTATCTATTAAAGGAGTTCAGAGGTTCAGGTATTATTGCCAACGAGAAACGTTTTGCAAAACGTCTCCAAGCAAGTACTATAGTGTATAATGTGGGAGACATATCAATCTTCTTCAAATCAATATCATGTGGTAGCCAGAACACCCCCTGGTAAAGACTCGAAGACAATTCATGTTCAATGTCCACCCACAGTTTGGATCTCCTATTATGAAAAAGATCTAATATGCAGTTACCAATAGTCGCCGCATGATATGCTCGTAGGTCTGGAAGACCCGTCCCCCCATTGTCCTTGTGTCTGACCAGTTGGGTGTGACTTAGGCAAAAGCCACCGTTGTGCCAAACAAATTTTCTCTTTTAGGGCATTAATCCTTCCAAACCATGAGAGTGGAAGATTCTGCCAAGCTTCAATCTCCTTTTCCAGACTTCGTTTAAGAGGGGGGAAATTGAGATAAAATAATTTCTGAATGTCTGCAGGAATATTAATACCCAAATATTTAATATGATGTTGACCACTGGAAAGAAAAGTCAAACTTAAGCTGATCTACTTCATGTTCAGATAGAGTGATATTGAGCAATTCTGATTTCCGGAGATTCACCTTAAAGTTGTTCAACCTGCTGAATTTGTCAAATTCTTTCAATATATATGGAAGACTGACTTTGGGAGAGGTAATATACATCAAAAGGTCGTCCGCGAATAAGGCTAACTTATGTTCTGTATGCCCTACTTGTATTCCCTTTATAGATGAATTCTGCCTAAGTGCATTTGCCAATGATTCCATAACTAAGATATAGAACTATGGAGACAACGGGCAGCCCTGTCTAGTCCCATTCCTTATGGGGAACGGGGTCAACAGGCGCCCATTTATCCTTACCCTAGCAGAAGGATCATAATATAGGGCCATAATCCAATGTCTCATTCTTTGCAGTATACCAATTGCCTCTAATGCGGCCTCCATGAAACTCCAGTTCACCCTGTCAAATGCCTTCTCGGCATCTACCGAGAGTAGGCATAACGGAATCTTCCTAATTCGGGACCTCGAGATCAGTGGCATGGTTTTTATAGTGTTGTCTCTTGCTTCTCTACCAGGTACAAACCCCACTTGTTCTCTATGAATTATGTTTGCAATATGGGGGGTTAATCTTAGAGCTATCATCTTGGAATATAGCTTAATATCGACATTGATCAAAGATATCAGGTGAAGACTAGAACATAACGAGGGGTCTTTACCTTCTTTATGTATCACTGTAATATGTGCCTGTGTGGAGTGAAATGGGAAATGGCAGGTCTGAGATATTGTGTTGAAAGCTTTCAACATTAACGGGGAGCATAATTCCTGACATGTTCTATAGAACCTAGGTGTAAACCCATCTGGTCCCGGACTTTTTCCTACTTTTAAGTTCTGGATAGCCTCTTTCATCTCCACATCAGAGAAGTCTTGTTCTAATGAGTGGGCCACCTCCTCTTGGAGAGCACTCAGAGAATAACTGTCTAAACACTCCACTACTTTCTGTTTTATGGCTGAGGTAGAAATATTACCCTGCTGGGGTAAATTATATAAACCAGCATAGTATGAATTCCTCTAAAATTTCAGATGTAGAGTGAACTAAAGTCCCAGATGAAGAATTTATATTGAGAATTGGCGTCTGACTAAGTCTAGGATGGAGCGATCTTGCCAATAAGCGTCCACATTTATCGCCAAATTCAAAATAGTTTTTATGCATCTTGTCTCTCATACATAGGGTCTTTTGTTCCAAAATAGAAAGAGCTTGTTGTCTGAGAGATGAGATTTCTGCTTTAAGTATATCATTGGAGGCAGCCTTATTGGCTGCTTCTTTGGTACCCAGCAAAACGAGAGTATCCTTTAAGGTTTGGGCCCTCTCTTTCTTGAGTCTAGAACCATAAGCTTTGAAAATTCCCCTCAATATACATTTTAGGGCTTCCCATTTAATGGGTTCCGGTGTGGGGTCATTAGAATGGTCTATTGAGAAATTGTTAACCGCCCTCTTAATGTCTGCCATACATGATTCATCTTTTAGAAGGTTGTCATTCAGTCTCCATGTGTATCCCCCATCATTTCTCTCTTCAAGTATCTCCAGTTTTCCATATACCGGGGCATGATCTGACCATACGATGGTATCTATAGAACAGCCTGGGTTACTGTCTAGCAGAGCGTGTGAGATGAATATATGATCCAACCTAGAATAGCTGTTGTGTGCCAATGAATAATAGCTATAGTCCCTGATTCCCGGATGAAGCACCTGCCACATGTCCACCAGGCCAAGAGCCAGCAGATCCTTTTTTAATTTACGCAGTGCCGGAAGCGAGATAGAGGACCTACCCGAAGACAAATCCAATGAAGGGTCCAGAGCGAGGTTGAAATCTCCTCCCAAAATGATGTTAGAGCCTTCTTCAAATTCAGTCAGCAATCGCAGGACCCCAGAACCAAAACTCACTTGACCCTGGTTCGGAAAATATACATTAGCAAACGTATATATAGAGTTCAAGAAAGTAAGCTTAAGGAAAATAAATCTCCCTTCTGGGTCTATCTTTGTGTCAGTTACCCTAGGTTGGAATGTCTTTTGGAATGCAACCGAAACCACACAGACCTTACGAGAAGGATGAGGACAGTGATACCAGACTGGTTAGAATTTAGAGACACACTTGGGTTTATTGGTGGCTAAAAAGTGAGTCTCCTGAAACATAACTACATTTATTTGTTTCTTATGAAAGCAATATAGTATTTGTCTCTGTTTCTCAGGTTTATTAAGACCCCTTGCATTATATGTGCAGAATGTTAACCCTGACATCCAAAAAGGTCGTCAGAAGAATTAGGGAAGATAAAGGAAAGATATGGAAAGGAAAAGCAGAGAGAAAAAAAGGAGTTATCGTTAGAGTAATAACCCCAGAAGGTTTCTAGTATAGACAATTGTCTAAAACAGCAATTATTCTTCAATGACTGGAAATAAATAACAAGGCACTCTGGAATAATGCTGCTGGTGGTGCTCAAGTCGGGTGTCCAACCCACACAATTAGGCAATTATTGTATTGCACATCAAGACCAAATAAATTAAATTGAATGTTTTTGGTCCGTCATAGGACCTTCATCAGAATATCTTTAGTGGATAAAGCTGGAAAAGAAACACTTTGTTATAATATCCCGGTTGAAGAAAGTGAATCCACAGTTAACAGTTTTGTGATGGATAAAATTATGGGAATAAAGGCGGCTGTATGCGGTCTGGTGATGGTAATGCCAACTGGACCTGGTGGGGCTATTCACATAACAGGAGAGGAACAGCGCTATTTGAATATGCAAAGGACTTTCAACAGGAATGGCGCTGAGTGCCTCAGTAAGTCATATGGCAAGCCCGCCCTTCAGTAGGAACGCCCAGGAGGGGGAAAGCTAATGTGACCCTGTGGGGCTGTGAAGTGGTAAGAGATGAGCAGCACTCCAGTACTTGACAGGAAACTTGCAAGGTGATGATGCTTATTACCCAGGTCCGTCATGTGGCAATACCTCCGGTGAATGAGAGGGCCCCTTGAGGAAGGCTGCTAGAAGGAATCATTTTTTTTCAAATACTGAGTGCTAAGTAATTTTTTTTGCCTAATTCTTCAATGACTGTCAATGTTCTCCTTCTCATCCTCCTCCTTGTCCTCCCTCTCCTCATCTTCAGGCCATCCATGCTGAACAGACGGGATGAAGGTGATATGGCTACTACCATCTGTAGCACAGGCAACCAGTTTCTGTTCCTCCTCCTCCACCTCTTTTTCCTTATAACCCAATCTGTGATGAGAAGAAGAGATGAGGCTAGGCTGTGTAGCATCACCCAGTGCAGTTTCTAGCTCCATCGCAACTTACTCCACCTGCAAAGTCTCTTCTTTAATTGTGAGCAGTGAGTGTTTCAGCAGACAGAGAAGCGGGATGGTGATGCTGATTATGGCATCATCACCGCTCACCATCTTGGTCCTAAAAGTTTTGAAGAACCGCACAGGTGTTAGACATCCATGCCCACTCATTAGCTCTTATGTGCGGAGGAGGACCGGAACACCGATGGGCATGGCATAGCTGGCATTCAACTGCTGTCCTCTGCTGCTCACAAAGCCTTGCCAACATATGTAATGTTGCATTCCAACTTGTCATGATATCGCACACCAGTCGGTGAGCTGAAAGTTTCAAATGCTGTCAAGGTGGCGGCAGCTGTAGCTGACTTGTGGAAATGGACACACACGTGGCGTACTTTAGCGCAGGAAGGTTTGGAGAAACCAATGATCCACTAAATTGAGCCTGTGAGCCAAGCATGGTACGTATGCGAGGTTGTCAAGATTCAGAGCCACCACTAGGTTTTGGACATTGTCACACATTACCATACTTGGTTGTAGGAACAGGGGAGAAAGCCACAGACCAGTCTGGTCTGTTAGACCTTTCAACAATTCTATGACAGTGAATAGCCACCTAAGCAAATTAGCTTCAGCAGAGCCTGTTGCCACTTTGCCTAGGCAGTGCTGCATTGCTTCCAGCTTGTGACATTTTGGAGATGGAGGCTGAGAAGGAGGTGCAGGAACTGCTGTAGAAGGTGCGGGAAACCCTGATTGAACCAGGACCCGCAAACCTTGGTGTCGTTTTCACTTGTTATATCCCAGCTTTCACAATATTCACCCAGTATGCTGTCAGAAAAATGTAAAGTCTCTGGTCACAAGGACTTGTCCACATGTCTGTGGTTAAGTGGACCTTCCCAGTAACAGTGTTGGTCAGGGCATGGCTCATACTATGGAATACATGCTTGTGTAGGGCAGGGAGGCAAACCATGAGAAATTATGGTGGCTGGGGACCGAGTACCGAGGGATGGCCATCACCATGAGGCTGCAGTAAGCATCTGTCTCCACAAGCCTAAACAGCAACAATCAGTCTGGAAATGTGGCAGTTTAGTAGCCTGTTTTTTGCCTGTGGGTGGCTGCATATTTGCAAATTGCCTTTTTTGTGTTAACTGGACTGCATTTAAAAAGCGCCAGACTCGGGAACACCTAAACTTTGGCCTGGCAACTTCACCCTTGTTTGTGCTCTGAGGAACACTTGCCCATCTTCCTGACTGTTGTTGTGCTTCAGAATCATCCCCCTGTGTGCTGCTTTTCTTCTTCTGCATGGTTGAGTCAGTAACTTCATTGCCCACCACCACATCTTCCATTTCCGCACCCTGGTCCTCCTCCTCACTTACTGATATAACAACATCACTTGTTGGCAATGGTGTATCATCATCATCCACTTCTTACGATAGTAATTTCCTTTTCCCACCGTCACCTTCTTGTGAGTGTGGCTGCACAAATATTTGGGCATCACTAAATGTGATCTCCTCATGTCCCGCTTGAAAAGGGCAGGGCGAGAGGACAAAATCTATAAATGGAAATGTGAACAGCTCTTAGGAGTGTCCAAGTGTGGGATCACTTGCCTCCAAGCACTTGGCAAGGTGGGAGGTAGGAGGATAATAGTAAAGATTATGTAGTCCAGAATCACAGCTACGGATACTGGACCATGTAGAAGACAGTGTGGTGCTGGGAAAATGACTGGAAGCATTATCTGCTATGCATTTAACAACCTCTTCACACTGGTCTGGCTTTAAAAGTGACGTTCCATGACCCCTGCAAAGTGGAACAGGAAACTAGATTGACATGATGTGTGTGTTTGTTGTGCTGTCGCAGCAGACACAATTTCACTGTGCCCATGCAGTTGGCCTCTGCTCTGACCATCAGAATCATGTCCACTATGCGGTCTTTTACCCCTTGCCTTGACAATTTCCATAACATACAGTCATGGCCAAAAGTATTCACACCCCTGAAATTCTGTCAGATAATACTCAGTTTCTTCCTGAAAATGATTGCAAACACAAATTCTTTGATATTATTATCTTCATTTAATTTGTCTTAAATGAAAAAACACAAAAGAGAATGAAGCAAAAGGCAAAACATTGATCATTTCACACAAAACTTAAAAAATGGGCCAGACAAAAGTTTTGGCACCCTCAGCCTAATACTTGGTTGCACAACCTTTAGCCAAAATAACTGCGACCAACCGCTTCTGGTAACCATCAATGAGTTTCCTACAATGCTCTGCTGGAATTTCAGACCATTCTTATTTGGCAAACTGCTCCAGGTCACTGATATTGGAAGGATGCCTTCTCCAAACTGCCATTTTTAGATCTCTCCACAGGTGTTCTATGGGATTCAGGTCTAGACTCATTGCTGGCCACCTTAGAAGTCTCCAGTGCTGTCTCTCAAACCATTTTCTAGTGCTTTTTGAAGTGTGTTTTGGGTCATTGTCCTGCTGGAAGACCCATGACCTCTGAAGGAGACCCAGCTTTCTCACACTGGGCCCTACATTATGCTGCAAAATTTGTTGGTAGTCTTCAGACTTCATAATGCCATGCACACGGTCAAGCAGTCCAGTGCCAGAGGCAGCAAAGCAACTCCAAAACATCAGGGAACCTCCGCCATGTTTGACTCTAGGGACTGTTGGGGTGGTCTGCAAGTCAGACCCTCAGGGATATTGGATGGCTGCCAAATTCGAGGATTCTCCAGAGAATGATGGACATAGACAGATGTGGTATCTGATCATTGCCATAAGCCGTTTATTGAGACATGAAGTTATATAAACTTTTGAGTAGGCGTATACATTATGTCCGAGCGCCAATCAGCTGTTTATTACTTATGAAATCATTCTTAAGATATCAGGTCTAATTCCTAATAAGGTCATCTTGCTGGCCAGGTGAGTCTGACATAAGGGGTAACTCGTTTAGCCACGCAAGAGGCTAAGGTCCTAGACCTAATCTTTATTAGGCATAACTCTCGTCAATAACATTAATCAGCAGTCAGCAGTTCTAATTAATAATCACTTTGTCAGCAGGTATGAATTAGCAAAGTCTCAAACATGTCAAGACATATTCCTAAGAGTCAAGTATATGAATTATGAGATTGAAGTAAGGTGGTCCCTGATTTCCCTATCAGTCCCCCCTTTTGAGATTAGATATGATTCTACCCCTAGCCCATAGGTGCTGTCACTGGCCTAGTGCCAATGTCGGACTTTCTTGTCAATTCTTCTGCCGAATCCCCCATAGGATGGGGAGATCATATCCCATCTCAATCATATCACATGTTCATATTCATCATTGCGGGGTTTCATCTGCATGTACATGGTCTTATTAAGGGACGCATCGATCAGTCTCTGGAGGAGCCCTCTGATGCAGGGTATGCAACAGCATCCGGCGATCACAAGGATTCCCGTGACGACAGAGAGGGAGATAAGGAGGCTGGACACCAGGTGACTCCACTTTCCGAACCATGACTCGAGCCAATCTGTGAAGGGATTGTCGATACCCGAGTTCTCTGCCAGCTCCTCAGACAGTGATGTAAGACCCTCCAGAGCTTTAGTGATGCTTCCATCTGGGTCTGTGTTGTTTGGGATGAAAGTACAACAATAAGTGCCAAACATTTTACAGACACCTCCTTTTTCTGCTAGCAACATGTCTAGAGCCATTCTATTTTGCCATGTCATTAATGAAGTAGGGCCTAATTGGTCTGCTATCTCTCTTATAGCATCTCTTGTGTAATTTATAAACCTTTGCTGATTATAATATATGTAATTTATCCAGTCCACATTTTTGTTAAGTGTAACCCACCAAAAGAAAACTGACTCAAACCCTGCTGCAATCTGGTTTCTAGCCTTGTATTCATCTGGTACACCTCTAGGAACCCCTATGCTGTCTATGTAGATCCTTGGATCAAAGGATCCAGCAGGTGCTGATCTCTTATTTCTGCGCAGAGTATCAGCATTCAGTTTACCCCTTTGTATCTCCTCTGATGAGATTATCTGAAATGGCATGAGTATCTGCGTTAGGGCACAGCTGCCAACCCAGTCTGCTGGGAATCTGGCTCTAAGTAGCATATCTCCGCATATCCACCATATATCACTCCTTGCTGTGGCCTGCCCTTGAAACCATTTAGCCTTGAAGCCCCCCGTGTCTTGGTCTATGGGGATGGCAGTGTCACAGAACTCTGACGTGAGGTTTCCTACTGATACTGGATTGCCTGCTCCCGTCCCTTGTCTCTGGAAACAGGTGTAATTCCCTGGATATGCAAAAACTCTAGGGGGTACCTGATCGAGTTTTACAGGTGGATACAAAGCTGAAAGAGCATGGCATAGAGTATTGTCAGAGGGGTCATATGTAGCATCGTACAGGGCTACAATGCATTGCAGGTCTGTTTGATCTGGTTCTGAAGACTTGAGAGGAATTGTCCCTAAGTGAGGTCTGGCAGTAGCACATGCAATACAGTTAGACTTATTATGCTGCCCTGCGGTAAATCTCATCCACATGAGCCACTCATTTCTCTCAGTATAGCCTGTTTCTATAGCTACCTTCTCCTCATAAGTCACTTCCCCAAACGTATTGAATTTTGGCCTTCCTACTGTTGTTGTCTCTTGGGGCTCCTTTCCTTCATTTCCACTCTGTTCCGGTGAATACGCTTTTAACCAAAATTGTCCTATTTGGGCCCTTTTACCCGGGGAATGCAGTCCTAGTACATAAAGACCTTCGTCCCCTGGAGAGGGTTCATTTATGGTTACGAGAAGAGGGTTGCAAGATGACCCAGGAGAGAAATCCTCTACATCACAATCATATCTAGCCCCCCCCCCTAGTGTGATATACAGTCTATTAAGAAGAGGCTTTCCTGATGCATTAGGCGAGTCTTAGCTTCTTCTGGCTCATATCCCCAGGGATTTCCCGTATTCCAAGCTGCATCAGACCATGAAGCACAGTTCTCATTCCCTGGCCTGGTTACACAGATATATACCGCAGCCCCTTCGACAGTTGTTAAAAACTTATAATTGGGGTTACTGCTCTTTCTCCCAAATTTAAGATTCCATTGACATTTCACTATCCTACAAAAGTCAAATCTGAAAACAGCAGCTTTCTCAGAGGCATCAAACCAAATTGTTGGTATCCCTGAGGCGTCTGTAGTTAGCATAGGTATCCGTCCTTCTTGAGATGAAGCTGTCAACATCAACAGGAGCAGGATTGTCATTGTTCCACTCCCGGACCATACACTGGCTTGCATGATTCCAAGCAGGGTCTTCCCTCAAACGGTGTAGCTGTGGTGAGAGAACCATGAGATTCCAGCTCCAGTGGTTCCCGTGCGTGTCTTTGGATTACTACACAACCTCCTGGAACAGAATCAAAAACTTATTCATGCATAAGCAACAGTCTCCTATTGTGGCCCTGGACATAGCCACCAGGTTGTCTGAGAGGGGACATTCTCCTATGCGGCCTCAGTTACACAACATTTTGTATTACTTCCCTGCTGTCGTAGCTTTTTGGCATCTGGAAGGCTTCTGGTTACCCTGGGAAGAGATCAACACACACGAGCACATACACTCCTACCTGGGGGTAGTTGTATGAAGTCAATCTGCAGTCATTGAAACGAGTAGAGAGGCTTGGGCATGTGTATGTGGTGCATTGCCTATACTACCTGTGTTGTGCAATGGGGTACATGCCTGAGCAGAACCCAAAAGGGAGCATTATGAAGTTGTGAGTGACCCTCTCATCTACCATGGCACATATATCCTTGGACCGGTGCGTCGGTTTGTGAGCCTCTTGGGCCGTCACAGAGTTCAAAGACCTTGGCAGACACACCCGCTGTCCCACCTTCCACAAACCTGCATGGTGACGGGTATCACTCTGCAACCAGACCCTCGACTCCTCCCAGGTGGGTTCCCAAGTCAGAGCCTGCAAGATACTTATAGTTAACAGGTTATACTCCATGCTTACCATAGTCAGTGGGGTGGCCGCAGGGGTCTCGTGTCGCCTGTTCATTCCTGCAGCTTCCTTGGCTGCTTTGTTCTTCTTGTTCGTGCCTCATGCCTTGTTGGTAGAGAGCCTCCAGTGTGTCCTTAACTCAACTATGGCAACCTCTTTCAGGAGCAGTAGTGCGTCCATCACCTGCTTAATGAGGTGCCAGTGTTTGACAGGAGTCATTGTGTCTGTAAGAAAACCTCTTGCCCTCCATGTGGGGCCAAACTCATGGGTCACTCTCAAAAGATATCCTGACATTACATTAACATTGTATCATTTCCCTTTTGCCCCTCTAAGTGCCTCAATGAGTGCCAACAACTCCACCTCTCTTGTGGACATGCGAGGAGGGAGTGGTTGTGATTTTATTACCTCATGCTGTGTGACCACCGTATACCCAGCGTAGAGCCGTCCTTCTTTTCCAATGTTCCTTCCACCATCTACAAAAAGCTCAACATCTGGATTAGGGTACTGTCACACTATACGATTTACCAACGATCACGACCAGCGATACAACCTGGCCGTGATCATTGGTAAGTGGTTGTGTGGTCGCTGGGGAGCTGTCACACAGTCAGCTCTCCAGCGACCAACGATGCCGAAGGCCCCGGGTAACCAGGGTAAACATCGGGTTACTAAGCGCAGGGCCGCGCTTAGTAACCCGATGTTTACCGTGGTTACCAGCGTAAAAGTAAAAAAAAACAAACCGTACATACTTACATTCCGGTGTCTGTCCCCCGGCGTTCTGCTTCTCTGCACTGTGTCTGCGCCAGCCGGAAAGCACAGCGGTGACGTCAGATATCACCGCTGTGCTCGCTTTCCGGCCGGCCGGCGCTCACAGTGCAGAGAAGCAGAACGCCGGGGGACAGACACCGGAATGTAAGTATGTACTGTTTTTTTTTTTTTACTTTTACGCTGGTAACCACGGTAAACATCGGGTTACTAAGCGCGGCCCTGCGCTTAGTAACCCGATGTTTACCCTGGTTACAAGCTAACGCATCGCTGGATCGCTGTCACACACAACGATCCAGCGATGACAGCGGGAGATCCAGCGACGAAAGAAAGTTCCAAACGATCTGCTACGACGTACGATTCTCAGCAGGGTCCCTGATCGCTGCTGCGTGTCAGACACTGCGATATCGTATGGATATCGCTGGAACATCACGGATCGTACCGTCGTAGCGATCAAAGTGCCACTGTGTGACAGTACCCTTACTGAGAGGTACACGCGAGACATGTGAGAAATCTGCATTTGCTTCTTGAGCCATAAGGGCTATACCATTTTACAAAAACAACAGAAAACAGCAAAAACACAGTAATTTACTAGTACTCTTTACTAGTACTCCTCCCCCCCTTTTGAATCCACTACCTCAGTGCAGGAGAGTAGCTGGATTCAAATAACAGGAAAAGAAAAGAAAAAGTTTGCTGGCTAGGAGCCAAAAATTTGAAACTTCAACAACTTATCAACTAAGCAGAAACAGAAAAATCTGGTAATAGGGTAGCATATACTTGGGGTGTAGAACCTATGTGCAAATTTTGGACAGTTGGCAGAGTGCCAAGTTTTCGTACCTTGCTGGGCGGTCTTATCTAAAACACACTTTACGTAACTCTCGGAGTTTTTGTTTTCAAAAACACTTGCGATTTCTGTTCAACAGTTTCTTTTACCAGTCTATATTTAACATTTCTTTAACAACCATGCAGTTGTTCCTTTTTATCAACATGCTTTTACATTCTAAATCAACATGACTTTACCCTCTATTGATCTGTCCATGTGACCGAAGCAACCAGTTTTACACTTCAAACCCACAGAGAAAAGCAAAGTGTCTAGCAATCTGGATATAATCCTCAGGTTGCGCTCTATTCAGGGGACACCTGAATGGTATGTCACTAGGATGCCAGAGATTGTTGTCCTCTATGTGACTCAGCAAGGTTCTGGGGTCCACAAAATGGTCCCGTGAACGTTAAGTCGGAAACACTTCAATTCAGGGAAACTAAGTGACAGAGGTCCAAACCCAGCGTTCTCCTGACTATAACCGGGTTCCACTGTTTTTACGATCCACCATCCCTCTGATGAGATGGTCAGCATCAGCCCAATTTTACACTCAGGGCAAGACATTTACAAAATTTGTGCTGGGGGTCGGTTCTTTACAAGATTACAAGTAATCCTAATTCCTATACACCATGTAAATACAAAAAGTCCCAGAAAAACAAAAGCAAAACCTTCCGGACAATACAGATTAATGTATCTCAAAAGATGTCCACAATCTTGGGTACTATTGTCCATACAACAAAAACATCAAAACCTATATACGGACCTATGTGTTCAGAAATGAGCTCTGTTTCTAACACATATACACACTTGGGCTGAAAAACTTGACCATCTAGACTCTAACACACTCTGCAGATCATTCGGCACAATTGTTCACTTACAGTGAATATCAGTTAGCCAGGTAACAAATATTCGGTTTCAGCTCATCATACACATGTGACTATGTGTTTTAACTACTAGCGTTCCTATGTTTTTGTCCCGGTACCAATTGACCAAGAGACCACACCTAATTTGGACTCCCTTATACACGCAGGATTTTTATTTGTAAATCCTTATAGATACACACGTCATGCGAAGTCAAGCAAGGAGTCTCATATATCAATCACTCTCTGACATACACATTTATTCACTCAGCTGCCAAGTGGCTGTCACTGTCTTTCCTTATCTGTGTACTCTGACCTGCCCTTCCTTGCTGCCTGATATCACCTCAGCATATGCTAGTGCCTCTCTGTTATCTGCCTACACCTGTCCTCTGCTCTCTGTTATCAGCTGAAGACTCTGCGTTCTCTGGTTACGCTGACAGCTAACTACTCTACTCATGTGTAGTCTCTTAAGGTGCCCTTCTCTGACGGCCTCTTCTCTACTCTATGGTGCTAGCACCCTATCTACACGTTCTAACCTATACTGTTTCTCACAGTTGAGGTGTGTAGAAACGCAATTCCCCTTCTCCGCTCCTTTCGTAACCTACGCTAAAAACTCAGCCAATAGGCGTGCGGACTGCGGGGTGTGATTAGTGATTTGGCCCTATGTGACCGCCGCAGTGTCACTCACTAATCCAACTCAGGCCTTCTAGTCTACCTTAGGGCACCTGTCTCTGACTTAATTTGACGTACACAGAAACCCTGAATACTAACCAGAGAACATAACTACCTAACACCAGGCAGAGTAACGTGATGAAAATTACCTCTCGATCTACTAGCACCATCTAGGGAGGGGGCAGTGTCTATGCGCACATAAGACAGACAGACGGACGTGACAGTGGTCTCTGACCCAGAGTGCCCCTTGGGGTCGCTGTTGGGAACTGCAAAGACCCTGACCCGATTCAACCGGCTTTTACACCGTATCTCTATTACACCTGTCCTGAGAGGACGTCTCCTCAAGGGCAAAAGCACACACTCAGTTACTCTTCAGTCATATACTAAACACGTAACAGGACAGACAACAGATATAGCAGCACATAAAATTAACCAATCCGATATGCCTTTTAAATATCACATGGATATTCTATGGTTCTTTGCCAAAAATGGACGGCCGTGTATGCAGATTCTGGCTATAACATACCTCGGAGGCCGGCTTGCAGATTATGAGACAGATGGAGACACAGAGAGAGAGTTTGTAAGAAGCTAAAGGTTCTTACCGTGTTCCGCGGATTGTCTGTGTGTCCTGGTCTCAGATCTACGACGTGCCGGACTTCCAGATATTGATTGATCTGCCGTTATGGCCGCCCGCCCAAAGGGACGCCAAATATGTTGGGGTGGTCTGCAAGTCAGACCCTCAGGGATATTGGATGGCTGCCAAATTCGAGGATTCTCCAGAGAATGATGGACATAGACAGATGTGGTATCTGATCATTGCCATAAGCCGTTTATTGAGACATGAAGTTATATACACTTTTGAGTAGGCGTATACATTATGTCCGAGCGCCAATCAGCTGTTTATTACTTATGAAATCATTCTTAAGATATAAGGTCTAATTCCTAATAAGGTCATATTGCTGGCCAGGTGAGTCTGACATAAGGGGTAACTCGAGTTTAGCCACGCAAGAGGCTAAGGTCCCAGACCTAATCTTTATTAGGCATAACTCTCGTCAATAACATTAATCAGCAGTCAGCAGTTCTAATTAATAATCACTTTGTCAGCAGGTATGATTTAGCAAAGTCTCAAACATGTCAAGACATATTCCTAAGAGTCAAGTATATGAATTATGAGATTGAAGTAAGGTGGTCCCTGATTTCCCTATCAGGACCGTGTTCTTTTCTTTGAATGCCTCTTTTTTTCTCCTGTAAACTCTATGTTGATGCCTTTGCCCAAAAAGCTCTACTTTTGTTTCATCTGACCAGAGAATATTCTTCCAAAATGTTTTAGGCTTTTTCAGCTAAGTTTTGGCAAACTCCAGCCTGGCTTTTTTCTTTTTTCGGTGTAAGAAGTGGGGTCTTCCTGGGTCTCCTACCACACAGTCTTTTTCATTCAGATGCTGATGGATAGTACGGGTTGACACTGTTGTACCCTCGGACTGCAGGGCAGCTTGAACTTGTTTCGATGTTAGTCGAGGTTCTTTATCCAACATCCGTACAATCTTGCGTTGAAATCTCTTGTCAATTTTTCTTTTCCGTCCACATCTAGGGAGGTTAGCCACAGTGCCATGGGCTTTAAACTTCTTGATGACACTGCGCACGGTAGACACAGGAACATTCAGGTCTTTGGAGATGGACTTGTAGCCTTGAGATTGCTCATGCTTCCTCACAATTTGGTTTCTCAAGTCCTCAGACAGTTCTTTGGTCTTCTTTCTTTTCTCCATGCTCAATGTGGTACACACAAGGACACAGGACAGAGGTTGAGTCAAATTTAATCCATGTCAACTGGCTGCAAGTGTGATTTAGTTATTGCCAACACCTGTTAGGTGCCACAGGTAAGTTACAGATGCTGTTAATTACACAAATTAGAGAAGCATCACATGATTTTTCAAACAGTGCCAATTTGTCCACCCCCTTTTTTATGTTTGGTGTGGAATTATATCCAATTTGGCTTTAGGACAATTCTTTTTGTGTTTTTTCATTTAAGACAAATTAAATGAAGATAATAATACCAAAGAATTTGTGTTTGCAATCATTTTCAGGAAGAAACTGAGTATCATCTGACAGAATTGCAGGGGTGTGAATACTTTTGGCCATGACTGTATATCACAGCTGAAAAAACTGCAGGATTAGTATGGCAGAAAAATTTCCACACATCAGGACTAAGTTCAGTGCTCACGCTATAAAGCACTGCTATTTCTCACCATTCATCTCTGGCTTTTTTGTTTTGATGCACAACTGGAGCAGTATAAATGCCGTATAATATTTCACTGCTTAAAGAACTTTTCAAAATTACTATTGCAAGAAAATGTACCCAATTCAGATGGACTTCTTACACTGCAGTATCAATATAGCGATGCTATTGCTAACCAAACATGTCTGGCTATTTTGTTTTGATGCATAACTGACACAGTATAAATGCCATATAATGTTCAATTGCTTAAAAAAGTTGCAGTATTAGTATCATGGGAAAATTTGCCTACCTCAAATGGACTTGTTACAGTGCAGTATCAATATAGTGATGCATTTTCTAACCAGCCTACTCTGGCTATTTTATTTTAATGCACAGTATAAATGGCGTAAAATATTTGTCTGCTGAAAAAAATTGTCAGGAATACTAGTACATGAAAACTTGCCTACTTCACATGGAATTGTTACTGTGCCGGAGCAATATGCTAAAAAAAAACTCTGGATGTTTTATTTTGATGCAGAACTGGCACAGAAAAAGTGGCATACAATATTTGTATATTGGCAGGAATACTAGCACTGGACAATTTTCCCACCCCTTATGGACTTTTTACACTGCAGTATCAATATAGTGATGCTATTGAGATCTAACCAAGTCTAGCTGTAAGATATTGATGCACAACTGGTACACTATATTTTTCACAGCTGAAAAACTTTGCAGTATTACTATAGCTGGAAAATTTGCGCACCTGAGATGGACTGGTTACACTGCAGGAGCAATATACCAATGCTATTGAGATTCAACCAAGTCTGGTTGTATGCTTTTGATGCCCAACTGCCACAGTAATAATTGTGTGTAATATATCCCTTCTCAGGACAATTTGCAGGATTAAGAGCAAACTAATATTATTTGCTCTGAGAATGGCTTTTGGTATGAGTTGCAGCAGAAATAAAGTGCAATTAACTCTATCCTGTCCAAAGCTATCCCTTCAGCACAATCTCTCCCTAAGTGCTGCTAGCAGCAGTATTAATATTGATTATAATTAGCCTTAAGAAGGGCTGTTTTATTTGATAGAAATACAAATGTGGTTAAATCCCTGCCTATTCACAGCTACAATTCTGTCCCTCTTTTAGAAGCAAATCTCTATGCTCTGCATGTTTCGGGTTACAGTGTGCAAAACACAGCGTCACAGGTCTTCCATAGACCCAATGACACTATGCAGCCAGCCAATCACAGTAATGCCACAAGCAAGATGGCATTACAGTGACTGGTATGCAATCCCTGCATGTTTATTGGCTGTCTAAAAAGCACCAAACATGTGGGGCGGGGACTCGAGCTTCCATTTAAGCATTAAAAAAATACTAATACTCGCCAAGCAACGAGCACCACGATCACACTGATGCTCAAGCGAGTAACAGTAGTGACAATAATACTCATTCATAACTACTGAAAAAAATCTAAATGGCTACAATTCTTTATTAATTGCATCGCAACATTACAAAAGTAGAATGTCAGGCACACTTTCTAGCAAATTAGTTTTTTTAAAAACGTTTAATTAGTAATTTTTCTTCAACCCTTTCTTTTTCTAAATCTTAATATTTTCCAGATCTTGAGGTTCATAGCCACTTCAATAAAACAAACAATTTGCCAGTGATGCGAAGAAAGGAAACATGCATGTTTACATAGACAAACCAAGGCAAAATATGTCAGCATTCATTTAGTATTCCAAGACTTGAGCTACAAACATATGTAAAATATGGCACTTTTAAAATGTCACTCTCCATTACATCATTATTTAGTTGCAGATATAATGTATTTGTAAGCCATTGGGAAAGAGACAACTGTTTCAAAATCTGTTTTATGTTGAATCTCCTGTTTTCCCATACAAGAACTAACTTACAATAAAAATGATAATTGACTTTCAGCTACTATTGTAGCAAACAAAAGAACAACCTTTGAGTATAACCCAATGGGGCATCAAATATTGTGCTAGCTGTCCAATGAACACAATAAAGAAATTAATTCATATATCTCTCACAACACAGCTAACCCTATTGAATTAACAGAAATGCAAATATATTCAAATACAAATATTACTTTCAAAAGATTGTCATGGCTACATAATCTGTGAGAAATGGAAGTGCTTAACCAGGGTTACCCTTAAAATAACACATTTGAACTTTTTTAATTAACTTGTCGTAAATTAACATTTATGAAAACTAAAGTATAATTAAACTTGAATATAATACATGTAAACATTGCATGTCCCTTTGAACAATTACTTTTCTAACTTCTCAGTTTTCAATAGCAAGAAGTTAGTGGATTTACCCCAGTAGGAATTTTGACCATCTGTGATATTTTCATGCACAGCATATCTGAATGTATGTAACCATTTTCATATATCTTAATGGAGTTATTTTAGCAGTCAGCAATCACATTGTGCAGGTTCCATTCATATGAAAGGGGCTGTCACAGAAATGTATGCAACCTGTTTGTAACATCTAAATATACTGCAAATTTAACTCCTTTCTGACATTGGACGTACTATCCCGTCGAGGTGGGGTGGGCCCGTATGACCACCGACGGGATAGTACGTCCAGCGCGATCGGCGGCGCTCACGGGGGGAGCGCAGCCGAAAACAGCCGGGTGTCAGCTGACTATTGCAGCTGACATCCAGCACTATGTGCCAGGAGCGGTCACGGACCGCCCCCGGCACATTAACCCCCGGCACACCGCGATCAAACATGATCGAGGTGTGCCGGCGGTACAGGGTAACATCGCGCAGGGAGGGGGCTCCCTGCGGGCTTCCCTGAGACCCCGCAGCAACGCGATGTGATCGCGTTGCTGTGAGGGTCTCTTACCTCCTCCTCGCTGCAGGTGCCCGGATCCAAAATGGCCACGGCATCCGGGTCCTGCAGGGAGGGAGGTGGCTTACCAAGTGCCTGCTCAGAGCAGGTGCTTGGTAAGCCTGCAGTGCTGTAAGTCAGATCGGTGATCTGATAGAGTGCTGTGCAAACTGTCAGATCAGCGATCTGTGATGTACCCCCTAGGACAAAGTAAAAAAGTAAAAAAAAAAATTTCCACATGTGTAAAAAAAAAATAAAAATTCCTAAATAAAGAAAAAAAAATATATATATTATTCCCATAAATATATTTCTTTATCTAAATAAAAAAACAAAACAATAAAAGTACACATATTTAGTATCGCCAGGTCCGTAACGACTCAACCTATAAAACTGTCCCACTAGTTAACCCCTTCAGTGAACACCGTAGGAAAAAAAAACCCAAGGCAAAAAACAACGCTTTATTATCATACCACTGAACAAAAAGTGGAATAACACGCGATCAAAAAGACAGATATAAGTAACCATGGTACCGCTGAAAATGTCATCCTGTCCCGCAAAAAACGAGCTGCCACACAGTGTCATCAAAGAAAAAATTTAAAAGTTATAGTCCTCAGAATAAAGCGATGCCAAAATAATTATTTATTCTATAAAATAGTTTTTATCACATAAAAGCGCCAAAACATTAAAAAAATATAAATGAAGTATCGCTGTAATCACACTGACCCGAAGAATAAAACTGCTTGATCAATTTTACCAAACGTGGAACGGTATAAACGCCTCCCCCAAAAGAAATTCATGAATAGCTGTTTTTTTGTCATTCTGCCTCACAAAAATCAGAATAAAAAGCGATCAAAAATGGTCACGTGTCCAAAAATGTTACCAATAAAAACGTCAACTTGTCCCGCAAAAAACAAGACCTCACATGACTCTGTGGACCAAAATATGGAAAAATTATAGGTCTCAAAATGTGGAGACGCAAAAACTTTTTTGCTATAAAAAGCGTCTTTTAGTGTGTGACGGCTGCCAATCATAAAAATCCGCTATAAAAAATGCTATAAAAGTAAATTAAACCGCCCTTCATCACCCCCTTAGTTAGGGAAAAATAATAAAATTAAAAAAATGTATTTATTTCCATTTTCCCATTAGGGTTAGGGTTAGGTCTAGGGTTAGGGTTAGGGCTAGGGCTAGGGTTAGAGCTAGGGTTAGGGCTAGGGTTAGGGCAAGGGTCAGGGTTAGGGCTAGGGTTAGGGCTAGGGATAGGGTTAGAACTAGGGTTAGGGTTGGGGCTAGGGTTGGAGCTAAAGTTAGGGTTAGGGTTGGGGCTAAAGGTAGGGTTAGGGTTGGGGCTAAAGTTAGGGTTAGGGTTTGGATTACATTTACGGTTGGGATTAGGGTTGGGATTAGAGTTAGGGGTGTGTCAGGGTTAGGGGTGTGGTTAGGGTTACCGTTGAGATTAGGGTTAGGGGTGTGTTTGGATTAGGGTTTCAGTTAGAATTGGGGAGTTTCCACTGTTTAGGCACATCAGGGGCTCTCCAAATGCGAGATGGCGTCCGATCTCAATTCCAGCCAATTCTGCATTGAAAAAGTAAAACAGTGCTCCTTCCCTTCCGAGCTTTCCCGTGCGCCAAAACAGGGGTTTACCCCAACATATGGGGCATCAGCGTACTCGGGACAAATTGCACAACAACATTTGTGGTCCAAGTTCTCTTGTTACCCTTGGGAAAATATAAATTTTGGGGGCTAAATATCATTTTTGTGGGGAAAAAAAGGATTTTTTATTTTCACGGCTCTGCATTGTAAACTGTAGTGAAACACTTGGGGGTTCAAAGTTCTCACAACAAATCTAGATAAGTTCCTTGGGAGGTCTAGTTTCCAATATGGGGTCACCTTTGGGGGTTTCTACTGTTTGGGTACATCAGGAGCTCTGCAAATGCAATGTGACACCTGTAGACCAATCTATCTTAGTCTGCATTCCAAATGGCGCTCCTTCCCTTCTGAGCTCTGCCATGCGCCCAAACAGTGGTTCCCCCCCACATATGGGGTATCAGCATACTCAGGACAAATTGGACAACAACTTTTGGGGTCCAATTTCTCCTGTTACCCTTGGGAAAATACAAAACTGGGGGCTAAAAAATAATTTTTGTGGAAAAAAAAATATTTTTTATTTTCACAGCTCTGCGTTATAAACTGTAGTGAAACACTTGGGGGTTCAAAGTTCTCCCAACACATCTAGATAAGTTCCTTGGGAGGTCTAGTTTCCAATATAGGGTCACTTCTGGCGGGTTTCTACTGTTTGGGTACATCAGGGGCTCTGCAAAAGCAACGTGATGCCTGCAGACCAATCCATCTAAGTCTGCATTCCAAATGGCGCTCCTTCCCTTCCGAGCTCTGCCATGCGCCCAAACAGTGGTTCCCCCCCACATATGGGGTATCAGCGTACTCAGGACAAATTGGACAACAAATTTTGTGGTCCAATTTATCCTGTTACCCTTGTGAAAATACTAAACTGGGGCTAAAATATCATTTTTGTGAAGAAAAAAAGAACTTTTATGTTCACGGCTCTGCATTATAAACTGTAGTGAAACACTTGGGGGATCAAAGCTCTCAAAACACATCTAGATAATTTTCTTAGGGGGTCTACTTTCCAAAATGGTGTCACTTGTGGGGGGGGTTTAATGTTTAGGCACATCAGGGGCTCTCCAAACGCGACATGGCATCCCATCTTAATTCCAGTAAATTTTGCATTGAAAAGTCAAATGGCGCTCCTTCCCTTCTGAGCTCTGCCATGCGCCCAAACAGTCGTATACCCCAACATATGGGATATCTACGTACTCAGGACAAATTGCACAACAACTTTTGTGGTCTAATTTCTTCTCTTACCCTTGAGAAAATAAAAAATTGGGGGCAAAAATATAATTTTTGTGAAAAAATATGATTTTTTATTTTTACGGCTCTGCATTATAAACTTCTGTGAAGCACTTGGTGTGTCAAAGTGCTCACCACACATCTAGATAAGTTCCATAGGGGGTCTATTTTTCAAAATGGTGTCACTTGTGGGGGGTTTCAATGTTTAGGCACATCAGGGGCTCTCCAAACGCGACATGGCGTCCCATCTCAATTCCAGTCAATTTTGCATTGAAAAGTCAAATGGTGCTCCTTCCCTTCCGAGCTCTGCGGTGCGCCCAAACAGTGGTTTACCCCCACATATGGGGAATCAGCATACTCAGCCCAAATTGTACAACAACTTTTGGGGTCCATTTTCTCCTGTTATCCTTGGTAAAATAAAACAAATTGGAGCTGAAATACATTTTGTGTAAAAAAAATGTAAATGTTAATTTTTATTTAAACATTCCAAAAATTCCTGTGAAACACCTGAAGGGGTAATAAATTTCTTGAATGTGGTTTTGAGCACCTTGAGGGGTGCAGTTTTTAGAATGGTGTCACACTTGGGTATTTTCTATCATATAGACCCCTCAAAATGACTTCAAATGAGATGTGGTCCCTAAAAAAAATGGTGTTGTAAAAATGAGAAATTGCTGGTCAACTTTTAACCCTTATAACTCCCTAACAAAAAAAAAAATTGGTTCCTAAATTGTGCTGATGTATAGTAGACATGTGGGAAATGTTACCTATTATGTATTTTGTGTGACATATGTCTGTGATTTAAGGGCATACAAATTCAAAGTTGGAAAATTGCAAAATTTTCAAAATTTTCGCCAAATTTCCATTTTTTTAACAAATAAACGCAAGTTATATCGAAGAAATTTTACCACTATCATGAAGTACAATATGTCTCAAGAAAACAGTGTCAGAATCGCCAAGACCCGTTGAAGCGTTCCAGAGTTATAACCTCATAAAGGGACAGTGGTCAGAATTGTAAAAATTGGCCCAGTCATTAACGTGCAAACCACCCTTGGGGGTAAAGGGGTTAAGGACACATGTGTGTTCCAGGTTTTATGGAAATAGAGTTTAATTATATCATAATAAAAAGTATGCAACTATAAATGAGATGATCTGATGAAAATAAAATTTTCCAAATCGCTTTTACCCAGAAATTGTATTAGCAGCAAACTTATTTTCTGTGGTATTGAATTTCTTTTATTTATGCTCTAGGTTCTGGATTGAACCTAGAGCAAAAAAAAATTAAGGTGTAAAAATAACCAAATATCCACTTTACTACAGACCTCTCTGACCACCCATCCCGCATGTTGTGAGTACCATGTAAGTCATTGGTACTTCTTCTTCCCACCACCATACAAACGTTTTCATCTTGAGCTAGATCTTCCATCCAGAAACAGGCCCAGGACATTCCTGCTCATGGGTATCATAAGATTATGGCACCCAAGGAGAAATCATGAAGTCAAAAGTAGTGTTGAGCATTCCGATACCGCAAGTATTGGGTATCGGCCGATATTTGCTGTATCGGAATTCCGATACCGAGATCCGATACTTTTGAGATATCAGGAATCGGTATCGGGATCGATATTAATGTGTAAAATAAAGAATAAAAATAAAAAATATTGATATACTCACCTCTCCGATGCAGCCTGGACCTTACCGATGTAACCGCCAGCTTCCGTTCCTAAGAATGAGTGCTTGAAAGACCTTAGATGACGTCGCGGCCTGTGATTGGTCGCGTGAGCGGTCACGTGACCGCTCCGCGACCAATCACAGGCCGCGACGTCATCTAAGGATTTTCAAGCGCTTGAAAGACCTTAGATGACGTCACGGCTTGTGATTGGTCGCATTGCGGTCACGTGACCGCTCCGCGACCAATCACAGGCCGCGACGTCATCTAAGGACTTTCAAGCGCTCATTCTTATGAACGGAGTCTGGCGGTTACAATCAGGGTGGGTATATCAATATTTTTTATTTTTATTCTTTATTTTACACATTAATATGGATCCCAGGGCCTCAAAGGGAGTTTCCTCTCCTTCAGACCCTGGGAACCATCAGGATACCTTCCGATACTTGGTGTCCCATTGACTTGTATTGGTATCGGGTATCGGTATCGGCGATATCCGATACTTTTCGGGTATCGGCCGATACTATCCGATACCGATACTTTCAAGTATCGGACGGTATCGCTCAACACTAGTCAAAAGCTTAAGTCGTGTGTGTGTGCTGGGAAGTTCTGGGCCTAGTCGTGGTTGGAAGTCCCAGTCTAAATTGCAGGTTGTATGAACACGGCATTTGCTGTGGTATCATAACATTGTAATCTTATGACTCAAATGTGCAGAGATGTACTGTGCCTAGTTGCAGCTGGAATTCACAGCCTAGAGCAAAAAGACCTAGGGTTTCAGCAGCTGGTAAAAATAGGTGTAGAAGACTGTATCATTTAGTGAAAAAGTGGTCAGCTGAGAGACATTTTGCTGAATTCATATAAAGTGAATTATAAAATATGTATTTTGTAAAATTCTAGAAAGAAATCAATTCCAACTGAATAAATTCTCTTTTTTCCAATATGAAACCTTCCAATTCATATTGCAAATTAATTTTCAATACATTTGTTTATGATCAATGAAGATTCAAATCTTTTGTTTTAATCCAGATTCTGAATCACTGTCCTGTTTTTGCTCAATTGTCAGAGCTACAACAAAGCTAACTAACAATATCAGGAACTTATCTGGTCAGACTTTTACACATCTAGTTGTAAAGAATAAATGATTGCAACCACTAAGAGACAAAATAAATCTTAGTAAGGGTTCACTCATAGTGATGAGCGAATACTGAAATATTCGGATTCAGGAAAATCGGCACAAATACTTTCTAATATCCATGTATTCATACCGAATAATGGATCCAATGCAATTCAGTGGGAAAGCTGAATATTTTTCTGCTGGACCCAACAAAAAGGTCTGGGGACATGGGAAAAAAATCTGAAATGGATGGGATAGATAAATATAGATCAAAAGCCGTCAATTTGTTTGCCGCATACAGTAAAATCACAGCGTGACAGGCTAGAATAGAATAAATAGAATAGATATATATACACATAGAATAGATAGATATACAGATGTCAGTGACACACAAATATATACGAGTATATATGTATATATTACATCTATCTATCTTTCTATCTATCTTCCTAAGAAAAGTCGGCAATTCAGCAACAACATACTGTAAAATCTCAGCAGGAGCCGACAGCATAAAATAGATGGATTACACAATGTTAATAAACATAGAATAGATAGATATATTGCTGTCAGTGACAAATACAATTAGCACAGTGTGTGTGCAGCTTACTGTACATGTATTTAATTTTTAAAAGTTGATTTTACCTCTGGTCACTGAGGCTGCATTCCCAGCCGGGCTGAACTGCAGTGATCGCGGTGAGATCCCCTGTACCTCATAGTGCTAGCGGGGATGTCACTGAGGTCACCGAATCTCACAGAGGTCACTGCAGTTCAGCCCGGCTGGGAACGTAGCCTCAGTGACCAAAGGTAACCTAGATGACTTTACCGCTGGTCACTGAGGCTGCACTCGCAGCTGTTCAGTCACCAGTGGTTCTCAGCCAGGATGATCACATCTTGGCACCGTCCAGGTTTAAAACTATTTATCCCCCAGACATGGATTACGGCGTGGGACAGAACAATGGATAGGTTAATCAACTCCTTGGTAGCAGTGGGTCAGATTCCAATGGCCCTGGTGGTCTAGGATCTACTGATTTTAATATTACAATTAAAAAACTGTTACACAAGCGTACTCGTTTGTGGTGGAACAAAGCTTTTTTACAGAATTATATTATTAAAGATCTGATTCCAAGGGGGTTAAGGGTCAAAGTGATACCCTCGTTTCCCATAGAAGATGAGGAATTCATAAAAAATTGGGAGGATGTTTGTAATAATACATCAAAAAAGTTTATGGAATTACTTATTAATCTTAATACCAAGAGTATTCAAACAATCGACCAAGAACTGGATAATTCATATACTTTGGCCAAAACTCAGTTATCTACGGATGAGTATCAATTAATCAATTCGGCCATGGAAAAAGATATGGACGTCTGGGTAAAAGAAATTCAAGATAACCACGCTAATAAATTATCACGTGACTTGAAAGACGTCCAAACGAATAGAATATATCGATGGAGAAGACCAGCAACCAATGATCCTCCTCGTACTCGGACTACATCTATATCATCTACTCCGTCATTGAGTGAATACTCTGATGCTTCAGCCTCTTCGTCAACATCATATAAAGATACATCCAAACGTAAAAGACATCTGCGCAGTACACCCTACAGACGTAATTTTGATTATTCAGATGATAATCGTCTAAAGGTAATTAACCTTAGTACCCATTCTCTCTCTCAGACTGATTTGAAAGTGTTGTACAGAGGTCTCTCATTCTGTCCCGATTCCCCATTCGATCCTTTTTTTGCAATTAAGGACTTGCATATTTTTGCAAGATCGCTTATGTTTAAGAAATATTTTCATGATGATGCAACCTATGAATTATTTCCAACAGAATCGGAACAAACGGCACTACAAGTCTTAAACGAATTGGCTCAAGAGAATTCAGTACCAGAAGGAGGTAAGATTCCACCATGTATTGCACCACGCTCAAAGAAATTTCCTCCGTTTTCTACCTGTGCAAATATTGATCTATTTGTCAAAATAGTTAGCGAGGAATTCAAAAAGATTCCTCGCTATATCACTAATGGCAATTTAAACTTTGAGGAACGAAAAAGCCTCCAGAGATTGAGAAATTTACCCGGGGTCGTGATCAAACCGGCAGATAAAGGGGGTGATATTGTCATCTGGCCGTCTACAATGTATGAAGCCGAAGTTTTCAGACAATTAAAAAATAAAACATGCTATAAGAGGCTTACTTACAACCCTTTATCTGCCTTTACCTCCGAGCTAAATATTATTCTGAACAGGGCCAACAGCGAAGGTATTATATCTAAAGAACTTTGTCAAGCCCTTCTAATTAAAGAACCATGTATACCTACGCTATATTTATTACCCAAGGTACATAAAGACCCTGTAGTACCACCCGGCAGACCTATCATCTCTGGTAATCGCAACTATGTGGAAAATATTGGTAAATTCATTGACTGTAAACTACAACCACTGGTGGAATGTCTTCCATCTTTTACCCGAGATACAGGTGATTTCCTGAAGAAGATTGATGGTTTGCACATTGAGGACGACACTATTCTAGTCACGTGTGACGTTGAATCACTGTACACTAGCATAAAACACGCAGATGGTATACATGCAACTAAATGGTTCCTCACTACATCTGACTACCCGGCGACCATGATTGACTTCATTATTGAAGTCCTAGATTTCAGTCTGACACACAATTTTTTCATCTTTAAAGAGGCCCTCTACCTACAGCTCCAGGGCACCGCAATGGGCGCATCATATGAGCCTGCGTATGCAAACTTATTCCTGGGGCTGTGGGAGAGGGACCTCTTTATGTCAGATTGTCATCAAGATATGTGCCGTGTCCTATTTTGGACACGGTACATTGATGACATTTTTTTCATTTGGCAAGGTAGTGTGGAACTGTTGGATTTATTTATTTATTATCTCAATGACCACAATCTTAATATCCGGTTGACGTATCATCATCATAAGTCCCACATTGAATTTCTGGATGTCACTGTAAAACGTGATAATGATAACATCTTGCAAACGGATATATTCCGGAAACAGACGTCAACTAATTCACTATTACACGCTTCATCTGCGCATCCTAAATCTTTAATTAAATCCATCCCGGTGGGCCAATTTCTTAGGCTTAGACGCTTGTGTTCTACTAAAAAGGATTTCGAAATTAGAGCACAAGAATTAAAAACTAGATTTTTGGACCGGGGATATAGTCACCGCAGTTTAAAACGGGCATATAACAGAGCCAGGCATTCATCTAGGAATGATTTGCTATACTCTGTCCCCACAGCATCTAATCCAATGAATGTGCGCTTTATCACTGACTATCATTCCAGAAATCAAAAAATGAGACAAGTATTAGAGAAGGCATGGCCTATTTTACTTGCGGATGAGACTCTTTCAAAATATCTTAATGAGCAACCCAGTATCACATTCCGTAGATCAAAGAATATCCGTGATGTGCTGGTGAAAAGCTACTATGAGAATAATCCCAAAACCTTTCTTTCTCAGACTCAACAAAAGAAAGGATCTTTCCAATGTGGACATTGTAAGGCATGCCCTAATATCGAACGGACTAATACTTTTAGTGATTCTTCTGGGCTAAAACAATTTAACATCAGACATTTTATTAATTGTGAAACCAAGGCGGTTATCTATTACACCACATGTCCTTGTCCCAAAATTTACGTCGGCCTTACTACCCGTCAGTTCAAGGTACGGGTACGGGAACATGTTAATGGTATAATTGCCGCTCAGAATGATTAAATTGACCTCTGTACCCTCAAGACTATTCCAAAACATTTTAGGCAGTTTCATAATTGTGATCCGAGATGTTTAAAAATTAGAGGCATTGACAAAGTAAATCTATCTATCCGTGGAGGCAATATAAGCCAAAAATTGGCACAGATGGAATCAAAATGGATTTGGTCACTTGACACAATACAACCCCATGGTCTAAACGAAAATATTAGCTTTGTTCCATTTTTATAACCTGTTCCACCAAGTTATCCTATGTAGAGTTTAATTGTAACATATTGTTTTTAAATATTTATTAGTTTATTAAACATGTTTTTAATTTATTTTTTATGGGGCACGTATATAGTTCACACGTATATATAGTTATATAGATATTTGTCCTGTTTTTATGTATTTTACTTTTTTCTAGGTATGTTCCTCTATTTATTTATGTACACTGTATCATATTTATTATATTCATGTTTTTAGTTTTTTCTAGTTGCCACTTACCTGGTGTTCCTTTAATGAAGGTCTTGTATGTTGGGCATCCCCGCCATTGGAGTTACAGCAACATCCGTCTATGTACTCTTCCATCATGTTATTGAAATGGACATTTGGTTGAAGACTTGCTTTTTATTTATTAATTTTTCCTGAAATTGAAATGAAAATGATAATAAGGAGAATTACGGACTATTAAATGAATTTATTGATTATTTTTGTACTATTTTGTCCATATTACTTTCATGTATGTTATTTTCATTATTTAATATTTTTATTATTATTTATTATTTTTTGTATTTTTAATTATTTTGGCATAATAATAATTATTTATTTAAGCACTTTATTATCATTATTATTTTCATTTGTATTTTTATTTATTTATTTTATTTATTTTTTCTAGTGTCGGCACCACATATGTCACTTATTTATTTATTTATTTGGGTCTTTTTTAATAATGTTAATAATAATAATATTTTTAAATATCTTTTCACATATTTTTATATTACTTATGGTGCATGTTTGTATGCTCTCATTATATACACTAATTTATGATTATTATATTCTTTACTTCTTTCACCCCGTAATATGCATGTAATTATATATATATATATATATATATATATATATATATATATATATATATATATATATATATATATATATATATATATATATATATATATATATACATATATATTATTAATTTTGTTTTTGGGTGGGTTTAATTCATTTTTTCACGGCCATTTATTATATTATTTCATTTATGTTTTTTCTGGTCCACACTTGTTTGTTCATTTATTTATTCAATTTATTTTTCTCACTTACTTATTCTACATATACGGTTGTTATATGCATTATTTTTGTACTTTGTTCACTTTTTATTAGTTTATCTTATTTACTTATTTCTATTGATCATTCATTACCAGGACCTTGTAGTTTCGGTATTTTTCCTTTTCTTTTCAGGACCTGCAGGTCACGTGTCCTGCGTTCACCAATAACGGCGGGCCGGATGGTACGCGCATCATTGTTGTGCTCCTGGTGTCTCCGCCTGCCGGTCTCATGTCCCTCGATGCTGCGTCCACTGCACGCGGCGCCGGGGATCACATGGGCTGGCGGCGGGTGTCGCCATGGTTTCGCCCAATAATGGTGTGCGTCGCTCCACATCCGTGCCGCTCGTTCATTGGTTGCTCCGCCTTTAAATACTTTCCCTCCTCTGGATGACGCCACCCCCTGACGAAGGCTGACGCCGAAACGCGCGTCGGGGACTGGCACATCCAGGAGACAGCCGCAGTTCAGGTAACCTCCGCTCTGGGCACCTTTATCACCTCTATTGCCTTGATTATATTTATTACTCTTAACACGCACAACCTATTAAGGGGTGCATGTATTATTGGCGCCTGCTATTCTCTGAGCTAGGACCTGTCTATACGGAAGTATATCTGGCTATACATATATACAAAAAAAAAATTTCTTGCATTATACGTACAATTCTTTGCTGGATATATCCATTTATTCATTTATATATATATATATATATATATATATATATATATATATATATATATATATATATATATATATATATATATACATGCCACTTACTGCATTTGCAGTAGTATATGTATTTCAGCCACATAATATTTTAGTGTGCATGTATATGTGTATATATATTTCAGTTCTGTGGCAGATGACAAATAAACCATCCAATGTTCAATCACATCTTGCCACTATTCTAAATATCTTAGGACTGTATTTATAATATTTATTACATTGCTCTGTCTCCATGGTGTTGTGCCATTTTTTTGGTTTCTTTTTCCCCCCTACCAATTGGTGTAATTTTTCCATTAATAAACTAACTATATTATCATTTGGACATTAGTTCGGTTTTTTGTTCTTTGTGTTTCTGTATTTATTCCGAGTTGTCCACGTAATTATGTCCATCTTAGAGTATATTTGATATACATATGTTTTTCTATTTTTATACGTATGTACTCTTTGGCTTGAGCGTTATGTTTAGGGATATTGTTGTTTTTTATTTTTGTTTTATAACTAGTGTTGAGCATTCCGATACCGCAAGTATCGGGTATCGGCCGATACTTGCGGTATCGGAATTCCGATACCGGGATTCCGATACTTGCCGCGTATCGGATACCGGAATCGGAAGTTCCAAGATTCAAAATGCAGAAATTCAGCCAATGCGAATGATTCCAAGTGTGGGCACATCCTGTTTAGCATGGAGGGCATGAAACTACTGGCAAGGCTGTGATTGGCTGCTGAAATGATGTCATGATGCAGTTTAAAAGTCGCTGGCGCCATTTTGCGATCACTCTGCTGTGAATTCAGTTAGTGACAGGACGCTGTTTGCTGACTGAGGGACAGTTTAGAGATAGCGATTTGCTTCTTTGTGCTTTCCAAAGGCTAATTTAGCAACCGCTGTGTTCACCTACTATTCACCTTGCTTTTGCCTTGTAGCGCTGTTTTCACAGCGATCTGCAAGGTCTGTGTGTGTGTGTGTGTGTGAGTGCAGCCCACTCTCTAGTCTGAGTGCAGCCACATAGGCCATCCATAGCTGGTTGTATTCAGTTCAGGGAGGGTGGTTCATTGCCTCATACTGTTCTTTTTTTTTTTTTTTTTTCAAGTAGTGTAGTTTGCTGCTAATTTATTCAAAAAAATCCTATTAGTGTCTTTCCACCCGTCTCCAGCTTATTTGTGGAAAAACACTACATAGGATAACGTAGAGGAGGGTTT
Source organism: Ranitomeya variabilis (assembly GCF_051348905.1). NCBI lineage: Eukaryota > Metazoa > Chordata > Amphibia > Anura > Dendrobatidae > Ranitomeya > Ranitomeya variabilis. The sequence continues at coordinate 262,445,377 of NC_135237.1, read as the reverse complement.
TTGGGCCTTGCAGCGCCGTTTACGGCTGTCTGCACGGTCTCCGTGTGACTGCAGCTCGCCCTGTAGTCTGTGAGCAGCCGTAGCCTGGTTGTCTCCAGCTCAGGGTTGTTCACTGCGTCATACCGCCAAATCAATTTTCATTTTGTTTTAAGTAGTGCAGGCTGCTGCACATTTTTTCAAAAAATTCCTATTAGTGTCTTTCCACCCGTCTCCAGCTAATTTGTGGAAAAACACTACATAGGATAACGTAGAGGAGGGTTTTTGGGCCTTGCAGCGCCGTTTACGGCTGTCTGCACGGTCTCCGTGTGACTGCAGCTCGCCCTGTAGTCTGTGAGCAGCCGTAGCCTGGTTGTCTCCAGCTCAGGGTTGTTCACTGCGTCATACCGCCAAATCAATTTTCATTTTGTTTTAAGTAGTGCAGGCTGCTGCACATTTTTTCAAAAAATTCCTATTAGTGTCTTTCCACCCGTCTCCAGCTAACTTGTGGAAAAACACTACATAGGATAACGTAGAGGAGGGTTTTTGGGCCTTGCAGCGCCGTTTACGTCTGTCTGCACGGTCTCCGTGTGACTGCAGCTCTATCCGTTGTCAGTTCAGCCCCCAAAAAATAAATAAATAATAAAGTTCACCAAACACACCAGTTACACCACTTTACATTTGTGTAGGCCACATTAGCTCAAATTAAAGTCTAGTCCACACTTTAGAAAGTTAGTGTTTCTTATACCTGTTAGGAGGAGTTGCTCAGGAATAAGCACACAAAGCCGTTAGTACTTTTCTGCTTATCTTTATCAGTCAACCAAGATGAAGAAGGCAGTGAGTAAGGCACGTGGGCGTAGGCGTGGGCGCGGAGCAGGGAGGGGACGTGGGGATTCTGTGCCTGCTGCGGGCACCGGTGACTCATCAGCACCCACATTCACCAGGCAACAGTCGTTCATGCGCAGCTTTGTGTCAGAGCGCCGTACACCGCTGCTGCATGAAGAACAAATTGAAGCCGTTGTCGGATGGATGGCAGCTAATGCATCAACTTCAATTAGTGCCACATCCTCTCAGACACAGAGCACTGGAGAGCAGCCATCTGTCTCTTCACCACCTGCCAAATTGCCCAGGCAGACAGAGAGCCCAGGACAGGAGCCGTCTCTACTTCTGTTCTCTGAATCTCTTGGCTTGGAAACAGGGGGCCAGCCAAGCAGCATTGGAGAAATGGAAGAAGAGGCAGGGTGCAGTGATGCCCAACAGCTTTTTCTCTCTTCCTCTGAAGAGGCGGGTGGGCCAGTGGCTCCGGTCACCACATCGCAGGCCGCATCAGCTGATGATGACACTCAGGTGCAACTTACTGGTGCGTGCTCTGCTGCTGAGACTACCCAGGAGGAGCAGTTGGGGGCAGAGGGTAGTGTAGATGATGAGGTCCTTGACCCATCTTGGCGTGAGGGACAGGAAGGTGGTGGGAGCAGCTCTGAGGAAGAGATTCCCCGTACGGCCCAAAGAGGGAGAGGGAGGGGGAAGACTGCGGATCCTGCAGCCTCCGCTTTGGCACCCGTTAGGAGCATGTCTCTTCCAAAAGCCAAAAAGGGCGCTCCCAAGACTTGCAGTGCCTGGTCCTTTTTTGACACAGTTGCAGATGACATTTGCTATGTCAGATGCAAGGTGTGTCATCAAAAAGTCAAAAGAGGTCGAAATGTCAGCAACCTCAATACCTCCAACATGTGGAAACATGTGCGCAACAGGCACCCAGCGGAGTTAGAAAAACACACTGAAGAGCTAGGCCAACCAACAGCGGCAGCTACCACCTCTTCAGCTCGTGTTGCCTCTTCCTCTAGCTCACACGCAGCTGGTTCGGCTTCCTCCCAGGATCGCCGTGGAAGAACCTCTGGCCCTGTTGTCCAGAGACCCGCTGTAATTCCACCCGCAGCACCACTTTCCCAGTCATCCACACACTCCCAGCCCAGTCTACAGCCATCGGTAGTACAGGCATGGGAGAAAAGGCGGCCTTTCTCGTCAAACCACCCACGAGCACAGGCTCTGACAGCAGGCATTGCCAAACTTCTTTCACTGGAAATGCTGTCATTCAGGCTGGTGGAGACTGACAGCTTCCGTGACTTGATGTCATTGGCAGTCCCACAGTACAATGTGCCCAGCCGCTTTTACTTCAGCAGGCAAGCCGTCCCTGCCCTGCACAAGCATGTGGAGGGACACATAAAACACGCGCTACTGAACGCCGTCAGTAGAAAGGTCCACCTCACCACCGATGCGTGGACCAGTCAACATGGACAGGGGCAATACCTTTCCCTCACTGCCCATTGGGTTAATGTCGTTGAGCCGGGTACAGACCGTGCGAGTGGCGCAGGACGTGTCCTGCCCACTCCAAGGATTGCAGGAATCCATTCTGTACGCATTGACTCCTCCTCTTACACCAGTTCCTCAGAATCATCGCTGCAGGAGCCGTCACAGTCCACCTCCACATGGACCCGTGATGAACGTGTACCTGTTACGACCGACATGAGCACAGCCGTGGCCAAACATCAACAGGCCGTGTTGAAATTAATTTTTTTGGGGAATCGTAGCCACACAGCGCAGGAGCTCTGGAATGCCATCAAGCAGGAGAGCGATGTGTGGTTTGTGCCAGCGAATCTCCAGCCAGGCATGGTAGTGTGTGATAATGGCCGAAATCTGGTGGCAGCTCTGGGCCTCGGCAACCTCACTCACATCCCATGTCTGGCACATGTGCTCAATTTGGTCGTGCAGAGCTTTTTGAGGGACTATCCGGATCTTGATGCACTGCTGCACAAGGTCCGCCTAGAGTGTGCTCACTTGCGGCGTTCCAGCACGGCAAAAGCGCGCATTGCGGCTCTACAGCGCCGACACCGCCTGCCGGAACATCGCATCATATGTGACCTACCTACCAGGTGGAATTCCACGTTACATATGTTGGAGCGGTTGTGTGAGCAGCAGCAAGCTGTAATGGAGTACCAGCTGCTTCAGGCGCAAAGAAGTCGCAGTCAGTGCCGTACAGACTTCACAACCACAGAGTGGGCCACTATGAATGACGTCTGCCAGGTTTTGAGTCCCTTTGATTATTCCACGCGGATGGCGAGTGCAGATGATGCACTAGTCAGCATGACTGTCCCCCTTATCTGCCTGCTTGAAAAATCACTGCAAGCGCTAAGGGATGATGTTGTGGAAGAGGTGGAGGATGAGGATTCACCATTTCCATCATCTTCTGGACAGTCAGCGCCACGTGGTTCCTCACAAACGCGTAGGCAGGGGACAGTTTGTGAGGAGGATGAGGAGGAGTCAATGGAGGAGGAAGACATCCATCCAGAGGAGGGAGTTACCGAATTGTCCAGTACTCAGTGTGTACAGCGAGGGTGGGGTGATGACGAGCGGGCAGAGACGACGCCTCCAGCAGGGGACAGCGTTTCTTGGGCAGTTGGCAGTCTGCAGCACATGGTGGATTACATGCTGCAGTGCCTGAGAAACGACCGCCGCATCGCCCACATTCTCAACATGTCTGATTATTGGGTGTTCACCCTCCTCGATCCTCGCTACCGGGACAACGTAGAAAGCCTCATCACACCGTTGAACCGGGAGCGAAAAATGCGGGAGTACCAAGACACACTGGTCAATTCCATCATCTTCTCCATTCCAACTGAGAGAAGTGCTGCTAGTGCATTCCAAAGCAGCTCAGTGCGTCCAGGCAGTGGTGGAGGCTCTGCACAAAGAGGGAGCAGAAGCAGTGCCTCTGCCCAAGGCAAGACCAGTATGGCCCAACTGTGGCACAGTTTTCTGTGCCCCCCACAAAAGTCTACACCATCACAGACGGCTCCAGTCAGCAGGAGGCAACGGTTCCGTCAGATGTAGACAGACTACATGTCTTGCCCTCTTGCTGTACTCCCAGACGGCTCTTCCCCTTTCAAGTTTTGGGTCTCAAAGCTGGATACATGGCCAGAGCTAAGCCAGTATGCATTGGAGGTGCTGTCTTGCCCTGCGGCCAGTGTATTATCGGAACGTGTCTTTAGTGCTGCAGGTGGTGTACTAACTGACCGTCGCATGCGACTATCCTCCGATAACGTTGACCGGCTTACTTTCCTGAAAATGAACAAGGCCTGGATCTCGCAGGAATTTGCCACTCCTCCTCCTGATTAAATAATTAGGTCACTGTATACGTTATCCAGGTCTCCTGTTGTGTTCATCTTTCTACCACCTGAACTTAAATTCCTGGGCTCCAACACCGCCAGTTGAGGCTCAGAAGTGCCGTCTGCACAGTCAAAACATACGACCCAGTGTTATTGGGTTTCAGTAATGTCAGCTGATCCCCAGCTGTGTAGCCGGCAATGTGTCATGCGACCGCCACGCTGACACAACAACTGAAATGTAAGGGAATCTGTCCCCCCCCCAAGGCGTTTGTTACTGAAAGAGCCACCTTGTGCAGCAGTAATGCTGCACAAGGAAAAGGTAGCTATTTTGGTTTAGCTCCTTGCACACGCAGAACTTAACACTTATAAAATGTGTCCACTGATACCGTAAAACCGTCCCGGAGGTGGGACTTTCCTTCGTAATATGACGCAGCACAGCCGTCATTCCTACCCCCCCGGCGCTGCGCCCCGGCTCCTCAGCGTTGTTTGATTCCGTCCCGGAGCCTGCGCTGTTATGTTATCCCGTGGCCAGGCACACTTAGCGCTGCCCGTCTTCTGGCATCATTTGGTGTCAGGATGGCTGCGCCTGTGCGGCCGCGCTGGCCGAGAGCCCGCCTCGCAGTGTCTTCTGATTTAATCCCACTGGGGGCCTGGGATCCATGGACATGCGCATTGCATATCTGAACCTCCACCTCTCACTCATCTCCCTATGGCTTCTTCAGACTGTTCGGTGTCAGCTGGTCCCTAATAGCATGCCACGGTCGTGACACCGCACAGTCTTAAGAAGCCATAGGGAGGGGAGTAAGAGGCGAGGATATGCACTGCGCATGGCCATGGATCCCAGGCCCCCAGTGGGATAAAATCAGAAGACACTGCGAGGCGGGCTCTCGTCCAGCGCGGCCGCACAGGCGCAGCCAGCCTGACACCAAATGATGTCAGAAGATGGTCAGCGCTAAGTGTGCCTGGCCAAGGGATAACTTAACAGCGCAGGCTCCGGGACGGAATCAAACGACGCTGAGGAGCCGGGGCGCGGCGCCGGGGGGGTAGGAATGACGGCTGTGCTGCGTCATATTACGAAGGAAAGTCCCACCTCCGGGACGGTTTCACGGTTTCAGGGGACACATTTTATAAGTGTTTAGTTATGTGTTTGCAAGGAGCGTGATGAAAAGAGCCACCTTTTCCTTTTGCATCTTTTGTGCTGCACAAGCTGGCTCTTTCAGCTACAAACGCCTTGGGGGGGGTTAAAGGTTCCCTTTCGACTTTCTCAGGCTTCGGCCTACATTGTGTTCCTCTGCTTTTCCACCTGTCCCTGGGCTCCAACACCGCCAGTTGCCGTCCAGAAGTGCTGTCCGCACAGTCCCAACAGTCGCTCCTCTGTTATTGGGGTTCAGTAACGTCAGCTGTTCCCCAGCTGTGTGTGTGGCAATCCCTCCTACCTCCTCCACCTCCCCCTCCTGTCCCTGGGCTCCAACACCGCCAGTTGCCGTCCAGAAGTGCTGTACGCACAGTCAACAGTCCCTCCTCTGTTATTGGGGTTCAGTAACGTCAGCTGTTCCCCAGCTGTGTGTGTGTCAATCCCTCCTACCTCCTCCACCTCCCCCTCCTGTCCCTGGGCTCCAACACCGCCAGTTGCCGTCCAGAAGTGCTGTACGCACAGTCAACAGTCCCTCCTCTGTTATTGGGGTTCAGTAACGTCAGCTGTTCCCCAGCTGTGTGTGTGGCAATCCCTCCTACCTCCTCCTACCTCCTCCTCCTCCACCTGTCCCTGGGCTCCAACACCGCCAGTTGCCGTCCAGAAGTGCTGTCCGCACAGTCCCAACAGTCCCTCCTCTGTTATTGGGGTTCAGTAACGTCAGCTGTTCCCCAGCTGTGTGTGTGGCAATCCCTCCTACCTCCTCCTACCTCCTCCTCCTCCACCTGTCCCTGGGCTCCAACACCGCCAGTTGCCGTCCAGAAGTGCTGTCCGCACAGTCCCAACAGTCCCTCCTCTGTTATTGGGGTTCAGTAACGTCAGCTGTTCCCCAGCTGTGTGTGTGGCAATCCCTCCTACCTCCTCCACCTCCCCCTCCTGTCCCTGGGCTCCAACACCGCCAGTTGCCGTCCAGAAGTGCTGTACGCACAGTCAACAGTCCCTCCTCTGTTATTGGGGTTCAGTAACGTCAGCTGTTCCCCAGCTGTGTGTGTGGCAATCCCTCCTACCTCCTCCACCTCCCCCTCCTGTCCCTGGGCTCCAACACCGCCAGTTGCCGTCCAGAAGTGCTGTACGCACAGTCAACAGTCCCTCCTCTGTTATTGGGGTTCAGTAACGTCAGCTGTTCCCCAGCTGTGTGTGTGGCAATCCCTCCTACCTCCTCCACCTCCCCCTCCTGTCCCTGGGCTCCAACACCGCCAGTTGCCGTCCAGAAGTGCTGTACGCACAGTCAACAGTCCCTCCTCTGTTATTGGGGTTCAGTAACGTCAGCTGTTCCCCAGCTGTGTGTGTGGCAATCCCTCCTACCTCCTCCTACCTCCTCCTCCTCCACCTGTCCCTGGGCTCCAACACCGCCAGTTGCCGTCCAGAAGTGCTGTCCGCACAGTCCCAACAGTCCCTCCTCTGTTATTGGGGTTCAGTAACGTCAGCTGTTCCCCAGCTGTGTGTGTGGCAATCCCTCCTACCTCCTCCTACCTCCTCCTCCTCCACCTGTCCCTGGGCTCCAACACCGCCAGTTGCCGTCCAGAAGTGCTGTCTGCACAGTCCCAACAGTCCCTCCTCTGTTACTGGGGTTCAGTAACGTCAGCTGTTCCCCAGCTGTGTGTGTGGCAATCCCTCCTACCTCCTCCTACCTCCTCCTCCTCCACCTGTCCCTGGGCTCCAACACCGCCAGTTGCCGTCCAGAAGTGCTGTCCGCACAGTCCCAACAGTCCCTCCTCTGTTATTGGGGTTCAGTAACGTCAGCTGTTCCCCAGCTGTGTGTGTGGCAATCCCTCCTACCTCCTCCTACCTCCTCCTCCTCCACCTGTCCCTGGGCTCCAACACCGCCAGTTGCCGTCCAGAAGTGCTGTCCACACAGTCCCAACAGTCCCTCCTCTGTTATTGGGGTTCAGTAACGTCAGCTGTTCCCCAGCTGTGTGTGTGGCAATCCCTCCTACCTCCTCCACCTCCCCCTCCTGTCCCTGGGCTCCAACACCGCCAGTTGCCGTCCAGAAGTGCTGTACGCACAGTCAACAGTCCCTCCTCTGTTATTGGGGTTCAGTAACGTCAGCTGTTCCCCAGCTGTGTGTGTGGCAATCCCTCCTACTTCCTCCACCTCCCCCTCCTGTCGCTGGGCTCCAACACCGCCAGTTGCCGTCCAGAAGTGCTGTACGCACAGTCAACAGTCCCTCCTCTGTTATTGGGGTTCAGTAACGTCAGCTGTTCCCCAGCTGTGTGTGTGGCAATCCCTCCTACCTCCTCCACCTCCCCCTCCTGTCCCTGGGCTCCAACACCGCCAGTTGCCGTCCAGAAGTGCTGTACGCACAGTCAACAGTCCCTCCTCTGTTATTGGGGTTCAGTAACGTCAGCTGTTCCCCAGCTGTGTGTGTGGCAATCCCTCCTACCTCCTCCTACCTCCTCCTCCTCCACCTGTCCCTGGGCTCCAACACCGCCAGTTGCCGTCCAGAAGTGCTGTCCGCACAGTCCCAACAGTCCCTCCTCTGTTATTGGGGTTCAGTAACGTCAGCTGTTCCCCAGCTGTGTGTGTGGCAATCCCTCCTACCTCCTCCTACCTCCTCCTCCTCCACCTGTCCCTGGGCTCCAACACCGCCAGTTGCCGTCCAGAAGTGCTGTCCGCACAGTCCCAACAGTCCCTCCTCTGTTATTGGGGTTCAGTAACGTCAGCTGTTCCCCAGCTGTGTGTGTGGCAATCCCTCCTACCTCCTCCTACCTCCTCCTCCTCCACCTGTCCCTGGGCTCCAACACCGCCAGTTGCCGTCCAGAAGTGCTGTCCGCACAGTCCCAACAGTCCCTCCTCTGTTATTGGGGTTCAGTAACGTCAGCTGTTCCCCAGCTGTGTGTGTGGCAATCCCTCCTACCTCCTCCTACCTCCTCCTCCTCCACCTGTCCCTGGGCTCCAACACCGCCAGTTGCCGTCCAGAAGTGCTGTCCACACAGTCCCAACAGTCCCTCCTCTGTTATTGGGGTTCAGTAACGTCAGCTGTTCCCCAGCTGTGTGTGTGGCAATCCCTCCTACCTCCTCCACCTCCCCCTCCTGTCCCTGGGCTCCAACACCGCCAGTTGCCGTCCAGAAGTGCTGTACGCACAGTCAACAGTCCCTCCTCTGTTATTGGGGTTCAGTAACGTCAGCTGTTCCCCAGCTGTGTGTGTGGCAATCCCTCCTACTTCCTCCACCTCCCCCTCCTGTCGCTGGGCTCCAACACCGCCAGTTGCCGTCCAGAAGTGCTGTACGCACAGTCAACAGTCCCTCCTCTGTTATTGGGGTTCAGTAACGTCAGCTGTTCCCCAGCTGTGTGTGTGGCAATCCCTCCTACCTACTCCTACCTCCTCCTCCTCCACCTGTCCCTGGGCTCCAACACCGCCAGTTGCCGTCCAGAAGTGCTGTCCGCACAGTCCCAACAGTCCCTCCTCTGTTATTGGGGTTCAGTAATGTCAGCTGTTCCCCAGCTGTGTGTGTGGCAATCCCTCCTACCTCCTCCTACCTCCTCCTCCTCCACCTGTCCCTGGGCTCCAACACCGCCAGTTGCCGTCCAGAAGTGCTGTCCGCACAGTCCCAACAGTCCCTCCTCTGTTATTGGGGTTCAGTAACGTCAGCTGTTCCCCAGCTGTGTGTGTGGCAATCCCTCCTACCTCCTCCACCTCCCCCTCCTGTCCCTGGGCTCCAACACCGCCAGTTGCCATCCAGAAGTGCTGTACGCACAGTCAACAGTCCCTCCTCTGTTATTGGGGTTCAGTAACGTCAGCTGTTCCCCAGCTGTGTGTGTGGCAATCCCTCCTACCTCCTCCACCTCCTCCTCCTCCACCTGTCCCTGGGCTCCAACAACGCTAGTTGCCGTCCAGAAGTGCTGTCCGCACAGAGCAAAACACCTCGCCAATGTGTTAGTGGGGTTCAGCACTGCCAGCTGTTCCCCTGCTGTGCAGCCGGCAACGTGTACTGCGACCGCCACGCAGGCACGACAAGTTAAATTTAAGGGAACCTGTCCCCCCCCCCCCCAGGCGTTTGTTACTGAAGGAGCCACCTTGTGCAGCAGTAATGATGCAAAGGGAAAAAGTGCCTCTTTTCGTGGTGCTCCTTGCACATGCTGATCCTAACACTTATGAAAAGTGTCCCCTCCTACCGTGATACCGTCCGGTTGGTGGAACTTTCCTTTGTGATGTGACGCAGCACAGCCGTCATTCTTACCCCCTTGGCGCCGTGCGCCGCCTCCTCAGCGTTGTTTGAATCAGTCCCGGAGCCTGCGCTGTTAGGTTAGCCCTTGGCCATGCACACATTTTGCGCTGCCCGTCTTCTGACATCATTTGGTGTCAGGCTGGCTGCACCTGTGCGGCCGCGCTGGCAGAGAGCCCGCCTCGTACTGTCTTCTGATTAAATCCCACTGGGGGCCTGAGATCCATGGACATGCGCAGTGCATATCTGAACCTCCACCTCTCACTCATCTCCCTACGGCTTATTCAAACTGTGCGGTGTCAGCTGGTCCCTAATAGCATGCCACGGCCGTGACACCGCACAGTCAGAAGAAGCCGTAGGGAGATGAGTGAGAGGTGGAGGTTCAGATATGCACTGCGCATGTCCATGGATCTCAGGCCCCCAGTGGGATTTAATCAGAAGACAGTACGAGGCGGGTTCTCTGCCAGCGCGGCCGCACAGGCGCAGCCAGCCTGACACCAAATGATGTCAGAAGACGGGCAGCGCAAAATGTGTGCATGGCCAAGGGCTAACCTAACAGCGCAGGCTCTGGGACTGATTCAAACAACGCTGAGGAGGCGGCGCACGGCGCCAAGGGGGTAAGAATGACGGCTGTGCTGCGTCACATCACAAAGGAAAGTTCCACCTACCGGACGGTATCACGGTAGGAGGGGACACTTTTTATAAGTGTTAGGTTCAGCATGTGCATGGACCATAATTAAAAGAGCTAAGTTTACCTTTTCCAGCATTAGTGCTGTACACGATGGCTCTTTCAGCTACAAACGCCTGGGGGGGGGGTTAAAGTTTCCCTTTCAACTTGCTCCAGTGCAGGCTTCGGCCTACACTCTGCTCCCTCTCCTCCTCCTGCTGACCCTGGGCTCTAACACCGCCAGTTGGGGCCCAGATGTGCTAGCTGCACAGAGCCAAACACCAGCCAATGTGTCAGTGTGGTTCAGCACCGCCAGCTGTTCCCCTGCTGTGCAGCCTGCAACGTGTCCTGCAACAGCCACGCAGGCACAACAGACCCAAAGCTGCCGCCAGTGCAGGCTTCGGCCTACACTCTGCTCCATCTCCTCCTCCTGCTGACCCCGGGCTCTAACACCGCCAGTTGGGGCCCGGTACTGCTAGCTGCACAGAGAAAAACACCAGCCAATGTGTCAGTGGGGTTCAGCACCGCCAGCTGTTCCCCTGCTGTGCAGCCGGCATCGTGTCCTGCAAAAGCCACGCAGACACAAAAACTGAAATTGAAGGGAACCTGTCCCCCCTCCCCCAGGCGTTTGTACGTTTTTAAGGCCACCTTGTACAGCGGTAATGCTGCATGTGTGCAAGGTGGCTCATAAACGTATTCTCCTCGCACATGTGGAACTGAAAACACGTCTGAAATGTGTCCTCTGTGTGACCATTTAACCGTCCCGGGGGTGTGACTTTCCTTTGTAATGACACGCTGCAACCCCCTTGGTAGCGCTGCCCGTCTTCTGGCATCATTGTTTGGCTGCCTGCACCTCTGCGGCCGCCCTGACCCACACAACGCCCCTCGGTGTCTTATTTCTTGGGACTGCGAGGGTGTGATTGATGGGCATGAGCAGTGCATCAGTTCGCCTGTCCCTCATCTCCTTCCGCCTTCTTCAGACTGTGCGGCTTCATGGCCGTGGCATGCGATAAGGGATCAGCTGACGCCGCACAGTCTGCAGCGGGTGTAAGGACCCGAGTGCGAGAGGCGAACATATGTGCTGTGCCAGGCCATGAATCCCAGCCCCGCAGTGTTTTAACAATGTTAAGACACCGCGGGGCTGGGATTCATGGTCATCGCGAACCGCAGCGGCCGACATTAAATGAGGTCAGAAGATGGGCAGCGCTAACAGCGCTAGGCCAGGGGATAACACGACAGCGCAGACTCCTGTACAGCAAATAACAACGCTCAGGAGGCTGCACCCAGCACCAAGGTGAGATTCTTGACATCTGTGCTGCGTCTCATTACAAAGGGAACTCGCGCCTCCAACACAGTTTGACTGTATAAAGGGCTAAATGTTATACGTGTTTCATTCAGCGTGTGCAAGGAGCAAAATTAAAAGAGCAACCTTTGACTTGTGCAGCACTACTGCTGCATAAGCTGTGGCTCTTCTACTTTGTAACCCCTGAGGGGGGGTTAAAGGTTACCTTTGAAATTGGTTCAAGTAGGCTTCGGCCTACACTCTGCTCCCCCTGCAGAGCCCGGGCTCCAACACCGCCAGTTGGGGCCCGGTACTGCTAGCTGCACAGAGCCAAACACCAGCCAATGTGTCAGTGGGGTTCAGCACCGCCAGCTGTTCCCCTGCTGTGCAGCCGGCAACGTGTCCTGCAACAGCCACGCAGGCACAACAGACCCAAAGCTGCTGCCAGTGCAGCCTTCGGCCTACACTCTGCTCCATCTCCTCCTCCTGCTGACCCCGGGCTCTAACACCGCCAGTTGGGGCCCGGTACTGCTAGCTGCACAGAGCCAAACACCAGCCAATGTGTCAGTGGGGTTCAGCACCGCCAGCTGTTCCCCTGCTGTGCAGCCGGCAATGTGTCCTGCAACAGCCACGCAGGCACAACAGACCCAAAGCTGCCGCCAGTGCAGGCTTCGGCCTACACTCTGCTCCATCTCCTCCTCCTGCTGACCCCGGGCTCTAACACCACCAGTTGGGGCCCGGTACTGCTAGCTGCACAGAGAAAAACACCAGCCAATGTGTCAGTGGGGTTCAGCACCGCCAGCTGTTCCCCTGCTGTGCAGCCGGCATCGTGTCCTGCAAAAGCCACGCAGACACAAGAACTGAAATTGAAGGGAACCTGTCCCCCCTCCCCCAGGCGTTTGTACGTTTTTAAGGCCACCTTGTACAGCGGTAATGCTGCATGTGTGCAAGGTGGCTCATAAACGTATTCTCCTCGCACATGTGGAACTGAAAACACGTCTGAAATGTGTCCTCTGTGTGACCATTTAACCGTCCCGGGGGTGTGACTTTTCTTTGTAATGACACGCTGCAACCCCCTTGGTAGCGCTGCCCGTCTTCTGGCATCATTGTTTGGCTGCCTGCGCCTCTGCGGCCGCCCTGACCCACACAACGCCCCTCGGTGTCTTATTTCTTGGGACTGCGAGGGTGTGATTGATGGGCATGAGCAGTGCATCAGTTCGCCTGTCCCTCATCTCCTTCCGCCTTCTTCAGACTGTGCGGCTTCATGGCCGTGGCATGCGATAAGGGATCAGCTGACGCCGCACAGTCTGCAGCGGGTGTAAGGACCCGAGTGCGAGAGGCGAACATATGTGCTGCGCCAGGCCATGAATCCCAGCCCCGCAGTGTTTTAACAATGTTAAGACACCGCGGGGCTGGGATTCATGGTCATCGCGAACCGCAGCGGCCGACATTAAATGAGGTCAGAAGATGGGCAGCGCTAACAGCGCTAGGCCAGGGGATAACACGACAGCGCAGACTCCTGTACAGCAAATAACAACGCTCAGGAGGCTGCACCCAGCACCAAGGTGGGATTCTTGACATCTGTGCTGCGTCTCATTACAAAGGGAACTCGCGCCTCCAACACAGTTTGACTGTATAAAGGGCTAAATGTTATACGTGTTTCATTCAGCGTGTGCAAGGAGCAAAATTAAAAGAGCAACCTTTGACTTGTGCAGCACTACTGCTGCATAAGCTGTGGCTCTTCTACTTTGTAACCCCTGAGGGGGGGTTAAAGGTTACCTTTGAAATTGGTTCAAGTAGGCTTCGGCCTACACTCTGCTCCCCCTGCAGAGCCCGGGCTCCAACACCGCCAGTTGGGGCCCGGTACTGCTAGCTGCACAGAGCCAAACACCAGCCAATGTGTCAGTGGGGTTCAGCACCGACAGCTGTTCCCCTGCTGTGCAGCCGGCAACGTGTCCTGCAACAGCCACGCAGGCACAACAGACCCAAAGCTGCCGCCAGTGCAGGCTTCGGCCTACACTCTGCTCCATCTCCTCCTCCTGCTGACCCCGGGCTCTAACACCGCCAGTTGGGGCCCGGTACTGCTAGCTGCACAGAGAAAAACACCAGCCAATGTGTCAGTGGGGTTCAGCACCGCCAGCTGTTCCCCTGCTGTGCAGCCGGCATCGTGTCCTGCAAAAGCCACGCAGACACAAGAACTGAAATTGAAGGGAACCTGTCCCCCCTCCCCCAGGCGTTTGTACGTTTTTAAGGCCACCTTGTACAGCGGTAATGCTGCATGTGTGCAAGGTGGCTCATAAACGTATTCTCCTCGCACATGTGGAACTGAAAACACGTCTGAAATGTGTCCTCTGTGTGACCATTTAACCGTCCCGGGGGTGTGACTTTCCTTTGTAATGACACGCTGCAACCCCCTTGGTAGCGCTGCCCGTCTTCTGGCATCATTGTTTGGCTGCCTGCGCCTCTGCGGCCGCCCTGACCCACACAACGCCCCTCGGTGTCTTATTTCTTGGGACTGCGAGGGTGTGATTGATGGGCATGAGCAGTGCATCAGTTCGCCTGTCCCTCATCTCCTTCCGCCTTCTTCAGACTGTGCGGCTTCATGGCCGTGGCATGCGATAAGGGATCAGCTGACGCCGCACAGTCTGCAGCGGGTGTAAGGACCCGAGTGCGAGAGGCGAACATATGTGCTGCGCCAGGCCATGAATCCCAGCCCCGCAGTGTTTTAACAATGTTAAGACACCGCGGGGCTGGGATTCATGGTCATCGCGAACCGCAGCGGCCGACATTAAATGAGGTCAGAAGATGGGCAGCGCTAACAGCGCTAGGCCAGGGGATAACACGACAGCGCAGACTCCTGTACAGCAAATAACAACGCTCAGGAGGCTGCACCCAGCACCAAGGTGGGATTCTTGACATCTGTGCTGCGTCTCATTACAAAGGGAACTCGCGCCTCCAACACAGTTTGACTGTATAAAGGGCTAAATGTTATACGTGTTTCATTCAGCGTGTGCAAGGAGCAAAATTAAAAGAGCAACCTTTGACTTGTGCAGCACTACTGCTGCATAAGCTGTGGCTCTTCTACTTTGTAACCCCTGAGGGGGGGTTAAAGGTTACCTTTGAAATTGGTTCAAGTAGGCTTCGGCCTACACTCTGCTCCCCCTGCAGAGCCCGGGCTCCAACACCGCCAGTTGGGGCCCGGTACTGCTAGCTGCACAGAGCCAAACACCAGCCAATGTGTCAGTGGGGTTCAGCACCGCCAGCTGTTCCCCTGCTGTGCAGCCGGCAACGTGTCCTGCAACAGCCACGCAGGCACAACAGACCCAAAGCTGCCGCCAGTGCAGGCTTCGGCCTACACTCTGCTCCATCTCCTCCTCCTGCTGACCCCGGGCTCTAACACCGCCAGTTGGGGCCCGGTACTGCTAGCTGCACAGAGAAAAACACCAGCCAATGTGTCAGTGGGGTTCAGCACCGCCAGCTGTTCCCCTGCTGTGCAGCCGGCATCGTGTCCTGCAAAAGCCACGCAGACACAAGAACTGAAATTGAAGGGAACCTGTCCCCCCTCCCCCAGGCGTTTGTACGTTTTTAAGGCCACCTTGTACAGCGGTAATGCTGCATGTGTGCAAGGTGGCTCATAAACGTATTCTCCTCGCACATGTGGAACTGAAAACACGTCTGAAATGTGTCCTCTGTGTGACCATTTAACCGTCCCGGGGGTGTGACTTTCCTTTGTAATGACACGCTGCAACCCCCTTGGTAGCGCTGCCTGTCTTCTGGCATCATTGTTTGGCTGCCTGCGCCTCTGCGGCCGCCCTGACCCACACAACGCCCCTCGGTGTCTTATTTCTTGGGACTGCGAGGGTGTGATTGATGGGCATGAGCAGTGCATCAGTTCGCCTGTCCCTCATCTCCTTCCGCCTTCTTCAGACTGTGCGGCTTCATGGCCGTGGCATGCGATAAGGGATCAGCTGACGCCGCACAGTCTGCAGCGGGTGTAAGGACCCGAGTGCGAGAGGCGAACATATGTGCTGCGCCAGGCCATGAATCCCAGCCCCGCAGTGTTTTAACAATGTTAAGACACCGCGGGGCTGGGATTCATGGTCATCGCGAACCGCAGCGGCCGACATTAAATGAGGTCAGAAGATGGGCAGCGCTAACAGCGCTAGGCCAGGGGATAACACGACAGCGCAGACTCCTGTACAGCAAATAACAACGCTCAGGAGGCTGCACCCAGCACCAAGGTGGGATTCTTGACATCTGTGCTGCGTCTCATTACAAAGGGAACTCGCGCCTCCAACACAGTTTGACTGTATAAAGGGCTAAATGTTATACGTGTTTCATTCAGCGTGTGCAAGGAGCAAAATTAAAAGAGCAACCTTTGACTTGTGCAGCACTACTGCTGCATAAGCTGTGGCTCTTCTACTTTGTAACCCCTGAGGGGGGGTTAAAGGTTACCTTTGAAATTGGTTCAATTAGGCTTCGGCCTACACTCTGCCCCCCCTGCAGAGCCCGGGCTCCAACACCGCCAGTTGGGGCCCGGTACTGCTAGCTGCACAGAGAAAAACACCAGCCAATGTGTCAGTGGGGTTCAGCACCGCCAGCTGTTCCCCTGCTGTGCAGCCGGCAACGTGTCCTGCAACAGCCACGCAGGCACAACAGACCCAAAGCTGCCGCCAGTGCAGGCTTCGGCCTACACTCTGCTCCATCTCCTCCTCCTGCTGACCCCGGGCTCTAACACCGCCAGTTGGGGCCCGGTACTGCTAGCTGCACAGAGAAAAACACCAGCCAATGTGTCAGTGGGGTTCAGCACCGCCAGCTGTTCCCCTGCTGTGCAGCCGGCATCGTGTCCTGCAAAAGCCACGCAGACACAAGAACTGAAATTGAAGGGAACCTGTCCCCCCTCCCCCAGGCGTTTGTACGTTTTTAAGGCCACCTTGTACAGCTGTAATGCTGCATGTGTGCAAGGTGGCTCATAAACGTATTCTCCTCGCACATGTGGAACTGAAAACACGTCTGAAATGTGTCCTCTGTGTGACCATTTAACCGTCCCGGGGGTGTGACTTTCCTTTGTAATGACACGCTGCAACCCCCTTGGTAGCGCTGCCCATCTTCTGGCATCATTGTTTGGCTGCCTGCGCCTCTGCGGCCGCCCTGACCCACACAACGCCCCTCGGTGTCTTATTTCTTGGGACTGCGAGGGTGTGATTGATGGGCATGAGCAGTGCATCAGTTCGCCTGTCCCTCATCTCCTTCCGCCTTCTTCAGACTGTGCGGCTTCATGGCCGTGGCATGCGATAAGGGATCAGCTGACGCCGCACAGTCTGCAGCGGGTGTAAGGACCCGAGTGCGAGAGGCGAACATATGTGCTGCGCCAGGCCATGAATCCCAGACCCGCAGTGTTTTAACAATGTTAAGACACCGTGGGGCTGGGATTCATGGTCATCGCGAACCGCAGCGGCCGACATTAAATGAGGTCAGAAGATGGGCAGCGCTAACAGCGCTAGGCCAGGGGATAACACGACAGCGCAGACTCCTGTACAGCAAATAACAACGCTCAGGAGGCTGCACCCAGCACCAAGGTGGGATTCTTGACATCTGTGCTGCGTCTCATTACAAAGGGAACTCGCGCCTCCAACACAGTTTGACTGTATAAAGGGCTAAATGTTATACGTGTTTCATTCAGCGTGTGCAAGGAGCAAAATTAAAAGAGCAACCTTTGACTTGTGCAGCACTACTGCTGCATAAGCTGTGGCTCTTCTACTTTGTAACCCCTGAGGGGGGGTTAAAGGTTACCTTTGAAATTGGTTCAAGTAGGCTTCGGCCTACACTCTGCTCCCCCTGCAGAGCCCGGGCTCCAACACCGCCAGTTGGGGCCCGGTACTGCTAGCTGCACAGAGCCAAACACCAGCCAATGTGTCAGTGGGGTTCAGCACCGCCAGCTGTTCCCCTGCTGTGCAGCCGGCAACGTGTCCTGCAACAGCCACGCAGGCACAACAGACCCAAAGCTGCTGCCAGTGCAGGCTTCGGCCTACACTCTGCTCCATCTCCTCCTCCTGCTGACCCCGGGCTCTAACACCGCCAGTTGGGGCCCGGTACTGCTAGCTGCACAGAGAAAAACACCAGCCAATGTGTCAGTGGGGTTCAGCACCGCCAGCTGTTCCCCTGCTGTGCAGCCGGCATCGTGTCCTGCAAAAGCCACGCAGACACAAGAACTGAAATTGAAGGGAACCTGTCCCCCCTCCCCCAGGCGTTTGTACGTTTTTAAGGCCACCTTGTACAGCGGTAATGCTGCATGTGTGCAAGGTGGCTCATAAACGTATTCTCCTCGCACATGTGGAACTGAAAACACGTCTGAAGTGTGTCCTCTGTGTGACCATTTAACCGTCCCGGGGGTGTGACTTTTCTTTGTAATGACACGCTGCAACCCCCTTGGTAGCGCTGCCTGTCTTCTGGCATCATTGTTTGGCTGCCTGCGCCTCTGCGGCCGCCCTGACCCACACAACGCCCCTCGGTGTCTTATTTCTTGGGACTGCGAGGGTGTGATTGATGGGCATGAGCAGTGCATCAGTTCGCCTGTCCCTCATCTCCTTCCGCCTTCTTCAGACTGTGCGGCTTCATGGCCGTGGCATGCGATAAGGGATCAGCTGACGCCGCACAGTCTGCAGCGGGTGTAAGGACCCGAGTGCGAGAGGCGAACATATGTGCTGCGCCAGGCCATGAATCCCAGCCCCGCAGTGTTTTAACAATGTTAAGACACCGCGGGGCTGGGATTCATGGTCATCGCGAACCGCAGCGGCCGACATTAAATGAGGTCAGAAGATGGGCAGCGCTAACAGCGCTAGGCCAGGGGATAACACGACAGCGCAGACTCCTGTACAGCAAATAACAACGCTCAGGAGGCTGCACCCAGCACCAAGGTGGGATTCTTGACATCTGTGCTGCGTCTCATTACAAAGGGAACTCGCGCCTCCAACACAGTTTGACTGTATAAAGGGCTAAATGTTATACGTGTTTCATTCAGCGTGTGCAAGGAGCAAAATTAAAAGAGCAACCTTTGACTTGTGCAGCACTACTGCTGCATAAGCTGTGGCTCTTCTACTTTGTAACCCCTGAGGGGGGGTTAAAGGTTACCTTTGAAATTGGTTCAAGTAGGCTTCGGCCTACACTCTGCTCCCCCTGCAGAGCCCGGGCTCCAACACCGCCAGTTGGGGCCCGGTACTGCTAGCTGCACAGAGCCAAACACCAGCCAATGTGTCAGTGGGGTTCAGCACCGCCAGCTGTTCCCCTGCTGTGCAGCCGGCAACGTGTCCTGCAACAGCCACGCAGGCACAACAGACCCAAAGCTGCCGCCAGTGCAGGCTTCGGCCTACACTCTGCTCCATCTCCTCCTCCTGCTGACCCCGGGCTCTAACACCGCCAGTTGGGGCCCGGTACTGCTAGCTGCACAGAGAAAAACACCAGCCAATGTGTCAGTGGGGTTCAGCACCGCCAGCTGTTCCCCTGCTGTGCAGCCGGCATCGTGTCCTGCAAAAGCCACGCAGACACAAAAACTGAAATTGAAGGGAACCTGTCCCCCCTCCCCCAGGCGTTTGTACGTTTTTAAGGCCACCTTGTACAGCGGTAATGCTGCATGTGTGCAAGGTGGCTCATAAACGTATTCTCCTCGCACATGTGGAACTGAAAACACGTCTGAAATGTGTCCTCTGTGTGACCATTTAACCGTCCCGGGGGTGTGACTTTCCTTTGTAATGACACGCTGCAACCCCCTTGGTAGCGCTGCCCGTCTTCTGGCATCATTGTTTGGCTGCCTGCGCCTCTGCGGCCGCCCTGACCCACACAACGCCCCTCGGTGTCTTATTTCTTGGGACTGCGAGGGTGTGATTGATGGGCATGAGCAGTGCATCAGTTCGCCTGTCCCTCATCTCCTTCCGCCTTCTTCAGACTGTGCGGCTTCATGGCCGTGGCATGCGATAAGGGATCAGCTGACGCCGCACAGTCTGCAGCGGGTGTAAGGACCCGAGTGCGAGAGGCGAACATATGTGCTGCGCCAGGCCATGAATCCCAGCCCCGCAGTGTTTTAACAATGTTAAGACACCGTGGGGCTGGGATTCATGGTCATCGCGAACCGCAGCGGCCGACATTAAATGAGGTCAGAAGATGGGCAGCGCTAACAGCGCTAGGCCAGGGGATAACACGACAGCGCAGACTCCTGTACAGCAAATAACAACGCTCAGGAGGCTGCACCCAGCACCAAGGTGGGATTCTTGACATCTTTGCTGCGTCTCATTACAAAGGGAACTCGCGCCTCCAACACAGTTTGACTGTATAAAGGGCTAAATGTTATACGTGTTTCATTCAGCGTGTGCAAGGAGCAAAATTAAAAGAGCAACCTTTGACTTGTGCAGCACTACTGCTGCATAAGCTGTGGCTCTTCTACTTTGTAACCCCTGAGGGGGGGTTAAAGGTTACCTTTGAAATTGGTTCAAGTAGGCTTCGGCCTACACTCTGCTCCCCCTGCAGAGCCCGGGCTCCAACACCGCCAGTTGGGGCCTGGTACTGCTAGCTGCACAGAGCCAAACACCAGCCAATGTGTCAGTGGGGTTCAGCACCGCCAGCTGTTCCCCTGCTGTGCAGCCGGCAACGTGTCCTGCAACAGCCACGCAGACACTTGCTCTTGTACCTTCTGCTCCCCATCCTGGTTCCAGTACCGTCAGCTGGTTCCGGGCAGAGCCTTTGGCTTAGGTGCCTCCCTCTGGGTATCCGAGTTCCCCCAACGTCAGGTGGTCCTTGGTAGTGCTTTCAGGCACGGGTACCTCCTGCTTAGTAACCGGGTTCCAGTAACGTCAGCTGGTCTTCGGTAGTTCCATTGGCTCTTGGACCTTCGGCTACCCATCCGGGTTCCAGCACCGTCAGCTGGTTCTCGGCAGTGTCTTTTGCTCTTGTACCTTCTGCTCCCCATCCTGGTTCCAGTACCGTCAGCTGGTTCCGGGCAGAGCCTTTGGCTTAGGTGCCTCCCTCTGGGTATCCGAGTTCCACCAACGTCAGGTGGTCCTTGGTAGTGCTTTCAGGCACGGGTACCTCCTGCTTAGTAACCGGGTTCCAGTAACGTCAGCTGGTCCTCAGTAGTTCCATTGGCTCTTGGACCTTCGGGTAGCCATCCGAGTTCCAGTTCCATCAGCTGGTTCTCGGCATTTTCTCAGCCTTCTTGTACCTTCTGCTACATTTCCAAGTTCAAGAGACTAAACACGATGACCCGGAAGACCACCCCTAAGATGACGACGACACCAGAGACGACAACCACCGTGATGACGACGACCCTGGAGACGATGACCCCGAAGACCACCCCGATGACGACGACCCCGGAGACGACGACCCTGAAGACCACCCCGATGACGACGAACCCGGAGACGACGACCCTGGAGACGACGACGACCTGGAAGACCGAGAAGCAGAAGAACAAGAGGCTGCAGAACAAAGAGCAGAAGAACATTAAGCATAACACTAAATATCAGAGCAAAAAATATTATCTAAATTATAAGCAGAAGAAGACTAAGCAGTGTATGGGGGTGAGTCCGTTCCTCCTCGTGGTGCCCCTGGATAAAGCCTGATGCTGCAGGCCAAACTGAACGCGGACAAATGTAACTCTTTTGTGACAGGCAGAACGGAAGGTGTAATCTTCAAACTTTTATAGATAACAACTACGGGAATGCCTGTCACAAATAAGAATATGATGAAGAAGTAGAATATGATGAAGATAGTAGTAAAATAAAAAGAATATGAACAATGTAAGAAAAAAAATAATAGGTAGAAGATGAAGAAGAAGATGAATAAGGTGAAGAAGTTGATGTCAAAGAAGCTGATGATGAGGATAATGAAGAAGAAAGTGTGGGAGAAGTAAAAAAGAAGGTGAAGGGTGTGGAAGTAGTGAAACATCAATATCTGACAAAATAAAAAAAAATTAACATAGTCAAAATCTTTCTACCGCTGAACGTCATAAAAAAAAAAAAAACCTGCTATTCTATTACATTGGGCTAAACCTCTGTGCCTTTAATGTCTCCGCCACGTCCCCCAATACATCCTACATTATTCTTAGTTGTTTTCCTTCATGTAGAATGAACCTACAAGTTTATAAAGGGTTTATTTTAATTCCGATATTTTCGTCCCATTGACTTGCATTGGGATCGGGTATCGGTATCGGATTAGATCCGATATTTTGACGGTATCGGCCGATACTTTCCGATACCGATACTTTCCGATATCGGAAAGTATCGCTCAACACTATTTATAACAGTAGACGAGGGATTCAGTGGAATTAGGCGTTAGGTGAGTATAACTGTGTTATAATAAGAATGAAAAACTGTTTTTTGTTTTATTTCTAATAAAATACTTTATTCTGGCTGTGTCTTTATTTACCATACACCTATAGGATTAGTAATGGATAGGTGTCTTATAGATTGATGTCACCAGATAATACAAAGGTGACATCAACCTCAAAAATATGAACCCCACTTGCCACTCCTACAGGGCAAGTGGGAACAGTCAGGCAAAGCACCAGAATCGGTGCTTCTAATAGATGTACCTTTTCTGGGTGGCTGCAGGTTGCTAATTTTAGGCTGGGGGTTGCTATTTTTAGACTGGGGGGCAATATACATGGCCCCTTATCAGCCTGAGAATACTAGCCTCCATCTGTCTGATTTAGCAAGGCTGGATGTCAAAAATGGGGGGGACCCCACGCCATTGTTTTTAAATGATTTTTTAAAAATAATAAAAAAATACAGAAATACGGCACGATGACCCCTCTATTCTTGATATCCAGCCTTCGTGAAGCTGACTGCTGAGGGTTGCAGCCCCCAGCTGTGAGTTTTTCCTGGCTGGTTATCAAAAATACAAGATAACCCATGTCATTTTTTTTAAAATTATTTATTTACAGTACATCAGCCGGATGATGAATACTCCCATCTGCCGCTCCTGCTCTCACTGTTATCAGCGGCAGAAGGTGTGGACTGATGGGAGCTGTAATCCCATCAGCTGACACCAGTAACCGGAGGTGAATTTTATACCTATGATCACAGCTGCAGGCTTATGCTGTCTTTTGACAGTGTGGGAACCGCGGTTCTCTCATTGGCTGTGATGATTTCACCTCTGATAAGAAACAGTGTTTACCATGCTGTCATGCACATGGCAGTGTGACAAACACTCAGTGCTTGGGCAGTCAATCACAGTAATGCCACATGAAAGATTGCACCGGCATTACTGTGATTGGCAGAAAATAAAGTGCCAAACATGCTGAGCGGGTCACTTGAATATACTGAGGCGAATAGCGTACAATTCGTGCAAGTAACGAATAATGCCGAATATATTTGCTCATCATTATTCGCTCATACTGACAAGTAGCCAATGTATAACTCTAACGAGTAATATTTCATCAGATAACACTCGCTTAAACGTTATACAGGTCCTTCTAAAAAAATTAGCATATAGTGTTAAATTTCATTATTTACCATAATGTAATGATTACAATTAAACTTTCATATATTATAGATTCATTATCCACCAACTGAAATTTGTCAGGTCTTTTATTGTTTTAATACTGATGATTTTGGCATACAACTCCTGATAACCCAAAAAACCTGTCTCAATAAATTAGCATATCAAGAAAAGGTTCTCTAAACGACCTATTACCCTAATCTTCTGAATCAACTAATTAACTCTAAACACATGCAAAAGATACCTGAGGCTTTTAAAAACTCCCTGCCTGGTTCATTACTTAAAACCCCCATCATGGGTAAGACTAGCGACCTGACAGATGTCAAGAAGGCCATCATTGACACCCTCAAGCAAGAGGGTAAGACCCAGAAAGAAATTTCTCAACAAATAGGCTGTTCCCAGAGTGCTGTATCAAGGCACCTCAATGGTAAGTCTGTTGGAAGGAAACAACGTGGCAGAAAACGCTGTACAACGAGAAGAGGTGACCGGACCCTGAGGAAGATTGTGGAGAAGGACCGATTCCAGACCTTGGGGAACCTGAGGAAGCAGTGGACTGAGTCTGGTGTGGAAACATCCAGAGCCACCGTGCACAGGCGTGTGCAGGAAATGGGCTACAGGTGCCGCATTCCCCAGGTAAAGCCACTTTTGAACCATAAACAGCGGCAGAAGCGCCTGACCTGGGCTACAGAGAAGCAGCACTGGACTTTTGCATGTCATTCGGAAATCAAGGTGCCAGAGTCTGGAGGAAGACTGGGGAGAAGGAAATGCCAAAATGCCTGAAGTCCAGTGTCAAGTACCCACAGTCAGTGATGGTGTGGGGTGCCATGTCAGCTGCTGGTGTTGGTCCACTGTGTTTCATCAAGGGCAGGGTCAATGCAGCTAGCTATCAGGAGATTTTGGAGCACTTCATGCTTCCATCGGCTGAAATGCTTTATGGAGATGAAGATTTCATTTTTCAGCACGACCTGGCATCTGCTCACAGTGCCAAAACCACTGGTAAATGGTTTACTGACCATGGTATTACTGTGCTCAATTGGCCTGCCAACTCTCCTGACCTGAACCCCATAGAGAATCTGTGGGATATTGTGAAGAGAAAGTTGAGAGACGCAAAACCCAACACTCTGGATGAGCTTAAGGCCGCTATTGAAGCATCCTGGGCCTCCATAACATCTCAGCAGTGTCACAGGCTGATTGCCTCCATGCCACGCCGCATTGAAGCAGTCATTTCTGCCAAAGGATTCCCCACCAAGTATTGAGTGCATAACTGAACATTATTATTTGATGGTTTTTTTGTTTGTTATTAAAAAACACTTTTATTTGATTGGCCGGGTGAAATATGCTAATTTATTGAGACAGGTTTTTTGGGTTATCAGGAGTTGTATGCCAAAATCATCAGTATTAAAACAATAAAAGACCTGACAAATTTCAGTTGGTGGATAATGAATCTATAATATATGAAAGTTTAATTGTAATCATTACATTATGGTAAATAATGAAATTTAACACTATATGCTAATTTTTTGAGAAGGACCTGTACTATAGAGCAGTCAGCATGAGAAAAAAAATCTTCATGATGCAATTGCCAATGTTTATTGAATGGTGCGCACCCATAGAAGTCTATGGGTCCTTTCAAAATATTGGACTGCACTCGGATGTCATCTGAGTGCACTCCAATATACGCCGACTCACAGAATGGAGAGGATGGAAAAATTATGTTCTCCATGTTCTCTGCACCTGTGTTATGATTCTTGCATGAGACAGAATGGAATCAGAGTAAAATGACACTTGGTTCATGCTCACAACAGAGTTTGAGCCAAGGGTCATTTGCATATAGCATCTGATTCTTTTGCATGAGAGAATTATTGGATGCTATATGCTAGTGTGAGTGAACCCAAATAGTGATGAATGAAAAGTGAAAAACAATGTTTCCGCTAAATAGTCTAAAAGCTTGATTCATCAATGCTTTTATGTCAGAAAAATGGCGTAAAAGCTTTGATTAGTGGATTAGATTTTTGCACCACAAAAAGAAAAATGTGGTGACTTTTGCTGTTTTCAGTCAAGTTTGAATCAGCTCTGCCATAATGGAGAATCAGAGTTGTGGAGGGTGTGGATGTATGGCTTCACCCATCCATCAGGTTCATTAAATGTGCTGATGCCAGAAATTATTTTCCAGTCCTGAATTCTATAGGTGGCATGCATCTCTTCATGAATTTGGTGTATTCTACTCCAGCAAGACAAAAACACTCATCATTTTCAATGTGATCTTGTGAGATTTGATGTGTCTTAGGGCAGAGACAGACTGCCATATTTCTCATGCAAGAATCACATCGCAAACCTCATACTGGCTGTCAGCTCTCCTGACCTGAGCTTGACAGCTGCATAGAAATGCTTCATACTGTCTTACTCAGGAGAGGTGCCGGCCAGTGTGTGCAGTGCGATGCGATCCCTGCACGAGTTATACGGCAGTCTGACTCAGCCCTTATACTGAAAATTCCTCCTTTCCATGACTTTCTATCAATACAGTGCCAAGAAAGGAGGAGAGCTGCAGCTGCAGTGTGGGAGCCATTGTGGGAGCAGCATTTGTTACATACAACATTCTGGATCTATTATGTATCAGATGATAAGGACATTGATGATAAACCTTGTGACTTGCACTGTATATGAGGAGAGAAATGTGTCATGAAGATTTATTTCTTCTGTGATCTATGTGCTGTGAGCTATGTGCTGAAGGGGTTAACAAGCCATGATAAGGGACTGTGTTCTTTGGTGAGTAGGTAAGAGATGGGAAGGATGCAAACTCACCATATCTCCACCTCAAGGGACTGGCTGGGAAGATAAATGTTCAACCACTATTTTTTTTCTCTGTGTTGTATGTTTGGAGAGGATGGTCTCCAGACAGTAGCTCCAGGTGGAGCTGAAGACTTGTGGTGTCCTCTACATGCGAGTCCTGCCAACACAAGGACTTTGCTATACTTTATCTTTTGTTTTCCATTTTGCCAGAAATGCCATTTTTATTTTGTTAAACACTGCCATGGTTTATGCTGTGCTATAATAAAGCAGCAGGTGACTTACACAAGAAGCCTTCCTGTGTCTACATTTGCAAGCAGCCGAGTGAGTCATCACCTCACAACCTTGATACCGTGGTCGCACTAATGGGGTCTCTCAGGGTTCAGTCCTTGGCCCTATTATCTTCTTTCTTTACATGGCTGCAATTGGACAGACCATCAGCAAATTTGGCTTTCAGTACCGTCTTTATGCTGATGACACACAACTATACATGTCATCCCCTGACCTTACCCCACTGTATTCCAGAACACCAGTGACTGTCTGTCTGTAGTTTCCAACATCATGTCAACTATTTACCTGAAGCTCAACCTTTCCAAAACTGAATGTCTTTTGCTCCCACCTTTTATCTACCGCATTAATTCTGACATCTACCTCTCCGTGTGTGGCACCACAATAAAGCAGGTGCACTGACTGGGTGTTATGTTTGACATCAATCTTTCCTTCACCTCCTATATACAATCTCTTGCCCATTTCTTTTGCTAGCACCTGAAGAACATCTCTAGAATCCATCCCTTTCTCACGATGGAAATAACAAAAACCCTCACTGTTGCCTTATCCACTCCCACCTTGACTACTGTAACTCTCTAATAATTGACATTCCCCATCCTTAAGGCAGTAGCCAGGGTCATCTGTCTGGCTGACCCTTAAGGTACCGTCACACTAGGCGATATCGCCAGCGATCCGTGACGTTGCAGCGACCTGGATAGCGATATCGCTGTATTTGACACGCAGCAGCGATCTGGATCCCGCTGTGAAATTGCTGGTCGCTGCTAGAAGGTCTGCACTTTATTCGGTCGCTAGGTCGCCGTGTATCGCCGTGTTTGACAGCAAAAGCAAGGATACCAGCGATATTTTACACTGGTAACCAGGGTAAACATCGGGTTACTAAGCGCAGGGCCGCGCTTAGTAACCCGATGTTTACCCTGGTTACCAGCGTAAAAGTTAAAAAAACAAACAGTACATACTCACCAGCGCGTCCCCCAGCCTCTGCTTCCTGACACTGACTGAGCGCCGGCCCTAAACTGAAAGTGAAAGCACAGCGGTGACGTCACCGCTGTGCTGTTAGGGCCGGAGCTCAGTCAGTGTGGGAAGCAGAGGCTGGGGGACGCGCTGGTGAGTATGTGCTGTTTGTTTTTTTAACTTTTACGCTGGTAACCAGGGTAAACATCGGGTTACTAAGCGCGGCCCTGCGCTTAGCAACCCGATGCTTACCCTGGTTACCCGGGGACCTCGGCATCGTTGGTCGCTGGAGAGCGGTCTGTGTGACAGCTCTCCAGCGACCAAACAGCGACGCTGCAGCGATCGGGATCGCTGTCGCTATCGCTGCAGCGTCGCTTAATGTGATGGTACCTTTACTGGGACATTTTCACCCTGTGCCAGTCATTGCACTGGCTGCCCGTACATTATAGGATCCAATTTATATTGCTTGTCTTCACACACAAAGCTCTCCACAGTGCAGCACCCCGTACATTTCCTCCCTTATTTCTGTTCATCACTCTCTACGCTCCACAAGCAACTTTCTACTAACATCCGCACTAATTCGTACCCCCCCATGCCAGGATCCAAGACTTCTTCCAAGTTGTACCAATTCTTTGCAATTCTCTACCCCAAACAATTAAGACTAACCAAAACTTACAGTTTTAGGCGTTGCCTAAAAACACATCTATTTAGGGCAGCCTATCACATTTTCCTAATCAAAGTCATTTTTATATATAGCCCATTCACTGTTTCTCTACGCATAATTCTCCATCAAACTCCACTGCACACAGAAGCAGTACAAAAATTGGCTGGTGACAAGATCATGCAGCCATTCCCTGAAGATGGCTGGACCATCATTCTAAATAAGCCCCTGTATTTTGGGTCACTCCCACCTCATTGTAGATTGTAAGCGCTTACAAGCAGGATCGTTATTATGTTTGCTTTAATTATTGTATTATATTTAACTATGTTGCTTATGACTGTTGTATATTAACCCCTTAAGCCCCGAGGGTGGTTTGCACTTTAATGACCGGGCCAATTTTTACAATTCTGACCACTGTCCCTTTATGAGGTTATAACTCTGGAACGCTTCAACGGATCTTGGCGATTCTGACATTCTTTTCTCATGACATATTGTACTTCATGATAGTGGTAAAATTTCTTTGATACTACCTGCGTTTATTTGTGAAAAAAATGGAAATTTGGCGAAAATTTTGAAAATTTTTGCAATTTTCCAACTTTTAATTTTTATGCCCTTAAATCACAGAGATATGTCACACAAAATACTAAATTAGTAACATTTCCCACATGTCTACTGTACATCAGCACAATTTTGGAAACAATTTTTTTTTGTTAGGGAGTTATAAGGGTTAAAAGTTGACCAGCAATTTCTCATTTTTACAACAAAATTTACAAAACCATTTTTTTAGGGACCACCTCACATTTGAAGTCACATTTAGGGGTCTATATAGCAAATAATACCCAAAAGTGACACCATTCTAAAAACTGCACCCCTCAAGCTGATCAAAACCACATTCAATAAGTTTATTAACCCTTCTGGTGCTTCATGAGAGCTAAAGTAATGTTGAAGGAAAAAATGAAAATTTAACTTTTTAGTCATGAAAACGATTTTTTAGCAACAATTTTTTTATTTTCCCAAAGGTAACAGGAGAAATTGGACTGCAAAAGTTGTTGTCCAATTTGTCCTGAGTACGCTGGTACCCCAAATGTGGGGGGGAACCACTGTTTGGGCGCATGGCAGAGCTCAGAAGGGAAGGAGCACCATTTGACTTCTTCAAGCTAAAATTAGCTGGAATTGAGATCGGACGCCTTGTCGCATTTGGTGAGCCCCTGATGTGCCTAAACAGTAGAAACCCCCCACAAGTGACCCCATTTTGAAAACTAAACCCCCTAAGGAACTTATCTAGATGTGTGGTGAGCACTTTTATCCCCAAGTGCTTCACAGAAGTTTATACCGCCCATGCGTGAAAATAAAAAAACGTATTTTTTCCACAAACATGATAGTTTAGTCCCCAATTTTTTATTTTCACAAGGGTAACTGAAGAAATTGGACCACAAAAGTTGTAGTCCAATTTGTCCTGAGTACGCCAATACCCCATATGTGGGGGGGAACCACTGTTTGGGCGCATAACAGGGCTCAGAAGGGAAGGAGCACCATAAGACTTTTTCAAGCTAAAATTAGCTGGAATTGAGATAGGACGCCATGTCGCGTTTGGTGAGCCCCTGATGTGCCTAAACTGTGGAAACCCCCCACAAGTGACCCCATTTTGGAAACTAGACCCCCTAAGGAACTTATCTAGATGTGTGGTGAGCACTTTTATCCCACCAAGTGCTTCACAGAAGTTTATACCGCCCGTACGTGAAAATAAAAAAACGTATTTTTTTCACAAACATGATAGTTTAGTCCCCAATTTTTTTATTTTGACAAGGGTAACTGAAGAAATTGGACCACAAAAGTTGTAGTCCAATTTGTCCTGAGTACGCCAATACCCCATATGTGGGGGGGAACCACTGTTTGGGCGCATGGCAGGGCTCAGAAGGGAAGGAGCGCCATAAGACTTTTTCAAGCTAAAATTAGCTGGAATTGAGATTGGATGCCATGTAGCGTTTGGTGAGCCCCTGATGTGCCTAAACAGTGGAAACCCCCCACAAGTGACCCCATTTTGGAAACTAGACCCCCTAAGGAACTTATCTAGATGTGTGGTGAGCACTTTTATCCCCCAAGTGCTTCACAGAAGTTTATACCGCCCGTGCGTGAAAATATAAAATCCTATTTTTTCCACAAACATGATGGCTTAGTCCCCAATTTTTTTATTTTCACAAGGGTAACTGAAGAAATTGGACCACAAAAGTTGTAGTCCAATTTGTCCCCACAAGTGACCCCAATTTGGAAACTAGATCCCCTAAGGAACTTGTCTAGATGTGTTGTGAGAACTTTGAACCCCCAAGTGTTTCACTAAAGTTTATAACGCCCAGGCGTGAAAATAAAAAATCCGATTTTTTTGCCCACAAAAATGATCTTTTAGTCCCCAATTTTTTTATTTCCCAAGGGTAACAGGAGAAATTGGACCACAAAAGTTGTTTTCCAATTTGTCTTGAGTAGGCTGGTACCACATATGTGGGAGAAAACTACTGTTTGGGCACACGTCAGGGCTCGGAAGGGAAGTAGTGACATTTTGGAATGCAGGCTTTGATGGAATCGTCTGCGGCCGTCACGTTCCGTTTGACGAGCCCCTGATGTGGCTAAACAGTGGAAAACCCCCACAAGTGACCCCAATTTGGAAACTAGACCCCCTAAGGAACTTGTCTAGATGTGTGGTGAGAACTTTGAACCCCCAATTGTTTCACTAAATTTTATAACGACCAGGCGTGAAAATAAAAAATCCTATTTTTTGCCCACAAAAATGATCTTTTAGTCCCCAATTTTTTAATTTCCCAAGGGTAACAGGAGAAATTGGACCACAAAAGTTGTTGTCCAATTTGCCCTGAGTACGCTGGTACCCCACATGTGGGGAAAAACTGTTTGGGCACACGTTGGGGCTCGAAAGGGAAGTACTGACGTTTTTGAATGCAGACTTTGATGGAATCATCTGCGGGCGTCATGTTCCGTTTGCAGAGCCCCTGATGTGCCTAAACAGGAAAAAAACCCACAAGTGACAACCTTTTTGGAAAGTAGACCCCCAGAGAACTTACGTAGATGTGCCAACTTTGGAATTATTCTATTTCCTGTAAAGTAAATTAGTAGTGCATGGAGGTGTGGTACAATTTAAAGCAATCCTTCATACACAGGCCAGGTTTGTCGGGGCAGGTGTCTCATTGATAGATGGTGTCCCTTTGAATTCCTCTTTTGTAGCACACTCGGCACCTTTTTTGCGGCTTACCTTTTTTTTCAGTTGGCGGGACCACCCCAGGAAAATGCTGGCCTGGTACGATACATGCACCTTCAGTTCCAGAAGTACTGGGGCCCGCTCCTTCCCTCGTGCCAAACATTACGGCCTTAACCACTACCTTCTGGAAATGAAGGTATGACGTATCGGTGTTGCGTGCACATCGTGACAGCAGGAAAGTGTTGAGCATTGCCATTTGTACGATGTGCATGGACAGCTTTTTGTACCTCACCCTGGCCTTTCTCAAAGCACTGTACGGTTGGAGGAGTTGATCGGAGAGATCAACGCCCCCCATGTTTTTGTTGTACCCAAGTACACAGTCCGGTTTGAAGACCTGTGCAGAGGTACCCTGTACAGTGCCGAGGGCACTGCCATCACCCTGTATGGTGGTGAACAGAAGGACATCCCTTTTGTCCTTGTACTTGACAACCAGCAGGTGGTCGCTACATTGGGCTTTGCTCTCACCTTTTCTGAGAATCTGCCCAAGTGCGTCTTCGGGAGGCCTCTCTGATTTTTGCGGACAGTACCGCAGGCTGCAGTACCTCGCGCAAAGAGAGATTTGTAGAGTGGGATGCTGGAATAAAAGTTATCGGTATAGAGGTGATAACCTTTATCCAGCAGTGGGTGCACCAAATCCACACAATTTTCCCACTCACTCTCAGGATAGAAGGACACTCAGGCGGTTCAATCCTGCTGTCCTTCCCTTCATAGACTCTAAATCTGTGGGTGTACCCTGAGGTACTCTCACACAGCTTGTAGAGTTTGATTCCGTACCTGGCCCTCTTGCTGGGCAGGTATTGACGGAATCTAAGCCGCCCCTTAAAATGAATTAAGGACTCATCCACGCAGATGTCCCTTTGAGGCACGCACACTTCTGCAAACTTTTTGTTGAAGTGTTCGATGACCGGCCGAACTTTGAACAGACGGTCAATGTTGGGGTCATCTCGTGCGGGACACCGTGCATTATCGTTGTAATGCAGGAACTTATGGATGGCCTCAAAACGCGTCCGGGTCATGACCATTCTGAATACTGGAGTGTTATATAAAATATCCACACTCCAATATTGCCGAAGTTCAGGCTTCTTCAGGATCCCCATGTGGGGGACCAGGCCCCAAAACTGCATCATTTCAACTGCGTCTACAGTAGACCAGTTAGAATATGATGAACCCGAGTTTTGGTCCAAAAATTGCCGAGCATACAGATTAGTTTGCTCCACCATGAGGTTGACGAAAGCCTCAGAGAAAAAGACTTTGAAAAAGTCTAGTTCTGTGAGGCCGGTGGTGTCAAACTTGATTCCTGATTCTGCCACAAAATCAGGAATCAGTGGCTCGTAACTTTCGGGTGGCGAGGTCCATATGAGGTCCGCAGTGGGGTGCGCTGGTTCGTCTTCAGCAATGGTGGGTGCTTCATCTTCATCTTCATCAACGATGGGCCTAGCCTCATCTTCTGTCCTGCGGCGTCTGCGTGGTGGTTCCGCAGGGCCAGAGGAGGAAGATGATGAGTGGGAAGAGGATGAGGAAGAATCAGAAAAATAAAGAAAAGTGGGATCCTCTCCCTCACTCTCAGTGTCGGAGGCAAGGAAAGAATATGCCTCCTCCGCTGAATAGCGCTGTTGGGACGAACGGGACGAGCGGGACATTTTTTTTGTAAGTGTGGTGCTTGGGTGTACTTTATTGGTAACTATGTGTAAGTGTGGGGGGATAGTGCTTGGTGCAAACTACTCTGAAAAGAAAAAGCTAAAGGAAAAAAAAATACCTGTGAAAGAAAAGTATAAAACAGCAGGCCCTAGCTCTGATAAGTGAACCGCGTCACTTATCAAAGTTTGTCGGCTGCTGGGTGTGTGAACGGGGATGTGAAAAAAAAACACAGGCACGAGAGCTCTGATAAATGAACCGTGTCACTTATCAAAGTTCAGTGGCTGCTGGGTGTGTGAACGGGGATGTGAAAAAAAAAACCCCGCAGGCACGAGAGCTCTGATAAATGAACCGCGTCACTTACCAAAGTTCAGTTGCTGCTGGGTGTGTGAACAGGGATGTGAAAAAAAAATGCAGGCACGAGAGCTCTGATAAATGAACCGCGTCACTTATCAAAGTTCAGTGGCTGCTGTGTGTGCGAACGGGGATGTGAAAAAAAATCCGCAGGCACGAGAGCTCTGATAAATGAACCACGTCACTTATCAAAGTTCAGCGGCTGCTGGGTGCGTACACAGGGATATGAGAAAAAAAAAGAAAAGGAAAGCACGGGTTAGATGCGGCGGGGTGAGTGCACGGAGATGTGGGGAAAAAAAAAAAAGAAAAGGAAAGCACGGGTTAGACGCGGCGGGGTGAGCACACGGAGATGTGAGGAACAAAAAAAGAAAAGGGAAGCACGGGTTAGACGCAGCGGGGTGAGCGCACGAAGATGTGGGGAAAAAAAGAAAAGGAAGGCAAGGGTCAGATGCGGAGGCTGGGTGAGCACACGGGGATGTGTAAAAAAAAAAAAAAGAAAACGGCAGGCACGAGAGCTTTGATAAGTGAACCGCGTCACTTATCAAAGTTCGGCGGCTGCTGGGTGTGCGCACAGGTGTGGTGAAAAAAAAAGGAAAACGGCAGGCACAAGCTCTGATAAGTGAACTGCATCACTTATCAAAGTTTGGCGGCTGCGGGATGGGTGTACGGAATTGGGCAAAGGGGGCTGCTGAAAAAAAAGCGAGCACGAGTGTTGTTCGGTGAACTGCGTCACCAATCAACGCTCGGCGGCTGCTAAACGTGCGCATGGAGGCGGCGCAAAGAGGGATGGAGGGGGTAAAAAAGAGGGGGAAGGGGGAAGAGGGGGGATGGGTTGATGGAGGGGGGAAGGGGGGATGGGTGGATGGGTGGGGGGTGAAGTGAGACCGGGTAGGGGCTGTTAGCACTTACCTTTTGCAGTCTCTCTTCTTTCTTTGGTTTTCTTTCTTCTTTCTTTTTTCTTTCGCTTTTTTTGTATCGCAGGGGATTGTGGTGTTACAGGCTTCTGTAGCTCCACAAGGCCCAGCAAGACAGGATCTGGCTGTGTGACCGCTCAGCAGGAGTCCCCCAGCTAGAGTGAGGACCCCTGCAGAGCGGTCACACAGGTCACCTGAAGGTGACAGACAGGTCACAGAGCGGTCACACCGCTGCTGTGAGCTGTCATTGGTGGGATCGAATGATAACATCGATCCCGCCAATCCCTGCAGGGCTTGGTGACCATGGCAACTGCCTAGGATCCCTCCGATTCTAGGCAGGTCACTGCCAGGTCACCAGCAGGGCACACAGCGGTCACAACGTGACCGCCGCAGTGCCTTGTGATTGGCGAGATCGTCGATCGCATCGATCGCGCCAATCAGCTCCTGCAGGCACTGCTGGGCCTGCACTAGTCACTGGCCTGTGATCGGTGCCATTGCAGCACCGATCCAGGCCGCTACAGCAGGGGACAGCAGGGAGCAGGGCGTACGGTACAGCCGGGCACAGCGCGGTAATACCGCCGCTGTGCCCTGTGATTGGCGCGATCGTCGATTGCATCGATCGCGCCAATCAGCTCCTGCAGGCCCTGCTGGGCCTGCACTAGGCTCTGGCCTATGATCGGTGCTATTGCAGCACCGATCCAGGCCAGTACAGCAGGGCACAGTGGTGGTAATGCCGCCGCTGTGCCCTGCGATTGGCGCGATCGATACGATCGGCGATCGCACCAATCCGGGGGGGTTTTGCCAGTGTCTGGCAATGCCAGGCACTGGCCCTAGGATCGAGTACATCGGTACTCGATCCTAGCCTGCAACCTCATTGTTTCAGCCGCTCCGATTGGCTGAAACAATGAGGAACGCTGTGATTAGCTGTTCAGAATTGAACAGCCAATAACAGCGATCCAGAGGCCTGGGGGGCGGAGCCAGGCCCGGGGATGTCGGCGCCATCTTCATCCAGGTAAGATGGCGCCTGAAATTTAATGCGATCACCGCGACTTAAGTCGCGATGTCGCATTAAACAGTATGACGTACTATCCCGTCGGTGGGAATTAAGGCCCACCCCACCTCGACGGGATAGTACGTCATATGGGATTAAGGGGTTAACCTCTGAATTGTAAAGTGCTGCATATTATATAAATAAAGATTATTATTATTATATAAATAAATATGTACTGTATAAAATGTATAAATGTATAAAAATATGAAAAAATACATATTTAAATCTGTATCTATAGCTGTATCTGTCGAAACCTGCCCAATCCCTTATTTACAGTTTTCTGCCTACACTGGGCATAAACAGAAAGCTGCAAATCCATGGTAGAGGTTATGCATAGCAAACATTCATGGAATACATAGGAGGAACTTAACACTGTGTTAAAACAGTATTTTATTAAAGCAACAGAAATTAACCAAGTGTACCATAGCTGGAACAATAATACACCAAATGTCATAGCTGCAGGGCACTATGCGGAAGCCTTCACTGCCAGACAAAAAGACATTATCTTAATTTCTGAAGCTTTAGCAGTGTGAGAAATGGTGCCATGCAAGTTTTTTCTTTTTAGATAATCAGGGAAACCGTGAACTACAAGAAATTAGACTCAAGCTCAAGTGGATCCAGACTCTCGTCTCTAGTTTTCAGTACCTGGGTAAAGGCACCCCCTAATCCATTGACCATTATCACTCACTGAATCCCTTCCACGACACCAAAATTGACACCCAATTCCTCCCAAGCACATGTATTGTATTTTAAGAAAACACGGGGGTAATTTATAGCTTGCTCTTTCACCTTGAGTTTTTTTTTATTAAATCTGAGAGAATATTAAAATTAAAAAGTTATACATTGTTTTTTTTTACTCTTTCTTTATTACATTTTTACATTTTTATGTAACTATTTTATTTACCCAGGCCTTAAACCTAACCCTGCTCATAATTCTAGCATTATCCTTAACTCTAGCACTATATCTAATCTTTGCCCTAATCCTTACCCTAGAACTACCCCTAGCTTTTACCTTAACCCTTATCCTTACTTTAGACCTAATCCTAACCAAAGTTATTGTCGGAAAAAAGTATGAAAAAACTTTAGGCTTATTATAATTTTAGTTTTTTTCCCGGTGATTTCTTAAAAATTTGCAACAGCTCCATCAGCAGGTCTGCCACCCCATTCAAAAAATTACAAATGAAGGGAGACAGAAATCTGTAGGAACTAGTGTTGAGCAATACCTTCCGATATGCAAAGGTATCGGTATCGGATTGGATCGGCCGATATCCCAAAAATATCGGATATCACCGATACCGATACCCGATACCAATGCATATCAATGGGACACAAAATATCGGAATGGTTCCCAGGGTCTGAAGGAGAGGAAACTCTCCTTCAGGCCCTGGGATCCATATTCATGTATAAAATAAAGAATAAAAATAAAAAATATTGATATACTCACCCCTCCGACAGCCCCGGCTCTCACCGGTCCAAGCGTCTGCCTCCGTTCCTAAGAATGTAGAGTGAAGGACCTTCGATGATGTCGCGGCTTGTGATTGGTCGCGTGACTGCTCATGTGACCGCTCACGCGACCAATCACAAGCCGCGACGTCATCGAAGGTCCTTCACTCCCTGCATTCTTAGGAACGGAGGCACCGCTAAGAGCCAGGGTCCGCCGGAGGGGTGAGTATATCAATATTTTTTATTTTTATTATTTATTTTTTACATGAATATGGATCCCAGGGCCTGAAGGAGAGTCTCCTCTCCTCAAGACCCTGGGAACCATACGCACTGCACACTTCCGATTCCGATTTCTGATATCACAAAAATATCGGAACTCGGTATCGGAATTCCGATACAGCAAATATCGGCTGATACCCGATATTTGCAGTAACGGAATGCTCAACACTAGTAGGAACAAACAGAGATGCCTTTGTCATCTCTCAAGCTTTGTCATCTCAGTCACTGCTCATGTAGAGCACTGCATAGGCCAAAGCAATCTCAAATGCTCCCATGCTGCACTTTGTGATTTGCTGCAGTGCTGTTGACAGAAGATGACAGCTGCAGCCAAAAACCTGGGGTATCAGCAAAGATGCAGGGCTGGGCACATTATATCGCAGATAGGTGGGGGGTTTTAGGTCTAAGTCTATGTGCAAAAGTTTTGTAAAACAGTAATGTTCTAGCAAACTTTTGGGAATATTTTTTTGGACTTGTACCTACTTTACTTGTGTAAAGGTTTGATAAATTCTAATTTTCATCTTAAATCTATAGTTTAGTAATGGTCTAACAATCATATATTAAGTATTCTAAATGAAAACAAAATGAACTTATAGGACAAGTACAATATTTTAAATGAAATAAATATATAAAACCTCATCATATACACTATTAAAGGTGTCATTACTGGCAGATGCATGAATTAATTTGGCTGTACATTATACATATGTCTGCTGTGTTAAAATACACTCTATTAATAATGTATATGTTCTATAAAATTGTCCTGTAATATAGATTTTGCTCCATCCTTTATTTTAATAATAACTACTTAAGTGACATATTTTAGACATCAGCATAAACGGTAAATCCAAAGGGTTTTACTTTGAACAGCAGTTTCCTTATTTGGATCAAGCCATCTACATTATAAATGTTTTGTTATTTCCCATTCCTGATTATTGTGAATTTTAACAACTACAGTATTTATTCTTTCATAGGTAAATCAGTTTTTGCAATACAAGAAATATTGCGTATTTCTAGCAGTTAATTCCATCAAGCTGCCAACGGTTTTGTTTTTCCCATTTCTGATAAATTAAGTGCAGCAATGTGATTTATAATAAACAGCATCCTGGAAAGAACTGCGATGTTGATAAGTTCTGACAAGCAAAAATGTATTATTAATGAAATAATGACATTGGCAGTACCCAGAAAACCAGAAAACAAGCTGATTGTATGGAGTTTATTGTTTACGTCTCTGTATACAGATTTACTTGTTTTGTGCATAGTTCGCTCCGGGTTTGGAGAGGTCATTAGACCAAACTTGGCACTGTGGATCAGTATAATGCAGTATGCTACTTGTAGGCATTTATTCACAAGACGTCCACTAAATTAGCAAGCACAAAACTGCTTATTTTTAACATTGACAATCCAGTTCAGATTGTTGTTTCCTATGAAGTATATAGCTTAAGCTGCAACTCTAAAATCAAATATTTTATAAAAAAAAATTTCATAAGAATAAACCTTAGAATATTTTAACACAATTCAAACTAAAGTTAGTATAAAGTTTATAAAATAGGTTTACCAGATTTGGTTCTCCTCAATTCTTGACAGTACAACCAAGCTGTGTTTTGCTTTAGCCTGCTATCACACTATCAGTATTTGGTCAGTATTTTACATCAGTATTTGTAAGCCAAAACCAGGAGTGGGTGATAAATGCAGAAGTGGTGCATAGGTTTCTATTATACATTTCCTCTAATTGTTCCACTCCTGGGTTTGGCTTACAAATACTGATGTAAAATACTGACCAAATACTGCTAGTGTGACGGCAGCCTTAGTCCCAGGTTTTTTTCCTTAGAAAAAGTTATTTAGATTTGTCCATCTTTTAATTTTGATGTTTCTTGTCTAAACGTCTATCCAATATAAGATCATCATATGCAGACAAACGGCACATGAGAGGATCTTCAGGAATCAAACAATGCCAACTTTACTCCACTCTAACAAGTTACAGGTGTGTAGAGAAGTCCCAGAGTTCAGCATGCTCCATACTAGACTGTGTTGCCCAGATGATGCCCACTTCTAATTGCAGCAATATGTTCTCACTCAGTGTTTCCCAAATTCCTATCATCATAGTCCCCAAGCAGATTATGGTTTCAGGATTTTCTTAGTATTCAAGAGGTTACGGAATTATTATTAAGGCATCAAAAGCTGCCACAGATTTTCTCACGTGTGCAATATTAAGGAAATCCTGAAAACATGATCGGTTCTTGGCCTTGAGAACAAGCTTGGGAAGCACTGCCTTAACTGATCACTAGTGATGAGCGAGGATACTCGGTACTCGAGATTTCCCGAGCACGCTCGGGTGTCCTTCAAGTATTTGTAAGTACTCGGATATTGAGTTTTCAGCGCTGCAGCTGAATGATTTACTTCCCAGAGCCATAACTTTTTTTATTTTTCCATCAGTATGGCCATGTGAGGGCTTATTTTTCTGAGAGACAAGTTGTACTTTTGAATGACACTATTGGTTTTACCATATTGTGTACTCAAAAGTAGGAAAAAAAAATCCAACTGGGGTGAAATTGCAAAAAAAAGTGCAATTCCACAACTTGTTTTGGATTTTTTTTTACCATATTCACCAAATGCTAAAAATGACCTGCCACTTTGATTCTCCAGGTCATTTTGAGTTCATAGACACCAAACATGTCTAGGTTCTTCTTAATTTAAGTGGCGAAAAAAATCCAAAGTTTGTTAAATTTAAATTGCACCATTTTCATGTCAGCTGTTCAACTATATTCATCTCTGAACCAATTTGGCTGTAGAAGAGTATTATCTTACTTGTAACCCTGAATTTGTTGCATTTCAGTGAGACAACATAAGCGTTCATAACCTGTGTCAACCATCACCGATACACTATTAGAAAAAAGAGACAAGATTTACCATTGCAAAAACTTATCTCTGGCTTTTGACATACTAAAAAGCAGTTGAAATTTAAAATTATCAGACATGTCCCACCTTTTAGAAATTTATTAAAACAGAAAGAACTCGAGTGACATCAACACATGTCATTTCTGTATTTTTGAATTGTTCTGCTCACAACATTCACCCAGTGTTAGCAGTGTTAGCACCAAATAATAATAAGGAAGATATAAGGTGTGTTCTCAGCCCGGGGTCCACCATGCAGTGATGGAACCTGCTACTGAGTAATGGCGGCACTCTATGGCAGTATTACGCCTAAATACACATGGGTTAACGTCACCCGGTGTGAACAAATGCGAATTCTGTTGCTCCACAGCGTCACAGAGCACAATAGGAACACTGAACCCTGTTAGCTGTCACAGGGTGCAGCAGAGCAGGAGTTAGTGGGATCCCTAGCACTGAGCTCTGTCACTCAGTGGCTTTTGATCCTGGCTTGACTTTTTCAATACACTGCAGTGACACTTTCCTGTTTATTGCACAAATATTGATTTTGACACTTACACACTCCTTCCTACCATTGCATCTTGTCTTGATTGAGGCATGTGCTCTAGAGCACTGTGAATGCTGAAGTTTGATGTTACGCCAACAGGCAAAGGGGCTACAATTCTTAACCTTAGGCCGGCGACACACACAACGTATAAAAAAACGGTCCGTTCTTCACGGACGAGAATCGCACAAATGTTTCGAAAACAGTGATCCGTGTGCAGTGCGAGGATGCGATTTCCTCACATCAAATGATCCGTGTGACATCCGTATGCCATCCATATGCTGAGATTTTCTCGCAAGCTTGCAAAATGGACATATAACGGTTTTGGCACCTGTAAAAATTTAAATCATCACCAAGAACATTATTTAAGGGCCCTAAAACAGGTGGCAGCCACCAATCAAGGCAGCAGAGTCCCTGCTTGTGTTGGTGCACTTCTGCTTGATGAGCAACATGTCGGATCTACTGACTTTTAACACCACAGAGCGTGTGCTTTACAACTGGGTACTTTCACAACGTTTTGGAGAGCCATACCCAGTAATTGTAGCTCCGAGGAGGTGGAGATGGATGTGGGTACATCCACTTATGAAGCAACGGATCAAGAAAGGACATTTCAACCGTCTGTATGCTGCTCTGAGGAACAATCCAGACAAGTTCTTCAACTATTGTCGGATGCGGATACAAACGTTTGATATTTTGTTGGAGATTTTGCGCCCAAGAAGGACACCAGGATGCGAAAAGCAATTTCGGCAGAGGAGCGCCTTATCCTTACTTTACGGTATGTATCAATCCTCTGTTTCCAAACAAATATTTGTGTTTAATGGTATTACCCATTGTGAAAAGTAGCTATTTAAATGTTT
Organism: Ranitomeya variabilis; assembly: GCF_051348905.1. Taxonomy (NCBI): domain Eukaryota; kingdom Metazoa; phylum Chordata; class Amphibia; order Anura; family Dendrobatidae; genus Ranitomeya; species Ranitomeya variabilis. The sequence continues at coordinate 262,404,530 of NC_135237.1, read as the reverse complement.
AGTAAACTTCAACATAATTTTGACTAAATTTTGAAGATTTTAGCAAATGGAACATCAAAGCCATCGCATGTTCTTAATGTTTGAGGAATCATGGCATATTATTTAGCTAAATTGTAGTTTTGCCACAGAGAACACTGTAATGTTTTAATTTTGGAGGGTAAACAAATTCTCTTGTTTCTTTTTGCTTCCTTGCCACTGGAATATCTTATGCGGCACTGCATTTAGAGTTTTTACTTGGCAAATCTACAATTTCGGTAATTGTGGGGGATACATGCATGGAAATATGGCGAAGATTCCATCAAGAGGTGATGCCTGAGCCGAAAAGGTCCGATTGGTTACGGATTGCCCAAGGATTTCAGGACACCTGCCAGTTTCCGCACTGTATTGGGGCTCTGGACGGAAAGCACATCCGTGTGCGTAAGCCGCCGGGCTCAGGGACCCAATTCTATAATTATAAACAGTTTTTCTCTGTAGTGCTGTTGGCCCTAGTCGACAGCAACTACAGGTTTATAATTGTAGATATTGGGGCCTATGGGAGAACTGGAGACTCTCGAGTCTTTAGTTCTTCCATTATGGGTCGGCGGCTGCGCAGCAATGATTTGGATGTCCCACCCCCAAGTAACCTACCAGGGGCGAATTTGGATGCGTTGCCATACATGATGGTAGCAGATGAGGCGTTTCAATTATCCAGGAACGTCATGAGGCCATATCCATGGAGAGGCCTGGAATACCAGCGTAGAATTTTTAATTTGCGCCTTTCCCGTGCCCGCCGTCTGGTAGAGTGTTCATTTGACATTCTCACTGCTAAATGGCGGGTACTTCAGTCCGCAATACAACTGAGTGAAGGCAATGTCAATGGTGTAATCAAAGCATGTGTTGTTCTTCACAACTTTACTAGATACCATGATTGCCCATCATCTGCTGCTGGTGAAATTGATTATGCTAATACTGTCTTGACTACTCCACGTGTTCTTCGTTCTCGTCGTCAGCCCTCAGGCCTAAAAGTTTGTGATGTGTTAGCAAATTATTTTGTGTCACCAGAGGGAGCGACTGATTGGCAAGACAATGCTGTTGTGCTTTAAAGTTTATTTCTATTGTTAGTTAATAAATAGCTTAATGTTCATGTTAGAATTGTTTAGTATGTTTCTCCTTTTCCCTTACAAGAAATTGGTAAGTTGCAACATCATCTTTTTAGTCCTAAGAATACATACCACGCTTTTTGTAAAAAACATTTTTACTGCTCAAAGCATATATATATTTGCACAAAACATATTGACATCATATGTAATTTTAGGCATATTAACCAGAGTCAACCAGAACAAAGAACATGCCAATGGCGGCAAAAAATTGAAACAAGAAAAAGCATAAATGACCTGCCGAAAAGTTGTTAACAGAACTTACAGGTTCTGGTAGGTTGGGGGTGGCGATGGTGATGGCGGGTGTCCAGCATGTGCTGAACTTGGCCTAGGTGGTGGACCAACCAGACTGTCAACCTGTGGTATGGCAGAGATATATGAAGGGTGTTTTTGCAAGTTTCGATCCTGAGTGTGAGGTAAAACTGGATGTTGAGGGTAGAAGGGCATAAAGTCCTGTGTACTGTATTGACCCATTTGGTCATACCCCCCAATATGGCCATGTTGAGCAGACACATGTTGGGACCAGCCTCCAAACATGTGTCTGTTCAAGTGGTCAGATTGGGCATTTGCTGGATATTCATTAATTGGCCTGTTTGGTTGTTGTTGGGTGTTTTGGGCAGGCTGGTGTTGTGGAGCTATACGTGGCAAGGAGGGTGCTGCAACTGTTTGGTTGGGTTCCTGTGGAAGGTCTTGCACCGCCAGAACATTTGTAGGTGACATTTGCCACCGTTCTAGGTAGTTGAACAAATGAATGGGGTTGTTTGGGGGTGTGGCCGCATCAATAACAATTTGGAGACAACCTCTGGTCCACAGCCTGAGCAACCGTGGGATAGGGCGTAAATAGCGTGCAAGACTGCGGAAGTACGCTTCCTCCCCATCGTCATGTGCAGCCCTTGACAAATAGTCCAACACCCCTGAATCCACTTGCCTCCTGGTGCCAGGGTTAGAAGCCTCCCTTCTGCGCCGACCACGGTTTGGTCTGGTAGTAGGCTGTGGTGATGTATCCAGAGCCAAGGTTGGACTGCTGCTCTGGCCTCTTTCCTCAACCTCTGGATTGGCCTCCTGTGTGGCAGAAGATGCTGCTGCTGGTTGTGGTTGGTTGCTGCTTGGTGCTTGCCCTGATGGTCCAGCCATTTCGGAATCTTCACCAATGGGGTCAATCACCACCTCCGAGTCAGATGCAGTCTCTCTTTCTGTCAGATTGGACTCTGTTCTGTATTTCACAAATGATTTTAGAGGACAAAATTAGAAACATATTCACGTTAGAAGATGTGTATAATATTTAGTGACATGCATCCACTTACGGTCTGAGCTCCATCACCGGGGCAAGAAAATTCAGCCGATCAAAATAAAGATATTTCCTTTTTTTGGGTGCTGCATCACCGCCGCTCCGCCCAGAAACTTGACGCTCACGCCGGTATTGATCCCGGCAACTCCGCCAGCGTCTATTGACATCATTCACTACAAAGAATCAAAAGTTGTTTGGGGATTAACAAATAATAATAAAAAATCTTTATTTTTAGATACCGAGAACATATTCGGCAGCTTTTAAAAGACATTATCATTGCTGTGACCAATGTGGCTCACAATAGAAATTCCCTATCAGTATGTCTTTGGATTGTGTGAGGAAAGCGGAGTGGCCAGAGGAAACCCACGCAAACACGGAGAGAACATACAAACTCTTTGCATATTTTGTCCTTGGTGGAATTTGAACCCAGGACTCGTATCCACTGAGCCACCATGCTGGCCAAGCACAGAACTACAACAGGTCCAGGGTTTGCAAACACACACAGGCCCTGGAGCCTAAGGGGACATAAAACTCCCTTGGTAATATATGAAAGGACTCTAGCTACTATATTGGAACCATATTGGTGTGTCTTGTTAATGTTTTTGTAGCCTCAACCAACAGCTTTGAACATTTACATCACTCATAAACACACCACATATGATGTGTTCATGCCTATTTTTCTCACAAACAAAATATAAATGCCCATTTTTTGGTAAAAGATGGTACTTACAAATTTCTTGCTGAAACTCTTGAGGTCGCTCCTCAAAATCGGGGAACATGTGGCGACAGATTGCCCTCCATGCTGCGTCTTTTCATGCGCGGTCCGCATAATGTGCGTCGCGTTGGTCCCATAACTCGGGTCTATCATGGACCAGAGCAATCAGCATCTCCACATTTATATGCCTGGCCATGCTGCTACACAGCACACTCCGTGGAGGCGTGCTTCCTGCTTTGCAATCCAGCGTGGGCCATAAATTAGCATGCCAAAGCTTCCTGATGATGGATGATTCAATTTCCTGTCACCTGGAGAAGTCTTCCGTATTTCTCGCAATGCACACGCATGGTCCGTGTGTAATCCGATTTTCTCTCGCACCCATAGACTTTCATTGGCGAGTCTCGGCCGAGATACGCTGACAATCGCAGCATGCTGCGATTTCCCTCGGATCCTGAATACGGTGGAGAAAATATCGGATGATGGGAGCTGCACCATAGGTTAACATTGGGCCGAGTGCTATGCGATTTTTTCTCGCATAGCACTCGTCCGTATTACGGTCTAGTGTGACCCCGGCCTTAGGCCAAACATTTTGGCTTGCAAATACTGATGCAAAATTCTGACCAAATAATAAATGTGTGTACGTGGCCTTAGTAAGCAAATCATCTTGATTTCTTTTATCACACACTTGTGTATCAATCGTTGATATATAAATGCACTTTATGAGGCTTTATGCCAGTGTTCCCCAACTCCGGTCCTCAAGAGCCACCAACAGGTCATGTTTTCAGGATTTCCTTAGTATTGCACAGGTGATGCAATTATCACCTGTGCAATACTAAGGAAATCCTGAAAACATGACCTGTTGGAGGCTCTTGAGGACCGGAGTTGGGGAATACTGCTTTATGCTATGAATATTTAGATTATTTTACACTACAAGAATGCACATGGATTTTTCAGCTACATTTCTATTAAATAAATTATACATTTGTTCACTAGATGAATTATATACATTAATTATATAATTGATCTCTAACTATACACATTATTGTTACCCCTATATACAGCTCTGACAAAAATTAAGAGACCACCACATCAAAACCCTGCCCAATCTCTAACATAGCAACATAGTAACATAGTTATTAAGGTTTTAAAGAAGACTTTAAGTCCATCTAGTTCAACCCATAGCCTAACTTAACATGCCCTAACATGTTGATCCAGTGGAAGGCAAAAAAAAACATGTGGCAAAGAGTAAGCTCTAAAATGGGGAAAAAAAATTCCTTCCCGACTCAACATACGGCAATCAGACTAGTTCCCTGGATCAATGCCCTATCAAGGAATCTAGTGTAAATAACCTGTAACATTATACTTTTCAAGAAAGTTATCCAGTCCCCTCTTAAATTTTAGTAATGAATCTTAAGGTACCGTCACACTAGGCGATATCGCCAGCAATCCGTGACGTTGCAGCGACCTGGATAGCGATATCGCTGTATTTGACACGCAGCAGCGATCTGGATCCCGCTGTGAAATTGCTGGTCGCTGCTAGAAGGTCTGCACTATATTTGGTCGCTAGGTCGCCGTGTATCGCCGTGTTTGACAGCAAAAGCAAGGATACCAGCGATATTTTACACTGGTAACCAGGGTAAACATCGGGTTACTAAGCGCAGGGCCGCGCTTAGTAACCCGATGTTTACCCTGGTTACCAGCGTAAAAGTTAAAAAAACAAACAGTACATGCTCACCTGCGCGTCCCCCAGCCTCTGCTTCCTGACACTGACTGAGCGCCGGCCCTAAACTGAAAGTGAAAGCACAGCGGTGACGTCACCGCTGTGCTGTTAGGGCCGGAGCTCAGTCAGTGTCAGGAAGCAGACGCTGGGGGACGCGCTGGTGAGTATGTGCTGTTTGTTTTTTTAACTTTTACGCTGGTAACCAGGGTAAACATCGGGTTACTAAGCGCGGCCCTGCGCTTAGCAACCCGATGTTTACCCTGGTTACCCGGGGACCTCGGCATCGTTGGTCGCTGGAGAGCGGTCTGTGTGACAGCTCTCCAGCGATCAAACAGCGACGCTGCAGCGATCGGCATCGCTGTCGCTATCGCTGCAGCGTCGCTTAATGTGACGGTACCTTTACTCATTACAACATCATATGGCAGAGAGTTCCATAGTCTCACTGCTCTTACAGGAAAGAATCCGTGTCTATTATTATGATTAAACCTTCTTTCCTCCAGACGTAGAGGATGCCCTTTGTCCCTGTCTCTGGTCTATGAGTAAAAAGATAATTAGAAAGGTCTTTGTACTGTTCCCTCATATATTTATACATTAAGATAAGATCACCCCTTAGTCTTCATTTTTCCAAACTAAATAGCCCCAAGTGTAATAACCTATCTTGGTATTGCAGACCCCCAGTCCTCTAATAACCTTGGTCGCTCTTCTCTGCACCTGCTCTAGTTCAGCTATGTCTTTCTTACACACCTGAGACCAGAACTGTTCACAGTATTCTAAGTGTGGTCGAAATAGTGACTTGCATAGAAGTAAAATTTTGGTCTCCTCATGAGCATCTATGCCTCTTTTAATGCATCCCATTATTTTATTTGTCTTTGTAGCAGCTGCCAGACACTGGCCACTACATGTGAATTTGTCATCCACCCATACACACAGGTCTTTTTCCTTGATGGTGTTGCCCAGTGTTTTACAATTAAGTACATAATTACTGTAACAACCCTGCTGGCATCACTGCATGCCCTCCCATCCCCCACCTGCATTACACTCAAGCTAACTTACTTCTCTGGGCCATGTTGTGACTTCTCTCTGCTGCCAGCTCCATGCTGTGTCCCTCATGTCTGCTGCTTGCTCTGTGCATGCTCTGTGTGCATAAGGGGGTGGCGCCGGCAACTCCTATGTCTTATTGAGACTGTGTGCACCTTGCTAAGGTGTCCCTGGCCAATCGCCATGAGGCTTCCTGTATTTAAGACATCTCCAACCATTGGTGGGGGCCTGTGCAACTTACTCCCTCAGTCAGTTCTTGGAGGCTGAGGTGCCAGGCCCTGTCTCTGTGAATCTTGTGTCTGCCACCCAGGGGGGCGTTGTACCCTGGTCTGTGTCCTTGTGAAGCCACCGAGTGGGGCATAGTACCCTGGCCTGTGTCCTTGTGTAGCCACCCAGTGGGGCGTCGCACCCTGGCTTGTGTCCGTGTCTCTGTGCCTTGTCTCGCTCTTGACTCTGTCTTAGTCTAGTCCTGTTCCTGTGTTCGTTTATATCCCTGTCTTGGTTTGCTTTTTCTGCTGTGTGTACTCTGTCTTGCTTTGCTCTGCTTTCTGCGACCTTGCTTTGCTCCTTGTTCTGCACTCTGTGGTTTTGCTCTCCGCTCTGCACTCTGTACCTTGCTCGGCACTCTGTTGCTTTGCTCTCAGCTCTGCACTCTGTGTCTTGCTCTGCACTCAGCTCTGCACTCTAACTTTGCTCTGCCCTCAGCTCTGCACTCGGTGTCTTGCTTTTTGCCGCTCTTGGCTCTGCACTCTATGGTCCTTCTCTGCTCTCTGCTCTGCGGTTCTGCTCCTGGTGGTTCTACCTGGCTCCGCTCCTGCATCTCTGCTCTTTTCTCCGCCTCCTGCGTCTATGCTCTTGGCTCTGCCTCCTGCGTCTTTGCTCTTGGCTCCGCCTCCTGTTCTTGGCTCCGCCTCCTGCAGTTTTTGCTCTTGGCTCCGTTTCCAGCTCTTGGCTCCGCCTCCTGTGTTTCTGCACTTTTCTCAGCCTCCTGCATTTGGCTCCACCTCCTGCAGTTCTGCACTTGGCTCCGCCTCCTGCGTTTCTGCACTTTGCTCCGCCCCTGCTTTTGGCTCCACCTCCTGCATCTCCGCTCTTGGCTGCGCCTACTGTGTTTCTGGGCTTGGCTCCGCCTCCTGCATTTCTGTGCTTGGCTTCACCTCCTGCTTTTTGCTCCGCCACCTGAATTTCTGTTCTTTGCTCTAGCTCCTGTGCTTCTGCTTTGCATCCGCTCTTGCAGTTTTTCGCTACCTATTCATAAGTCTTCCTGTCTGAACAGGTTCTTACCTGTTTTACATACCTGCCTGCAGATCGGTCCCTACCTGTTCTTCCAGTGTACCAGCCTTGTCCGCCTGTCCTACCAGAGAGCCAGCCGTACCTGCCTTCCTACCAGAGAGCCAGCCGTGCCCGCCTGCCGGCCAGTGTCTCTGTTGTACCCATCTGTCTGCCAGAGTACCAGCCGTGCCCGCTTGCCTGTCTATGTCCCCTTCCCCGGTGGGATCAGCAGCCACAGCCAGACACCACCCTGGAGTGGTACTTGGTAGCTTTTTGCCGCACAAGCCTGACCTCACCATCAGAGGCTCCAGCGAATACCAAGGAAGCTACTTAGTTACACCCCTTCCAGGAAAGTCTGGTCTGTGGTGCAGTGGGGCCACACCCCCGCACGCCTGCACCAACCAGTCTGGGCGCGAGCGTCACAATTATGCATCTTATTTGCTCTACCCAAGTGCATGACATTACATTTATCCCCATTAAAGATCATTTGCCATTTATAAGCCCAAGCTTCAAGTTTACATAAATCCTCCTGCAATGTAAAACTGTCCACCTCTGTATTGATTACTCTGCAGAGTTTAGTGTCATCTGCAAATATTGAAATTCTGCTCTGTATGCCCCCTACAAGGTCATTAATATGTTAAAAAGAAGCGGGCCTAATACTGACCCCTGTGCTACCCCACTGCTAACTGCGACCCAGTCTGAGTGTGCTCCATTAATAACCACCCTTTGTTTCCTATCCCTGATACTGGGTCATTAGGTTATTCCTCTTCAGATACTCCAGCATAGCATCTCTTAGAATACCCTCCAGGATTTTACCTACAGTAGAGGTTAAGCTTACTGGCCTATAATTTCCAAGTTCAGTTTATGTCCCCTTTTTGAATATTGGCACCATATTTCCTATACGCCAGTCCTGTGGTACAGACCCTGTTATTATGGAGTCTATAAAGATTAAAAATAATGGTCTATCAATGACTGTACTTAATTCCTGCAGTACTCGGGGGTGAATCCCATGTGGACCCGGGGATTTGTCAATTTTAGTGATTTTTAGACGCCGCCATACTTCCTGCTGGGTTAAGCAGTTGACATTTAATGGGGAATTTTTGTTATCACTGATCATATTGTCTGCCATGGAATTTTCTTGTGTAAATACTTATGAAAAAAAGTAATTTAGCATATTGGCTTTTTCCTCATCCTTATCCACCATTTCACCCAGACTATTTTTAAGGGGACCAACACTATCATTTTTTAGTTTCTTACTATTTATGTAGTTAAAGAATATTTTGGGATTATTTTTACTCTCTCTGACAATGAGTCTCTCTGTCTCAAATTTTGCTGCCTTTATTTGCTTTTTACAGAATTTATTTAATTTTCTGTATTTATTTAATGCCTCATCACTACCTATTTACTTTAATTCTCTAAATGCTTTCTTTTTGTAACTTATTGCGCCCCTTACTGCTCTATTTAGCCATATTGGTTTGCTCCTATTTCTAGCATGTTTATTCCCGTACCGTATATATTGTGCACAGGTCCTATCCAGGATGCTAATAAACGTCTCCCATTTTCTTTGTGCATTTTTATGTCTCAGGATATCGTCCCAGTTAATTGCACCAAGATCATCTCTCATCAGTTGGAAATTTTCCCTCCTGAAGTTTAGTGTCCTTGTCACCCCTCTACTACAGATCTTATTAAAGGATACATGAAAACTTATTATTTTGTGATCACTATTCCCCAAAGTGACCCCCAACCCTTATATTTGCTATGCGGTCTGTCCTGTTGGTTAATATTAGGTCTAGCAGTGCCCCCATTCTTGTTGGGCCCTGAACCAGTTGTGAAAGGTAATTGTCTCTCATAGTTGTCAAAAACCGATTACCTTTGCTAGAACTGCAGGTTTCTGTTCCTCAATGTATTTCAGGGTAGTTGAAGTCCCCCATAATAATGACTTCTCCTTGAGTCACAGCTTCATCTATTTGCTTTATGAGGATATTCTCTGTTGCTTTCATTATTTTTGGGGACTTACAACAAACCAGTATCAGTAATTTATTATTTTCCCCCTCCACTTATCTCCACCCACAGGGACTCTACATTTTCATTAGACTCGCATATATTATCATGCAGGATGGGTTTTAAGGATGATTTTACATATAGACATACACCTCCCCCTCGCTTATCTGTTCGGTCATTTCTGAACAGACTATAGCCTGTAAGTTAACAGCCCAGTCATGGCTCTTGTCCAGCCATGTCTCAGATATTCCCACCTTGTCATAATTATGCTCCAACAAATTTAATTCTAATTCCTACATTTTGTTGGCGAGGCTTCAGGCATTAGTATACGTGCACTTTATGTATCTCTCTGTACCTCTATACTTTCTTAAATTATTAGCTGTTCTAACCCCACCCCCCATGCCACCGCCACCCCAAACTTCTTTATCCGTGCCCAGGTCACAATCTGCACTATCTTTCCCTCCTATAAAATAAATACCCTCCCCCCAATCCCTAGTTTAAACACTCCTCCAACCTTCTAGCCATTTTCTCCCCCAGCACAGCTGCACCTTCCCAATTGAGATGCAGCCAATCCCTAGCGTAGAACCTGTAGCCAACTGAGCAGTCGGCCCCATTCTCCAGGAACCCAAACACCTCCTTCCTACACCAATTCTTGAGCCACTTATTATCCTCCCTAATCTCCCATTGCCTCTCTGGCATGGTATGTAGTACAGGCAGTATTTTGGAAAATACCACCTTGGAGGTCCTTGCTTTAAGCTTGCAGCCTAATTCCCTGAAATCATCTTTAAGGACCTTCCACCTACCTCTAACTTTGTCATTTGTGACAATGTACACCATGACCGCTTGGTCCTCACCAGCCCATCCCAGTAATCTGTCAACCCGATCAGCGATGTGTCGGACTCGAGTGCCAGGTAGGCAGCACACTGTTCGATGATACCTGTCTTTGTGACATATTGCCATATCTGTTCCCCTAATAATTGAGTCCCCCACTACCAGCACCTGTCTGGCCTGCCCTGCTCTCCTATTTCCCTCCTTACTGTAGCAGTCACTCCTCTGGCTTACAGAGGACATGCCTTGATGCAGCAGAGCTACCCCTGTACTGGCACTCCCCTCATCTGCCAACTTAGCAAACTTATTGGGGTGTGCCAGATCAGGACTAGTGAGTAACAGCAAAAGTCAGCCCTTAAATCCTAGTTAAAACTTAACATTTATTAGTACACCTTTAGGTGTACTAATAAATGTTAAGTTTTAACTAGGATTTAAGGGCTGACTTTTGCTGTTACTCGTTTGATATTGAGTCAGAGACATTCAGAGTAGAATTTTTGGGTGAATACACTGCTTATATTCCAGATCAGGACTAGCCTCCATGGCACTCTTCCCTCTATCCCAATTTCTAACTGTCACCCAGCTTGCTACTTCACTGTCCTACAGCTCCATCCTACCATCTCCCCTCACCTATCCCATTGAGTATCTGCTCAGTGAGCAGAAGACTCCTTCTATATTGTCAATGGATCTCAGTGTTGCCAGCTGCACATTTAGATCCAATATCTGGGCTTCCAAATGCACAATGTGCTCACATCTCGCACCCTCGACCTGCTGCTCAAGGATTGCACATACATGTGTGCAAGATGTACACTGGATGGCATTAACAATAGTGGAGCACATTTCCTAATGGGGATTGCACCACACAGAAATGTTAAATACAAATAAATGTAAAGTATTAATAAGATACAGATAGCAATTCAGTAATTCCTCCCTTATAAACTCCCTGAATTCAAAGTCACTGAATCACAAGTCACATACTTGTGACCATTCGCACTTACGTTCCAGTCACATTCAGCTCGTTCACACTCGCTAAGCAGAAGATTTAAAGAGATTTTTTTATCCCTCAGCAGCAATCCACCCTGCTGTTCAATGCACTTACAAAAGGACTTGGGCCCCAACCAGCTGCCCCTTATAAACCCTTATGAGCCACCATCCTAAATTAACCCCTTGTGAATATATAGCTACACCTCAAGATACAAAAGAATATTAATCCTGTAGAGAGAAAAAATAGGTTAAGAAAGCCCCCAAAAATTGAACAGGTAGAAAACCACTCAGCAATTCACAATTCACCAACTCACACCAATTCACACAGGTATTTGTTAAAGGTTTTCCAAATACCTCTTCACTGAATCACAAGTCACACACTTACCACCACTCACACTTACGCTCCGTTCACACTCAGCTTGTTCACACTCGCTAAGCAGAAGATTTAAATATATTTTTTTTCCATTAGCAGCAGTACACCCTGCTGATCAATGCCCTACCAAAAGCACTTGAGCCCCAACTAGCTGCCCCTTATAAACCCTTAATCTCTAGACCTGAACCCCATTGAAAACCTCTGCAATGTAATCAAGAGGATGATGGATAGTCACAAGCCATCAAACAAAGAAGAACTGCTTTAATTTTTGCGCCAGGAGCAGTGTGAAAGACAGGTGGAAAGCAAGCCAAGACACATGAAAGCTGTGATTAAAAATCATGGTTATTCCACAAAATATTGATTTCTGAACTCTTCCCAAGTTAAAACATTAGTATTGTTGTTTCTAAATGATTATGAACTTGTTTTCTTTGCATTATTTGAGGTCTGAAAGCACTGCTTTTTTTTTTTTTTAATTTTGACCATTTCTCCTTTTCAGAAAAAAATGCTAAATTTATTGCTTGGAAATTCGGAGACATGTTGTCAGAAGTTTACAGAATAAATGAACAATTTACATTTTAATCCAAAATATACCTACAAAGAGAAAAATCAGACCAGCTGAACATTTTGCAGTGGTCTCTTCATTTTTGTCAGAGATGTATTTGTGATGTATGCACTGTAACAAAGTTTGAGAAAGGTTCAGTGACTTGCATCAGAACTTAGCCACGTGTGCCAATAAAAGTCTGGAGCTTTTTTGCACTATATTGCTGGACTGCTGCTTCCATTTTTTTTTAAAAAAGGTTCCGTACATATCTTGGAGACCTTGCACTCTATTACCTTGATTACTTTTTTTTCTTTTCTTTCTTTTTTTCTCTCTTGTCTTTCTTTTTATTCTTTCTTCTTTTCCCTCTTTTTTCTTTCTCTCTTTTTAATTTTTTCTTTATCTCATTTCTTTTTCTCTTTTCATTTTTTCCTTCTTTCTCTTTTTTCTTTTTTTCTTTTCCTCTTTTTTTCTTTCTTTTCTTTCTTTCTTTCTTTCTTTCTTTCTTTCTTTCTTTCTTTCTTTCTTTCTTTCTTTCTTTCTTTCTTTCTTTCTTTCTTTCCCAGCATCTCCGAACAGAATTAATCAGTTGGAAGCTACTGTTAAAGTCTTATTCTGTATACTGTACAAGATATATGTAAGCACTGAATATGTTAAGTTTAAACTGCACCACTGTTCTGTAGACTATAGTTATAAAATGTGGATACCATGTGCTGCTGCAAACTTTAATTGGTATACAGTATATTAACAGCAGCGTGGGCCTGTTCACATTTTCTTCATTCTGTGCGGAGTAGCGGGGCAGATTTGTTTCCATGTTGGATACATTTGATGGTGACTGACTCCTTAGCTGGATGAGCACTCCTCCCATCAATCGAAAGGCTGTACATAAGCATTGAAAACTTTCTAACCTTTAATTTGTAGACTTTTGGCTCACAAAAGGCACATTTGATAGAAATGGTTAGGATCTCTCTGAAGAAAGGTCGCCATGTTGTGGCTGGTGGGCACACTGAAATTGGTCAATTTGGGACAATAAATAGCTTTGTTCGATAAGTATATTCTATATTGCAGAAATGCAGTTACATGTCACATATTTAATGCATGCACATATCTTAGCGCTTCCACTTTATGTATGAAGCTTGCATCTGTTCACACTTGTTATAATCTCTTAGGAGGTGCTTTGTCAGTTTTTTGTTCTCTGCAGTATACATGTAAGAGTAGTGTGACTACTTTCTTATTTAGTTGAGCACTTCTCTAGTGATGAGCGAGTGTACTCGTTGCTCGGGTGACCTCCGAGCATTTGTTAGTGTTAGAGATTAAGTTTTCATTGCAGCAGCTGAATGATTTACAGCTATTAGCCAGGCTGAGTGCATGTGAGGATTCCCTAGCAACCAGGCAACCTCCACATATACTCAGGCTGGCTAATAGCTATAAATCTTTCAGCTGAGGTGATGAAAACTTAATCCCCAAACACTAACAAATACTCTGAGGTCACCTGAGCGTGCTCGGGAAAACCCAAGCAACGAGTACACTCGATCAGCACTGCCCTTCTCCCATCGGTTCAAGGCTGTTTTTAATTTGCATTTGATCCTGCAAGCCCCTTAAATTTGTAGAATTTTTGCCCTGTAGAGGCATTTCTGATGGAAATTCTTAAGATCCCTCTAGTGATATATCACATTGTCATGGCTGCTGGGCTCACAACAATTGACCAAATTCTACACCGAATACCTTCATTCTATGAGTATATTCTACATAGCAGTGATGAAATTTAAATTTAAAATATTCAATCTTTGCACACATCTTAGTGCACACAATTGCTACTGTTCTCTTTGGTGTGCATCTATCTATCTATCTATCTATCTATCTATCTATCTATCTATCTATCTATCTATCGATCTATCTAGTTGATCATCTATCTATGAACACCAATGATGCATACTGTGTATGACTTACAATGCTCTATTTTAGTTTTCTAACAAAGCAAAGAAAAAGCTTACAAATATTATTGTGCCACCTGGCATCTTTTTTGCTTACTAATGAACATTCATGCTTCTCTTATACATTTCTTATCTATTTCTATCTACCTTTTTATGCAATATTGATAAACAAATCAAGATGTCATGACACTGACCTAACAGAAAAACATTGTTTCCTATGCAGGTTTATTGTGTCTTATATTAATTATAGCACACACATTATTGAATTTACTGAAGTGCTTTGCTGGATGCTATCCAAACACTAACAGGCAGATGGAATTAAATGAAAAGGTTTAGTTATATTTAAGAGCATTGGGTGAATACTTTATAGCCTGCTTATAATTAAAAGGGTTATAAACTGAAATAGTGAAGTGCAAATGTCATCATTCCCCCATATTTTCATGCGAAGATCTTAAAAATGCAAGACTTTAAATCAGCTGACTTTTCTTGCATTACACTAGATGTTAATCAGAATAGATAAAGCTGAAAGGAGACTCATGCCGCCTGAAACACAGGCAGCATGAATCAGATACTGGCTGCTTTATTGCAGCCATGTATGTTTTACTCAGGAAAGAAAATGGAGCGCCCCCGTAGGACAGTGGGGTGCTCGGTACTGGGCCCTTTGGTTCTCAAGGGGGATGTCACGGTGGTTGACCCGGTCCGTGGCCCTAGGGGCGTCCGTTGTAAATGGGGGAAAGGTTTTAAAAGGGATAATGTTCGTGACACCACCTGTGGTATTCGGTCAGGGTGACCGATGCTGCTTAGGGGTCCGCTGGGGTGATGTAATGGCAGCAAGATGGTATACCTTCCCACAGGTGAAGTGTATCCCCAGGGCTTCCCAGTTGTGTAGTTGGTGGATGGTGTGAGGCGAAGTGAAGAACGAGGACAAAAGGTTGCAGTCTCTTTACCTTTTTACTGATGGCTTCAGCATCCACAGTCCAGGATACAGACCACAGAGTAGGCAGAGTCCGGCTGGTCTGAAGGCAAATCCAGAGTCCCCTTATCCAGGTGGAAATCAGAAGCCTTCCTCTGGTGCCTGGGTGTTGTAGTACCTTCCTGCTGAGCATCTCGGTAAGGTCCTCACAACTGCTGTTGGTGTTCTAGATGTTATGTCTCTTTCTCTCTGTCCCCCTGATGGTAAGGATAGGAAAAACCCGTATGACCGATGGCCTGAGGCTTTTTACAGGGACTCTATCACGCCCCGGCCCCCACAAGTTGCCACCATGCCTCCTGGGTATGGGTCGGGCAGATAATATGGAATTAGCTGTCCTGCCAGTCTCTGGAGCAAAGCTTGGAGATGATACTCCCTCGGTATTCCGGCTACCGGATCCTGCGCCTCAGAAAGGAGGCAGCCTTCTGGTTTCCTCTCCTTTTGCTATGACTTTGTTACTCACTCTTTACAATACAATTCGCTGTTCTTGTCTCTTTCTTAGGATGCTGCTGCACGTCAGGCAGGCGCAGCTCCGTGGCCTTCTGTCTAGGCCTCTGACAGGATCCCACCCCTGTCAGGGACCACTACCTGAGCGGAGCTCAGATAGCAGCTCACTGGGTGAAGCCCAGCCAGCTTCTGCCTAACTTCCTATCCAGACCACCAGTTTTACCTAATTGTGAGGGGTGCCCTAGTAAATAGGAGCATAGCTGTCCCTGGTGGACTGGAGTGTGAAGTGTGTTGTGTATGGTTTGTGATACCTGGTAAGAAGATCTCCTTTATTGCCTTCAGACGTAACACCACTCCCCCTGGTGGAAGAATGACATTACTGCAGCGACCAGGACCCTGGGGCGCTGCAAAAACATGCCTTGAAAAGCCAGGATTGGACTGTTTGTCTTGTGACAAGTCGCAGAGCAGTTCTCCTGCACTTCTTACAAGCTCCTTTTTTGTTGCTGTATTAATGGAAATTGACAGTGAGTTCATGCTATTAGCGGATTAGACACTGGCTGGAGACTATGTGTCATATAACAAGTTTCATGCTGCTCCTCTAGGGCTTCTTCCTGCTCTGAACCCCTCACAGAGATACTTGTCAGCCTAGGGGAGTGGGCGGGAAGAAGCCACTGCTGACCTGCCTTGGATTAGGCATCAGCGATGCTTTGCCCTCAACCATTGTCTGATTCATAGTGCCCATGGTATAGACACTATGATATCCCATTAACACAGCACCTTTTGGGTAAAGGGCAAATTCTTAATTGATGCTGAAAGTGAAATATATGTTCCACCACTTAAATGAAAATCTGAGTGTCAGTACTTGCACAATCCTAAAGTAACATAATTTTACAGTGCGCTGTGAAACTTCATGCAGTTGTACAGGGACTGAAGCTCTAGTGCACTTCCCTGCACAGCTGTTTTCACTGTGTGGAAAAATACCAACAAAAAGGGAAAAATAGCGCAGGAAGACTGGTTTAAAAAATATGAATAATTGCAATTTAACAATAAAAAATGTAATCAAAATTCATACAGTTTGAAAATGCAATCCAGCAGGGGATATAGAGTGACATTAAAACATTCATTAGGGAGAGCGCTATCAGCTTGAGTCATTTCCTCAGCTATTTTTCTTTTATTCACATTTGTGCACCATGCCAATTGTCTATTTTTCTATTATAATTGCACTTTACCCCTGCTCATTAACTTGCTACTACAACCTGCTTTTTTTTTTTGCATTTTGATGCTTTTTGTATTGTAAAAATGCTGTTAATTATTATTAGATTTTGAAGATATAAGTGGATGAGTAAACATAGGTGCCAGATTTTGTTTATAACAAGAATATTCCTTCTCTAGTGCTTATTCACTAAAATGAATACTCACCTCAGTTGCTACAATGATGAGTAGAGAAGATCAAATCTTTTGAAATTCAAATCTGTCAGGATCAAAGCATTTTTCAAAAACTTAGTATCCAAATTGTACAGATAAAAATTTGAATAACACTTTAAAGTCTCCTAGGACTGTATCAAAACCCTTTCAATCTCTTTATTGCAGACATAGCTTTAGTCATGTCAAAGTGAACTCACTATAGAAATGGACAAAACCCAGTAGTAAACAAAAGCTCATGTAATAACTCTACGCTGACAGACTTTTAATGTTTGTTTTTAATGAAAAAATGGTCTAAAAATTATCCCTCTTAATTATTTGTGATCATGCTAACCATTGTGAGCAAAACACTGACACAAATTAATGTTGTTGCTGTTAGAGAAAACATCTTGCTGTGACTAAGACAAGAGATGTGACATATATTTAATGTTTCCATCCTCTTCCATTTTATTAAGATGCTTACCAGAGTCAAAGTATTATAGCCTGTGTTTGATAGTACTACTGCCTGCACAACAGTGGACTTGGCGGTTCCTCTGCTGCTGCTGCTAGCAGCTCCCACTGTATTAGCGGTGGATTGTTTTTTTTTTTCTCTTGCACTATCAAGCCCATTGCCAATTCTACTTTTTCTTTTACTATACATTTTGTACAACACTATAGTAAACGTTTATATTCTTTCCAATGCCAATAATACAATCCATGCAATAAAGTTCATAATAAAACTTCTAGTTACTGTCGCAAAGCCAGCTAGGCTAGGTTTAAATCCTAGCTCTACAGGTTCTGATTAGGTCACCTGGCTAGCCCTGCATACAATCAGACTAGCTGTTCCCCTTAGTCAGTTAGCTCAGGGAAGCTGACCAGACTGGATGTGTCTTGGAGTTTAAGAGCGAGACAGGACAGAATCTCTCTCTGAGAAGAATCTGTACAGACCGTGTAAAGAAAAATGCAAATATCAGAGGTTTCTATGGATAATAGCTGTTTTTTTTACTGAGCTCGGACTACAGTAGCTCAGCCATGTATGAGCAGCCAGGGTCTGTTCTTTTTAGTTAGCAATTGGACAAGGCTACGTAATTTATGCTTATGGGTTTGTTTTTGGTTTTGTGCAGCCTATGAAAAGCAATAAAAACTGCACTTGTCTGGACCAAAGCTGTACTGCCTCTGTGAATGCTGAATGCATAACGAAATTCATATAAAGAAAAAAAGCACCAAAACGAACCAGTAGATAAAAAGTACAAAGCTTTATTAAATAACAAAAAAATCCAAAAGTAAAGACATGAAAAAAGGTAATCACAGGGAAGTGACAATGGTAAGCCAAAAACAAGGTAGGCACCACAATTAAATACAGGTAATGAAACCCAATGGCAAAACCATAATAATAATTATACAGGTATGCTCAAAAAGTGCATTGTGCAATCAACACGTGCCAATTAGGAGTTCAATGGATATAAAGTATATTAAAAAGTACAGATAACTCAGGGCACAAGAAGAGTGCAAAAGGTCAATAACCACAGTGGTGAAAGAGAGCAAAAACCATGAAGCCAGAGTAAAAAAGTTATGCCTAGGGATTTTCCTGAGGAGCCATGGTGCCACCCACCCCAAAAATATTCTGAATATTAATTTCTCTTAAGTATCGGCACATGTGGCCGCAGGCCACAGCAGAAAGCCTCTGGCTGACACCGCGCGCTACTGAATAGGAATGGATACTCACTGCTCTCTGCGATGAATGGTCCTGTGAGTATTCTGGCAGCTGTGCTCTGCTTGTGAGCAGCACATGATGTCCCTGACATGAGCTGCTTACAAGCATTAAGAAGCTGCAGGCATCGGAGCAGGACGCTGCAAGGGAGCGCCGTGTAGGAGAGTGTAATGTTTGGTTTTTTTTATCTTTCCTGATGGGGCCATGCATACCAGGAAAGGGATGGGGCCAATTATAAAAGAAAAAGAATGGGACAATCATACCAGCAACAGAATGGGGATATTTATATTAGGATGCCAGAAAAATGAATATGCATTGCTCTCCACGTCAATGGGTGTGGAATGCAGTGCATATTCATTTCTTTTTAGCAGCGGGCACAGAAGTTAGCAGAAGTCAATGTCTCCAACCTCCTGTAACACGATGCTCCGCCGAAACCGCTCCCCACCTCCAGACCACAGCCAGAGCCCTTAAATCTGGACTATAAGACGCACCCCCATTTTCCTTCACGGTTTGAGAGGAAAACAGTGCATCTTATAGTCCAAAATATACGGTAGATGCTGCATAGAGATGAGCAGATATGGCAAGCTTCAGATTCACCAGAACACTGAAAGTTTACAACCAAATTTGATTTGTAGTGAAGCTTTTCTAAATCCCAAAGCATAATAAATACAAGAAGTGGAAATTAAAAAAAATACTTATACTCGCCTTACAACTCACCTTCACAGCCAGTCTGCTCTTCTCTATGCTTCTTCCAATCCAATCAGTATTGTCTTATGACAATCAATATGCACTGAATTTTCCAGGCCTCTGCAGACCATGCTGGGAATTCCAGCTCTGTTGAGTCCCAGGGTGTTTCTGCCCAACTGCCCATATGGTTCCAACACCATGACATTACTACATGCACTGTTACCCTGTGTGCGAATGCAATGTAGTCCAGTCAAAATACTTTACTCTGAACAAATTCCAAGAAAGCGTTTAATTGTTTTTTTTGGTAGTATTACATGTAGGGAAAAACTAAAAATACTAAAAGTTTACCAAGATAGGGTTACCACAAAGGGTCCAAATGTGACGTCAAAGAATATGGCTGCCAAAGCTATAAAATGTTAAATGCGACTCGCCTTTCAGTGTCTATCATATTTCTTTTACAATTACTACTATTATTATTTATTATTTAATGATTTATTTATCTTCTTTTACAGAGCTGAGAATGATGGAAAGTCAAGAAACTTGCCCCTTATGCAGCCATGAAGTAGAAGATGACGGAGAAAGAGTTGTGATTGGTGCAAAAGGAGATGAAGGGATCAATAAAGCCAGTATTGAGAGGGGCGTTAGCACTGTGGTAGCTGCTGGAGCAGTGGTGCACAAGAGATGTTGTATGAACTACATAAACAAGAAGCAAATAGACTTGCATAAGAAAGCTACTTCCGTTCATCGTTCACCTGCCAAGAGAGGTACATGGGTGTCTACTGGATCCTATGATAGCACGATGCAGTGTTTGTTCTGTGGACAAGAAGTGGTGAAGACAAGATCTATTAGTGATCTCGATGACTATAGCTTTGTTAAAACGGATGGATTTGTAAGGTCCATCATGTCACATTGCAAACAACGCAATGATGACTGGGCAATCACCATTCAAGGGAGAATCGCGTACTTTGGGAAGGATTTACATGCTGCAGACTGTCTGTATCATCGTTCATGTGACATTAACTTTTGGACAAATTACAGAATTCCTATGCGTCATGGTGGTGGATCTACTAGAAAGAAACCGCGGAAGGTAGGGAGGCCAATGAACATGGACCAAGAGCAAGTGTTCTTGAGAATGTGTGCATTTCTCGAGGACAACGATGAAGAGCAACTGACTGTCACAGATCTTGAAAAGAAAATGACGGAGAATCTTGTAGAAGGAGACAGGGCTGCCTATAGTAATAAATGGCTGAGGTATAGGCTGGAGGAGAGGTATCGCAATTCGCTATTCATAGAAAAGTGTGAAGGGTTGCCTAACATTGCAATGTTCCATGAAAAGACCAGAATAATCCTGAGGGACTATTTCCGTAGTCAGGAAACAGATGAAGAAGCCCAGAAGAGAGCCATCATAGGGACTGCGGCCAAACTAATCAAGAGCGATATCAAGTTTAAGATCCCATCTTCAACCGATGAATATCCGAAGACTTCTTCACTTGAATGTCGGTCTGCCTTAGATTATCTCCCCCTGAGTTTGCTTTGCTTGCTTGAAAGCCTCTTCGTTGGAAAGGACATTCACAGGATGGTTGCAAGCACTGGACAATCAGTTGTTCAGGCTGTACGTCCAAGGGCTGTAGTAGCTCCATTGCAGCTTGGGTTAGCAGTCCAGCTCCATCATCATTACAGGTCTCTATTTCTTGTAGACAGTCTCTCAGCCATGGGATATTGTTCATCATATTCAGAAGTTCAGCGATTCGAGGAAAACGCTGCCGCTTCTGTTGGCCAGGATGTACTCGGTGGTACCATAGACAGACTGGATATGGCACTGCTGTTCGCTGCGGACAACATCAATCATAATATCATCACGTTAGATACGCAAACCAAACAAAGCACAACTGATGGCTGCTATAAAAGTACAGAGTTCAGATGACGCAGTACTCAAGGATATACCAGAAGTGGAACATTATGTTCTTGACAGAGGTTCTCTTCTCCATCGACTGAAGTGGTCAGAAGGAAAGACATATTGTTAAATCGCTGAAGACTATGCATCTTTCACACTAAAGCACTATGGTAAGGCTACGATAGTATTTGATGGTTATATTGAAGGACCAAACACTAAAGACATTACCCATCAGCGACGGCGCAAAAAACAAACAAGTAGCAAAGTGAACATTGCTGAAGGAACGAAATTTGTCGGGAAAAAGGAGGACTTCCTTTTGAATGTGGAGAACAAACAGTCTCTCACAGCGCATGAATGACAGAGGTTGCCACGTAATACAATCAGAGGGGGATGCAGATGTGGGGATTGTTAAGGCAGCAGTGTCAATGTCATCCAACAAAAGTACTAGTCTCATTGGTGAAGATATAGATCCTTTGGTGTTGTTACTTCATCACGCGTCAACCAGCGATGGCAACAAGCTTTATTTCTACTCGGATAAAGGGAGTCCTGCAACAGTATATGACATTAAGGTTATGAAGAGGTTCCTGGGAAACCATGTCTGCAGCAGTCTTCTGTTCCTTCATGCATTCACGGGTTGCGATTGCGATACCACTTCCGCAGTTTTTGGAATCGGAAAAAAACTCGGTCTAGACAAGGTTTTGAAGGGAGACTCAGTCTTAAATAGCTGTGCTAAAATCTTTTCCACAACTAACAAAAACAGAGCTGAGATTGAAGACGCTGGGTGTAAAGCGATGGTGGCATTGTTCGGGGGCAAACCTGGAGACAATCTGTCTGCAATGAGGTATTGTACTTTCTGCAAAAAGGTTGGTTCAGCCAAAATCTTTGTTACACCTGAACGACTGCCACCGACCTCCTCTGCAACAAAGTATCATGCCCTTCGGAGTTACCTCCAAGTGATGCTTTGAATGGACAATGGTGAGGCCATGGACACTACTGAATGGGGATGGGAATTGCAGAATAACAGTCTAGTTCCAGTGATGATGGATACTTCACCTGTGCCAGAAACACTTCTGAAAATAATTCACTGCAATTGTTCACGTGGTTGTAGTACACTTTGGTGCACTTGCAAAAGACATGGACTTACCTGTTCACGGGTATGCAGACCATGTCAAGAAGGGCATTGTGACAATGTGAGTGAGGAAGCAGTGTCTGATGATGAAAATAGTGACTATTGACCTGACACGCTTATTCAGTGATGAAGTAGGTCTTAAAATGCACTGTGTATTAATTCTATAATTTCTAGAAATGTACATATATGTCATGACGTCATTGATGACGTCATGACCTCGTCTGTCCATGTAGTTATATAAACACGGTCTTCAATTATTATATAAGAATATATCCTCAAATTACATAGAAAGTAACACCACCCCCAAAAAGAATGTAATATAGGGAAAAAAGAGGGTCCATTCAAAAGAACTAAAATAATCAATATTTATTAAAATTATTAAAACAGTTTAAAAATTCAAGCAGTACTAACATATAGTGGCACACACCAATCAAAAAAGATATTTATAGAATTAATTCAAGTATTGTATATAATCAATCCCAAATGGACTTTGGCTCATAGGGTTTCATGAAATATGTCACTCAAAATGGTCCTCTTTTATAGCTGCCAGGATACCGCCCGCCATTACCATATTAAATGCACGTGCAAACAAATAGTAGGGCTTTCCTATTCCTGACCTTACATAAAGCTGGAGAGATTTTACCCTCAACAGATGGAACAAAAGTGATCCATATAATACTTATAAATACTCACATAGAGTGCCTGAGAGCCAAATAAATGAAGGTATAAAGATGTAGGTGCCACCACCCCGACGACGCCATTTCGCCAAAGGCTTCTTCAAAAAGGGGGCGATAGTTTTGGACGGATAGTTATGTGACCAGCTTCCTAAAGTGTGCAATAGAACAGGAATTGCTTTTGCCTGTGTTTACTGTTAGGGTTTTGCAACTGCAACTAAAGAAAATTAAGGAATATACTGTACTTGGGATGTTAAATAACATTAGTGAAGATTTACAAGATAATATGTGTTGAAAGTAACACATGATGGGCAAAGAAATGACCTTGAAACTGGCTTGACATATTCTGGATTATTAGCCTATCTTACTATGATATATGTAAGTAAGGTCATATGCAACAGGTTTGTTGCTAAAAATTCTGCAGCAGAAAATGATTGAGAAAGACTAGAGATAAGGGAATATATAAAAATGGAATTGTATTCTACTTGAATATTTCAAACATCTGTATTCAGCAAAATAAAGCGTTTTTGAAATTTGCTTCCATTTGGATTCAGCAAAATTTTTGCTGACTGACTGCCATTTTGCTGATTCGTATAGCTATCAAAATGTGAAAAAATCTTTAAAAAATTATACCTATCTTAACACTCACCTCTCCAGCCCCTTCACATTTCACCATCCCTCGTCCAGTCCTTGGCACATCTTCTTATCACCATTAGTCCAGTCAAAATACGGTTTGACCTGTAACAAATTCCAAGAAAGCGTTTTATGATTTTTTTTTTATTACTATTATATGTGGGGAACAACATATTAAAAGTTTTCCAAAAATTGATCACCACAAAGGTCCTAACTATGACGTCATACGACAATGACAGCCATCGTACGAAAAATAACGAATATTTCCCTATTTCAAAGCTGTAGCTTTAGGTTACAGAAGAGTTTGCATTTTTATACTATATATTTTCATATAACAATTTTTATACAAAGTTTTATACTAACTACATGGACAGTAACACCTCCCCCAAAAAAGAATGTAATATAGGGAAAAAAGAGGGTCCATTCAAAAGAACTAAAAGAATCAATATTTATTCAAATTATTAAAACAGTTTAAAAATTGAAGCAGAACTAACATATAGTGGCACACACCAATCAAAAAAGATATTTATAGAATTAATTCAAGTATTGTATATAATCAATCCCAAATGGACTTTGGCTCATAGGGTTTCATGAAATATGTCACTCAAAATGGTCCTCTTTTATAGCTGCCAGGATACCGCCCGCCATTACCATATTAAATGCACGTGCAAACAAATAGTAGGGCTTTCCTATTCCTGACCTTACATAAAGCTGGAGAGATTTTACCCTCAACAGATGGAACAAAAGTGATCCATATAATACTTATAAATACTCACATAGAGTGCCTGAGAGCCAAATAAATGAAGGTATAAAGATGTAGGTGCCACCACCCCGACGACGCCATTTCGCCAAAGGCTTCTTCAAAAAGGGGGCGATAGTTTTGGACGGATAGTTATGTGACCAGCTTCCTAAAGTGTGCAATAGAACAGGAATTGCTTTTGCCTGTGTTTACTGTTAGGGTTTTGCAACTGCAACTAAAGAAAATTAAGGAATATACTGTACTTGGGATGTTAAATAACATTAGTGAAGATTTACAAGATAATATGTGTTGAAAGTAACACATGATGGGCAAAGAAATGACCTTGAAACTGGCTTGACATATTCTGGATTATTAGCCTATCTTACTATGATATATGTAAGTAAGGTCATATGCAACAGGTTTGTTGCTAAAAATTCTGCAGCAGAAAATGATTGAGAAAGACTAGAGATAAGGGAATATATAAAAATGGAATTGTATTCTACTTGAATATTTCAAACATCTGTATTCAGCAAAATAAAGCGTTTTTGAAATTTGCTTCCATTTGGATTCAGCAAAATTTTTGCTGACTGACTGCCATTTTGCTGATTCGTATAGCTATCAAAATGTGAAAAAATCTTTAAAAAATTATACCTATCTTAACACTCACCTCTCCAGCCCCTTCACATTTCACCATCCCTCGTCCAGTCCTTGGCACATCTTCTTATCACCATTAGTCCAGTCAAAATACGGTTTGACCTGTAACAAATTCCAAGAAAGCGTTTTATGATTTTTTTTTTATTACTATTATATGTGGGGAACAACATATTAAAAGTTTTCCAAAAATTGATCACCACAAAGGTCCTAACTATGACGTCATACGACAATGACAGCCATCGTACGAAAAATAACGAATATTTCCCTATTTCAAAGCTGTAGCTTTAGGTTACAGAAGAGTTTGCATTTTTATACTATATATTTTCATATAACAATTTTTATACAAAGTTTTATACTAACTACATGGACAGTAACACCTCCCCCAAAAAAGAATGTAATATAGGGAAAAAAGAGGGTCCATTCAAAAGAACTAAAAGAATCAATATTTATTCAAATTATTAAAACAGTTTAAAAATTGAAGCAGAACTAACATATAGTGGCACACACCAATCAAAAAAGATATTTATAGAATTAATTCAAGTATTGTATATAATCAATCCCAAATGGACTTTGGCTCATAGGGTTTCATGAAATATGTCACTCAAAACAGTCCTCTTTTATAGCTGCCAGGATACTGCCCGCCATTACCATATTAAATGCACGTGCAAACAAATAGTAGGGCTTTCCTATTCCTGACCTTACATAAAGCTGGAGAGATTTTACCCTCAACAGATGGAACAAAAGTGATCCATATAATACTTATAAATACTCACATAGAGTGCCTGAGAGCCAAATAAATGAAGGTATAAAGATGTAGGTGCCACCACCCCGACGACGCCATTTCACCAAAGGCTTCTTCAAAAAGGGGGCGATAGTTTTGGAGGGAAATGCCTTTATTTTATAGGTAGGTGCAGAGCGCTCATTGGTAGTCAGAGTTTATTTGGCGCATGTCAATTACATCCTGCACGCCCCATTGTAAGTGACTTCCGATCAAACCGCGCTGGAGCGCAGCGTGGAACGCAAGCGGACCTTACTGCGCAGGACCGGAAGTCAGAGCGGCTGCTGAATAGACATGCACACCTTCTGACCAACGATGAGTAAGTATATACCGGAGCGTGATGTGCCGGAGGCGTAGCTATCTATCAAAGGTGCCAGTTGGAAGTATCATTAAGAATATGCTCACGCATAAAGTGACAAAATGCACAAAACCATTGAATAAACATATGTGAGTATATACCGGAGCGGTTATCTATCAAAAGTGCCAGAAAAAATCATTTATTTACAATCACGTAAACGGACCTTACTGCACAGGACCGAAAGTCAGGACAACTACTAAATAGGCCTGCTGACCAGCAAAAAGAGTATATACCGAAACCGTGACTATCTATCAAAAGTGCCAAGGAGGGATACGATCCCTCATAAAAGTGACACAGTGCAAGACCCATAAATGGACATAATGTGAATATATACCGAAGCATAATCTGCCACAAGACGTGAATATATATCGAAGCATAATCTGCCACAAGACGTGGCTACCTAAAAAATGCCAGAAAAAAACATTTGTATGCAATAACCTGTAAAGTGACACAAAAACTGGAATACACATATGTGACTGATAATACAAGACATAAAGGGAATATATCACACCAAAAATTTTGTTTATATATAAAACCCATGGCTGTTTGCCAATAAAAATATTTCATGAAAAATAAACCCAGAATGGTGAAAACCAAATCCCACCATAATAAAGGGGTCAGAACAAATCACATAAAAATATCCCTTCATAAATATACACAATAACAATAACAATATAATGATTCATATAAACTTATATATATATAACAAATAAAACTAAAAACTAAAAATGCGCTCCAAATGCCAATATTTAATGATGAAGACATTCTTCTTTTTTCTTTCTCCTTCCAAGCCCACAGAATTCCATGATAGTCCTATACAGCCATTTTATCATGCGAAGCCAGACCAGCGTAGACGCTCTGCATAGATGACCCAATCTCATAAGGCAGTACCGTCAAAAGAAAGACAACTAAAAACTGCAAAAGAATATAAGGTTAAAACCAATACATAAAAACAAACTTAAAATCACAACACTAAATTCAAAGAAAGGCACTGAAGCCCAAATTCTCATTTAATCCCTGTGGTGCCAGTGTGCCCAATCTATAAATCCACTTGCTTTCAGTTTTAGCAAGGATTTTCCCTAAATCTCCACCCCGAACCCCCAAGTCAATTTGATCAATGGCCTTGATTTTAAGGCCTGATGGATTACTCCCATGGCATAACTTGAAGTGTTTTGGTAAGGTTTTGAGATTACTCATGTCAGAGATGGACAACGATTTTTAGATAGTCACGGTTTCGGTATATACTCTTTTTGCTGGTCAGCAGGCCTATTTAGTAGTTGTCCTGACTTTCGGTCCTGCGCAGTGAGGTCCGTTTACGTGATTGTAAATAAATGATTTTTTCTGGCACTTTTGATAGATAACCGCTCCGGTATATACTCACATATGTTTATTCAATGGTTTTGTGCATTTTGTCACTTTATGCATGAGCATATTTTAATGATACTTCCCCTGACACCTTTGATAGATAGCCACGCCTCCGGCACATCACACTACGGTATATACTTACTCATCGTTGATCAGAAGGTGTGCATGTCTATTCAGCAGCCACTCTGACTTCTGGTCCTGCGCAGTAAGGTCCGCTTGCGTTCCACGCTGCGCTCCAGCGCGGTTTGATCAGAAGTCACTTACAATGGGGCGTGCAGGATGTAATTGACATGCGCCGAATAAACACTGACTACCAATGAGCGCTCTGCACCTACCTATAAAATAAAGGCATTTCCATCCAAAACTATCGCCCCCTTTTTGTAGAAGCATTTGGCGAAACGGCGTCGTCGGGGTGGTGGCACCTACATCTTTATACCTTCATTTATTTGGCTCTCAGGCACTCTATGTGAGTATTTATAAGTATTATATGGATCACTTTTGTTCCATCTGTTGAGGGTAAAATCTCTCCAGCTTTATGTAAGGTCAGGAATAGGAAAGCCCTACTATTTGTTTGCACGTGCATTTAATATGGTAATGGCGGGCGGTATCCTGGCAGCTATAAAAGAGGACTGTTTTGAGTGACATATTTCATGAAACCCTATGAGCCAAAGTCCATTTGGGATTGATTATATACAATACTTGAATTAATTCTATAAATATCTTTTTTGATTGGTGTGTGCCACTATATGTTAGTTCTGCTTCAATTTTTAAACTGTTTTAATAATTTGAATAAATATTGATTCTTTTAGTTCTTTTGAATGGACCCTCTTTTTTCCCTATATTACATTCTTTTTTGGGGGAGGTGTTACTGTCCATGTAGTTAGTATAAAACTTTGTATAAAAATTGTTATATGAAAATATATAGTATAAAAATGCAAACTCTTCTGTAACCTAAAGCTACAGCTTTGAAATAGGGAAATATTCGTTATTTTTCGTACGATGGCTGTCATTGTCTTATGACGTCATAGTTAGGACCTTTGTGGTGATCAATTTTTGGAAAACTTTTAATATGTTGTTCCCCACATATAATAGTAATAAAAAAAAAATCATAAAACGCTTTCTTGGAATTTGTTACAGGTCAAACCGTATTTTGACTGGACTAATGGTGATAAGAAGATGTGCCAAGGACTGGACGAGGGATGGTGAAATGTGAAGGGGCTGGAGAGGTGAGTGTTAAGATAGGTATAATTTTTTAAAGATTTTTTCACATTTTGATAGCTATACGAATCAGCAAAATGGCAGTCAGTCAGCAAAAATTTTGCTGAATCCAAATGGAAGCAAATTTCAAAAACGCTTTATTTTGCTGAATACAGATGTTTGAAATATTCAAGTAGAATACAATTCCATTTTTATATATTCCCTTATCTCTAGTCTTTCTCAATCATTTTCTGCTGCAGAATTTTTAGCAACAAACCTGTTGCATATGACCTTACTTACATATATCATAGTAAGATAGGCTAATAATCCAGAATATGTCAAGCCAGTTTCAAGGTCATTTCTTTGCCCATCATGTGTTACTTTCAACACATATTATCTTGTAAATCTTCACTAATGTTATTTAACATCCCAAGTACAGTATATTCCTTAATTTTCTTGGCAGTTGCAAAACCCTAACAGTAAACACAGGCAAAAGCAATTCCTGTTCTATTGCACACTTTAGGAAGCTGGTCACATAACTATCAGCACCAAAGCAAAACAAAGAAATATAATAACATCTTTATTAATTTATTTCATAAAAGTTTATACCAATTAATAAAAGACAATGAATAAATGGATAATGTTGGTAATAAATGTGGGCTGACGATAATAAAAAATAAAGATGCCTTATTTATTTTTATTTGCTTATTCAGCTGTTTTTGGAACATTTTCTTTTGCAGATATTTGCATCTAATCTATATATGCGTTACGGTAAAGAATAAATGATACATAAACTTATTTTCCTTTGTCTTGTACATGCATTTTATTTTTTGTATTATTGCAAATGTGTAATTTTAAATGTATTCTATGCACTTTTTTCATGATTCCTAATCTGTCCATTAGTTAATGTTAATTGCCAGCATTCATTGCCTTTTTGATCAATTGCTTCATTGTGTATATAAATATATTTTTTTCATAATGGGTATGCATTTTTACAAAGCAATCATTTAATACAGATGAGATTATTTTTTAGTAACTTAATTCTTAGCTGTCTTGTTTTGTTGTTGATAGTTATGTGATCTAACAGCTTAGCTTTTAATGCTCTTTGAACTTCAACTGTTCACAGCGATCTGATAAAAGAATTCTGATTTTAGTAATGTATGTGATCATTAAGGTTACTATTATTTATTAAATATTTTTGTTAAGCGGGAGATAATGCAAAATAGACCAAAAAAGCAGCCAATAATATTTTTTTCTGAAAAGCATTATTTCTTTGCTTAGATAAAAAGATAATTTATGGATTTGAGTCTCTACAGAAAACTATTTTGCATTTCCATTTCAAGATCTTAACCTACATATAAAAATGATAGAAATGTCTCTCACTTTTTCATGGAATATCTGAGAAGTAGACAAAAAGTCGATGAAAAGTTTAACCAGCAGGAAAGGGTTAACAATTTTAACATTCCCTTCTTTTATATAAAGGCTTATTTAAATGTTTATCAGTTGTGAGATGTGGAGCAGCCCTGGAGAATCACTAGGGAGGACTGCTCATTGCCTATGCATGGGAGCGTTGTAGGAAGATTAAAATAACATTGAGTATATTCTGTAAATGAAGGAGAGAACTAAAAGAAGCCTCTAGAGTCCATTATAAATTTTAATAATACATCAAGGTAATGTAACTGAATAACCGATCTCTGAGGGAAGAATCACAACATTTGGCTAATATTACAATTTAAATTATGAAAACAAAAAGAGCTTTTAGTTAATCTTGTCTTTCTGCTTTTATTCTTCAGGCTCTTTTTTATTTTCCCTGAATCCAAAACACCATGTAAACAAATAAAAGTATGGGAGAAAATAAACAGTTTGGCATCTCAGTAGATTAATTAATGCGCTTCAGCCTTGGCACCGGTAGTCAAAAATTATGTGCATAAATAATATCACTAATTAAAAAGATGCAGATTAACATGCAAATAATGTTAATGAGGATCTGCAATTCCAGAGTGGATTCGCATAACATCAACAATTTAATGGGTTGGAAGGCTTGTGTTTGCATTACATTAATAAATTTCAAAGACCTTGCATAAAAAAAAGTTCTGTTGGAGCCTCCGTCTCCCACTTGTGAGTTGTAAATTCTGTGGGCAGTAGCAGGCACTCATAGGCAGATGCCAAAGTCATTATCTCAAAGACTGTTGAGATGCTGCCATGAGCCAGTGTGGCCAGCTGTTGGGAACTGGGCAGTGGGCACTGCACTGTGCCAATTAATCGCAATAGGTAGGCAGTTTCTATATCTATTTAGGCTGATAAATATTTTGTTGTTTTACAGCAAACCCTTCAGGGAAATCATTTTAAACAGGCAAACTTGTCTAAACTTGCTAACCTTTGATGTGTCATAGAAATTTGTATATATAATGATAATTATTGGTTTAGATCCATCTCATAAATAAATATGTGTTTCTTACAATTAGGAATAAAAAATATTGTTTTAAAAAAATGCAATACTGGAATAATAGGAGATTTTTTAATCTAAAATATTTTTTTTACTGGTAATAGAACTTCTAAAGCTTACAAATTTTTTTGTGCAAGTAAATATACCAAATTCATTACAAAGCTGGAACCAGGTACATTTTTTATCTTATATAACTGTGTAAAAAAAATTAAAAAATAAGTAAATACATAGAAAATCTAGAAAGTCGAATTTTGATTTCTACCTCTAAAACAAGCTAGTTTTTAAGCCACAAGTACTTCTTAAACTGCAATATTAGTATTTACCAGTATCAAGTAAATCAGGACAATACATTTTTATTTTTACTTACATGCATATACAGTATTGTGGGATAAAAATCATTTTTGCATTTGTCTTTCAATTTGACTGTTTTTCATTTACATGCTCTTTTTTCCCTGCAAATGTAGCTTTAATGTACTTTATGATCATAAGTCAGCGGAGAGGAGCCCAGAAAAAGACAAAAAAAGAAATACAAACTTCCCAGTTAGACTGTCAGAACAAGCTTAGTGATGGAGTCTCAGGTAAAAAGATTGGCCCCTTTCTTTTGCTAGTGCATATTTCTCCACAAGTCAAGGAGCACTTCGGTCCTCTAGTGGAGGAGTATGTGATTAGACCAGTCAATCATTCTTCTCCAATTATAAAACTCCTCACATGGGAAATCTGTCTTTTATTGGAGGAGGCTGATCTACAGGTCTGGTAACAAGCACTTCACTAGCAGCCATTTTATGGAAAAAGTGCTGGTCAGTTTTGTGAAGTAGGTTGGACTAACATGAGAAACTAGTTGAAGAATTGGTGAATTACCTTGTTCTGACAGTCTAGCAGAATATGTGTAACTCTTATTTATCTGCCTTTTTCTGAGCTCCACTAGGCTGATTTATTGCCACAGACTATGTTAACCTCCTTCACACGTAATGATGTAACTCTACTGTATTTCTACGTTGGGGTGGCCGCTTGTGGAGGAGGATCAGGAGCTGGCATTTGTCTCCAAATAGACAGCATCTGTCTCTAACAGCTAGGTTCCAACCTTTAACCATTTCATAGTTGTGTGAAGTTCCTGGATATTGGCAGGAACTTGAACACGCTGTGGTATACGACGATCCAGAGTATTCCAAACATGGTTATTGGGTGACATGTCTGATGAGTATGCTAGCCCTGCAAGAACTAGGATGTTTTCAGCTTCCAGGAATTGTGTGCAGATTCTTTCAACATGGGGCCATGCATTATTATACTTCAAC
The DNA here is from genome assembly GCF_051348905.1 of Ranitomeya variabilis. NCBI lineage: Eukaryota > Metazoa > Chordata > Amphibia > Anura > Dendrobatidae > Ranitomeya > Ranitomeya variabilis. The sequence continues at coordinate 262,372,331 of NC_135237.1, read as the reverse complement.
ATGAGGTGATGGTTGTGGTTGAATGGCACAACAATGAGCCACCCTCTCAGTACAGTATATCTGTGCATTCAAAATGGCATCATAAAATGCACCTATGTTCATTGTCCATAACATATGCCTGCCCATACCATAATCCCACCTCCACCATGGGCCACTCAATTCACAACATTGACATCAGCAAACAGCTCACATACATGACATCATACATGCAGTCTGCCATCTGCTCTTTACAGTGAAAACAGTGATTCATCAGTGAAGAGAATACCTCTTCAACATGTCAGACGCCATAGAATGTGAGCCTTTATCCATCATGTTGGTTACGATAACGAACTGAAGTAAGTTGGAGACTAATGATGGGCAAACGTGCTTGGATAACATCTTAACCAAGCATGCTCGAGGGGTAACCGAGTATTTGGCAGTGCTTGTGTATTATGCTCAAGTCACTGCGGCTGCATGATTTGCGGCTGCTAGTCAGCCTCAACACATGTGGGCATTCCCTAACAAACAGGCAATCCCTGCATGTGTTGAGGCTATATAACTGCAGCGCCCCAGAGTCCTGGTCGTTGCAGTACTGTGGCTCCGCCACTATGGGGAGCTATGGTGCGTCTGATGGCACTGAAGGAGTTCATCTGATCAGGTATCACAGACACCAATACATTTCACAGCTGGGCCTCCGCGGGGAGCTAAGGGTGCTATTCATTAGGCCACTCCCCACCATAGTGGGTAAACTGGGGGTCAGGCAGGAAGTTAGATGAGAAAGCTGACTGGGTTGGAACCAGGCAACACCTTGTGGCAGAGGGTGTTGTGGGGGGAAGATACAGTAGGGTCTCTGTCAGGGGTGGGATCCTGACAGAGGCTTGGCAACAAGAAAGAACGTAACGGGACCGTGCCTGCTCCGGGTAGCGGCAGTTCCCAAGAAAGGATTAGAAGCGAGATAGATTGTGCAGAGTGAGAAACGAGATCACGCAAAGGAGAAATACCAGTAGGAGTCGTGCTGTAAGACCGAAGCAACATCCTACTGAGGCGCACTACCGGTGGCCGGAACGCCGAGGGAGTAGAATAATATTCAGCTTCAAGCAATACTCCAAACCGCGGCAGGACAGTCAGTCTAAGGCGGGCTGTCTAACACATATCACCTATGCAGTCTTGGGGGGCAACTTGTGGAGAGGGGCGACTCTAGGGTCCCGGAAGAGCTCCGAGCCTACCCGTCAAACGGGTGCTGTCCCAACCAGAACATCAGGGAGGGATGGAGGATTAGCAGAACATCATCTAATCGAGTTGTGAGGGAACATCAGAAACAGACACAACAGTTGTGGGGTACTTTCCGTAAGCACAGCAGGGAAGGACCACAACACATAGCGCTAGTAGGAAGGCACCGATTTCCACCTGTGAAGAGAACTCTGGAGGTGCCATTGGACCGGCCGGACTTGCGCAGCCTGGTGAACCGTGTTCCGGACTGAGGACCCAGAGATCTTCAGTAAAGAGGTAAAGAGACTGCAACCTGGTGTCCTCGTTATTTACTGCACCGCACCACTATAGCATCCCCACCATCATCCACACCTATTATTCACTGTGCGCCCCACGGCAGGGTCACGGACCGGGGCCTAGCCGCCATGACAGCCCCAGAGCAGAGACTCAGAGGCCCGGTACCGGGTACCCCTCGGCCCTGCGGCAGTGGGGGCGCTCCAATTTGGCGTCACGAACAGGATCTACTTAAGCCTGAAGAAACAGGTCATGTGTGCCTTGGAACTGTGATTCACTGTATTTTATTAGAAGAGTTGTGCATTGCCGCTTGCCGCTAGAAGTTCCCGCCAAAATCACCGCCATTGCTGCGCCAAAGAAGAAGGAGGGCGTGCCATGGGAGGAGCCTATCAAAGTGGCGCCAGAAACGGCGACCGCCCCCTGCATCTCTTGCTGCAAAGCGGTGACCTGCCTCAAAGCAGAGAACAGCCCCCTGATTTCCAACGGCGGGAACGAAGTGAAGAAGGAGGCCGACCGTGGAGAAATGGCGGAGCCAGGTGCATGCGTTGTCGCCGAATGCCCGACAGCGACGATGAGCAGCAGGTGCCCGAGCGACGGCAAGGTGATCCCGGCCTGCCCTCACCCATTAGAGGCGGACCCGCGTCCACCGCCAGTGAAGGACCTGAACCCCTTGGAGCTGCCAGTGGAGGAGCCGAGCCTGCCTATCCCAGCCACGGAACCATGGAGGGCGGAGCTACATCAAGAGGAGACGCCGGAGGAGCCGCGGTTCGGGCTGCAGCCGATTCCAGCGTCCTTGTCAACGGACCGGAGCGACACCGGTGGAATCACATCAGGCGCAGGTATGGACGGCGTCCCTACTCCCCTGGTCGATTCTGCTCTCCCGACCGATCCGGCTCCCCTGACCGATCCCGCTCCAGTGACCGTTCCTCACCCCAGCAATGATCGTTCCTTCTTGGTGGAGCAGGTCATCCTCACCTCTAACGTGATGGGAAAGCTGGTGCCCCCGCTACCAACCAAGATGGGAGAACCCATAGATGTGGGCCCAGACGGAGTGATCCTTCGGTGGGACACCCCCTGGACTGGGCCGGATGGGACCCGGGAAGATGGCCTCACCCTTGCGGTGCTTACCTGGGAACAGTATAAGCAATGTCTAATACAACACTGGAAAGATCGAGACGAGACCGCACCGCCAGACACATGACGTGGGAAGTCTACTCCCGGCAAGAAAGACGTGGTAAAACGGGGAACCGTGCTGGCCTACCACCCGAAGAGGGGATGGGGCTCCATACAGGAACTGGGGCTACCAACTGATGTCTTTGTTACTAGCTATAACGTGAAGACCCCCTGCTGCAGCCGAAACGGTGATCCGTTACAAAGGGGGGATCAGGTGACTTACACCCGCCATCGGAGTGCGCAAGGATGGTGTGCCCGGAACGTTCGACGGTGTGAGCCTGAGAGAGCGCCCCCTGTTGCCCCGATCATGAATGATCCCGATTTGCCAGATCTTATTCCTATCACCACCGTACGCCTCGTAGCGGCTCCAGAACTTGCAAGCAGGATTAGCCTTCAAATTCAGGCACTGGCTGATCTGAGGGCACCTGAGAGACCAACTACCAGCTCAGGAGCTGCCTCCACCGGGGGGGGGAAACCACCCCCAGACTTAGAAGAATAAACCGCGGAAACCTGAAACTGTATATAGTTACTGTCCTCTTATGTTGCTGCTGAACCCGTCCAGGGTTAACTCTTAAGGGGATCCTTCTGTGGACCTGGGATCCCTATTGTTTTGTTTTCTTGTTTGTTTTCCAAGTTTTTGCACAAAGTTTACAGAACTGCTGAAATCATGAACAGTGCATGATCCGAACTTCTTGTATATAGTTTGCACCTTATTAAAGGCGCTCCCTACTGGTTTTACTTAAAGAAGGACTCTTTGTGAAGATACCACACTGGAACCTTTGCTGAGTATGGACTGGTAGCTTGAGAAGGCGTGCTACCTCGTAGAGACTTGGTCCCCTCTTAAAGGGGATGTTCATTTGTTGCGCTTAAACCGTGGTATTGCTTTAAGATTGGAAGCAATAATGTCTTGACCAAAGAAAGTGATGATAATGTTTACATGAGAAAGTTATATGTATTTGACTAGTTAAATTGTGAAGAAATACTGATGATGTTCTCTGAGAAGAAAAAGTGAAAGATAGAAGAAGGATGCAGTGGGCCTGTAGGGATAGACGTGGTGTCCAGCATGCATGAAAGAAAGATAATGAGAAGGCCTAATGTTCAATAGAAAATGTTTTGATAATGTTGATAGATAGTTAGGATAGAAGGTAAACCCTGAGTCCTCATAGGAGTCATGTAGAGATGGCTCAGTGCTCTTAAACTGAAAGTAATGTCATGTTCTATACTGTGTATAGTAGTTGAAAAGACAGTAGGCCCTGGCTGAACGGGGTGGTCCTGTAATTGAAAGGAGAGGCAGAAGGTCTGGTGCCGATAGGACAGGCGGTCCTGCAGATCTAAAGAAGGAGAATTAAAAAGTTAAATTACCTTATAATGTGAATTATAGGAAGGTCTTTAGTGGATACAGAGTGTATGTCCTTAAAGGCAATGTTAAATTATTGTTCAACAATTTTGCACTTAGTAGAATACCCGGTTGGGTAACAGGAGTTATTTATAGCCTGTAATTTATAATGTTAACCATGTTTGTAACGTTCAAGTGTCCTTACCTTCCATAAAGGGAAGCCTGTTCAAGTATACTTATTGTTATTGCACTCAACAAAACTGTATGTCTTTTTGCTAACTTGTATTGTTGTTTTCTTCCCAGTCCCGGAGTACTGTGTTTAACCAGGGGGGAGTGCAGCGCCCCAGAGTCCTGGTCGTTGCAGTACTGTGGCTCCGCCACTATGGGGAGCTATGGTGCGTCTGATGGCACTGAAGGAGTTCATCTGATCAGGTATCACAGACACCAATACATTTCACAGCTGGGCCTCCGGGGGGAGCTAAGGGTGCTATTCATTAGGCCACTCCCCACCATAGTGGGTAAACTGGGGGTCAGGCAGGAAGTTAGATGAGAAAGCTGACTGGGTTGGAACCAGGCAACACCTTGTGGCAGAGGGTGTTGTGGGGGGAAGATACAGTAGGGTCTCTGTCAGGGGTGGGATCCTGACAGAGGCTTGGCAACAAGAAAGAACGTAACGGGACCATGCCTGCTCCGGGTAGCGGCAGTCCCCAAGAAAGGATTAGAAGTGAGATAGATTGTGCTGAGTGAGAAACGAGATTACGCAAAGGAGAAATACCAGTAGGAGTCGTGCTGTAAGACCGAAGCAACATCCTACTGAGGCGCACTACCAGTGGCCGGAACGCCGAGGGAGTAGAATAATATTCAGCTTCAAGCAATACTCCAAACCGCAGCAGGACAGTCAGTCTAAGGCGGGCTGTCTAACACATATCACCTATGCAGTCTTGGGGGGCAACTTGTGGAGAGGGGCGACTCTAGGGTCCCGGAAGAGCTCCGAGCCTACCCGTCAAACGGGTGCCGTCCCAACCAGAACATCAGGGAGGGACGGAGGATTAGCAGAACATCATCTAATCGAGTTGTGAGGGAACATCAGAAACAGACACAACAGTTGTGGGGTACTTTCCGTAAGCACAGCAGGGAAGGACCACAACACATAGCGCTAGTAGGAAGGCACCGATTTCCACCTGTGAAGAGAACTCTGGAGGTGCCATTGGACCGGCCGGACTTGTGCAGCCTGGTGAACCGTGTTCCGGACTGAGGACCCAGAGATCTTCAGTAAAGAGGTAAAGAGACTGCAACCTGGTGTCCTCGTTATTTACTGCACCGCACCACTATAGCATCCCCACCATCATCCACACCTATTATTCACTGTGCGCCCCACGGCAGGGTCACGGACCGGGGCCTAGCCGCCGTGACAGCCCCAGAGCAGAGACTCAGAGGCCCGGTACCGGGTACCCCTCGGCCCTGCGGCAGTGGGGGCGCTCCATAACAGCCACAAATCATGCAGCTGACAGGGAGTCGAACATATTATACATGCATGCCCATATGCTCGGATAACACCTGAGCATGCTCGGATAAGATATTATTCAAGCAAGTTTGCTCATCACTAGTGTTGACCCAAATGAGGACGATGAGCATGCAGATGAACTTCCCTGAGATGGTTTCTGAGAAATTGTTTGGTTATGCAAACTGAATATTGCAGCAGCTGTCTGGGTGGCTGGACTCAGATGATATTGGAAGTAAAGATGCTGGATGATGAGGTCCTGGGCTAGTGTGGTTGCATCTCTGAAATGCCTTTGGAAATGGCTTTTAGTAGAGAAACAAATATGAAATTCATGGGCAACAGCTCTGGTGACCATTCCTGTAGTTAGCATGCCAAGTGCTCGCTGCCTCAAAGCTTGCAACATCTATGTCATTGTGCTGTGTGATAAAACTGCACATTTTAGAATGGCCTTTTATTGTGGTCAGCCTAAAGCGCACCTGTGCAATAGTCATGCTGTCTAATCAACATCCGGATATATCACACCTGTGAGATGATAGATTATCTCGACAACGGAGAAGTGCTCACTAGCATAGATTTTTACCAAGTTTGTGAACAATATTTGGGAGAGTCAATTTTAAGAGGGTTCAATTGGGTTCAGATCATGATACATACTTGGCCACTGAATCACTTTCACCATGTTCTTAAGAAACGTAACAGATTTGTATTTTGGATCATTGTCACATTGGAAAGGTGTACGTTTACCAAAGGAATGAAGTACTGGTAGCATCTTGTCCTTAAAGCAGTACATCTGTGAATTTCTGCAGTTGTTTTTGATGTGAGATGTATTCAATTATTATGCATCAATTAATTTGAGTAGGGGCACATTCACACATTCAGCGCTTGTTCAGTATTTTACACCAGTATTTGTAGTCAAAATCAGGAGTGGGGGAAACATGCAGAAATAGTGCACCTGTTTCTATTACACTTTTCATCTAACTGTTCCACTCCTGATTTTCGCTTGCAAATACCAATGTAAAATACTGTAAAATACTGAATGTGTGAACATGACCTAAAACCTAAAATTTTGTAATGAAGATTGTATTATTAACCTTACCTTCAAATTATAGATTAAAAAATGTTTTATGGAGCTCAGTCCTTATTGGTATATCTTATAGAAATCAAACCACAGATGTCCATAAATGATGTGTAATAATGAGAAATGACACAGGGAAAAAGTACTGAACCACGCTTACTGAAGCTTATTCAATATTATATACAAAAACCTTTGTTGGCAATGACAGCTTCAAGATGCCTTCCCAACTTTACTTTTGGTATGGTAATTTTGGGATGATATGCAGTGCCTTTTGGCCTCAAAACATGATATGTATTATGGCATACAAAGAATTAAATTTTGTTCTCATCTGATCAGGCTACATTCTCCCATTATTTCACAAGCTTGTCTAAAAGTTGTTGATGAAACTGTAAATGCATTTGAACATGGTTTTTGTTCAGCAATGGAGCTTTGCATGGTGAGTGTGCATACAGGCCCATGGAGGTTGAGTGCATTACTTATAGGGTTTTTTTTTCTTAGAATTCTATCTCCTTATTCCAGGTCTTTATGCAGAAGGTCCTTGGCTCTTGGACAACTCTTCTGATAAATATTTTGACTCCTTGGTATTGAGACAGCTTTTTATATGCCATCAGTTCAACCAGCTGATATTAGTTTTCACTAAGTGTCAGGATTGATTTTTCATTATTCATAGATTTCAGCTGGTGTCATGACTATCCATCGCTTTCTGCACATCTCTTTTCTATGAGTTCGATACCTATTCCCTGTGTCATTTCTCAATATTACACAAAACTTAATTTATGGAAATCTATGGATTCATTCATTTGTCTGTGTAGACTGGATGGGTTGATACTGACATCTGGTGAGAATTTCATGTCAATAGTACCTTTAGAAATATATTTACTAAGAAAAGTGGTGACGAGTTCAATACTTATTTCACCCGCTGTACATATCTATCTGTGTATACACTGTCATGGCCAAAAATTTTGGTACTCTTGAAGTGTTTCTCCCAGAAAATTATTGCATTTACACATATTTAATTTCTTTGTGTGTACTGTAGCTCTATAAAATTGTTGGAACCTTTCCAAAAATATGGGTATGCAACTTCAACAGATCCAAGCCTCTGTTGCTTGTTCAAGTAACATGTATGGGCAATATGAAATAACACCTGGAACCAGTGGCGTAACTACAAAGTTATGGGCCCCGGTGCGAACTTCCAAATGGGGCCCCCCCCGCCATAAAATTCAATGTAAGCCCCATAGAATACAATGCAGCCCCCCTCATAGTATAATGCAGCCCCTCCATACAGGGGCAGTGACAAAGACACGAGCAAATGGTGACGAGGGGGCAGAGGAGAGGGAACAAGGGGGCAAGGAAGACAGGCACTAGGGACACATGGGGGCTAGGAGGCAGGGGAGAAGGATACAAGGGGTCTAGTGGGCAAGGGAGACTGACACAAGTGGGCAAGGGAGACTGACACAAAGGGCACACGGGGACTAGTGGACAAGAGAGACTGGCACACGGGGACACGGACTAGTGGGCAAGGGAGACTGACACACGGGGAATAGTGGGCAAGGGAGACTGATACAAGGGGACTAGTGGGCAATGGAGACTGACACACGGGGACAAGGGACAAGCACAAGGGGACAAGGGAGACAGGCACAAGGGGACACATAGGGACTAGTGAGCAAGAGACTGACACAAGGGGACAAGGGATACAAGCACAAGGGGACACACAGGGACTAGTGGGCAAAGGAGACTGACACAAGCACAAGGGGACAAAGGAGACTGACACAAGCACAAGGGGACATAGGAGACAGGCACATGGGGACACACAGGGACTAATGGGCAAGGGAGACTGGCACACGGGGACACAAGCATAAGGGAGACAGGCTCAAGGGGACACACAGGGACTAATGGGCAAGGGAGACTGGCACACGGGGACAAGGGACACAAGCATAAGGGGACAAGGGAGACAGGCACATGGGGACACACAGGGACTAATGGGCAAGGGAGACTGGCACATGGGGACACAAGCATAAGGGAGACAGGCTCAAGGGGACTCACAGCCCCCTGACCTGCCAGAGCCGCTTGCAGCTGCGACCGTAGTAGTTACGCCGCTGCCTCACACACACACATACTACAGATATCACACACACACACTACAGATATCACACACACACATCATACTACAGATATCACACACACATCAGTTATTACACACACTACAGATATCACACACACACACACACAGACATACTACAGATATCACACACACACATCATACTACAGATATCACACACACACACTACAGATATCACACACACACACACACACACTACAGATAACACACACACACTACAGATATCACACACACACACATCATACTACAGATATCACACACATACTACAGTTATCACACACACACTACAGATAACACACACACACTACAGATATCACACACACACACATCATACTACAGATATCACACACATACTACAGTTATCACACACACACTACAGATACCACACACACACACACACACACACACACACACACACACACACACACACCAGAGATACCAGCTCATATACACAACTCACAATCTCCTCTCTGGTACAGGGGTGGCTGATGTAAACCGGCTGCAGCTCCTCAGCTTCTCCTGACTAAGGCTAGTTTCACACTAGCGTCGGGAACAACCCGTCGCTGTGCGTCGGGCCGACGTTCCCGACGCTAGTGTGGTCTCCGCCGCACAACGGGGGCAGCGGATGCATTTTTCCCATGCATCCGCTGCCCCATTGTGAGGTGCGGGGAAGTGCGGGGAGGTGGGGGCGGAGTTCCGGCCGCGCATGCGCGGTCGGAAAAAGTGGACCGTCGGGAGCAAAAAACGTTACATGTAAGGTTTTTTTCTCCCGACGGTCCACTACCACACGCCCAAGCGTCGCAAAACGGACGCGACGTTTGGCAATGCGTTGCTAATGTTAGTCTATGATGAAAAAACGTATCCAGCAAGAACTTTTGCTGGATGCGTATTTTCGGCAAAACGACGCATTTGCGACGTATTGCAGTTAACGCTAGTGTGAAACTAGCCTAAAGCGGCTCTGTCCCGCACCTCCCCCCTGCTCTCGCCTTCTGTCCCGGGGTTATTTTGGCTTTCTCTTAAAGGGAACCTGTCACCCCGTTTTTTCCGTATGAGATAAAAATACTGTTAAATAGGGCCTGAGCTGTGCATTGCAATAGTGTATTTTGTGGACCCCGATTCCCCACCTATGCTGCCGAAATACATTACCAAAGTAGTCGTTTTCGCCTGTCAATCAGGCTGGTCAGGTCGGATGGGCGTGGTGTCTTCCCCCAGATCTTGCTTAGTTTTCCGTTGGTGGCGTAGTGGTGTGCGCATGCCCAAGGTCCCGAATCCACTGCACAGGGGAGTGAAAATAGCGTGATGTGCGACATTTCATTGGTGATCGGTGGGGGCGGCCATCTTCCTTTGGCCGTGCGTGCGCAGAAGCGGCGCTCTGCTGGCCGCGGCTTCAGGAAAATGGCTGCAGGATGCCGCGCGTGCCCAGATGGAGATCGCGGCGGCCATTTTCCTGAAGCAGAGATGCGACACCTCGTACACACCCGACTCCGCTCCGTACACCCCCGGCTCCGCTCCGTACATCTCGTACACACACGGCTCCGCTCCGTACACCTCGTACACACACGGCTCCGCTCCGTACACCTCGTACACACACGGCTCCGCTCCGTACACCTCGTACACACACGGCTCCGCTCCGTACACCTCGTACACACACGGCTCCGCTCCGTACACCTCGTACACACACGGCTCCGCTCCGTACACCTCGTACACACACGGCTCCGCTCCGTACACCTCGTGCACACCCGGCTCCGCTCCGTACACCTCGTGCACACCCGGCTCCGCTCCGTACACCTCATGCACACCCGGCTCTGCTCCGTACACACCCGGCTCTGCTCCGTACACCTCATACACACCCAGCTCTGCTCCGTACACCTCATGCACACCCGGCTCTGCTCCGTACACCTCATGCACACCCGGCTCTGCTCCGTACACCTCATGCACACCCGGCTCTGCTCCGTACACCTCATGCACACCCGGCTCTGCTCCGTACACCTCATGCACACCCGGCTCTGCTCCGTACACCTCATGCACACCCAGCTCTGCTCCGTACACCTCATACACACCCGGCTCTGCTCCGTACACCTCATGCACACCCAGCTCTGCTCCGTACACCTCATGCACACCCAGCTCTGCTCCGTACACCTCATACACACCCGGCTCCGCTCCGTACACCTCATACACACACGGCTCCGCTCTGTACACCTCATACACACACTGCTCTGCTACATCCACCCAAACCCCTCCTGACCTCACACAAAAGCTTACCCTCCTCCAGCATGATGACAAACAGCACTGCACTACTGTCCTGCACTACACGGAAGCCCTTGATCATGTGACTCCAACTCCTCCCCTCCTGTGACCTCATCACAGGTCCTGTGCGCACAGAGCAGTGGCAGCTATAGTAGTGGTGTGCGGCTCTCTGCGGTGGAGGGGCTCTGCTGCGGGTCAAGTGCAGTCCCACCCGTGATCGCGAGTGCACGCGCAGCAGGGCCTGTAAGGAAGAATTATTTAAAGGGCCGGCGGCCCATTTTGTAGCTTAGAGTTCTTAGGAGCCCGCCCAGTCTGCTGGACTGGGTGGGCCCCTAAGCACTGCGGGCCCCGTCGCAATTGCGACCCCTGCGACCGCGGTAGTTACGCCCCTGCCTGGAACTAGATAAAAAGAGAAGTTGACACTTTTTGCATTATATGTCTGTGCGTGCCACCCTAAGCATGGTGAACAGAAAGAAAATAGAACTGTCTGATGACTTTAGATCCAAAATTGTTGAAAAATATCAACAATCTCAAGGTTACAAGTCCAACTGAAGAGATCTTCATGTTCCTTTGTCCACAATGCACAACATAATCAATAAGTTAACAAATCTGAGCACTGTAGATAATCTCCCTGGACACTGATGGCAGAGAAAAATTGATGAATGCTTGCAACGCAGGATAATATGGATGGTGAATAAGCAGCCCCAATCAAGTTTCAAAGAAATTCACACTGTCCTGCAGTGTCAGTGAGAACGATATGTTGATAGCTGGATGAAATTAAACCAATTGCAGGAGACCCAGGAAGACACAACTGCTTAAACTGAGACCTAAAAAAGCTAGATTACATTTTGCCAAAATGTACATGAGCAAGCCAAAATCTTTCTGTGAAAGTGTCATGTGGACAAATAATACCGCAATAGAGCTATTTGATAAAGTACATTATTCTACTGTTTACCAAAAATGGAATAATACCTACAAATAAAAGAACGCAGTACGTACAGTCAAAAATAGTCAAAATTCAAAGATTTTTTGGAGTTGCTTTGCTGCCTTTAGACTGTATTCAAGACATCATGAAAACTGAAATGCACCCAATGTAATGTAGTTACCAGTGCCAGAAAGCTAGGTTTGCATTCTACAGTGGCTATGGAAAGTATTCAGACCCCTTTACATTTTTCACTCTTTGTTTCATTGGAGCCATTTTGTAAATTCAAAAAAGTTCATTTTTCCTCATTAATGTATACTCTGCACCTCATCTCGACTGAAAAAGAACAGAAATGTAGAAATATTTGCATATTTATTAAAAAACAAAAACTGAAATATCACATGGTCATAAGTATTCAGACCCTTTGCTCAGAAACTCATTTAAGTCACATGCTGTCCATTTCCTGTTGATCCTCCTTGAGATGGTTCTACTCCTTCATTGGAGTCCAGCTGTGTTTACTTAAACTGATAGGACTTGATTTTGAAAGGCACACGCTTATCACACTAAGCGACTTTGCAGCAAGAACGACGACGATCTGTGACGTTGCAGCGTCCTGGATAGCGATCTCATTGTGTTTGACACGCAGCAGCAATCTGGATCCCGCTGTGATATCGCTGGTCAGAGCTAGAAGTCCAGAACTTTATTTCGTCACTTGATCACCCGCTGTCATCGCTGTATCGGCATGTGTGACGCCGATACAGCGATGTGTTCACTTGTAACCAGGGTAAACATCGGGTTACTAAGTGCAGGGCCGCGCTTAGTAACCCGATATTTACCCTGGTTACCATTGTATAAGTAAAAAAAAACACTACATACTCACCTTCTGATGTCTGTCACGTCCCCCGGCGTCCACAGGGTTACGCGCTGCTGCCGAGAGCTTCCTGGACTGACTGTGTCAGAGCCGGCCGTAAAGCAGAGCACAGCGGTGATTTCACCGCTGTGCTCTACTTTACTGCTGGCGCTGACACATTCAGTGCAGGAAGCTCTGAGCAGCAGCGCGTAACCCTGTGGACGCCGGGGGACGTGACAGACATCAGAAGGTGAGTATGTAGTGTTTTTTTTTTACTTATACAATGGTAACCCGGGTGCTGCAGGGGGACTTCGGCATCGTTGAAGACAGTTTCAACGATGCCGAAGTCGTTCCCCTGATCGTTGGTCGCTGGAGAGAGCTGTCAGTGTGACAGCTCCCCAGTGACCTAAACAGCGATGCTGCAGCGATCGGCTCGTTGTCTATATTGCTGCAGTGTCGCTGAGTGTGACGGTACCTTAACTATAGAGATAGAAATAGATGTCCATAAGACCTCACAGCTCACAGGGCATGTCAGACCAAATGAGAATAATGAGGTCAAAGGAACTGGCCAATGAGCTCAGAGATAGAATTGTAGCAAGGCATAGATCTGGCCAAGGTTACAAAATAAATTCTGCAGTACTCAAGGTTACTAAGAGCACAGTGGCCTACATAATCCTTAAATGGAAGGAGTTTGGGACCACCAGAGTCTTCCTAGACCTGGCCATCCAGCCAAACTGAGCAGTCATGGGAGAAGAGTCTTGGTGACAAAGGTAAGCAAGAACCCCAAGATCACTGTGACTGAGCTCCAGAGATGCAGTAGGGAGATGGGAGAAAGTTCCAGAAAGTCAACTATCACTGCAGCCCTCCATCAGTCGGGCCTTTATGGCAGAGTTGCCCAACAGAAGCGTCTCCTCAGTGCAAGACATAAGAAAGCCCATATAGAGTTTTCCAAAAAAAACACATGAAGGACTCCCAGACTATGAGAAATGAGATTCTCTGGTCTGATGAGATGAAGATAGTCATTTTTGGTAATAATTCTAAGTGGTATGTGTGGAGAAAAACAGGCACTGCTCATCACCTGCCCAATACAATACGAACAGTGAAACATAGTGGTGACAGCATCATGCTATGGGGGTGTTTTTTAGCTGCAGGGACAGGATGACTGGTTGTCATTGAAGGAAACATGAATGCAGCCAAGTAGCGAGATATCGTGAATGAAAACCATGACAGTGTGGCAAACACTGCTTCTGATAGGTGGTAAAATCTTTAGCCAGCACCTGCGCTCTAAACAAATAATTTAAAAAAAAACAGCATGGGTTCCCCTGTATTATTGATAACCATTTTTTCTTATAGTGTTATTGTGCAGAGGTGAGTTCACCACAGTTCACAGGGAGAAATTCACTACGGTGTATTTGAACTGCGGTAAACTCCCCTCTGCACCGTGAGACTTTTTCTCACTATGTTAGCGGTGATCTCACCAGAGGCAAGTCACTGAAGTTCATTGGCTCAGCTGGGAACATAGCCTCAGTGGCCTGCTGTAATCTAGATGAGGACACCTGTGCGCACTCGCAGCAACTCATTCACCAGTGGTTGTCAGCCTGGACGATCGCATCTTGGCACCGTTTAAGTTGAAAACTATTAAATCCCCAGACATGGATTACAGTGTGGTACAAAATGTCAGACAGGTGAGGGATATGGTTGTTTTTTATTTTTGTTTTAATACAGGAGACAAGGAATAAAATGTAATAGGCGTTAGGTGAGTATAACTGTGTTTGTTATTGTTAAATAAAAAAGGAAGAGTGTGTTTTGCTTTTATTTCAAATAAAAAACTTTATTCTTGCTGTTTTTATTTACAATATAACTATAAGATTAGTAATGGATATTTGTCTTATAAACACTTCTCCATTACTAATCCATGGGCTTGATATCACTGGACAATGCAAAGGTAACATCAACCCCACAAATATTATTCCACTTGCCACTGCTAAAGGGCAAGTGAGATGAGCTGGACAAAGTGCCAGAACTCGGGCATCTAATAGATGTGCCTTTTCTGGGGAGCTGTGGGCTGTTATTTTTAGGCTGGGGGGGAAATATCCATGGCCTTTTACCAAACTGATAATACCAGACCCCAACTGTCTGCTTTAGCAAGTATGGTTGTCAAAAATGGGGGGAACCACATGCTGTTTTTTTAAATCATTTACTTAAGTAATTGGAAAAACAGCATGGAGACCCCTCTATTCTGCATAACCAACCTTGCTAAAGCTGGCAGCTGAGGGTTGCAGCCCCCAGCTGTCAGTTTTGCCTGGCTCATTTTTAAAAATACAGGGGTACCCATTCCTTTTTCTTTTTTAATTTTCACTGTTATTAGTGGCAGCAGGCATCGGCTTCTGGGAGCAATAGTCCATACAGCTGATGCCAGGTACTGGAGGTAAACTTTTTACCTCCGATCACTGCTGCGGGCTTACGCTGTCATTTGACAGAATGAGTACTGCAGCTATCTGACCGAGGGTAATTAATGATGATTACACCACCGTGTGAAATTATATCCAATTTGACTTCTTTTCTTTATTTTTTGTTGTTGTTCCAATACACAAAGGAAATAAACATGTGTTTAACAAAACATGTAATTTTAATAATTTTCTGGGAAAAATGCTTCATTTTCTGGGACAATTTCAAAGGTGCCAATACGTTTGGCCATGCCTGTTTGCATATAACTATATACAGTGCCTTGCAAAAGTATTCAGCCCCCTGGAACTTTTCAACCTTTTCCCACATATCATACTTCAAACATAAAGATACCAAATGTAAAATTTTGGTGAAGAATTAACAACAAGTGGAACACAATTGTGAAGTTGTACGAAATTTATTGGCTATTTTAAATTTTTTGCGAAAATTCAAAAACTGAAAAATGGGGCGTGCAATATTATTTGGCCACTTTAACTTAATACTTTGTTGCGCTACCTTTTGCAGCAATTGCAGCTGCAAATCACTTGGGGTATGTCTCTATCAGTTTTGTACATCGAGAGACTGAAATTCTTGCACAGTCTTCCTTGACAAACAGTTCGAGCTCAATGAGGTTTGATGGAGATCGTTTGTGAACAGCAGTTTTCAGCTCTTTCCACAGATTCTCGATTTGATTGAGGTCTGGACTTTGACTTGGCCATTCTAACACCTGGATACGTTTATTTGCGAACCATTCCATTGTAGATTTTGCTTTGTTTGGTATCATTGTTTTGTAGGAAAACAAATCTCCGTCCCAGTCTCAGGTCTTTTGCAGACTCCAACAGGTTTTCTTCAAGAATGGTCCTGTATTTGGCTCCATCCATCTTCCCATCAATTTTATCCATCTTTCCTGTCCCTGCTGAAGAAAAGCAGACCCAAACCATTATGCTGCCACCACCATGTTTGACAGTGGGGATGGTGTTTTCAGGGTGATGAGCTGTGTTGCCTTTACGCCAAACATATTGTTTGGCATTGCTGCCAAAAAGTTTGAGTTTAGTTTCATCTGACCAGAGCACCTTCTTCCACATGTTTGATGTGTCTCCCAGGTGGCTTGTTGCAAACTTTAAACAACACTTTTGATGGATATCTTTGAAAAATGGCTTTCCTTTTGCCACTCTTCCATAAAGGCCAGATTTGTGCAGTGTATGACTGATTGTTGTCCTAAGGACAGACTGTCCCACCTCAGCTGCAGATATCTGCAGTTCAATCAGAGTGATCATGGGCCTCTTGGCTGCATCTCTGATCAATCTTCTCCTTTGATTGAGATGAAAGTTTAGAGGGATGGCCGGGTCTTGGTAGATTTGCAGTGGTATGATACTCCTTCCATTTCAATATGATCGCTTGCACAGTGCTCCTTGGGATGTTTCAAGTTTTGGCAATCATTTTTTATCCAAATCTGGCTTTAAACTTCTCTACAACAGTATCACGGACCTGACTGTTGTGTTCCTTGGTCTTCATGATTCTCTCTGTGCTTCAAACAGAACCCTGAGACTATCACAGAGCAGGTGCATTTATACGGAGACTTGATTACACACAGGTGGATTATATTTATCATCATTAGGCATTTAGGTTAACATTGGATAATTCAGAGATCCACAATGAACTTCTGGAGTGAGTATGCTGCACTGAAAGTAAAAAGGGGCCGAATAATATTGCACGCCCCACTTTTCAGTTTTTGAATTTCCACAAAAATTTAAAATAACCAATACATTTCATTCAACTTCACAATTGTGTTCCACTTGTTGATTCTTCACCAAAAATTTACATTTGGTATCTTTATGTTTGAAGCATGATATGTGGGAAAGGTTGAAAAGTGCCACTGTATATAGTACATATATAGTAAAGTATACATAAAGTAAAGTAGGATATATATCTATATTTTTTGGAAGAAGCTTTCAAAACATCTTGATACAGTATTGCACAGGAGCTGTTCAGTCAGTTTTCCTATATTTACTATGTACTGTTTTTTCTGACTCGAACGCCCCGCCCTTCACCATGCTGTGATTTTAATTACATCCAAACACAGTTGGTTCTGACCTTCCTATAAATGCAGGCTTTACCATGTTATTAGCCATAGGTAAGTGTTCACACTAGGCAGACAGGTCAGTTACCCATCCGATCTGAGATTACCTTGACGTTTGGTGGATGGGCTCACAATTTTTGTTGCCAAATCTTGTGCTAAGCATCTCATGTGTTTTTTCATAGATTTCACAAGCCATTATGCTATTCACATTTCATGTATCGCACATTTCCTTGCTTTAGCACAGTAAAATTGAGTGCAGCCATTATCTATTTGCTATGTAAGACTTTTTTGGTTATGCACCAGTTCAGACTAGATTGCTGTTCAGTCAGTTTTCCTATATTTACTATGTACTACTTCTTCCTCTCCGTCACCGCACCAAATTTTCTCACACAGGTCTCCACTTGTTTACTACTACAGTCAGGTGTGTGAGAGCCCGACAGCTGTTATCGAAGTAGAAATGACTGCTGTTTTAGTGTCACCTAGAACAACACAGCTTTCTCAATCCACCATAACATCTCCAACTGCACCTCACTCACAGTCCAGCAGTTTGTCCTGTTCATTTTACTCCACCCTCTCTTAGTATAGCAATCAGCCCTCAGTCACACAGTTTTGGTCATGTAAAAGAATGTTTCCACCTACACATGGTAAAGCTAAGAGCTTGAATTCTGCCATCTCTAATCTGTTGGCACGGAAATGCCGCTTTTTCGCCTGGTGGATACAGACGGCTTTAGAATCTAAATGGCAGTCGCAGACCCTCAGTATCAGTTGCCCATGCTAGACCAGCATGTTGCAAACAACATCACCCAATCCCTGAAAAAATCAATATCTGCCATGGTGCATGTCACCACTGACACATGGACAAGCAAACATGTGCAAGGGCGGTACATCTCACTTACTGGACACTGGATGAATCTGGTGGGTGTGGGGGCAGATGGGCAAGGAGCTTCTCCACAAGTCTTGGAATCCTCAAAGCTTGCGGGACAAACCTCTGTATCTATCACTTCCTCTACTGTTTCTGGCTCCTCCACATCTTCTAGGGTCTCCACCTACTCCCTCAAACTTTCCCTTAATGAGACACACGTTCTACTAGTGCAGAGAGAATCCCCCTACCTCTTTACTGCACAACCAGGGCTCACCGCAATAAAACAGTGTTTAAATTAACATGCCTTGGAGATCGCAGTCACACAGGTCAAGAGTTTTAGACAGCTATCCAGGCCAGAGAAGGCTTTGTGCAATAATATCAGTTTATGAACATACCTCATGAAAGCAACAAATCACAGTCACAATACTAAGGTGAAAATAAATAATTATACTGTGATTATAATGACCTCTATGGACATAATGGGAAAAAGTCGCACAGACTATGACCACAAACGAAAAAAACACGACAACAAAGTCCCAGGTAAGTTGTAAGAAATACATATAAATTTATTGAGTGATCAGGTAAAAAGATGACACACAACAGAAAGGGAATTGAGTACACCTACTAACACATGTCAAGAGAGTTGGACATTCACAGGACAGCAAAATAACGGATCATAATGGCAAAAAGGACATTAAATATCATTCGTTACAATTATAGTATTAATCCGTATTGCCTGATACATGTACAGCCTGGTAGCAAGGTATAGCATATAAATACAAAAAGGGGCCATATAAGAGCCACATGAAAAGATAGATGTATTTACCTATATACTACCAGGGGCAAGTCCAGGAGTGTCCACTCTAGTAGTATGTAGGTAAATACATCTATCTTTTCATGTGACTCTTATATGGCCCCTTTTTGTATTTATATGCTATACCTTGTTACCAGGCTGTACATGTATCAGGCAATACGGATTAATACTATAATTGTAACGAATGATATTTAATGTCCTTTTTGCCATTATGATCCGTTATTTTGCTGTCCTGTGAATGTCCAACTCTCTTGACATGTGTTAGTAGGTGTACTCAATTCCCTTTCCGTTGTGTGTCATCTTTTTACCTGATCACTCAATAAATTTATATGTATTTCTTACAACTTACCTGGGACTTTGTTTTTTTCGTTTGTGGTAATAATATCAGTTTAGTAGTGTGTGGCAATAATTTTGCAAATGTGGAGACTCCAATTTGGGTGTCCATCTGTTGGGTTACCTGTAGTGGAAGGTGTGTCAGAGGCCCGTAATACTGTTTCTACTATGTGGAAATTGATGTCACTTTAGTGGTGTGGGACAATAATTTTTTGAAATGTGGAGACTCTATGCTGGGTTTCCTTCATGTTTATTGCCTGTAGCAGTAGGGCTGCCAGACCGCCAGGCCTGCACTTACATTCAGTCAACTACCTTTGTTACTATCCTTGCATTTTTCAAACAATAGTCATCTACGAAATTGATGTTTGTGCCACTTGAGTGTGGTTTGGAAAAAAACAGTTTTAGCTGGTGCATGAAGTATCACTGCTCCCAGCAAAGAAGGCTTACACCACTCCCTTGCCCACCTTATCTTAATTGAAACATCAATTTAAAGCTCTAAATGCTGGCCCAGTCCCTGAGTCCCTGACACTTCATGAATGGCCGATGGCTGACTGCTTCTGTGCCATTATGAAATGTGCCACTTGAGTGTGGCTGGGAAAAAGAAATGAACTGCTGCATTAAGTATCAGGGCTCCAAGCAAAGAAGGCTTATATTGCTCCCTTACCCACCCTCATCTTAATTGAAACTTGAATTCAAAGCTCTAAATGCTGGCTCAAACCCTGATACCTCATGCGTGACCCATGGCTGACTGCTTCTGTGCCATTATAAAATGTTCTACTGTGTGCCAATTGATTAGTCAACTACCTGCATTAATTTCCTTACATTTTTCTACCAATAGTAGTCTATGAAACTGATGTTTGTTAGTGTGGCTGGGAAAAATAATTGAGCTGTTGCATGAGGTATCAGGGCTCCCAGCAAAAGCTTACACCGCTCCCTTGCTCACCTCATCTTAATTGAAACACCCATTTAAAGCTGTAAATGCTGGCCCATAACCTGATATCTCATGCATGGACCATGCATGAATTCTGCTGGGCCATTATCAACTTTATACTGTGCATCAATTGTTGCCACTTTTCATTGTGTCTGCCCCTAATTTGAGCTGTTTGGGAAGCTCTTTGTCACCCCTTAAGGTGTTGTATACAGTATGCATTTAGTTTTGCCTCCTATTGAATTTAATAGGTCTCCGGTACGTTGAACAAACTGTTCAGTGAACATGTTTGGTGAAACTTGGGACTATCGCCGAACCGAACTGAACCTTGGAAGGTTCGCTGAACTTTAGTTACAACCTTAATTTTCTTTTGTGACTTAATACGATACGATACGATACACTTTATTGATCACAGGGGAAATTATGGTATTACAGCAGCAATACAAACAGCAGTACATAAAATATTAGGACACAAATCTTTCACAAGTATACAGAAGTGGGGTCCTGGGCTCAAATCCCACTAAGGACAACATCTGCAAGGAGTTTGCATGTCCTCCCCATGTTTGCGTGGGTTTCCTCCGGTTTTCTCCCACATTCCAAAGACATACTGATAGGGAATTTAGATTGTGAAACCCATCAGGGACAGTGATTATAATGTGTGCAAAATGTAAAGCGCTGCGGAATATTTTAGCGCTATATAAAAAAATAAATAAAGATTATTATTATTATTATTAACATTACATAACAAATAAATGTGGGTAGTTAACTATTTTTTTTAATCATATATTAATGTTCCTGAATTAGTAATATAAACATAGCAATTTAGCTTAATTGCCAATTTACATGTTGCATGTTTTCATCACCCTTGTCAAACTTAAAATAAGATCTGTTTTTGATGAATTGTGATACATGATTTTTTAAATTGTGTAGCTTCCACACTGAGCTTGTATATCATGTTTATTTTTATATTTTTTTTTATTTTAATTAATTTGTAAAATCTTACTATAGCTGTACCTTTTCCCCATTGACTACCAAATTCATAGTTTTGGTTAAGAATATCTTCTTGAACACGTGTGAGAAAAACTTGCAGTATAAAATTTTACATATAGGCAGAGGACAAACCACAGTAAAATATGTAAAACTGTTTAGTATTTTAAAATGCACAGGTATTTAATTGCAATTAAGAAAAAAAAACATACATTTGTTGTCAAGAAACAGAACTTTAATTCCACAAGTGGAAATTCTATACAATACTATGGTAACCATAAGTTCTAGGTTTAATATAAATGACACTTTAGCTATTTAAAGGAATTGAAATTCTAAATTATTCCCTGATACATTATTATTACCAAAAGTGTCTCAATTTTATTGTGACTTACAAGCAATGCAATGTCACTGTGTAGCCCTTTCTCAAAGCATATAATATTGAAGTATTGTTCAAAAAGCTGTGGTGAAGTGCTTGAAGCTCCAAAATAAAGAACAATAGAAACCTAATCAGCTATCAGACTTTTTGTGTTCTTGAAGCCGTAGGGTACAAATATGCAGTTGAAGTATGACTAAAGTATGATAAAAAGAAATAGAGTATTATATCCATTATTTCTATATGTGAAGTACTTGACTTTGGAAAACATTATGTGCCTAATTCATCATTTGCATTTTTTAAGTAACTTTTCTTTTTTTGTCTTATGATATTAATTGCCTTGCTTTTTTTCCTTAAAATGACACACTTTGTTCATGAATATATAGCAAATCAAGTTAAAAGAATGAAGTGCAAATGAAAAAAAGGTGAAAAACACATAACTAGACAATAAGAAAGGTTCAAATGCAATAATGAATTAGCCCCTAAGGCTCTGATTCATTAAGACTAGAGTGAATTGTGAAGATTTTGTCAGGTGCCCTTTACCTCATCCTGCCCAAGTTCCACTCACTTTTCAAGAAGTAGGTGGATTTGGCTAAAATGTCAAAAGATGGAATTATTTTGCATGATTTCCAGTTGTGCTAAAATGTTGCTACATTTCAAGCAGTTTTATGTCAGAAAACTGACAAAAATTGCTTGGTGAATCAGAGTCTCAGCATTTCAATATAGTACTTTCTGAATTGAAGAAGCATCCATGTGTCTTCAAACCTCCTTTGATTTAGATTGTGGACATATACTGTAGATCCAACATATAAGGTACTATATATTTAAAATGCAACCAATTGCACAAATTGAAAAAAAAAAACAGGTTTACGGTAATATTAAGGCCAAATGTCAGAACAAGTGGATAATTCAAAATAAACTTATTTATATTGTGATCTAGAAAATAATTTAAACAAATTGCTGTAAATAAAATTACTAAAAATTGGATATAAACAAATGAATGGATTTATAGTTTATAAGTAATTCACTCAGAATGCTTCAATGTTTAACAATGTTTACATGGATTAAACCACAGTTAAAATCTGACCCAGTTAAAACACTATTCCAGTGTCTTTTTTTAATTAATTTTACTGCTGGAGTGGTGTGACTAAACTAAATGAACTGCTCCTAGTAATACAGGAGCACAGTAACACAGTCACAGTAACACATAGAAACATAGTCGCCACCAATTGTGAAGTAGTACTGTTTAGCAGAGGTTAAAGATGCCCTTAATGTAAAAATTTAATGTGGCAAAGCTACCTGTGAGTATGTCTTCTTCCAGTGGTAACTTGCAACCAAACACGATTGGTGATTTGCCTCAAGCTAAACACAAGAGGGGAGACTGGGTCAATAACTGATGCAAGTGTGGTATTGTAGAAAGTAGTTTCTGTGTTATGGAGTAAAGATAACTTGGACAGAGGTAAAACAGAGTCACAGACTTTGCGAATATCTAGGAGTGAGAGGTTTCTGCATGGGTGTGCTAACTGTTAAACTAGGAGGACAATTCAAGAGGTCAGGGAAAAGAAATTGTGCAGATGGTGGGCAGATGATAGGAGAAGAAAATTTGTAATGTTAGATATGCACCATAAGCATGAAAAAATGATGCAAAGTGCATGTCTGATTCTGGGGGTGGAGGTAGAGGACAATTGTGTAATCCCAAAGTATGATGCAAGTGATAACAGGTGGTAGACTGCTGCCAGTGGGGTGTCAATGGTCATGTTGAAATGACCCACGAAGATGGGAAGAATGTGAGGTGAAAGTGTAGTAGCCAGGTTAAAAAGTGATTGATAAGGGAGTTGTCATGGCTTGAGGTTAGTGTGATAAATTGAAAAAAAATGCTCAGATAAGACACTATCGACAGGGCAGCAGATCATCTCCAAGTCATAGAGGGACAGCTCATGCCAGGTGTCCAACTTTGAGAAACAATTGTTGAAGTTCATAGAGGAATTAGGGAATACACTAGTTTTGTCAGTCAGGTATTGCTTGACCATCTTTAAAACTTTTCCCTTCTTGTCAAAAATACCCAGTCATCAGAGCATGGATGCTGGAAGGGTGTCATGAAATTGGCCCAGGCCTTTGACAGTGTACCCCTGCCTCTGCTGTACCTGGTATGTGTCTCTTTTGCCTCTCATCCTTGAATGGGTATATAAGCTTGCCCACTGCCACTAGCAATGTCTGATGGGTGCTTTTTCAACATATTTTTTACAATGGCCTTCTAGTATTGCACCATTTTAGTGGACTGCACGGCCTCAGGAAGGATAGATGCAAGCTTCTCTTTGTAGCGTGGGTCTAGCAGGGTGAACAGCCAGTACTGTTTTTTGGCTAAGAGGAATGTAATAAAATGGTCATGAGAAAGGCAGTGGTAGGTAAAATCAGCCATATTTGCCATGGTCCCTACAGCAAACATTTCTCTGTCTCAACAATGATCATTACTGTCCAACAAAGCTAATGTGGATACTAGCCTCTGTTGTGATATCAACCAGCTCATGTTCCTCCTCCTCCTCAGCCTGTACCCTGTCATGGTTCCCAATGGCAAGGGAACATAAGAAACATATAAGTAACGAACGAGCTCTCGGGTGATGGAAACTCGAGTTGACCGTGAGCTAAATCTACCACACAACTAACAGTAGCCAGGGAGCATACCTACGGCTTCCTATATGCCACGCGCCAGCCGGAGGACTAACTACGCCTGGTAGAGGAAGAAACAGACCTGGCTTACCTCTAGGGAAATACCCCAAAAGATGATAGCAGCCCCCCACATGTAATAACGGTGAATTAAGAGGAAAAGACATACACAGTATGAAAGTAGATTTAGCAAAGAGAGGTCCACTTTCTAGATAGCAGAAGGATACAAAAGAGGACTTCACGGTCAACTGAAAACCCTTTCAAAAACCATCCTGAAATTACTTTAAGACTCCTGTGTCAACTCATGACACAGGAGTGGCAATTTCAGCCCGCAAGAGCTTCCAGCTACAGAGAATTACCAAAACTGCAAACTGGACAAAAGGTACAAAACAAAAGGACAAAGTCCACTTAGCTGATCAGCAGACTAGTAGCAGGAACATGCAACCGAAGGCTCTGGTTACAATGATGACCGGCAAGGAAATGACTGGAGAGCAAGGCTAAATAGGAAACTCCCAAACACTGATGGAAGCAGGTGAACAGAAGCAGCAAAGTGCAAACAAGTCACCAGTACCACCAGCAACCACCAGGGGAGCCCAAAAAGCAGATACACAACAGTACCCTCCCCTTAAGGAGGGGGCACCGAACCCTCACAAGAACCGCCAGGGCGATCTGGATGAGCCCTATGAAAGGCACGAACCAAATCCGAGGCATGAACATCAGAGGCAGTTACCCAAGAATTATCTTACTGACCATAGCCTTTCCATTTAACCAGATATTGAAGTCTCCGTCTGGAAATACGGGAGTCCAAGATCTTCTCTACGACGTACTCCAATTCACCCTCCACCAGCACAGGAGCAGGAGGTTCAGTAGAAGGAACCACCGGTACCTCATATCTCCGCAACAACGACCGATGGAACACATTATGGATAGCGAAAGATGTCGGGAGGTCCAAACGAAAGGAAACAGGGTTAAGAATCTCCAAAATCCTATAAGGACCGATGAACCGAGGCTTAAATTTGGGAGAAGAAACCCTCATAGGGACAAAACGGGAAGACAACCACACCAAGTCCCCAACGCGAAGGTGGGGACCAACACGACGACGACGGTTAGCAAACTGCTGAGTCCTCTCCTGGGACAATTCCAAATTATCCACCACTTGTCCCCAAATCCGATGCAACCGATCCACCACTGCATCCACTCCAGGACAATCCGAAGATTCAACCTGACCAGATGAAAAACGCGGATGAAACCCTGAATTGCAAAAGAAAGGAGAAACCAAAGTGGCAGAACTAGCCCGATTATTAAGAGCAAACTCCGCCAACGGCAGAAAGGCAACCCAATCATCCTGATCCGCAGACACAAAACACCTCAAATAAGTCTCCAAAGTTTGATTAGTTCGCTCCGTCTGGCCATTGGTCTGAGGATGGAATGCAGACGAAAAGGACAAATCAATGCCCAACCTGGCACAGACTGCCCGCCAAAATCTAGACACGAACTGGGTACCCCTGTCAGAAACGATGTTTTCCGGAATACCATGCAAGCGAACCACATTTTGAAAAAACAGAGGGACCAACTCAGATGAGGAAGGCAACTTAGGCAATGGCACCAAATGAACCATTTTAGAAAAACGGTCACACACCACCCAGATGACAGACATCTTCTGAGAAACAGGGAGATCCGAGATAAAGTCCATAGAGATGTGCGTCCAAGGCCTCTTCGGAATAGGCAAGGGCAACAACAACCCACTAGCCCTAAAACAACAAGGCTTGGCCCGAGCACACACATCGCAAGACTGCACAAAAACACGCACATCTCGAGACAGGGAAGGCCACCAGAAGGATCTAGCCACCAAATCTCTGGTGCCAAAAATTCCCGGATGACCTGCCAGAGTAGAAGAATGAACTTCCGAGATGACTCTAGTGGTCCACTCGTCAGGAACAAACAGTCTAGCAGACGGACAACGAT
Organism: Ranitomeya variabilis; assembly: GCF_051348905.1. Lineage (NCBI taxonomy): Eukaryota > Metazoa > Chordata > Amphibia > Anura > Dendrobatidae > Ranitomeya > Ranitomeya variabilis. The sequence goes on along the minus strand of NC_135237.1, from coordinate 262,346,178 downwards.
CAGGTCTATCCGCCTGAAACTCTTGCAAAGCACGTCGCAAATCTGGAGAGACAGAAGACAAAACCACTCAATCCTTAAGGACACCAGCAGGTTCAGAATTCCCAGGAGAGTCAGGCTCAAAACTCCTAGAAAAAGCATCTGCTTTCACATTCCTAGAACCCGGTAAGTATGAGACCACAAAATTAAACCGGGAAAAGAACAACGACCAACGTGCCTGTCTAGGATTCAGGCGCCTGGCAGACTCCAAATAAATTAAATTCTTGTGATCAGTCAAAACTACCACCTGATGTCTGGCACTCTCAAGCCAATGACGCCACTCCTCAAATGCCCACTTCGTGGCCAAAAGCTCCCGATTACCAACATCATAGTTTCGCTCGGCGGCCGAAAATTTTCGCGAAAAGAACGCACAAGGTCTCATCAGTGAGCAGTCGGAACTTTTCTGCGACAAAACCGCCCCCGCTCCGATCTCGGAAGCATCGACCTCAACCTGAAAGGGAAGAGAAACATCAGGCTGGCGCAACACAGGGGCAGACAAAAAGAGTCGCTTAAGCTCCCGAAAGGCCTCCACGGCAGCAGGGGACCAATCGGCAACATCAGCACCCTTTTTAGTCAAATCCGTCAGAGGTTTAGCAACGCCAGAAAAACCAGCTATAAATCGACGATAAAAATTAGCAAAGCCCAAGAATTTCTGGAGACTCTTCAGAGAAGTAGGCTGCGTCCAGTCGTAAATAGCCCGAACCTTGACAGGGTCCATCTCAATAGAAGAAGGGGAAAAAAATATACCCCAAAAATGAAATTTTTTGAACCCCAAAAACACACTTTGAACCCTTTACACACAAAGAATTCTCCCGGAAAACCTGAAAAACCCTCCTGACCTGCTGAACATGAGACTCCCAGTCATCAGAAAAAATCAAAATATCATCCAAGTACACAATCATAAATTTATCCAAATATTCACGGAAAATATCATGCATTAAGGACTGAAAGACATGCATTAAGGACTGAAAGACAGAAGGTGCATTAGAAAGGCCGAAAGGCATTACCAAATACTCAAAATGGCCCTCAGGCGTATTAAATGCGGTCTTCCACTCATCCCCCTGCTTAATTCGCACCAAATTATACGCCCCACGAAGATCAATCTTAGAGAACCACTTAGCCCCCCTTATGCGAGCAAACAAATCAGTCAGCAAAGGCAACGGATACTGATATTTGACTGTAATTTTATTCAGGAGACAATAATCAATACAAGGCCTCAGAGAGCCATCCTTTTTAGAGACAAAGAAAAAACCAGCTCCTAAAGGTGATGAAGAAGGACGAATATGTCCCTTTTCCAGGGACTCCTTAATATACTCGCTCATAGCAGCATGTTCAGGTACAGATAGGTTAAACAAACGACCCTTTGGAAATTTACTGCCAGGAATCAGATCTATGGCGCAATCACAATCCCTGTGAGGAGGGAGTGAACCAATCTTAGGCTCTTCAAAAATATCACGATAATCAGACAAAAATGCCGGAATCTCAGATGGAATAGATGACGAAATGGACACCATAGGAGTGTCCCCATGAGCCCCCCGACATCCCCAGCTTAACACAGACATAGCCTTCCAGTGAAGGACTGGGTTATGAGACTGTAACCATGGTAATCCAAGCACCAAAACATCATGTAAATTGTACAACACAAGGAAGCGAATCACCTCCTGATGGTCTGGAGTCATACGCATAGTCACTTGCGTCCAGAACTGTGGTTTATTACAAGCCAAAGGTGTAGAATCAATACCCTTCAGAGGTATAGGGACTTCCAGAGGCTCTAAATCAAACCCACAGCGCCTGGCAAAGGACCAGTCCATAAGACTCAGAGCGGCGCCAGAGTCCACATAGGCATCCACGGTAATAACTGATAATGAACAAATCAAGGTTACAGACAAAATAAATTTGGACTGTAAAGTGCCAATTGAAATGGACTTGTCAACCTTCCTAGTACGCTTAGAGCATGCCGATATAACATGAGCAGAATCACCACAATAGAAGCATAACCCATTTTTACGCCTATAATTCTGCCGCTCGCTTCTGGACATAACTCTGTCACATTGCATTTTCTCTGGCGTCTCTTCAGAAGATACCGCCAAATGGTGCACGGGTTTGCGCTCCCGCAAACGCCGATCAATCTGAATTGCCATTGTCATGGACTCATTCAGACCTGTAGGCGCAGGGAACCCGACCATAACATCTTTAACGGCATCAGAAAGGCCCTCTCTGAAATTTGCCGCTAAGGCGCACTCATTCCACTGAGTAAGCACAGACCACCTACGAAATTTTTGGCAGTATATCTCCGCTTCATCTTGCCCTTGAGATAGGGCTATCAAAGCTTTTTCAGCTTGAATCTCCAAATTAGGTTCCTCATAAAGCAACCCTAAAGCCAGGAAAAACGCATCCACATTGAGCAACGCAGGATCCCCTGGTGCCAATGAAAATGCCCAATTTTGAGGGTCACCTCGCAGCAAAGAGATTACAATCTTAACCTGCTGGACAGGATCTCCTGAGGAGTGAGGTCTGAGAGAAAGGAATAATTTACAATTATATTTGAAATTCAAAAACCGAGATCTATCTCCGGAAAACACCTCTGGTGTAGGGATTTTAGGTTCAGAAATAGGAGCATGTATAACAAAATCTTGTAAATTTTGAACCTTCGTAGCAAGATTATTTAAACCTGCAGCCAAACTCTGAGGATCCATCTTTAAACAGGTGAGCTCAGAGCCATTCAAGGATTATAAGGAGAGAAAGGCAAAGGCTGTAATTAAAGCTGAAATACAACTGATCCAACTATGGAGCAAGCATAGAGGAAAAAGGGAAAAAAAATAAAAATAAATTACAGACTTCTTTTTTCTCTCCTTTCTTCTGCCAATAAGTTTAACACAGGCCGGTCATACTGTCATGGTTCCCAATGGCAAGGGAACATAAGAAACATATAAGTAACGAACGAGCTCTCGGGTGATGGAAACTCGAGTTGACCGTGAGCTAAATCTACCACACAACTAACAGTAGCCAGGGAGCATACCTACGGCTTCCTATATGCCACGCGCCAGCCGGAGGACTAACTACGCCTGGTAGAGGAAGAAACAGACCTGGCTTACCTCTAGGGAAATACCCCAAAAGATGATAGCAGCCCCCCACATGTAATAACGGTGAATTAAGAGGAAAAGACATACACAGTATGAAAGTAGATTTAGCAAAGAGAGGTCCACTTTCTAGATAGCAGAAGGATACAAAAGAGGACTTCACGGTCAACTGAAAACCCTTTCAAAAACCATCCTGAAATTACTTTAAGACTCCTGTGTCAACTCATGACACAGGAGTGGCAATTTCAGCCCGCAAGAGCTTCCAGCTACAGAGAATTACCAAAACTGCAAACTGGACAAAAGGTACAAAACAAAAGGACAAAGTCCACTTAGCTGATCAGCAGACTAGTAGCAGGAACATGCAACCGAAGGCTCTGGTTACAATGATGACCGGCAAGGAAATGACTGGAGAGCAAGGCTAAATAGGAAACTCCCAAACACTGATGGAAGCAGGTGAACAGAAGCAGCAAAGTGCAAACAAGTCACCAGTACCACCAGCAACCACCAGGGGAGCCCAAAAAGCGGATACACAACAGTACCCTCTCTTTGTTACCCAATCCATACTTATCAGATGAGATGAGGCTGGGTAGTATCTCCCTGTAACTCATATTCCTCCATCTCCGCCTGGTACACATACAAAGCTTCTGCTTTAATTGTGAGCTTAGTCTGTTTAAGTAGACACAGAAGTGGTATCGTTGCGCTGATTATGGCATCATCACAGCTCGCCATCTTTGTGAGAGGGATGTCAGACATCCATTTCCGAACTAATGACCTTTCACTTGGTAATCAGCCTAATAATACACTGAGCTGTTAGGGAATGTGAGAACAGGTTATATTTTGTAGTATTCAGGAAGACAAATGTTTTTCAACCACCAGGAACAACACAGTAACAATGCAGTGACATGACAAAAATCTGCATAACTAATCATATCCTAAATAGTTGCAAGTCAAATTTAAGTATGAGATATCCAAGATGATTGTCTATAAAATAATAACAGTCTCAAGTTCAAAGCAGAAGTGGATCATGAGATATGGAGCCTGAAAGTCAAAAGTTCAAAAAATTGTTACCCTTTTGCTCTTCAGTGTGAATGAGATAGATGAATGATTGGATCAGAAGGTAGTGATAGTAAAATATATAAACATAGACAATCAGATTACATTTTTAACATATTTCAATTGTGGACTTAATAAGCTGCACTTGAGGTAGTTGCATGTAAGGACCACACAATAGTAATATCTTCTGTGTACAACATTGAGAGGGCGAATCATCACAGATTTTTTCCCTAGATTTCTGGTGAAAAAAGCTTTAAAAAGTTTAAATATTTTGTGCAAAAGCAAGCTAACTCAAAACAAGGCGACTTTTGGCATGTTCATGCCATTCTTGCCCAAGCTCCAAAAGAGTGGGCAAATCTGTGGTGTGGTGGGGTAAACCCCACTCGTCAAATTGATGGCTATCAGAAGTGTTTGCTTCACCACAAATCTTACTCCAGCAGGGGAAAGAGTAAAACTTGTGGTGAGGCAGACATAGCAGTGCCCGCACCCTTCCTGATTCATTAAGAGGCTACAGAGGTAAAGAAGGCTAAGTGTGATAACGTTTCATGCTACTACTGCCGAAGAGTTATTGCTAGAACTGCTGGTGGCATTGCTGGTGCAGCAAGTGGCTTCCAACTTTTATTTTTCATCACATGATTTATTTTTTTTGCTATCACATCTGGTACTGTGTCATGTTGTCATGATATCTGATGACCCAAAGGATGGGGTCGGTCGGCGGAAGGCACAACAATCACCCAACGGGATGGCAAAGGGGTGAGGAAGGCCCTACCGATAGGGAAATGAGGAGTGGTCAACTCCTGCTCAAACCTAAGCCTGACCCTGCACTCCCCTAACCCCCTAAATGGGTCATTCCCCCTACCACCATCAGGAACCTCGTCCCTCCCTGTCACCTCACACTGCCCTGGCTGGTGCACTGGCTGGCAAGGGAGCTAGCCTCTCCACTGCAGATAATAGAACACAGGGGACAGTGACAAGCACAAGACGAATGGGGTAATAACACAACTTACTGTAGCTTTACAGCTACCTCTGCTCTAAAGCACTGCACAGCAGATTAAAGGCACCAGGATCACAAACTCACGAAACCAGATGATACACCACAGAAGCCAGCGAGCTCCTCATTCCAGGATTGGTGATTGTAGATTGCTCTATTCCTGACAGTCAACTGATGCATCAGGTGACTATTTAAAGAATGGTGGCAGCTCTGCAGACCACTGTCATTTTATGAGGTTATAGCTCTGGAACACTTCAATGGATCCCACTGATTCTAAGATTGTTGTTTCATGACCCTAGACCCTTTCACAGTGATGTAAATAAAAAAGTAAATCAAACCCGCCTTTATCACCTCTTTAGTTAGGTAAAAATTATTTAAAAAATTATTTCCATTTTTCCATTAGGGTTAGGATTGGGGCTAGGGTTAGTGTCGGGGCTAGAGCTAGGGTTAGGGTTGGGGCTAGGGATAAGGTTCGGATTAGTGCTAGGGTTAGGATTTTCTAGGGTAGGGTTGGGGCTAGGGTTAGAGCTAGAGTTAGGGTTGGGCTTGGGTTGGGCTAAGCTTAAGGTTGATGCTAGGGTTAGGGTTGGGGCTAGGGTTGGGGTTAGAGTTATGTTGGGAATAGTGTTGTTTTGAGGTTAGGTTGTGGTTAGGGTTATAGTTAGGGTTGAGGTTAGGTTTAGGGCTGTGTTAGGGTTGGAGTTAGAGTTGGGGGGTTTCCACTGTTTAGGTACATCAGGGGCTCTTCAAACACGACATGGCACCCGACATTAATTCCAGCCAATTTTGCGTTCAAAAAGTCAAACTGAGCTCCATTCCTTCTGACCCCTGCCATGCGCCCAATCAGTGGCTTTCCCCACATACACATTGCCCCGGCATACTCAGGAGAAATCGCTCAACAAATTTTGTTGTACATTTTTTCCTGATACCTTTGAGAAAATAAAAAAGTTTGGTTCCAAAGTAAATTTATTGTGAAAAAAGTAAAATGTTCATTTTTTTCTTACATAATTTTTAGCTCTCGTGAAGCACCTGAAGGGTTAATAAACTTCTTGAATGTGTTTTTGCACACCTTGAGGGGTGTAGTTTTTAGAATGTTGTCACTTTTGAGTATTTTCTCTTATATTAATCCCCAAAACTCACTTCAAATGTGAGATGGCCCCTAAAAAAATGGTTTTGTAAATTTTGTTGGAAAAATGAGAAATTGCTGGTCAACTTTAACCCTTATAACATCCAGACAAAAAAATTATGTATCTAAAATTGTGCTGATGTAAAGTAGACATGTGTTATTAACTATTTTTGTGAGATATAACTCTGATTTAAAGGCACAAAAATTGAACGTTTGAAAATTGCGAAATGTTCTAAATTTTTGCCAAATTTCAGTTTTTTGATAAATAAACGCAACTCATATCGAATAAATTTTACAACTAGCATGAATTTACAATATGTCACGAAAAAGCTCTCTAAGAATTAGTGGGAGCCGTTGAAGCTTTCCAGGGCTGTAAACTCATAAATTGACAGTGATCAGAATTGTAAAAATTGGCTTGGTCGTTAAGTACAAAATTGGCTCTGTCACTAAGGTGTTAAAGCAAAGACCGGGAAACATCTTTAAAATAAAAGTTTATAAATGTATTCATTTTCAAAAAGAACAAATGACAGTCAACATGTGCACGCATAATCCAAGATTTCAAAACATAAAGGCAAGAAAATTTACAACTGTGAGAAAAAGCATCAATACACTTTATTCCAACTATGTGTGTCTGCTAGAATTTTCAAAGCGAAAAGGGGAGCATCCTGTCTAGTATTCATTGTAGATAGCATTCGGCTTCATTATTATTTGCTTGAGAATTTGACACAGAAAAATTGTGAATGGAATCTTTATAAGAATCTCAAATTGGATATAGTGTAGTGTATTGTGGTCTAGTATCTACTTTCTCAGGGTTAAACTGTCAGCTGTAGAGGGGTGATAGATTGAAGTGCTTCAGGGAGCCTAAAATACCAGAAGTCCCAACTGTTACTCAACTTTCCTGGCTTCAGTGTTAGGCTCTGCTTGCTCCATCTCTAGCAACTGGTTCCCTCTGGTCTTTTATGTGTTGTTTTACCATGGTAACCTAGTATGCCCAACTGTTGGCACTTCCCTAGGTTTTATAGGTCAGCTTAGGTGTCAGTACCTCATTGGAGTATTTGGCTAAGTCGGTATATGTGGGCTACCATGTAGTTAAACGCTTATCTGTCACTAGTCAAACCAAGCTCTATAAAATTTTTGTGCCTCCTGAGTAACTCATCTCAGCTTTCCCTCTAACTCCACTCTTTTGTTTAAAGTGCCTGTCTGCATACTTCGCTTTGCTATTCGAAGGTGACTATCAGCACACTGAGCTCTGCTTTTCCACATGTCATCCAGCATATCCAGCTCCACAGTTCCAGGCTGTTCCTTACTTTGTCCAGCATATCAATCTTTGCAATTTCACACCACTCCACAAACCTGCATATCCTTCTTTGCTGTTCAATTTTCCATCAGTCTCATACAATAGGTCACTGCTAAGGACACTAACAACAAATATTCCTGTTACTATCAACCAAACTTATTTTTGGCAGGAATAGTAATTAATTATTAAAGATGAGAGAATCTTTGAAAGTTCAAATTCGCCAACTTCACCAAATAATTTCCAAAAATGTGTTTCATGTGAATTTTAATTGTGCAAAGCTTATAATTGCTCATCAAATAGTTTCTAATCTTTTACTTTTAAGTGAGAATGCAAAATAACACAAATGAATAACACAATTTCTAACAACGCACTTTCATTATTGTTTCGGAAAATTGGACATCTGATCCTTCAGGGCTTAAAACTTGTCATATGGATGGGAATTGTTCCATGTTCTAGTGATTAACGGGGGATTCATCTATCTATTATCAAGTAGATAGATTATAATTTTTGTCAATTAAAATAGATCTTTAATAGTGATGAGCGAATATACTCGTTACTCAAGATTTCCAGAGCATGCTCAGGTGTCCTCCGAGTATTTTTTAGTGCTCGGAGATTTAGTTTTCTTTGCTGCAGCTGGATGATTTATAGCTATTAGCCAGCTTGATTACATGTGGGGATTCCCTAGCAACCAGGCAACCCCCACATATACTTAGCCTGGCTAATAGCTGTAAATCATTCAGCTGAGGTGATGAAAACTAAATCTCCGAGCACTAAAAAATACTCGGAGGACACCTGAGCGTGCTCGGGAAATCTCGAGTAACAAGTATATTCGCTCATCACTAATCTCTACCAAGTGGCTTGTATGTTTGCTTATGTTCTTCAGATTAAGAAAAATCCCATAAAAATCCTCCAGTTATTAAAATTGGAAGTTCCATAGTGAATGTTGGCCATACACTTGACATAACTGAACAGTAGCTATTTTTGTTCAACTCCCCTGACTCCAATACAAACATCCAAACATTTATTCCCAGGATTGCAAAATAAAAATAAATTCTGGATTTGCTTTTTTTTTACTACTTTCTGGATTTTAATATTTAAAGCTTTAACAAAAAAATCACCAGGTTCAGTTGTACGTTACCTGTACAATTCTAGTCATCATATTTAAAATTGTTTTCTAAATAAACATATTAAGGAAGCAAAAAACTGTTTAGTATCAGTATTATATATTTTGACTGACTAGTAACATGTTCAGATACCACAAATCTTTATCAAGCTTGGATTATCCAGTGTAAGAATTCTTGTAAATCAACACAGTTAAAATTTGTTTTGACAAACTTGTACTGCTTACTGCTATTTGATGCGTAAGAAGTCTGTTCTTCTCATTTGTTACATCTGATTAAGAGTGTTAAACTGGAAATCAAGCATATAAGATTACAAAGGGTTTGATGTCATAGTTGTAATAGTATAATAGTGTAGTGTGTACAGGAAGTAAAGTGAGGCACGCTGTTAGCTTAGAAATCTGTGATGTTATTTTTTATCATAATTCAAACCAAAAAAATAGTGTTTTATATTAATTATATACTACTTCATCATCTAATTTCTTATTAACTCACACACATATCACACATATATATATATATATATATATATATATACTGTTTATATATACATATACATATATATATATATATATATACTTCATATATATTGTACGTATCATATATAAAATTCATTGCAGTTAATAAAAGCAGTACTGTACAGATATCGACTGTAATTTCCTTAATGTGTGATCTCCATTAGAGGATTATTAAACTTAATGACGGGGTGGAACAATAGAACACCCATAAAAGTCCTGTATGTGTCTATGAACCTTTATTGCAGCATGTTTTGGGCACTTTTTTTTATTGTGCCATATTATGTTTCAAATTTGCACCATATCATAAAACTAAAATCTAGCACTAAGTTCTTATTTTTTTGTTTTTATTTAGTACTTTATTTTATTTGTAAAGTTGATTAAAAAGAGTTTCAGAACATTGGTCTAGCAGTCAAGTCAGTAGACCATGTCTGCTGGACTAGAGAACTGAAAACCTCCTACCTGTGGAATCCCCGGCACTTCTTCATATTGTTATGGAAATATTAGGGTTGGATAAATATATCCCTGTGTGTGCTGTGGCCGCTCCCAATTAGACTGAGTATTTTGAGCGCTCATCAAGAATGGACTGTACACAACTGTGACAGAACAACATTCCATCAATACTAAATTTTATTGTACATACATAGTTTTATATTTTCACATAGAAAGGAGTGGTTAGGGGTTGTCAGGGGTGGTTAGTTAATTATCATATTGTCTAGCTCCTCTGTCATTGGTTATCTAAACATATATGGAATATTGTGATTAATGCTCATATGACTGTTGATTAAGCTGAGACATCTGATCAGCAGTCATCAGACATCTGACATCATTCTGCTTTTAGGGATGGAAAACCCCATATGATCTGTCTGGTTTATATTAGTTCATGTCAGCCATTTTATGATCTGTCTAGGTTATAATGTATATATTAGCTGTGAGCATATAAGTATATATTTGATTATAGAGGAGTATACATGCAAGTGAGATCTACATGATATATATATTTCTATCACAAGCCCCCCTTAGATATCACTTGCCCTAATCCTAGCCTCCTGTCCCAAAGCGCTGCAACTCTTTTGTGCTGTTGGCGAACTGACACAAGCCTAACGCCTGTGCCCCACTCCATACAGACTTTTCGCAAATGGGCGGTCAGGAGATCTGTCCCTAATGGGGGTTCGTTGCAATCAGTCTCTTAGTCAATAGCATGTGTAGTGAGCGATGTGCAGTCTTTATCAGGTAGGTCATCTCTTCGGTCAGGCAGGGCATCCACGACATCATTCTGGCTTGGGTGTCATCTTCTGGTAGGGGAGCTTTCTTGCCATGCGATGAGTGGATCCAAGCGAGTCTTCCCTCCAGTTTCACAGAGTTTGGTGTCATCAGCAGCACTTGAGCAGGACCATCAAATCTGGGATCGAGTGGTGTTCTCCTTACAAGCTTTTTCACCAACACCCGGTCTCCTGGCTTCTAGGAGTGCATACCGGACATTGAATCTGGATCTGGCAATGAAGAAAAAACTCGAGAATGGATGTTAGCAAGTTTCTTGGTGATTTCAATTACATAATCAGACAAAGTATCATATTACATAATCAGCTGCTAAGGGAAAGGATACCTCTAACTTGGGACTAGACACAAACAACATTTCATATGGTGACAGCTTTTCTGGGCCTCTGGGAGTGTGCCTAACACTGAGTAGTGTGATTGGGAGTGTGTAGGCCTAAGTCTGACCCTACTGCTGACTAGATCTCTCATGTGAGGTTTGCTGTGAATGCGGGTCCCTGGTCACTCTCTATCACTTCTGGGACCCCATAGCTGCATATCTCGTCTCTGAGAGTAGCTTCTTTGCAGTAGTCTTTGCTGACTGGTTCCTCACTGGGAAAGCTTCTGGCCATCCTGAGAACACGTCCGCGACCACAAGGGCATATTCGAATCCTCCACTTGGCGGTATCTGGATGTGGTCTATCTGGATCCTCTGGAAGGGGTACAATGGTCTGGCAAGACGATGTGTGGGAACTTTCTTCATTCTCCCAGGGTTGCATTTGCCACAGGTCAGACAGCTGTTTATGAACTTGGCTGTTAGGGTGGAGATTTCTGGAGTGAACCAGTAAGCACCAATCGGATCATTCATCTGTGTCTTTAATCTGTGTGTGGGCCCATGTGCCCACTGGACCACCATAGGGTACATGCTTCGGGGTAAACAGGGTTTGTAGTCCATTTAGTATACCCTTCCTTCTTCATGTGTTGCTCACTTCTGCATCCAGCATTCCTTCTTGTCCTTTGGGGCTTGCTCTTGCAACTTTTTTGAGCAGATCCCAGGATGTCATCTTGTCAGGTTTCCTGTCTTCAGCCGTCCTGTAGTAGCCGTCCGGCTCTACGACCTCTTCCACTTGTCCATATTGTCTTCCCTTGACTGTTTCTTTGGCTGTCATATCCGCCATGTTGTTGCCTCGTGCCCCTACTGTGTTCAGTTTTCCATGCGCTTTGACTTTTAGCATTGTCACCACTTTTGGAAGTTGAAGTGTGTTCAGCAGGTCCTTAATGGCTCCATTGATACTTCACGGTTGTTCCGCTTGCTGTGAGGAAGTCCCTTGCAGCCCAGATGGGTCCGAAGTCGTGTGCTATGCCATGCAAGTACCTTGAATCGGTAAACATTTTCTCAGTCTTGTCTTCTGCCATCTGGTAGGCCTTCATCAGCGCTATCAGTTCTGCTTCCTGGGCTGACAGACTGGGCGGCAGACTTCTGGACCACAGGATCTCTTGATTGCTGGTCGCTGCACCTCCCGTGTGGAATCTTCCTTCATCATCTGCAAATCTGGAGCCATCCACATAGAGGATCAACTCTGGGTTGGTCAGTGGCTCTTCTGCCACCTTGGGTAGTCCTGCTGTTTCCTGTTGCATGATGCTGAAGCAATCATGGTCATCCGTCCGGAGCAAATTCAGATCCCTGCAGAAGGTATCATGCAGATTTTGATCAGACTTTTTATCTGAGGATCCGTATCTGTATCCCCCCTTGGGAGTGGGAGTAGAGTGGGCGGATTGAGGACTGTGCATTTGGAGATGGTGACATTGTTGGGCAGGAGTAGAGAGCACTGGAGGCGAAGATGCCTGGCGGTGGAGAGATGTTTTAGCTGGGTTTGGTTGAGGATTGCTGAGATGTCATGCAGAGCCAGGATTTCCAATGGTTTTTTCCACTGATGTCAGTAGTCCTGTCCAGGAGGGCGTGTGCTGCAACTGCTGCTCTCATGCGGGAGGAAGAGGCTCCCCTTGCAACTGGATCCAGGCAAGCTGAAAAGTAGTCCGAAAGTCTCTGTTTTCCCCCCTGAAGCTGTGTCAGGACTCCAGTAGCAAGGCCTTCTCTTCTCATCAAGTAGAGACAGAATGGCTTCTTGTAGTCAGATAGGCCTAGTGCTGGCGCTGAGACTACAGAGCCTTTTAACTTCTTGAACGAACTGAAGGCCACATCTGTCTGGAGGAACGGGGTCACACTGACGTATTCACACAGAGGCTGCATTAGGACGGAAGCATCAGGGATCCAGGCTCTGCAATATGAAACTAGACCAAGGAAGGCCTGTAGCACCTTTGGAGTTGTCGGAGGGACCATCTTCTCCACTGTGGTCTTCCGGTCATCTGTCAGGTGTTTTGCCTGGTGAGCAATACAGTGTCTCTGGAACGTAACTTGCTTCAGACACCACTGGACTTTGTTCTTTGAGATCTTGCAGTGCTGCTCCGCCAGGTAGAGTAGGAGATACAAGGAATGGGCTTTAAACGTGTCAAAGTCAACTGCACAAAGGAGTAGATTGTCCATGTATTGTAGCAGGGTTACTTCTGCTTGTTCTGTGATTCAGTTGGTGAGAACTGTGGACATTGCTTTGGTGAACTGTGAAGGGCTGTTCTGGGCCCACTGTGGCATCACTGTCCATGTGTGGTGTCCCCCCTGGTGCATTAAGGCAAACAGGAACTGGTCTTCCGGATGAGGGGGAACACTGAAGAAAACCTTAGCCAGGTCGGTCACTGTGAACACTTTTGCTGTGGCAGGCACATTTGAGAGCAGAGTGTGCGGATTCGGCATAATTGCAGTTTCAAACACTGTGGCGTCATTCACAGCTCTCAGGTTATATACCATTCTGAACTTGGCTGGCTCTCCTTTTACAGTCTTTTTCTTGATGGGGAAAAGCGGGGTATTGCAAGGCGATGTGCGAGGAACAATGATTCCTATTTCCAGGTAGACCTTCAGTTGGTCAGAGGCAGCTTGACTCTAGGCCTGGCCTGGGCCTTACGAGGGTACGGGGTACATGGCTTGAGTGACACCCGTACTGGGGCAACTTGAGGTTTTCTCACGTGCTGGGGTCCCTTAGACCATAGACTTTCTGGTACTATGTCCAGTACCTCCTTGAGTAGGCCTCATTGGTTGGTTAATGTTCTTGTAGGGCCGCCAGCATGACTCTTCTTGGGTCAGGGATGAAGAAAGTGTCACTGTCCCATCTTCCTGGAACACTGTGGTTGCCTTCAGCTTCTGCAGTAGGTTCGCTCCCAGCAGGTTGAGTGGCAGGTCCTTTACACCACAAACTGGGACAGGATAGAGTGTCCTGGCTGAGTGCACACGCTCAGTGGCTTTGTAAGCTGAGAATGTCTGACTTGACCATCAATGCCCATGCGAGACACAGAGGATTCTGATAGGCAGGTGGGATGAGCGAGTTCCACAGGTGTCATCACACTTCTGGCTGCACCACTTTGGATCTGACAACGCCATCCACTTTTAAAGGTAATTTGAGGTACTGGTCTTGCAGATGAAGTTTTACATGTCAGGAGCGTAGTGTCTTGCGGACCTGGCTTGCTTGCCTCTGTCCTATGGACGGGGTACTTCACTGCTTTCTGCACTTCCTCCTTGACCTGTTTCTCTGGACCAACTCTTGGGTTGCATGGGTCCAGTCTCTTCGGGGGCGTGAGTGCTTTGCACTGGTTCTGGAAATGGCCAAACTTGCCACAGATGTAACCCTTGACACTTCTTCTGTCTTTGTAGGGTGGTTGGGCTTCCAGGTCAGTGGTCACCATGAGAGGGGCTGTCTTCTGCACCCCTGGTTGTGACTCAATCCCTTGATGGGTACTGCAGCGGCAGCGGGGTCCGGCCTGCTGATTGATGCTGCGGTGGTAAGATGGGGCCTGCAGGTGCATTCGTGACGAGGCCCGGGGGTGCCATGAGACCGGCGGCTGCATCCAACCCAAGGTCTTGGGGCATTACAGGGGCTGTGGCTGCATCTGCCATCACTTCTTCCCCCTGCTCCGACATAGCTTCTCCCCTTTGCTAACCTTATTGAGGTCGGTGTCTCCTCTCTGGAGTCTGCAGCGGTTCTTCCGGTGTGTCGATCGGCACTTTGTAGCGTCTTCACCTCTGGCTTCCCTTCTGGTGTTCTCAGCAGCATGTCACCCTTTTCCTTCTTTGTGCTCTTTTGTGGTGCTATAACGGCAGCTTTGGTGACAATTGGCATTGAACAGTCTCCTAGGCGCACATAAAACATTTTGCTGGGTCAGTCCACTGCTATTGACCTGTTCCTAGGCCTAGCCACTATCAGTGGTTTCCTGATTGGCTGTCTCAGTCCATGCACAAAGGCCTGTGTATCTGGTCATGAATGGTGAAGCCCAAGTCTTGGAATACTTGCATTACTCTGCAATGAAACTTCTTTACAGACTCTGTCTTATCTTGGCTCATGTCATGGCTTGTCCTGCCAATCTGCCTTTGGCCCACTCTCTGAGCTGTTCAATTAGCTGTGGCCCTGACTCCCAAGCGTGTATGTCTGATTCTGCTGGAAGTTTGAATTGTTCCTTCATGATTGGCCAGAGTGCATCACCTGCTTCTATTTTCATTCATGGCCCAGAGATCATTCCAGCTGGCTGCATATGTTTGCTGCTTCTGCTACTTTCTTCGGTAAAATGGCATCCCTGGGTCTGGACTATTGTCACCTGACTTGAAGTGCAGTGCACATAGTGTAATGGTGGTGCCTCTATCTGCCCTTGCATTCTTGGTGCCTGTGGGTTTCTTTTCTAGTACTAGACAGCATGTATGATGTTCCCTCTTCATCTTCATCAGAGGAATAGTTGTGATAGCTTGTACCGGGGTCATACACTGGCTGATTTTGGACTTAGAAGTTGCTTTTTTGTGTGAGGATGTCTCCCCCCTTGCTGAAGCTATGATGGATTAGGATTATAGTTTCATGTTGGTGTGAATGTGGATGTAGGCAGCTCTGACCGGTGCTGAAGCTGTACATTATCAATACATGGTGATATCAAAGTTCATGTAAAACCTTAAGGGTTACAATATTGTTGACTGTGAAATGAGGTAACGGAGGATCTGTCAGTGAGCTCGTTCTGATATCACTCCTCCCCCCTCTGCACCCAGGGCTGAGCTGCCTGCTGCCTGATGTGTCTGGGGCTGCCCACTGTAGGGGGGGCTTTCACCTTCTCTCCCCGATATCACAACTGGCAATGGCTGGACTGTGCTAGGGACACCTTGTGCTGTAAGCACCATACTGTTTGAATTGGGCGTTGGCCCAGCCGGCAACACGGAGGAAAAAAGAGGAAGAAGAAGGAGGAGGGGGTGATGAGTGAGACAAAGGAATAGTAGGAGGGGAGAGAGAGAGAGAGAGAGAGAGAGAGAGAGGGAGGAGAAGAGAGGAGTGGAGAAGGAGGGGAAGAGAGAGAGAGAGAGAGGATAAGAGAGGAGTGGAGAAAGAGGGGAAGAGAGAGAGAGAAAAAATGTGGAGGAAGAGGAAAGGAGAGAGAGAGAGAGAGAGAGAGTGCGGAGAGAAAAGACTGACAGAGGAAAAAGAGGATAGATGAGAACAACAAGAATAATAGAGAGGAGCAATTATGCCTTCTCCCTGTAGGGAGAGACGGGGCGCACCACATACTGTGCAAAAATAACTACCTATACCATGGATTCTGCTAAAAGCAGACTGCGCAGATTCTCCCGTCTCATACCCACAAAAATCACTTCCTGATTTGCTCACATAACTTTCTGTTCCACCTAAACGATGTAAGCTCTGCTGCCACTTCATACCATGTATTAGTATTCAGCAATCTAACATCAGCTACTGTAACTTCCCCTATTTTCCTTTCTACGTCATGCCACTCCGCAGCTTGAAATCTGCCATTCTAATGAATTTCACGTACTTTATACCTTCCAAAAATCTTCACATACTTAACACCTTCGTGTTCTGTCACTATTTAGGGGCTGTTTTCTCATCAGGAAGTAAAAAAGACTTTCCTGTTGCTTGGCCACTTTATTCCCCATGGCAAAAGCAAAAAATGAAAAACACACAAAAATGAAAAAAAAACAGTACTAAGAAAAAGAAAAAACTTCTAAAAATGAGTATATAAAACTCTAAGAAAAACCCAAAACGATAAGAAAAACCATCAAAAACTTAGTTCACAACCAAAAACTCAAAATTTTGATACAAAAGGAAAGAAAAACTTTTTTCAAAAAAAAAAAAAATAAATAAATAAATAAAAAATAAAAAGGTAAAGAGATTGAAGATTGAGGAAAACTTAATTAAAAAAAACCTTTAAAATGCCGCAAAAAGAAAAAGACCCTTTAAGAGAGTAAAAATCTCTGCGCTCAAATGCAGTCAGAGACATACTTCCTCTTTTTATATTCCGTATGCTATTGCAATAATATCAAAGGTCACTAAAATAACGTATGTCACATCAAAAATGATGGATACAATTTAACTTCTTCACAAAAAGCTACACATAGCCAGCATTGCAAAAGAAAAAGAAAAAAACAGATATGACAGTGTGATTTACAATGCATATCTCTCCTCTCAGCTGAAAAAGAGGAAGTTCAAGAGAGGAAAAAAAACCAAAACTTTCTCTTACTATTTCATGCTCTTAAAGCGGCAATAGTACATGACACAAACAGAAACAGACAATCCGAGAGATGCCTTTTTAAATTCTGTGACACATGCAGGCTGCGCTGGGAACAGACTACTGCCAATCGCACTGGACGCACCTGCGCCCGGGCCACCTGAGTGCTTGAGAAGCACAACAAGCGGGAAATCTACCACCCCGGTCCGGACGTCCTGACTGGATCGCCGGCACTACGGGAATCTGTGGCAGCCCCTGTAATCTATCACCATCCGAGCCTGGATTCTGGAGCCACCTGCTCCGGAACTACCTGTTCCTTTCCTCTTGCACGGGAATCTGTGATAGCTTACTCAGCGATTTGACCTCCTGCGGTCTGTTTCTCAGCAACCACAAACAAAAGTCACTTTTTCCTTCTTCTCTCGGATTTTACACAAACACATACACGGTCCACAGCAGACACCTCCCAGGGTGGATTCGTGGCTACGGATTTTTTACACTACCTGGGAATTCGTGACCACACCTGACCGGCAAGAGGCATAGACAAGGACCGGGCACAGGGGACTTTCAGGTAAGATGATAACATTTTCTTACCTTACTTATGGAGCTGCGCAGTCTCCTGCCCCTGTGCCCAGGCCACGTCCACAACCTCCGTATCTCCGGTGAGAAGGATCCCGTGCGTTCATCCGTGCCCCACGTTGGGCGCCATTCTGTTATGGAAATATTAGGGTTGGATAAATATATCCCTGTGTGTGCTGTGGCCGCTCCCAATTAGACTGAGTATTTTGAGCGCTCATCAAGAATGGACTGTACACAACTGTGACAGAACAACATTCCATCAATACTAAATTTTATTGTACATACATAGTTTTATATTTTCACATAGAAAGGAGTGGTTAGGGGTTGTCAGGGGTGGTTAGTTAATTATCATATTGTCTAGCTCCTCTGTCATTGGTTATCTAAACATATATGGAATATTGTGATTAATGCTCATATGACTGCTGATTAAGCTGAGACATCTGATCAGCAGTCATCAGACATCTGACATCATTCTGCTTTTAGGGATGGAAAACCCCATATGATCTGTCTGGTTTATATTAGTTCATGTCAGCCATTTTATGATCTGTCTAGGTTATAATGTATATATTAGCTGTGAGCATATAAGTATATATTTGATTATAGAGGAGTATACATGCAAGTGAGATCTACATGATATATATATTTCTATCACAATATCTTCAAGCCCCGCAATATCATTTAGTTATGGTGTGATGCCCATAAAATGTCACTGTGTGCTACTAATCAGGAGAGGCACAGGGGATGCCTTGGATGGTAGGACATTTATGGTGCTCTGGTCTGGCAGCCATAGACTACCACTGCTGAACAAGCGTTTTGCTTGCTAAAAATTTTTTATAAACTCAAACATTTTGTAGAAGATTTATGGCCATTTCCAATGCAGAAGGTATCCTTCAGTTTGTTTCTTATGGCAACTGTCTTTACATGTTTACATCTATTTCTCCTTACACTATTGATGTATTAATATAATTCAAATACAATGTTACCTAATATTGAATTTATTTTTTCACTGACCCAATAATTATTTTCTACACTTCAAAAGTGTTGTCTCTAGAAAATCTATTTTACTTAATATTTGCTTTATAACAGATCCCAGCTCAAAAGTAAATTCCACAGACGATACTTGGACGGCATAAGAAAAACTGCATAGTGACAACTTAAAGAGTAAATTAAAAAAAACATTCCAGATAATTATCCAAAGAACTTCAGCTCTTTTGGCCTAGGCAAATGTCAGTACTCATTATTCCATAGTTAGAGGAAAATTCTGCACAATGTAAGTCATTAAGGAATGATTCATTATCAATGATTTTTAACTCCATTCCTGGTGAAATATATGGATTCCAAAAATGTAAGGAGACTTATTTTCAATAGGAAACTTATTTTCCATGGGAAATAAACTCTTTCCGCAAATGTATATATATTGTTCTTACAGTGATAGTACATAATGGTATGTCCATTAGCTGGCAAGAGAACAGAGGCTATGTCCATGCCATCCTTTGAGGTAGAAGAAAGAGCACAATCCTTGAGGGGAGGAGGATGACTCATCGAGCATTACAAAGGTATTATAGCCATAATATAAAATACTCAGTGAAGCAGCATGCACAAGCACAACTGGATATCTTTGGGGTACACTTTTTCTCTAAGTCAAGACATTTTTACATGTTTTATTAACAATGTAACAAATAGATTCTAATTATACTGTATATACTTACATTTGGAAAGTTTTCTATTTTATAATTTATGGCTACATTTTTCTGCATAGAAATATTGTGTTGGAGTAAAATTATTCAAAATAGTAAAAGAAAAAAAAAAAAAAGGAAAAAAATTTAAGTATGCAAAATCTGCCCTAGATTTTAATTTTAACTATGAGCCTTTTTTTTTCATGGAAGTCAGACCCAGTGACACTTACTATGCTGTTGACAATACGTTGCCATCAAAATCATAATTGAAAAAAAGATGATTAAACATCTTAGTCTACAAGTGATACATTATGTCAAATACCTATTACTAAGAAGGAGAGATTCATTATGACCAAAGAGAATAACCTGATGTGAACTGAGTGAATGGACCAGAATTTTTAAATGTTTCTTTGCATTTTAAAGAACATTTAATTAAAAATACAATTTAACCATCACAATAATAGAAAACTGAGCGATTAGAACTTCAGTGTCAATTATCATAAAATTCATCATTGTAATTCTTATTAAAAACTCCGTGTTTAGATAGGTAATGATTTTATAATTCGGCAATTTGCATAAGGAGCCCTGAGATGGCTTATTATTTCAATCCTACACAATTACAATTCTAGCTCCATACATCAGAGCTCTTAGCAATGTAAAATCACTGCACTAATTAATAAGCCATTTACTGTCTGCAGCTAGTTATGGTGGTCCTGCAGCTGACCTTACGGAAGATGAGCCATCTCTGATGTGCCTGTGTGTAACTACAAACATAATGATGGGCCAGAAGGGAATCATTAAAAATAATTTACACCAGCCTTCATTTACGAGATCTTTTGATAGCATGCTTCTATTCTGTTTAAATCCACAGTGTAGTCCCTACCATTCGGAAAGGGCCAAGCAGGAGTGTAAATGAAGACACCTAAGTGGTTAATTAGAAGGCATTCAGACTCCATAAGAGCCTCCTGAAAAATCCCTCTGATGTCTGTTATGTCAAATGTCTCTCACAGGGGAAGCCAAAAGAGGTAGCTAATACAGCAGGCTAATTATTTGGGACGAGGAGCAGCTGAGAATGGCCTGTCATTTGAACCTTTACCATAAGCACCCAGCCAATGGGCCAAGTACTGCTATTGTGTCACTGAAAGACAAAAACACAAGACTGATAAGTTACAGAGAAAATGATATGAATCAAGTAGGTAACTTTTACTGGCTGCCATTGAAAACACTCTATGAATGATATTATGTTTAACTACAGATATTAATATGTGTATTATTATTTTAGCAAATAAGTATATTTTCTTTAATTCTTTTATTTTTTTCATACAGCATAAATGAAATATAACTTACAATACACAATGGGTATTTATAATGCTCATTTATAATCATGAACTTAAATTGCCTTTGCAATTTATAAACTAGATTTTGTCCACTTATTTCAGGTTATTTAATGCCTTAGGCCTCATGCCGACTTGCGACGAAATAGGATGAATTCAATCCAATAAAAAATTTGATAGAATTCGGACCAATGTTAATCTATGATTGTGTGCTCATCTGCGTTTTTTTTTTCCAGCTCGAATCGGATCACTATCGGGCTGGAAAAAAAATCACAGAACGCTGCGATTGTAATCAGAAAATGGATTGCATCCCGCAATAGAAGTCAATGGGTGCAATAAAAAATAGCACAGCACTCGCACCATGTGACTGCTGTTTGATTTTTATGCACTGGTGTCCTTTGAACAGCCGGCATTTCATATGCAGCTACTGTAAAAACACACTGACAGGTTCCAATAGAAAAGATAGAATAGATATATACACATAGAATAGGTGTATAAATATATACATGTACAGTACAGACCAAAAGTTTGGACACATATTCTTATTTAACCCCTTAGTGACAGAGCCAATTTGGTACTTAATGACCGAGCCAATTTTTACAATTCTGACCACTGTCACTTTATGAGGTTATAACTCTGGAACGCTTTATCGGATCCCGCTGATTCTGAGAATGTTTTTTCGAGACATATTGTACTTCAAGTTAGTGGTAACATTTCTTCGACATTACTTGCGATTATTTATGAAAAAAACGGAAATATGGCGAAAATTTTTAAAATTTTGCAATTTTCAAACTTTGTATTTTTATGCCCTTAAATCAGAGAGATATGTCATGAAAAATAGTTAATAAATAACATTTCCCACATGTCCACTTTACATCAGCACAATTTTGGAAACAACATTTTTTTTTGTTAGGGAGTTATAAGGGTTAAAAGTTGACCAGCAATTTCTCATTTTTACAACACCATGTTTTTTTTAGGGACCACATCACCTTTGAAGTCATTTTGAGGGGTCTATATGATAGAAAATAACCAAGTGTGACACCATTCTAAAAACTGCACCCCTCAAGCTGCTCAAAGCCACATTCAAGAAGTTTATTAACCCTTTACGTACTTCACAGGAACTGAAACAATGTGGAAGAAAAAAATGAACATTTAACTTTTTTTTGCAAACATTTTATTTCAGAACCATTTTTTTTAATTTTCACAAGTGTAAAAACAGAAATTTAACCACAAATTTTGTTGTGCAATTTCTCCTGAGTACGCCGATACCCCATATGTGGAGGTAAACCACTGTTTGGGCGCACCGCAGAGCTTGGAAGAGAAGGAGCGTCGTTTGACTGTTTCAATGCAGAATTGGCTGGAATAGAGATCAGACGCCATGTCGCATTTGGAGAGCCCCTGATGTGCCTAAACAGTGGAAACCCCCCACAAGTGATACCATTTTGGAAACTAGACCCCTTAAGGAACTTATCTAGATGTGTGGTGAGCTGTTATGTTTGGCTGGTGGTTAGGAGCACTAGAAATGACCAGATGAGCAAACTAGCAATACAGGACGAGCTCTGGGAAGTGGGAGCTCTGCTGACCGCAACCCGGCCAGACTAACTAAACAGACAGAGGATAGAAAAGGTATCTTTGCGGTCAGCATAAAAAACTAACAAAAACACGCAGAGTGTGCAAAAGAAACCACCGCACCGACTCACGGCGCGGTGGTGCCACTCTGCATCCCAGAGCTTCCAGCTAACAAGAATAAATCATAATAGCAAGCTGGACAAAAACACAGTGGTAACAAATAAGCTAGCAGGGACTTAGCTTTTGCTGAAATAGACAGGTCATCTGAAAGATCCAAGAGAACTGAACCAATACTAGGACACTGACAGCTGGCATCAAGTAAAGATCTGAGTGGAGTTAAATAGAGCAGCCAGCCAAGGCCTGAACGAGATCAGCTGGAGAAGGAATCTCAAAACCAGCAGCTCCACTCACAGCCACAAGAGGGAGTCCATGAACAGAACTCACCGAAGTACCATTCATAACCACAGGAGGGAGCTCGAGAACAAAATTCACAACAGTATACCCCCCTTGAGGAGGGGTCACCGAACCCTCACCAGAGCCTCCAGGCCGCTCCGGACGAGCCAAATGAAAGGCACGAACAAGATCGGCAGCACGAACATCAGAGGCAACTACCCAGGAATTATCCTCCTGACCATAACCTTTCCACTTGACTAGGTACTGAAGTTTCCGTCTCGAAATACGAGAATCCAAAATCTTCTC
The DNA here is from genome assembly GCF_051348905.1 of Ranitomeya variabilis. Taxonomy (NCBI): domain Eukaryota; kingdom Metazoa; phylum Chordata; class Amphibia; order Anura; family Dendrobatidae; genus Ranitomeya; species Ranitomeya variabilis. The sequence goes on along the minus strand of NC_135237.1, from coordinate 262,323,254 downwards.
CACCACATACTCCAACTCCCCCTCAACCAACACCGGGGCAGGAGGATCAACGGAGGGAACCATAGGAGCCACATATCTCCGCAACAACGACCTATGGAACACATTATGGATGGCGAAAGAAGCTGGAAGGTCCAAACGAAATGACACAGGATTAATAATTTCAGAAATCTTATAAGGACCAATGAAACGAGGCTGAAACTTAGGAGACGAAACCTTCATAGGAACAAAACGAGACGATAACCAAACCAAATCCCCAACACGAAGTCGGGGACCAACACAGCGACGGCGGTTAGCGAAACATTGAGCCTTCTCCTGGGACAATGTCAAATTGTCCACTACGTGAGTCCAAATTTGCTGCAACCTGTCCACCATGGAATCCACACCAGGACAGTCCGAAGGCTCAACCTGCCCTGAAGAAAAACGAGGGTGGAAACCAGAATTACAGAAAAAAGGCGAAACCAAAGTGGCCGAGCTGGCCCGATTATTAAGGGCGAACTCAGCCAAAGGCAAGAAGGACACCCAATCGTCCTGATCAGCAGAAACAAAGCATCTCAGATATGTTTCCAAAGTCTGATTGGTTCGTTCGGTTTGGCCATTTGTCTGAGGATGGAAAGCTGAAGAAAAAGACAAATCAATGCCCATCTTAGCACAAAAGGACCGCCAAAATCTTGAAACAAACTGGGAACCTCTGTCCGACATGATGTTCTCCGCAATGCCATGTAAACGAACCACATGCTGGAAAAACAATGGAACCAAATCAGAGGAGGAAGGCAATTTAGGCAAAGGTACCAAATGGACCATCTTAGAGAAGCGATCACAAACCACCCAGATAACTGACATCCTCTGAGAGACAGGGAGATCCGAAATAAAATCCATGGAAATATGCGTCCAGGGCCTTTTCGGGACTGACAAGGGCAAAAGCAACCCACTGGCACGAGAACAGCAGGGCTTAGCCCAAGCACAAGTCCCACAGGACTGCACAAAAGAACACACATCTCGTGACAAGGAAGGCCACCAAAAGGATCTAGCCACCAAATCTCTGGTACCAAAGATTCCAGGATGACCAGCCAACACCGAACAATGAACCTCAGAGATAACTCTACTAGTCCATCTATCAGGGACAAACAGCTTCTCCGCTGGGCAACGGTCAGGTCTATCAGCCTGAAACTCCTGCAGCACCCGCCGCAAATCAGGGGAGATGGCAGACAAAATTACCCCCTCTTTGAGAATACCAGCCGGCTCAGGAACTCCCGGAGAATCAGGCACAAAACTCCTTGAAATGGCATCAGCCTTCACATTCTTAGAACCCGGAAGGTACGAAACCACAAAATTGAAGCGGGAGAATAACAGCGACCATCGAGCCTGTCTAGGATTCAACCGCTTGGCAGACTCGAGATAAGTCAGATTCTTGTGATCCGTCAAGACCACCACGCGATGTTTGGCTCCTTCAAGCCAATGTCGCCACTCCTCAAACGCCCACTTCATAGCCAACAACTCTCGATTACCCACATCATAATTGCGCTCAGCAGGCGAAAACTTTCTAGAAAAGAAAGCACATGGCTTCATCACAGAGCCATCAGAACCTCTTTGAGACAAAACAGCCCCTGCTCCAATCTCAGAAGCATCCACCTCGACCTGAAACGGGAGCGAAACATCTGGCTGACACAACACAGGGGCAGAAGAAAAACTACGCTTCAGCTCCTGAAAGGCCTCAACGGCCGCAGAGGACCAATTGACCACATCAGCACCTTTCTTGGTCAAATCAGTCAATGGTTTAACAACACTAGAAAAATTAGCGATGAAGCGACGGTAAAAATTAGCAAAGCCCAGAAATTTCTGAAGGCTCTTCACAGAAGTAGGCTGAGTCCAATCATAAATGGCCTGAACTTTAACAGGGTCCATCTCGATAGTAGAAGGGGAAAAAATGAAGCCCAAAAATGAAACCTTCTGAACTCCAAAGAGACATTTAGACCCCTTCACAAACAAGGAATGAGCATGAAGGACCTGGAACACCATTCTGACCTGCTTCACATGAGACTCCCAATCGTCCGAAAAGACCAAAATATCATCCAAATATACAATCATGAATCTATCCAGGTACTTTCGGAAGATGTCATGCATAAAGGACTGAAACACAGATGGAGCATTAGAAAGCCCGAATGGCATCACCAAGTACTCAAAATGGCCCTCGGGCATATTAAATGCTGTTTTCCATTCATCGCCCTGTTAAATACGCACAAGGTTATACGCCCCTCGAAGATCTATCTCGGTGAACCAGCTAGCCCCCTTAATCCGAGCAAACAAATCAGACAGTAGCGGCAAAGGGTACTGAAATTTGCCGGTGATTTTATTAAGAAGGCGGTAATCTATACAAGGTCTCAGAGAACCATCCTTCTTGGCCACAAAAAAGAACCCTGCTCCCAACGGTGACGACGACGGACGAATATGCCCTTTCTCCAAGGACTCCTTTATATAACTCCGCATTGCAGCGTGTTCTGGCACAGATAAATTGAACAGTCGGCCCTTCGGAAACTTACTACCAGGAATCAAATTAATAGCACAATCGCAATCCCTATGAGGAGGTAGGGCACTGGATTTGGGCTCATCAAATACATCCCGGTAATCTGACAAGAACTCAGGGACTTCAGAAGGATGGGAAGACGAAATAGACAACAATAGGACATCCCCATGTACCCCTTGACAACCCCAACTGGATACAGACATTGATTTCCAATCCAATACAGGATTATGGACCTGTAGCCATGGCAAACCCAAAACGACCACATCATGCAGATTATGCAACACCAAAAAGCGAATATCCTCCTGATGTGCAGGAGCCATGCACATGGTCAATTGAGTCCAGTACTGAGGCTTATTCTTGGCCAAAGGTGTAGCATCAATTCCTCTCAAGGGAATAGGATACTGTAAGGGCTCCAAGAAAAAACCACAGCGCCTGGCAAACTCCAAGTCCATCAAATTCAGGGCAGCGCCCAAATCCAAAAATGCCATAACAGAATAGGACGACAAAGAGCAAATCAGAGTAACGGACAAAAGAAATTTGGGCTGTACCGTACCAATGGTGGCAGACCTAGCGAACCGTTTAGTGCGCTTAGGACAATCAGAGATAGCATGAGTGGAGTCACCACTAGGGTTGAGCGAAACGGGTCGATCATTTTCAAAAGTCGCCGACTTTTGGCTAAGTCGGCGTCTCATGAAACCCGATCCGACCCCTGTGCTTGTCGGCCATGCGGTACGCGACTTTCGCGCCAAAGTCGCGTTTCAATGACGCGAAAAGCGCCATTTCTCAGCCAATGAAGGTGAACGCAGAGTGTGGGCAGCGTGATGACATAGATCCTGGTCCCCACCATCTTAGAGAAGGGCATTGCAGTGATTGGCTTGCTGTCTGCGGCGTCACAGGGGCTATAAAGGGGCGTTCCCGCCGACCGCCATCTTACTGCTGCTGATCTGAGCTTAGGGAGAGGTTGCTGCCGCTTCGTCAGAAGCAGGGAGAGCGTTAGGCAGGGTCCACTAACCACCAAACCGCTTGTGCTGCAGCGATTTCCACTGTCCAACACCACCTTCGGTGTGCAGGGACTGTGGAAGCTATTTTTTTTTTTTTTTCCCCTCAGCGCTGTAGCTCATTGGGCTGCCCTAGAAGGCTCCGTGATAGCTGTATTGCTGTGTGTACGCCACTGTGGAAACCAACTGCTTTTTTCAAAGCACATATCCTCTTGTTCCTTCCTTTCTGCACAGCTATCTTTTTTGTTTGTCCACACTTTTTATTTAATTTGTGCATCAGTCCACTCCTATTGCTGCCTGCCATACCTGGCTTACATTACTGCAGGGAGATAGTAATTGTAGGACAGTTTTTTTTTTTTTTTTTTTTTTTTTTTGTGGGAGATTAAGATTGGCATTTCTGCTACAGTGCCATCCCTGTGTGTGCCATCTCTCACTGAGTGGGCCATAGAAAGCCTATTTATTTTTTCCGTGATTTGTGTTCTAAAATCTACCTCAACACAAAAACACTACATCAATCAGTGGGAGAAAAATATTGGCCTCAGTCAGGGCTTGTGTGCCACTGCTGTGTGTGCTATCTCTCATTCAGTGGGCTATAGCAAGCCTATTTTTTTTTTTTTTTTTTAATATTATTTGGTTTCTAAAGTCTCCCTGAAAAAAAAAAAAAACCTAAAAAAACAGTGGGAGAGTAATATTGCCCTTTCAGCTTGTGTGCCAGTCTTGACTCCTGGGTGTGCCACCTCTCTCCCTCTCATTCAGTGGGCCATAGAAAGCCTATTTATTTTTTTTAAAAAATATTATTGGGTTTCTAAAGTCTCCCTGAAAAAACAAAAAATACATAAAAAAACAGTGGGAGAGTAATATTGCCCTTTCAGCTTGTGTGCCAGTCTTGACTCCTGGGTGTGCCACCTCTCTCCCTTTCATTCAGTGGGCCATAGAAAGCCTATTTATTTTTTCCGTGATTTGTGTTCTAAATTCTACCTCAACACAAAAACACTACATCAATCAGTGGGAGAAAAATATTGGCCTCAGTCAGGGCTTGTGTGCCACTGCTGTGTGTGCTATCTCTCATTCAGTGGGCTATAGCAAGCCTATTTTTTTTTTTTTTTTTTTTTTTTTAATATTATTTGGTTTCTAAAGTCTCCCTGAAAAAAAAAAAAAAACCTAAAAAAACAGTGGGAGAGTAATATTGCCCTTTCAGCTTGTGTGCCAGTCTTGACTCCTGGGTGTGCCACCTCTCTCCCTCTCATTCAGTGGGCCATAGAAAGCCTATTTATTTTTTTTTTTTAATATTATTTGGTTTCTAATTCTCCCTGAAAAAAAAAAAAAAACCTAAAAAAACAGTGGGAGAATAATATTGCCCTTTCAGCTTGTGTGCCAGTCTTGACTCCTGGGTGTGCCACCTCTCTCCCTCTCATTCAGCGGGCCATAGAAAGCCTATTTATTTTTTTTTAAAAATATTATTGGGTTTCTAAAGTCTCCCTGAAAAAACAAAAAATACATAAAAAAACAGTGGGAGAGTAATATTGCCCTTTCAGCTTGTGTGCCAGTCTTGACTCCTGGGTGTGCCACCTCTCTCCCTTTCATTCAGTGGGCCATAGAAAGCCTATTTATTTTTTTTTTTAAATATTATTGGGTTTCTAAAGTCTCCCTGAAAAAAAAAAAAAAACCTAAAAAAACAGTGGGAGAGTAATATTGCCCTTTCAGCTTGTGTGCCAGTCTTGACTCCTGGGTGTGCCACCTCTCTCCCTCTCATTCAGTGGGCCATAGAAAGCCTATTTATTTTTTTTTTAAAATATTATTGGGTTTCTAAAGTCTCCCTGAAAAAAAAAAAAAAAACCTAAAAAAACAGTGGGAGAGTAATATTGCCCTTTCAGCTTGTGTGCCAGTCTTGACTCCTGGGTGTGCCACCTCTCTCCCTCTCATTCAGTGGGCCATAGAAAGCCTATTTATTTTTTTTTTTAAATATTATTGGGTTTCTAAAGTCTCCCTGAAAAAACAAAAAATACATAAAAAAACAGTGGGAGAGTAATATTGCCCTTTCAGCTTGTGTGCCAGTCTTGACTCCTGGGTGTGCCACCTCTCTCCCTTTCATTCAGTGGGCCATAGAAAGCCTATTTATTTTTTCCGTGATTTGTGTTCTAAATTCTACCTCAACACAAAAACACTACATCAATCAGTGGGAGAAAAATATTGGCCTCAGTCAGGGCTTGTGTGCCACTGCTGTGTGTGCTATCTCTCATTCAGTGGGCTATAGCAAGCCTATTTTTTTTTTTTTTTTTTATATTATTTGGTTTCTAAAGTCTCCCTGAAAAAAAAAAAAAAACCTAAAAAAACAGTGGGAGAGTAATATTGCCCTTTCAGCTTGTGTGCCAGTCTTGACTCCTGGGTGTGCCACCTCTCTCCCTCTCATTCAGTGGGCCATAGAAAGCCTATTTATTTTTTTTTTTAAATATTATTGGGTTTCTAAAGTCTCCCTGAAAAAACAAAAAATACATAAAAAAACAGTGGGAGAGTAATATTGCCCTTTCAGCTTGTGTGCCAGTCTTGACTCCTGGGTGTGCCACCTCTCTCCCTTTCATTCAGTGGGCCATAGAAAGCCTATTTATTTTTTCCGTGATTTGTGTTCTAAATTCTACCTCAACACAAAAACACTACATCAATCAGTGGGAGAAAAATATTGGCCTCAGTCAGGGCTTGTGTGCCACTGCTGTGTGTGCTATCTCTCATTCAGTGGGCTATAGCAAGCCTATTTTTTTTTTTTTTTTTTATATTATTTGGTTTCTAAAGTCTCCCTGAAAAAAAAAAAAAAACCTAAAAAAACAGTGGGAGAGTAATATTGCCCTTTCAGCTTGTGTGCCAGTCTTGACTCCTGGGTGTGCCACCTCTCTCCCTCTCATTCAGTGGGCCATAGAAAGCCTATTTATTTTTTTTTTAAAATATTATTGGGTTTCTAAAGTCTCCCTGAAAAAACAAAAAATACATAAAAAAACAGTGGGAGAGTAATATTGCCCTTTCAGCTTGTGTGCCAGTCTTGACTCCTGGGTGTGCCACCTCTCTCCCTCTCATTCAGTGGGCCATAGAAAGCCTATTTATTTTTTTTTTTTAATATTATTTGGTTTCTAATTCTCCCTGAAAAAAAAAAAAAAACCTAAAAAAACAGTGGGAGAATAATATTGCCCTTTCAGCTTGTGTGCCAGTCTTGACTCCTGGGTGTGCCACCTCTCTCCCTCTCATTCAGCGGGCCATAGAAAGCCTATTTATTTTTTTTAAAAAATATTATTGGGTTTCTAAAGTCTCCCTGAAAAAACAAAAAATACATAAAAAAACAGTGGGAGAGTAATATTGCCCTTTCAGCTTGTGTGCCAGTCTTGACTCCTGGGTGTGCCACCTCTCTCCCTCTCATTCAGTGGGCCATAGAAAGCCTATTTATTTTTTTTTTAAAATATTATTGGGTTTCTAAAGTCTCCCTGAAAAAACAAAAAATACATAAAAAAACAGTGGGAGAGTAATATTGCCCTCTCAGCTTGTGTGCCAGTCTTGACTCCTGGGTGTGCCACCTCTCTCTCTCTAATTGTGGGCCATAGAAAGCCTTTTTTTTTTTTTTTTTTAATATTATTTGGTTTCTAAAGTCTCCCTGAGAAAAAAAAAAAAATAAATTAGGTGGGAGATTAATATTGACATTAGTGCTTGAGTGACAGTCCTGCGTGTGTGTCATCTCTGTGATTTTGTGCCACAGAAAACAGAGTGTGTAACATTGTGCCTGATTTTCCTTGTGGTCTCACCAACCTGTTAAGGGATATTGAAATCATACTGAAGTTATAGCTCACCGTGTAAGTTGTTTGACAGCAACAAATAAAGTTACTTTGGTTAAGATTTTAAAACAATGAGGAAGTCTGGTGCAAGAGGTCGTCGTGGGCGTTCATTGTCAGCTGGTAATGATGGTAGTGGTAGAGGAGCATCAGGTGGTCGTGGGGATAAAAATATTCCACCTAAGTCTGGAGCTGTGGAGCCAGTTTCGTCGTCAGGCTACACAAGGCCTCGAACGCTCTCTTTTCTGGGAGTAGGAAAACCGCTTTTAAAGGCGGAGCAGCAACAGCAAGTTTTGGCTTACATTGCAGACTCAGCCTCTAGCTCTTTTGCCTCCTCTTCCGAAACTGGTAAATGTAAAAGCAGCGCGTCGCTTGTGGATGTTCACGGTCAGGGACAAGTCGCTTCCTTGTCCTCCTCAGCAAAAACTACAACAAGAGAGAAGGATGCAGCAGGCGACACAACGGGTCACTCCATGGAGCTCTTTACACATACCGTCCCTGGCTTAGAAAGTGAAACATTTAACAGGCCATGCCCATTACAAGTATATTCTGACATGGAGTGCACTGATGCACAGCCACAGCCAGAGTACTATGCTGCTCCTTTGACTCAGACCACCACATTGCCCTCTCAGGGTACAGATCCACAATCAGACCCTGATGAGACTATGTTGCCCCGCCACGAACGCTATACCACCGACCGACACAGTGACACAGACGAAGTTGCACACGAGCTCGAAGAGGAGGTAATAGATGACCCAGTTATTGACCCCGATTGGCAGCCATTGGGGGAACAGGGTGCAGGCGGCAGTAGTTCAGAAGCGGAGGTGGAGGAGGGGCCGCAGCAGGCATCAACATCGCAACAGGTTACATCTGCCGGGCCCGTATCTGGCCCAAAACGCGTGTCAAAGCCAAAACCTGTTGGAGCACAGCGTTGCCATCCGGTTAAAGCTCAGTCTGCAATCCCTGAAAAGGGATCCGAGTCTAGGAAGAGTGCAGTCTGGCATTTTTTTAAACAACATCCAACTGATCAGCGCAAAGTCATCTGTCAAAAATGTTCAACTAGCTTAAGCAGAGGTCAGAATCTGAAAAGTCTAAATACTAGTTGCATGCATAGACACTTAACCACCATGCATTTTCAAGCCTGGACTAACTACCAAACGTCCCTCAAGGTTGTAGCACCCTCGGCCAATGAAGCTAGTCAGCAACGCAACATCCCTTCCGTCACTGTAAGGCCACCATTTTCCGCACCACAGGCAGTATCTGTGCAGGTTTCTTTGCCAGCCAAAAGCAGTCAGGGTCAGGGAATCACCAGTTTTGTAGGAGGAAATATTGCATCTAGGGCACCGGCGGAAACAATACCGTCTCCAACCGTCTCTCAGTCTGCCATGTACACCGGCACACCCGAAAGTTCCACGATCTCCAGCTCTCCAGTCCAGCTCACCCTACATGAGACTCTGGTTAGAAAAAGGAAGTACTTATCCTCGCATCCGCGTACACAGGGTTTTAACGCCCACATAGCTAGACTAATCTCGTTAGAGATGATGCCCTACCGGTTAGTTGAAAGCGAAGCTTTCAAAGCCCTGATGGAGTACGCTGAACCACGATACGAGCTACCCAGTCGACACTTTTTTTCCAGAAAAGCCATCCCAGCCCTGCACCAGCATGTTAAACAGCGCATCGTCCATGCACTCAGGCAATCTGTGAGTACAAAGGTGCACCTGACTACAGATGCATGGACCAGTAGGCATGGCCAGGGACGTTATGTGTCCATCACGGCACACTGGGTGAATGTGGTGGATGCAGGGTCCACAGGCGACATCAATTTAGGGACAGTTGTGCCTAGCCCACGGTCTAGGAAACAGTTGGCTGTAGGCGTTCGCACCCCCTCCTCCTCCTCCTCCTCGTCCTCCTGCAGAAGCTACAGCTCTTCCACAGAACGCAGTCTGCCAACCACTCCATCGGCAGATGACACTGTTGCACACCAGTTGTCCCATTATGGGCCAGCTACTGCCAAGCGTCAGCAGGCTGTATTGGCTATGAAGTGCTTGGGCGACAATAGACACACCGCGGAAGTTCTGTCCGAGTTCTTGCAACAAGAAACGCAGTCGTGGCTGGGCACAGTAGATCTTGAGGCAGGCAAGGTAGTGAGTGATAACGGAAGGAATTTCATGGCTGCCATCTCCCTTTCCCAACTGAAACACATTCCTTGCCTGGCTCACACCTTAAACCTGGTGGTGCAGTGCTTATTGAAAACTTATCCTGGGTTCTCCGACCTGCTCCTCAAAGTGCGTGCACTTTGCTCACATATCCGACGTTCGCCTGTACACGCCAGCCGTATGCAGACCTATCAGCGGTCTTTGAACCTTCCCCAGCATCGCCTAATCATAGACGTTGCAACAAGGTGGAACTCAACACTGCACATGCTTCAGAGACTGTGCGAACAGAGGCGTGCTGTTATTTATTTGTGGGAGGATACACGGGCAGGCAGTAGGATGGCAGACATGGAGTTGTCAGGTGTGCAGTGGTCTAAGATACAAGACATGTGTCAAGTCCTTCAGTGCTTTGAGGAATGCACACGGCTGGTTAGTGCAGACAACGCCGTAATAAGCATGAGCATCCCCCTAATGCGTCTGCTGATGCAAAGTTTGACGCACATAAAGGAGCAGGCGTCTGCACCAGAGGAAGAGGAAAGCCTTGATGACAGTCAGCCATTGTCTGGTCAGGGCAGTGTACAGGACGAGGTAGCGGGCGAAGAGGAGGTGGAGGACGAGGAGGATGATGGGGATGAGTATATTTTTAATGCCGAACCTTTCCCGGGGGCACAGGAATTTGGTTGCGTGTCACGGCCGGGTTCTGGTTTTTTGAGGGACACAAGTGACGTAGATTTGCCTGCAACTGCCCCTCAACCAATCACAACCGGAGATTTGACAACTGGAACTTTGGCCCACATGGCGGATTATGCCTTACGTATCCTAAAAAGGGACACACGCATTACGAAAATGATGAACGATGACGATTACTGGTTGGCCTGCCTCCTTGATCCACGCTATAAAGGCAAATTGCAAAATATTATGCCACATGAGAACTTGGAACTAATATTAGCAACCAAACAATCAACTCTTGTTGACCGTTTGCTTCAGGCATTCCCAGCACACAGCGCACGTGATCGTTCTCACACGAGCTCCAGGGGGCAGCAGACTAGGAGTGTTAGGGGTGCACACATCAGAAGTGGCATTGGACAGAGGGGTTTTCTGACCAGGTTGTGGAGTGATTTTGCTATGACCGCAGACAGGACAGGTACTGCTGCATCAATTGAAAGTGACAGGAGACAACATTTGTCCAGTATGGTTACTAACTATTTTTCATCCCTTATCGATGTTCTCCCTCAACCGTCATTCCCATTTGATTACTGGGCCTCCAAATTAGACACCTGGCCAGAATTGGCAGAATATGCATTGCAGGAGCTTGCTTGCCCGGCAGCAAGTGTCCTATCAGAAAGAGTATTCAGTGCTGCAGGTTCAATATTAACCGAAAAAAGGACTCGTCTGGCTACCCAAAATGTTGACGATCTAACATTCATTAAAATGAACCACAACTGGATTTCGAAATCTTTTGCCCCACCTTGCCCGGCCGACACCTAGCTTTCCTATGAAAAGCTCTTGCCTGTGAATTACTTTTCTAATGTCTAATTTGCTGCAGCTGATTGTACAGCATACGACATGTTTACACCTCCCTAAATGGCAAAACTCCCCACACGGGGCCGTGGTATCGCGACTTGGCGCAAGCACCCGTGAGACTGCTGTTTGTCTGAAGAGGTGGGTGTGCTCGCTTTTGGTTGACGGCATTGCTACTGGGTCCCTCATAGTACAATGTAGTGTCTCTGGCGGTGGTGGTGCGCACCCAACGTCAGACACACCGTTGTAACATGAGGGGCCCTGGGGCGGTCCCGCCGGCCTCAAGAGAGTTCCCCCCTACCCCAGCTCAAAATGTGCTCTACCACGTGCAAAATTATGTCGCACAGCTCCACCAATCTTTAGTCTATTCGCTGACATCATTCAATGTCTGGCACTGACAATACAAATTTGTAGACATCTATGATGCAACTTAAAGTAGTCTGTGTCTGTGTCCTATATTGGCACCATTAAATAGTTACTGCCAAATTACTATGTCAGAAACTCAGTAGATGAGCCCACCCCTGTACCTAAGTATGCCACCTTTTTTTTTTGTTTTGGTTGTTTTGCGAGACATTAACATCTATTTATATTTTGGGAGTACTGGGACAGACACTCCTTGCACTACTCCTCCACTCACCACCAAGCTGCCTGTGTATCCATGTAACCGCTGTAAAACTGCCATGAGCCTATTGTTTGTTATTTTAGGCCTTTGATAGCCTGTCTGCGGCCCCTACTTGCAATACTCCTCCACTGACCACCAAGCTGCCTGCCCGTGTATCCATGTAACCGCTGTGAAACTGCCATGAGCCTATTGTTTGTTATGTTAGGCCTTTGATAGCCTGTCTGCGGTCCCTACTTTAAATACTCCTCCACTGACCAGACCACTGCTGCCCGTGTACCCCTGGAACCAATTATAAAGTGCCTACAGCCAGCCCATTTTCTTATGTTAGGCCTTTGAAGCCTGTCTGCGGTCCCTACTTTAAATACTCCTCCACTGACCACCAAGCTGCCTGCCCGTGTATCCATGTAACCGCTGTAAAACTGCCATGAGCCTATTGTTTGTTATTTTAGGCCTTTGATAGCCTGTCTGCGGCCCCTACTTGCAATACTCCTCCACTGACCACAATGCTGCCTGGAGTGCCTGCCTGTGTATCCATGTAACCGATGTAAAACTGCCATGACTGCCTACTGTTTGTTATTTTAGGCCTTTGATAGCCTGTCTGCAGCCCCTACTTGCAATACTCCTCCACTGACCACCAAGCTGCCTGCCCGTGTATCCATGTAACCGCTGTGAAACTGCCATGAGCCTATTGTTTGTTATGTTAGGCCTTTGATAGCCTGTCTGCGGTCCCTACTTTAAATACTCCTCCACTGACCAGACCACTGCTGCCCGTGTACCCCTGGAACCAATTATAAAGTGCCTACAGCCAGCCCATTTTCTTATGTTAGGCCTTTGAAGCCTGTCTGCGGTCCCTACTTTAAATACTCCTCCACTGACCACCAAGCTGCCTGCCCGTGTATCCATGTAACCGCTGTAAAACTGCCATGAGCCTATTGTTTGTTATTTTAGGCCTTTGATAGCCTGTCTGCGGCCCCTACTTGCAATACTCCTCCACTGACCACAATGCTGCCTGGAGTGCCTGCCTGTGTATCCATGTAACCGATGTAAAACTGCCATGACTGCCTACTGTTTGTTATTTTAGGCCTTTGATAGCCTGTCTGCAGCCCCTACTTGCAATACTCCTCCACTGACCACACCAATGCTGCCCGTGTACCCCTGGAACCTATTTAAAAGTTCATAGAGCCTAGTTATATATTTTATTTACTATTAATAAGGCCATGATGGACTACGCTGTACCACGCTACAAGCTAACCAGTCGACACTTCTTTTGCGAGAAAAGCCATCCCAACCCTCCACCAGCATGTAGAAGACCGCATTGTCCATGCACTCTGGCAATCTGTGAGTACAAAGGTGCACCTGACAACAGACGCATGGACCTGTAGGCATGGCCACGGAAGATTACGTGTCCATTACGGCGCAATGGGTTAATGTGGTGGATGCATGGTCCACAGGGGACAGCCTACTAAGTCTGTCTGCAGTCCCTAATTCAAATTGTCCTCCACTGTCTAAATCGGAACTTCCACCTTCTGGCTTTCGGCCTATAGTATCAGAAATTAAACTGCATTTGGCCTTCAACTTTGGTTAGGGCCTACTAACGGCTTCTGCCCCTCCCTGGTGTTGCCCTCAACTAAATAAAGCTGAGCTTCAACCTTCCGGCTCTCATTATGTGGTTTAAAAAAAAAAAATGGTGGTTAGGGCCTACTAACGGCTTCTGCCCCTCCCTGGTGTTGCCCTCAACTAAATAAAGCTGAGCTTCAACCTTCTGCTCCAAATTACCATTTTAAAAAATGCAATAGGCTTTTCAGGCCTACTAAAGGTGTCTGTCTGTGTGCCCCTCCCTGGTGTTGTCCTCAACTAAATAAAGCTGAGCTTCAACCTTCCGGCTCTCATTATGTGGTTTTAAAAAAAAAAATGGTGGTTAGGGCCTACTAACGGCTTCTGCCCCTCCCTGGTGTTGTCCTCAACTAAATAAAGCTGAGCTTCAACCTTCCGGCTCTCATTATGTGGTTTTAAAAAAAAAATGGTGGTTAGGGCCTACTAACGGCTTCTGCCCCTCCCTGGTGTTGCCCTCAACTAAATAAAGCTGAGCTTCAACCTTCTGCTCCAAATTACCATTTTGAAAAATGCAATAGGCTTTTCAGGCCTACAAAAGGTGTCTGTCTGTGTGCCCCTCCCTGGTGTTGTCCTCAACTAAATAAAGCTGAGCTTCAACCTTCCGGCTCTCATTATGTGGTTTTAAAAAAAAAAATGGTGGTTAGGGCCTACTAACGGCTTCTGCCCCTCCCTGGTGTTGTCCTCAACTAAATAAAGCTGAGCTTCAACCTTCCGGCTCTCATTATGTGGTTTTAAAAAAAAAATGGTGGTTAGGGCCTACTAACGGCTTCTGCCCCTCCCTGGTGTTGCCCTCAACTAAATAAAGCTGAGCTTCAACCTTCTGCTCCAAATTACCATTTTGAAAAATGCAATAGGCTTTTCAGGCCTACTAAAGGTGTCTGTCTGTGTGCCCCTCCCTGGTGTTGTCCTCAACTAAATAAAGCTGAGCTTCAACCTTCCGGCTCTCATTATGTGGTTTAAAAAAAAAAAATGGTGGTTAGGGCCTACTAACGGCTTCTGCCCCTCCCTGGTGTTGCCCTCAAGTAAATAAAGCTGAGCTTCAACCTTCTGCTCCAAATTACCATTTTAAAAAATGCAATAGGCTTTTCCGGCCTACTAAAGGTGTCTGCCCCTCCCTGGTGTTGTCCTCAACTGAACAAAGCTGAGCTTCCACATTCTGGCTTTCGCCCTATACTATCAGATATTAAACTGCATTTGGCCTACTAGTGTGGTTAGGCCCTTGAAACAGTGTCTGCTGCTCTTGGGTTTGCTACTCCACTGAACAAAGCAATGCCGCCTGTTTAGTCCTGTTACCAATTTTGAACTGCATGTAGCCTACTTTATTCTTTGGCCCTATATCTGTTTCCTCCTCATCCTGCCCATTGCCCAGCCACTGCTAAATGAGTCTGCTGGTACATTGACCTAGACCACTACATTCCCCTTGTACTCTACACAGCCAGAATCTGTCCCTGCTGAAAGTAAGGTTCCCCTTCCCGCATGTTATACCACCTTACACAGGGACAAAGAGGAAGGTGCAGATGAAAGTGCAGGTTCCTTCATCAGGTGGGGGGGCATACTCGTTGGCGACGTCACTGGCACAGGGCCCCTCAGAGTACGCAAAAGTGTCGCTGCTGGTGGGAGGCGCCCCCGCCATGCAAACACACCGCCGTACTTTGAGGGGCCCTGTGCCAGTGGCAATGCGAACGAGTGGGCCCCCCCTGCTTGCTCAGGATCACAGCACTTGCAACTTTTAAATACTTACCTTTCCCTGCAACACCGCCGTGACGTAGTCCGCATTTCCTGGGCCCACGAAAAACTTGAGCCAGCCCTACTCCCCCCACAACTTTCCCCCAATTCCCTATGCCCAACTATTATTATACAGTTAATTAAGATTGGCAAGCTTCAGAAACAAGAATGGATGTTTTTGGCATTAAAATGGGCACTGTAGGTGTTTTCCTGGCCTCCACTCACTGCCGACTATGCTTCCCCATTGACTTGCATTGGGTTTCGTGTTTCGGTCGATCCCCGACTTTTAGCGATAATCGGCCGACTGCACTCGACTCGACTCTGGACAAAATCGGGTTTCCCAAAACCCTACTCGATCTTAAAAAAATGAAAGTCGCTCAACCCTAGTCACCACAGTAAAAACACAGCCCATTCTGACGTCTGTATTCTTGCTGTTCAGCTCTGGTCAAGGTCCTATCACATTGCATAGGCTCAAGCTTCTGCTCAGAAAACACCGCCAAATGGTGCACATTTTTGCGCTCACGTAAGCGTCGATCGATCTGAATGGCCAAGGACATAGACTCATTCAGACCAGCAGGCATGGGGAATCCCACCATAACATCCTTAAGGGCTTCAGAAAGACCCTTTCTGAAAATTGCCGCCAGGGCACACTCATTCCACTGAGTAAGCACAGACCACTTTCTGAACTTCTGACAATATACCTCCGCTTCATCCTGACCCTGACACAAAGCCAGCAAAATATTCTCTGCCTGATCCACTGAATCTGGTTCATCATAAAGCAATCCAAGCGCCAGAAAAAACGCATCTACATTACACAATGCAGGATCTCCTGGCGCAAGGGAAAATGCCCAGTCTTGAGGGTCGCCACGTAGCAAAGAAATAATGATTTTTACTTGCTGAATGGGGTCACCAGAGGAGCGGGGTTTCAAAGCAAAAAACAGTCTACAATTATTTTTGAAATTCAGGAACTTAGATCAATCCCCAGAAAACAAATCAGGAATTGGAATTCTGGGTTCTAACATCGGGTTCTGAACTACATAATCTTGAATGCTTTGTATCCTTGCAGTGAGTTGATCCACACAAGAGGACAGACCTTGAATGTCCATATCTACACCTGTGTCCTGAACCACCCAGAGGTTAAGGGGAAAAGAAATACAAAACACACTGCAGAGAAAAAAAAATGGTCTCAGAACTTCTCTTATCCCTCTATTGAGATGCATTAACACTTTGTGGGCCAGCTGTACTGTTATGTTTGGCTGGTGGTTAGGAGCACTAGAAATGACCAGATGAGCAAACTAGCAATACAGGATGAGCTCTGGGAAGTGGAAGCTCTGCTGACCGCAACCCCTAATTCTATCACAACAACTAGAAATAGCCGTGGAGCGTTCCTGACTCTGCCTAGACGCCTCTTCACAGCTTAAGAGCTAACTACCCCTAAAGATAGAAAATACAGCCTACCTTGCCTCAGAGAAATTCCCCAAAGAAATAGGCAGCCCCCACATATATTGACTGTGAGTTAAGATGGAAGTTACAAACACAGGAATTAAATAGATTTCAGCATAGGCGGCCAGACTAACTAAACAGACAGAGGATAGAAAAGGTATCTTTGTGGTCAGCATAAAAAACTAACAAAAAACCACGCAGAGTGTGCAAAAGAAACCACCGCACCGACTCATGGCGCGGTGGTACCACTCTGCATCCCAGAGCTTCCAGCTAACAAGAATAAATCATAATAGCAAGCTGGACAAAAACACAGTGGTAACAAATAAGCTAGCAGGGACTTAGCTTTTGCTGAAATAGACAGGTCATCTGAAAGATCCAAGAGAACTGAACCAATACTAGGACATTGACAGCTGGCATCAAGTAAAGATCTGAGTGGAGTTAAATAGAGCAGCCAGCCAAGGCCTGAACGAGATCAGCTGGAGAAGGAATCTCAGAACCAGCAGCTCCACTCACAGCCACCAGAGGGAGTCCATGAACAGAACTCACCGAAGTACCATTCATAACCACAGGAGGGAGCTCGAGAACAGAATTCACAACAGTGAGCACTTTGAACCCCCAAGAGCTTCACAGAAGTTTATAACGTAGAGCCGTGAAAATGAAAAATCACATTTTTTCTACAAAAATGATTTTTTGCCCCCAAATTTTTATTTTCACAAGGGTAACAGGAGAAATTAGACCACAAAAGTTGTTGTGCAATTTCTCCTGAGTACGTCGATACCCCATATGTGGGGGTAAACCACTGTTTGGGTGCACCGCAGACCTTGGAAGAGAAGGAGTGTCGTTTTACTGTTTCAATGTAGAATTGGCTGGAATTGAGATCGGACGCCATGTCACGTTTGGAGAGCCCCTGATGTGCCTAAACAGTGAAAACCCCCCACAAATGACACCATTTTGGAAACTAGACCCCTTAAGGAACTTATCTAGATGTGTGGTGAGCACTTTAAACCCCCAGGTGCTTCACAGAAGTTTATAACGTAAAGCCGTGAAAATAAAAAAATCGAATTTTTTCTACAAATATGATATTTTTGCCTCCAAATTTTTATTTTACCAAGGGTAACAGGAGAAAATGGACCCCAGAAGTTGTTGTACAATTTGTCCTGAGTACGCCGACACCCCATATGTGGGCGTAAACCACTGTTTGGGCGCATGGCTGAGCTCGAAAGCAAAGGAGTGCCATTTGACTTTTCAATGCAAAAGTGAGTGGAATTGAGATCGGACGCCATGTCGCGTTTGGAGAGCCCCTGATGTGCCTAAACAGTAAAAAAAAAACAAAAGTGACCCCATTTTGGAAACTAGACCCCCCATGGAACTTATCTAGATGTGCAGTGAGAACTTTGAATGCCCAAGTGCATCACAGAAGTTTATAATGCAGAGTCGTGAAAATAAAAAATATTTTTTTTTTAACAAAAAAGATTTTTTAGCCCCCAAGTTTTTATTTTCACAAGGGTAACAAGAGAAATTGGACCCCAAAAGTTGTTGTCCAATTTGTCCTGAGTATGCTGGTACCCCATATGTGGGGGTAAACCACTGTTTGGGCGCATGGCTGAGCTCGGAAGGGAAGGAGTGCCGTTTTGGAATGCAGACTTTGATAGAATTGTCTGCTGGCATTATGTTGCGTTTGCAGAGCCACTAATGTACCTAAACAGTAGAAAACCCCCACAAGTGACCCCATTTTGGAAACTAGACCCCCCAAGGAACTTATCTAGATATGTGGTGAGAACTTTGAATGCCCAAGTGCTTCACAGAAGTTTATAATGCAGAGTAGTGAAAATAGAAAATATTTTTTTTACACAAAAAAGATTTTTTAGCCCCTAAGTTTTTATTTTCACAAGGGTAACAAGAGAAATTGGACACCAATATTTGTTCTCCAATTTGTCCTGAGTATGCTGGTACCCCATATGTGGGGGTAAACCACTGTTTGGGCACACGACAGAGCTCGGAAGAGAAGGAGCGCCATTTTGGAATTCAGACATTGATAGAATTGTCTGTGGGTGTTATGTTGCGTTTGTAGAGCCCCTGATGTACCTAAACAGTAGAAACCCCCCACAAGTGACCAAGTTTTGGAAACTAGACCCCCTAAGGTACTTATCTAGATATGTGGTGAGAATTTTGAATGCTCAAGTGCTTCACAGAAGTTTATAATGCAGAGTAGTGAAAATAAAAAAATATTTTTTTTCCCACAAAAAAGATTTTTAGCCACCAAGTTTTTATTTTCACAAGGGTAACGGGATAAGTTGGACAACAACTTTTGGGGTCAGTATGCTGATGCCCCATATGTGGGGGTAAACCACTGTTTGGGCGCACGGCAGAGCTCAGAAGGGAGGGAGCACCATTTGACTTTTTTAGCGCAAAATTGTCTGTCGTGTTTGGAGACCCCCTGATGTACCTAAACAGTGGAAACCCCCAAATTCTAACTCCAACCCTAACTCCAACACACCCCTAACCCTAATCTCAACCCGATCCATAATCCTAATCACAACCCTAACGATAATCACAACCCTAACCCCAAAACAGCCCTAATCCCTACTCTAACCATAACCCTAATCAAAACCCTAAATGCAACACACCCCTAACCCTAATCTCAACCCTAACCTCAAACCTAACCCTAATCCCAATACACCCCTAACCCTAATCCCAACCCTAACCTTAACCCTAATCCCAACCCTAACCCTAATCCCAACCCTAATCCCAAACGTAACCCTAATCCCAACCGTAAACCTAATACCAACCCTAATCCAAACCCTAACCCTAATCCCAACTCTATACCTAACTTTAGCCCCAACCCTAACCCTAACCCTAATTTTAGCCCCAACCCTAGCCCTAACCCTAACTTTAGCCCCAATCCTAACCCTAAATTTAACCCCTAACCCTAAGGCTACTTTCACACTTGCGTCGTGTGGCATCCGTCACAATCCGTCGTTTTGGACAAAAAACGGATCCTGCAAATGTGCCCACAGGATGCCTTTTTTGCCCATAGACTTGTATTACCGACGGATGGCCACACGTCGCGTCCATCGTGCAATGGATCCGTTGTGTTTTGGCGGACCGTCGTCACAAAAAAGTTCAATGTAACCTTTTTTTTGTACCTCGCATCCGCCATTTCCACGCATGCGTGGCCGTAACTCTGCCCCCTTCTCCCCAAGACATAGACTGGGCAGCGGATGCGTTGAAAAACTGCATCCACTGCCCACGTTGTGCACAATTTTCACAACGTGCGTCGGTACGTCGGGCTGACGCATTGCGACCGCCCCGTACCGACGCAAGTGTGAAAGAAGCCTAGGGCTACTTTCACACTAGCGTCGTACTCGGCCCATCGCAGTGTGTCAGGCCGATGTACCGACGCTAGCGTTGTAAGCGCCGCACAACGGGTGCAGAGGATGCTGTTTTTTCAATGCATCCGCTGCCACATTGTGAGGTGCGGGGAGGCGGGGGCGGAGTTCCGGCCGCGCATGCGCGGTCGGAAATGGCGGACACGTCGCACAAAAAAAGTTACATGTAGCTTTTTTTGTGCCGACGGTCCGCCAAAGCACGACGCATCCGTCGCACGACGGATGCGACGTGTGGCAATCCGTCGCAATGTGTCGCTAATGCAAGTCAATGGAGAAAAAAACGCATCCTGCAAGCACTTTTGCAGGATGCGTTTTTTCTCCAACGACGCATTGCGATGGAAGCCAAAAAACGCTAGTGTGAAAGTAGCCTAACCCTAACCCTAACCCTAGCCCTAATACTAAATTTAGCCCCAACCCTAGCCCTAACCCTAGCCCTAACCCTAGCCCTAACCCTAACCCTAGCCCTAACCCTAACCCTAGCACTAACCCTAGCCCTAACCCTAACCCTAACCCTAACCCTAACCCTAGCCCTAACCCTAGCCCTAACCCTAACCCTAACCCTAACCCTAGCCCTAACCCTAACCCTAATTTTAGCCCCAACTCGTCTCTCCTGCCGGCCTGCAGATGGCAGCAGATGGCGGGCGCACTGCGCATGCGCCCGCCATTTTCTTTGCAGAGGAAGAAGCCGGCCGGCAAGAGGAGACGCAGGAGGACACGGGGACACCGGGTGAGTATGATAGGGTCCCCGAATCCCCCTATTTCTCTTTCCTCTGATATGCGATCACATCAGAGGACAGAGAATTACAGATCACTTTTTTTTTTTTCTTTTTTTTGCGGTCACCGGTAAACAGTTAATTACCGGCGATCGCAAAACAGGGGTCGGTAAAAACCGACCCCGATCATGTTCTTTGGGGTCTCGGCTATCCCCGGCAGCCAAGACCCCAAAGATATTAAGGGGGCCGGGCGGCGGGCGCACTGCGCATGCGCCCGCCATTTTTTCCCGGAAAAAAGATGGCGGCGCCCATCGGGAGCCACGAGGAGCACAGGGGGAGATAGGTGAGTATTGGGGGGCTATTGGGGGCCATCGGGGACACTATTTCTCTGTCCTCCGATGTGCGATCACATCGGAGGACAGAGAAATTAAATGGCAAATCGCGTTTTGTTTTTTTTTGTTGCGACCGCCGGTAAACGGTTAATTACCGGCGATCGCAACTCGGGGGTCGGTAAAAACCCCCCGAATCATGTTCTCTGGGGTCACGGCTACCCTCGGCAACCGAGAAGCCAGAGAAAATCCGACTCTGGGGGCGCTATTCACTTTTTCCACAGCGCCGTTAATTAACGGCGCTGTGGTTTAAGTACCCTTAGTGGCCGCCGTTAAAAGGCGTATCGGCGGTCGTTAAGGGGTTAAATATTTTTCTGTATTTTCATGACTACGAAAATAGCACATTCACACTGAAGGCATCAAAACTATAAATTAACACATGTGTAATTATATACTTAACAAAAAAGTGTGAAACAACTGAAATTATGTCTTACATTCTAGGTTCTTCAAAGTAGCTACCATTTGCTTTGATGACTGCTTTTCAAACTCTTGTCATTCTCTTGATGAGCTTCAAGAGGTAGTCATTGGGAATGGGTTTCACTTCACAGATGTGCCCTGTCAGGTTTAATAAGTGGGATTTCTTGCCTTATAAATGGGGTTGGAACCATCAGTTGTGTTGTGCAGAAGTCTGGTGGATACACAGCTGATAGTCCTACTAAATACACTGATAGAATTTGTATTATGGCAAGAAAAAAGCAGCTAAGTAAAGAAAAATGAGTGGCCATCATTACCTTTAGAAACTAAGGCCAGTCAGTCCAAAAAATTGGGAAAACTTTGAAAGTGTCCCCAAGTGCAGTGGCAAAAACCATCAAGCGCTACAAAGAAACTGGCTCACATGAGGACCACCCCAGGAAAGGAAGACCAAGAGTCACCTCTGCTTCTGAGGATAAGTTTATCTGAGTCATCAGCCACAGAAATCACAGGTTAACAGCTGCTCAGATTAGAGACCAGGTCAATGCCACACAGAGTTCTAGCAGCAGACACATCTCTACAACAACTGTTAAGAGGAGACTTTGTGCAGCAGGCCTTCATGGTAAAATAGCTGCTAGGAAACTACTGCTAAGGACAGACAACAAGCAGAAGAAACTTGTTTGGGCTAAAGAACACAAGGAATGGACATTAGACTAGTGGAAATCTGTGCTTTGGTCTGATGAGTCCAAATTTGAGATCTTTGGTTCCAACCACCATGTCTTTGTGTGACGCAGAAAAAGTGAACAGATGGACTCTATATGCCTGGTTCCCACTGTGAAGCATGGAGGAGGAGGTGTGATGGTGGAGGTGCTTTGCTGGTGACACTTTTGGGGATTTATTCAAAATTGAAGACATACTGAACCAGCAAGGCTACCACAGCATCTTGCAGTGGCATGCTATTCCATCCGGTTTGTGTTTAGTTGGACCATCATTTATTTTTCAAAAGGACAATGAATCCAAACACACCTCCAGGCTGTGTAAGGGCTATTTGACCAAGAAGGAGAGTGATGGGGTGCTATGCCAGATGGCCTGTCCTCCACAGTCACCAGACCTGAACCAAAATGAGATGGTTTGGGGTGAGCTGGACCGCAGAGTGAAGGCAAAAGGGCCAACAAGTGCTAAGCATTCTCTGGGAACTCCTTCAAGATTGTTGGAAGACCATTCCCGGTGACTACCTCTTGAAGCTCATCAAGAGAATGGTGTCTATCCATTACTAATCCTATAGTTGGTAAATATTTAAATAAACACACAGCCAAAATAAAGTATTTTAATTAAATCAAACACAACACAGTTTCCCATCTTTATTGTTCTGCTAATCCATGTTATGCCTTCGATCTCCTGTAATAAATAAAAATTAACAAACCAACAATATATACATACCTGTCTGGCGTTCAGTCCCACATCATAATCCATATCTGGGGTATATACAGTTTACAACTGGGAGCGGTGCAAATGTGAACACCCCAGCTGTAAGCTACTGGGGAATGAATGAGATGATGCCAGTACTTGCTTCAGAGACAAGCGCTGACATCACTGATTCTGCCCTCCCTTCCAACCTGACCGCACTGAACTCTGGAGCATAGGAGAATGTACAGGCATGTGTTTATTTAACCCTTTACCAACTATACGATTAGTAATGGATAAGTGTCTTATTGACACCTCTCCATTACTAAGCCGGCTTGATCTCACCTTACATTACAAAGGTGACATGAACCCCAAACTATTACCCCACTACAGAGCAGTGGGAAGAGAGAGGCTAAGTGCCAGAATAGGTGCATCTTAGCTATGTGCCATTTCTGGGGTGGCTGGGGGCAGATGTTTGTAGCAGGGGGGGCAATAACCATGGTCCCTTTCTAGGCTATGAATATCTGCCCCCAGTCACTGGCTCTCCCTCTCTGGCTTGGAAAATTGCTTGGGAGCACATGCCATTTTTTCCCCAAAAAGATTATTTTATTAAATGCACATATGCCCCATAATTTGCACACACACTAAACTAATTTTATTGGTTACTGACATCTATATATCTAACTATTCTGCATGGATTTATTGTATATAAACCATGTCTTCTATCTTCTGTTGGCTTCTGCAGTAATTTTACAGAAGCTGGCAAATGAATTAACAGCTATTCTTCTGTCTATCTGTCTATGAAATATAAAGACATATATATATATATATATATATATATATATATATATATATATATATATATATATATATATATATATTTAAAAAAAGCAGGCAGCACTCCGTTTTTAGAAAAATATGCAGGACTTTAATGAACCCACATGTCTCAGCGACGTTTCAGCTCAACTGAGCCTTTCTCAAGCAGTGAGTGTTACATCTTAGTGCATATATATAGAGACATGTTCATCATCCAATTAAGGTGCCATATTATAGTTATATTCATATATATTGCTACATAAAGTGCTACTGTGCTAAAAGTGTCCAGTGTTCATATTAATATTTGGTGATTTATTGTTCTTAACCATGGTTATTTCTGCTTACCCATGAGGAGACATGCTGGTAATGGGGGATATCAGCGTTCTATCTTGCTCACTGCGCATATCCTAGTATTTCCTCATACATCACGGTCATGTGAGCGGCTGTAGGCCAATCAAATACAAGGGGCGGTATTTAGTATCCGGCGCATGCGCTGTAGCGCCTAAAAGCGCCATATTGTATGTGGCAACTACACATCACTTTATTATCGCCATCTTAGTTGTGGAACATCATAGCTTTTAGATATTACCACCTTATAAGACTACAGACAGCGACGCTTACATGCGCTTATATATAGCGCCGATTAGTTAAAAAATCAGCCTGTCATTATACTATTTTACAAGGAATGTTATTTTAAAAGGAATAACTCATTTAGACTCCATATATGCCGCACGGACTTTTTTATGCTTCATCTCGCCTTGGCCACCAGAGCAGACCTTATTACAGACCTCCCTCCAGTGGTCACACAGTGTCAAGAGGGTGCATTAAGCCTTTTTGGCAAAATTGCCTCACCTTATGACCCCTGTATAGCGTTAGCCATATAGTCCCGGCTACCATTTACACTACACCTATACACTCAGGCATGTCATTATTCCCTTTAAAAATTATCGTCTTAACATAGTGATGCCAGAAAAAATTGTTGATATATATTATTATATTTTATTAACACATTGGCCTCGCTTCTCTTCGCAAACATGGCTCATAGAATTTAACAAAAAATAAATGTTATAACATTTTTGACAAAACGCCTAGATATCTCCCCATCCTTGCATATCTCCTATGGCAGGATCTTGTAGCCAATCATAGGCAGCAGAACAACCTAGGTAGAAACACATACATAAAATTAGGAATATAGCCTAACAGATCAATTCAAAAATAAAAACAACATATCGAAGTCTTCAACAACATTATGTTAGAATGACAAACTATTTTTTACACAATTGTAGCTATGTGCCATTTCTGGGGTGGCTGGGGGCAGATGTTTGTAGCAGGGGGGGCAATAACCATGGTCCCTTTCTAGGCTATGAATATCTGCCCCCAGTCACTGGCTCTCCCTCTCTGGCTTGGAAAATTGCTTGGGAGTAGTGTTGAGCGATACCGTCCGATACTTGAAAGTATCGGTATCGGAAAGTATCGGCCGATACCGGCAAAGTATCGGATCCAATCCGATACCGATACCCGATACCAATACAAGTCAATGGGACTCAAGTATCGGACGGTATTCCTGATGGTTCCCAGGGTCTGAAGGAGAGGAAACTCTCCTTCAGGCCCTGGGATCCATATAAATGTGTAAAAGAAAGAATTAAAATAAAAAATATCGCTATACTCACCTGTCCGACGCAGCCTGGACCTCAGCGAGGGAACCGGCAGCGTTGTTTGTTTAAAATTCGCGCTTTTACTTGGTTACGTGAAGTCCCGGCTTGTGATTGGTCAGGGCGGCCATGTTGCCGGGACGCGGACCAATCACAGCAAGCCGTGACGAAATTACGTCACGGCTTGCTGTGATTGGTCCGCGTCCCGGCAACATGGCCGCCATTAACCAATCACAAGCCGTGACGTCACGGGAGGCTGGACACGCGCGCTTTTTAAAATGGGCGCGTGTCCAGCCTCCCGTGACGTCCCGGCTTGTGATTGGATGCGCCGCGGTCAACCAATCACAAGCCGGGAGGCTTGTATAATACATCAGCTGAGAGGTGATACATGGGAATGTGAGACACATCCTGCAAATTCGACCAAACTTATTATGCAATAATTGATGTTTTGACAACATTGGCAGTTTCCCCTTGTTTGGTTTAGTTCATCCTCACTCATTTTGTGCGCCGCGGTCAACCAATCACAAGCCGGGAGGCTGGACACGCGCGCATTTTAAAATTTTAAAATGGGCGCGTGTCCAGCCTCCCGTGACGTCCCGGCTTGTGATTGGTTGCGCCGCGGTCAACCAATCACAAGCCGGGAGGCTGGACAGGCGCGCATTTTAAAATTTTAAAATGCGCGCGTGTCCAGCCTCCCGGCTTGTGATTGGTTGATCGCGGCGCAACCAATCACAAGCCGGGACGTCACGGGAGGCTGGACACGCGCCCATTTTAAAATGCGCGCGTGTCCAGCCTCCCGTGACGTCACGGCTTGTGATTGGTTGCGTCTCCCATGTGACTGCGACGCAACCAATCACAAAGCCGGGACGTAATTTTAAAATCCTTAAGGACCTGAAATTACGTCACGGCTTGCTGTGATTGGTTGCGTCGCCCATGTGACTGCGACGCAACCAATCACAACGCCGGAACGTAATTTTAAAATCCTGAAGGACCTGAAATTACGTCACGGCTTGCCGTGATTGGTTGCATCCCGGTCACATGGGCGGCACGCAACCAATCACAAGCCGGGACTCACGTAAAGGAAAGAAAAGCGCGAATTTTAAACAAAGAACGCTGCCGCTTCCCTCGGTAAGGTGCAGGCTGCGTCGGAGAGGTGAGTATAGCAATATTTTTTATTTTAATTCTCTCTTTTACACATTTTTACATTAATGTTGTTTCGATACCGATACCCGATATCACAAAAATATCGGATCTCGGTATCGGAATTCCGATACAGCAAGTATCGGCCGATACCCGATACTTGCAGTATCGGAATGCTCAACACTACTTGGGAGCACATGCCATTTTTTCCCCAAAAAGATTATTTTATTAAATGCACATATGCCCCATAATTTGCACACACACTAAACTAATTTTATTGGTTACTGATATCTATATATCTAACTATTCTGCATGGATTTATTGTATATAAACCATGTCTTCTATCTCCTGTTGGCTTCTGCAGTAATTTTACAGAAGCTGGCAAATGAATTAACAGCTATTCTTCTGTCTATCTGTCTATGAAATATAAAGACATATATATATATATATATATATATATATATATATATATATATATATACAGTATATATGTGTCACTGACATAAACTATATATATACAGTACATACCAAAAGTTTGGACACACCTTCTCAGTTAAAAATGTTTCTGTATTTTCATGACTATGAAAATTGTACATTCACACTGAAGGCATCAAAACTATAAATTAACACATGTGGAATTATATACTTAACAGAAAAGTGTAAAACAACTGAAATTATGTCATATATTCTAGGTTCTTAAAAGTAGCCACCTTTTGCTTTGATGACTGCTTTGCACACTCTTGGCATTCTCTTGATGAGCTTCAAGAGGTAGTCACCAGGAATGGTCTTCCAACAATCTTGAAGGAGTTCCCAGAGATGCTTAGCATTGTTGGCCCTTTTGCCTTCACTCTGCGGTCCAGCTCACCCCAAACCATCTTGATTGGGTTCAGGTCTGGTGACTGTGGAGGCCAGGTGATCTGGCGTAGCACCCCATCACTCTCCTTCTTGGTCAAATAGCCCTTACACAGCCTGGAGGTGTGTTTGTGGTCATTGTCCTGTTGAAACATAAATGTTGGTCCAACTAAACGCAAACCGGATGGAATAGCATGCAGTTGCAAGATGCTGTGGTAGCCATGATGGTTCAGTATGCCTTCAATTTTGAATAAATCTCCAACAGTGTCACCAGCAAGGCATGTAGAGTCCATCCATTCACCTTTTCTGCTTCGCACAAAGACACGGTGGTTGGAACCAAAGATCTCAAATTTGGACTCATCAGACCAAAGTACAGATTTCCACTAGTCTAATGTCCATTCCTTGTGTTCTTAAGCCCAAACAAGTCTCTTCTGCTTGTTGCCTGTCCTTAGCAGTGGTTTCCTAGCAGCTATTTTAAAATGAAGGGCTGCTGCACAAAGTCTCCTCTTAACAGTTTTTGTAGAGATGTGTCTGCTTCTAGAACTCTGTGTGGCATTGACCTGGTCTCTAATCTGAGCAGCTGTTAACCTGCGATTTCTGATGCTGGTGACTCGGATAAACTTATCCTCAGAAGCAGAGGTGACTCTTGGTCTTTCTTCCTGGGGCGGTCCTCATATGAGCCAGTTTCTTTGTAGCGCTTGATGGTTTTTGCCACTGCACTTGGGGACACTTTCAAAGTTTTCCCAATATTTAGGACTGACTGACCTTCATTTCTTCAAGTAATGATGGCAACTCATTTTTCCATACTTAGCTGCTTTTTTTCTTGCCATAAAACAAATTCTAAGTCTATTCAGTAGGACTATCAGCTGTGTAACCACCAGACCTCTGCACAACACAACTGATGGTCCCAACCCCATTTATAAGGCAAGAAATCCCACTTATTAAATCTGACAGGGCACACCTGTGAAGTGAAAACCATTCCCGTGGACTATCTTTTGAAGCTCATCAAGAGAATGCCAAGAGTGTGCAAAGCAGTCATCAAAGCAAAAGGTGGCTACTTTGAAGAACCTAGAATATAAGATATACTTTCAGTTGTTTCACACTTTTTTGTTAAGTATACAATTCCACATGTGTTAATTCATAGTTTTGATGCCTTCAGTGTGAATGTACAATTTTCATAGTCATGAAAATACAGAAAAATCTTTAAATGAGTGGGTGTGTCCAAACTTTTGGTCTGTACTGTATATATATATATATGTGTGTGTGTGTCTTGATGAATTATTCGTTTTAAAATGATGTGTAAATCACAGACAGAATTGCTGTATTTAAAAGCTCATGTTAACCCCTTCATGACCCAGCCTATTTTGACCTTAATGACCTGGCCATTTTTTGCAATTCTGACCAGTGTCCCTTTATGAGGTAATAACTCAGGAACGCTTCAACGGATCCTTGCGGTTCTGAGATTGTTTTTTCTTGACATATTGGGCTTCATGTCATTGGTAAATTTAGGTCGATAATTTTTGCGTTTATTTGTGAAAAAATAGAAATTTTGCTAAAATTTAGAAAATTTTGCAATTTTCAAATTTTGAATTTTTATTCTGGTAAGCGAGAGAGTTATGTGACAGAAAATAGTTAATAAATAACATTACCCACATGTCTACTTTACATCAGCACAATTATGGAAACAAAATTTTTTTTTGCTAGGAAGTTATAAGGGTTAAAATTTGACCAGCGATTTCTCATTTTTACAACGAAATTTACAAAACCATTTTTTTAGGGACCACCTCACATTTGAAGTCAGTTTGAGGCATCTATATGACTGAAAATACCCAAAAGTGACACCATTCTAAAAACTGCACCCCTCAAGGTACTCAAAACCACATTCAAGAAGTTTATTAACCCTTCAGGCGCTTCACAGCAGCAGAAGCAATATGGAATGAGAAAATGAACATTTAACTTTTTAGTCACAAAAATGATCTTTTAGCAACAATTTTTTTTATTTTCTCAAGGGTAAAAAGAGAAACTGGACCCCAAAGTTATTGTAAAATTTTTCCTGAGTACACCAATACCCCATATGTGGGGGGGAACCACTGTTTGGGCACACAACAGGGCTCGGAAGGGAAGGAGCGCCATTTGACTATTTCAATGAAAAATTGGTTCCAATCTTTAGCGGACACCATGTCACGTTTGGAGAGCCCCTGTGTGCCTAAACATTGGAGCTTCCCCACAAGTTACCCCATTTTGGAAACTAGACCCCCCAAGGAACTTATTTAGATGCATAGTGAGCACTTTGAACCCCCATGTGCTTCACAAATTGATCCGTAAAAATGAAAAAGTACTTTTTTTTCACAAAAAAATTCTTTTAGCCTCAATTTTTTCATTTTCACATGGGCAACAGGATAAAATGGATCCTAAAATGTGTTGGGCAATTTTTCCAATCCGCTGCGGATCCGCAGCCAAATCTGCACCATGTGCACATAGCCTAATTCTAACCCTAACTCTAGTTCTAACCCTAATTCTAACCCTAGCCCTAAACCTAGCCCTAACCCTAACCTTAACCCTAGTGGGGGAAGAAAAAAAAATATATTTTCTTTATTTTATTATTGTCCCTACCTATGGGGGTGATAAAGGTGGGGGGGTCATTTACTATTTTTTTTATTTTGATCACTGTGATAAAACCTACCTGAAACGAATCTGCTGGCTGGCAGATTCGGTGGGCGCACTACGCATTCGCCCGCAATTTTGGAAGATGGCGGTGCCCATGAAGAAGACGGACGGACACTGGGAGGCTCGGTAAGTATGAGGGGGGGAGATTGGAGCACGGGGGTGGATTGAAGCACTGGAGGGTGGATCAGAGCACGGGGAAGCGGACAGGAGGACGGGGGAGCAGACAGGAGGACGGGGGAGCAGACAGAAGGACGGAGGGAAGCGGACCACAGTATGGGACAGAAAGGAGGACTGGAGAGGAGATCGGTGGTGGGGGGCAGATCAGGGTTTCCAGCCATGGCTGATGATATTGCAGCATCGGCCATGGCTGGATTGTAATATTTCACCACTTTTCATAGGTGAAATATTACAAATTGCTCTGATTGGCTGTTGCAATTTCAACAGCCAATCAGAGTGATCGTAGCCATGTGGGGGCAAAGCCACCCCCCCTGGGCTAAAGTACCACTCCCCCTGTCCCTGCAGATCAGGTGAATTTGGAGTTAACCCTTTCACCCGATCTGCAGGGACGCGATCCCTCCATGACGCCACATAAACGTCACAGGTCGGATTGGCACCGACTTTCATGACGTCTATGTGGCGTCACAGGTCGGGAAGGGGTTAAAATTGAATTGCAGCCTGATAGCAATCACACTGCATTCAGATGTAAATTGGATGCTAGGTGTGAAAAATTAGATTTTTATCACACAAAAAAGGCATGACACTCACATGACCATTGCACTACACTTGTTCCACTCTTCTGCATCAAAATTGGACCGATTTTTAAATTGCTAGTGTGTCTCCAGCCTTATTGTTATATGTTTTAATGTTTTTGCTGTGTATTCTCAAAAACTATATAATTTTGCTTTATTCTATGAAGTTATTTATCTGCATTTATAATAATAATCTTTATTTTTATATAGCGCTAACATATTACGCAGCGCTTTACAGGTTGCACACATTACCATCGCTGTCCCCATTGGGGCTCACAATCTAAATTCCCTATCAGTATGTCTTTGGAATGTTGGAGGAAATCCACGCAAACTCGGAGAGAACATACAAACTCTTTCCAGATGTTGTCCTTTGTGGGGTTTGAACCCAGGACGCCAGTGCTGCAAGGCTACTGTGCTATCCACTGTGCCACCATGCATTTATTATTATCATCTTGTAATATTTTCATGATTGTTAGTAATTGTTTTAGTGCATTAATTTACTACAGCTCTGTTCACATGTCCATTTATCATTCCGGTATGACTGTTCTAAACAAAAAGTTCTGCATGCAGGATTTTTTCTTTAACTCTAAAAATGACAAATGAAAAGCTGATCAGTTTGTCTGTTATAAGCGGTATATAGTAAATTAGGGAGACAAAAAGGCCTTATAGGGTCTTATACACAGATTAAGTACAGTTTTTTTTTAACAAGGAGCAGCTCACCTGATGGTATAAAGCAAAAGCATGTGAGTATCGGCTGCTACAGATCCACGGACCGCTCACTCAACCTTCTCAGAGACATTGTACAGGATAGTTTGTGGATTAAGTCCGCGCTGCCACAATGATACAGATTTGAATATAATAAAAAAAACTCTGGTGGTTTATTCAACGCGTTTCAAGGTCTTATCTGACCCCTTCATCAGGAAAATATGATATTTAGAAATTGAAATGCTAAATGGATATGTGAACAGAGACTTTCACATTAATTTTGACTAACTGAAAAAAAGCATTTCAGAATTTTTATTGAGCAATATAGATACTTAAACTCTTCAAGATCTCTGATACATATTGATCATGTTGAGCATGGAGGTTCCCACTTTTAGCTCATTGGCCTGCTGTGACAAGATTGTAGGGTGTAATACCACTTCCTCAAAAAAGGGGTGAAACAACAGAAATACAAAACCAATATGGTGTGTTAGGGCTAGCGGAACGCACCAAATGGATATAGAGACTTTATTATGATATATGCGTTCGCAGCCCGGGGTCCACCGTGCAGGAGAACCTGCTGCTAGCAAATGGCGGAACTAAATGGCGGTATGAGCTACCTCTGTTACTTCACAGAGTAGCTGTGAACTCAAAGCACTGCGCCCTGTTTAACTTCACAGTGGCACAGGCTAACTACCCAAACGAGAGCAGTCAGTGGTCATGCATGCACACAAAACTCCTCGCCGGAGGTGCCAGCATGCTAGGGTCTTATTTCAGCCAGGTCCCTGAATACTCAAACACACAAACACCTCGCCGGAGGTGCCAGCATTCTAGGGGCTTATTTCAGCCAGGTCCCTGAACACACTCATACGTGACCACACTGGCACAAAGTACAACATAGAACAGTACTAGTGCATGGCCGTGCGGCCATGCGAGCCTTAAATACTTGCAGCACGTACAGGACCTTCCTAGAAGGACCAATGAGAGGCTGCCACAGAGTGTGAGCACCTACAGGACCTTCCTGAAGGACCAATGGCCTTAGCTGCAGTGTCTGATCATGTGACCCTCGATCTCCACTGAGAGATCCTACTCTGGGCATGCTCAGAATGAGAAAAGCAGGACTTAGTCCCAGAAGCATCTGCTCGCCGCTGCCCAGCACTGACTTCAATGGCAGAAGCAGGAAAAGCAGCAGTAACTCTCTGTACAGAGTCAGACTGAGCGAGACGCTGGGACTGACGTCCCCACTGAGCATGCTCCACTGCGGCAGGAGAAGAATGGGAGACCGCAGCGGAGATGGCCCGAGATTCCCCCTGTGCAGAGGCAGGAACTCGACCCCTAACGTTACCCCCCTAGGGCCCCCCTCCTTGGGCCTCTCTACATTTGAAGGCAGCAATGAGCTGCGGAGCCCGAATGTGCTCAGCAGGCTCCCAGGACCTATCCTCAGGACCGTAACCCTTCCAGTCCACCAAATAAAATTTTTTGCCATGAACCACCTTGTACCCCAAAATAGCGTTCACCTCGTAATCGTCCGTAGACGAACCCAATGTCCCGGCAGATGACTCAGAAAACTGGGACATGTATACGGGCTTAAGGAGGGACACATGAAAGGTGTCGGTGATACCTAGGCATGGAGGAAGGGCTAGACGGTAGGCCACAGGGTTAACCTGTTCGAGGACCTTGAAGGGACCCAAGTAGCAAGGTGCAAACTTAGATGACTCAACATGCAGCCTGATGTTACGGGCGGAGAGCCACACTAAGTCGCCAGGAGCAAAGGTCGGGGCAGGGCGCTGATGTGCATCGGCAGAGGACCTCATTCTCTCCTTGGAGGCCTGGTAGCATCCTGAGTGCGGTCCCAAATGTCTCGTGCCTCCACTGCCCAGTCTGCCACCCTGGAATCAGCAGAGGACACGGGCATAGGCACAGGAACCAGCGGATGTTGGCCGTAATTAAGGAGGAAAGGAGTCTGACTGGTGGAGTCAGCTACAGCGTTGTTAAGGGCAAACTCTGCCCACAGTAACAAGGATGCCCAGTCATCCTGCCTGGCAGAAACAAAATGTTGCAAATAAGTAACCAGAGTCTGATTGGCCCTCTCAACCAACCCATTCGTCTCGAGATGATAAGCCGAGGAGAGATTTAACTCAATATTGAGTAGACGACAAAGCTCCCTCCAGAATCGAGATGCAAACTGGGGACCCTGGTCACTGACAATCTTGTCCGGCATACCGTGTAAGCAAAAGATATGCTTGATGAACAAGGCTGCCAGAGCCCATGCAGACGGTAGCCGTGGAAGAGGCGCCAAATGAACCATTTTGGAAAAATGGTCGGTGATCACCCAGATAATGGTGCAGTTACGAGACTTGGGTAAGCCCACCACAAATTCCATCCCGACCATCTCCCAGGGCCTGTCCGCCACCGGCAGAGGATAAAGCAACCCAGCTGGCTGTTGCCGAGGGGACTTGTTCTTGGCACAAGAGACTCATGCCCGAACATAGTCTGCGACATCACGAGCCATATGCGGCCACCAGTATGTCCTCGCCAGTAACTCAGATGTCCTTTTGGAACCAAAATGTCCACCCACTCTGGACGAGTGTGCCCAAGAGAGAACCTCTGGTCGCAAACTGGATGGTACAAAAGTCTTGCCCGGAGGCACAGACTCTAGCGAAACTGTGGCCACAGTTCTCAGGCTCTCAGTGGGGACAATAAGCCGAGGCTCCTCTTCCTCCTCCACAGATGACACAACGGAGCAAGAGAGAGGGTCGGCACGAATGTTCTTCTCCCCAGAAAGAAAATGGAGGGTGAAATGAAACCGGGAGAAGAACAAGGACCATCTGGCCTGGAGAGAATTTAACCGCTGGGCTGTCTGCAGGTACACCAAATTTTTATGATCTGTGAAGACTTGGAATTGAAAACAAGCTCCCTCCAAGAGATGTCTCCACTCCGAGAAGGCCAACTTCATGGCTAGCAACTCCCTGTCCCCGATGGAATAATTCCTCTCTGCTGGTGAGAAGGTCTTAGAAAAGAAGAAGCAAGGATGCTTCCGACCTTGAGCATCCTTTTGGAAGAGGACTGCTCCAGCACCAACAGATGAGGCATCCACCTCCATGATAAATGGCTTATCTACATCGGGGCGATGTAGGATGGGAGCACTAGCGAAGTGTGACTTTATGGAGTTAAAGGCCTTGGAGACCTCCTCAGACCACAATTTGGGATTTTCCCCTTCTTGGTGAGGGCAACCAAGGGAGCTACCAAAGTTGAGAAGTGCGGAATGAACTGACGATAATAATTAATGAACCCCATAAAGTGCTGCACCACTTTAAGAGAATGGGGTTCCTGCCAGTCCATCATGGCCTGTAGTTTGGCAGGATCCATAGCCAATCCCTGGGCGGAGATTATATAGCCTAGGAAAGGTAAGGACTCCTGCTCAAACATATACTTCTCCAACTTGGCATAGAGGGAGTTTGCCCGTAGGAGGTCGAAGACTTTGCAAACATCTCTCCGGTGGGAGTCAATATCTGGAGAGTAGATGAGAATATCATCCAGATAGACTACGACCGAGGTTGTGAGCATATCCCGGAAGATGTCGTTCACAAAGTCTTGGAAAATGGCTGGGGCATTACAGAGCCCGAAGGGCATCACCAGATATTCATAGTGCCCATCCCTGGTGTTAAATGCCGTCTTCCATTCGTCCCCCTCACGGATGCGAATCAGGTTGTAAGCACCCCGCAGATCTAGTTTAGTAAACACCCTTGCTCCCCGAAGCCTATCGAAGAGCTCAAATATCAAGGGCAAAGGATACTTATTCTTAACGGTGATGGCATTAAGACCCCTGTAGTCTATGCATGGACGCAGTTCCCCATTCTTCTTCTGCACGAAGAAGAACCCAGCCCCAGCAGGTGACACTGACTTCCTGATGAACCCTCTTGCCAGATTCTCTTGAATGTACTGAGACATTGCCTCCATCTCTGGGAGAGATAACGGATAAACTCGACCCCGGGGAGGCTCAGCACCAGGCAAGAGATCAATAGGACAGTC
Organism: Ranitomeya variabilis; assembly: GCF_051348905.1. Classification (NCBI taxonomy): domain Eukaryota; kingdom Metazoa; phylum Chordata; class Amphibia; order Anura; family Dendrobatidae; genus Ranitomeya; species Ranitomeya variabilis. Next base: position 262,287,932 of record NC_135237.1, on the reverse strand, counting down.
ATAGGGGCGATGGGACGGAAGGGTCTCTGCCGCCTTTTTGGAGAATACGTCAGCGTAAGACCAATATTGCTTGGGGAGAGAGGATAGATCTGCGGGTACCTCTGTTGTAGCAACCTGAACACACTCCCTCTGACACCTACCCCCACAAGATTCACCCCAACCCAAAATTCTGCCTGAGGACCACTCGATATGAGGAGAGTGGTACCGTCACCATGGTATCCCCAACAGGACATCATCAATTCCCTCAGGAAAGACGAGCAGAGATATAATCTCCTGATGGGATGGCAACATGGACAGAGTAAAAGGGATGGTCTGATGTGTTATCTGTGAGGGCAGTGCCGACCCATTCACCACTCATACCATTACTGGTTGAGCTAGCATAACCAGGGGTATTGCGTGACGTTGGGCAAAGGCTGAAGACATAAAATTGCCCTCTGCTCCAGAGTCCACGCATAACTCTACCGAGTGGAAGGATGAGCCTATAATTATTGTCCCCTTAAAGGACAATTTGGAGGCAAATGTCGCCGTGTCTAGTGTACCTCCACCTACTAACAATAGACGCTGACGTTTCCTCGACCGCTGGGGACATCTGGTGGCAAGATGTCCTGACTGCTGGCAAACATGACAGACCTTGAGTGCACAAGCGGTCCGGGACTTAGATCCCTCACGTGACACTTCCATGGCCTCATGTGACTCAGGAACCAGGACCGGAGATTCAAGAGGTTTGGCAAAGGTGGGAGCCAGCCGAAACCTCTGCCTACACTGGGCTCGCTCTAACCTCCACTCGTTAAAACGGAGGTTAATACGAGTTGAGACGGATATTAACTCCTCCAGTGTGGCAGGAATCTCCCTAGTGGCCAGAGCATCCTAAACGTGATCAGCCAGCCTCCTCCAAAATATGGGGATAAGGGCTTTATCCGACCACTCCAGCTCAGAAGCTAAAGTACGGAAGTGGACGGCATATTGGCTGACCAAGGACTCACCCTGTGTTAATGCCAGCAGTTGGAGTGCCGTGTCATGGGTGACTCGAAGGTACTAAAAAGACCTGTTTCACAGTGCTCAGGATCAGTGGAGCACTCTGCACCACATGATCGCCACGCTCCCACAGTGGTGTAGCCCATTCCAACGCCCTGTCTGACAAGAGGGGCACAATAAATCCCACCTTAGCTCGCTCTGTGGGAAAACGTGCAGCCAGGAGCTCGAGGTGAATAGAGCACTGACTCACGAATCCCATACAGGACTTGCTGTCTCCAGAAAATTTCTCTGACAGCGGAAGGCGAGATAATGTCGGAACAGGGGTGGCAGTGGACAAGGTTGCTGTAGCCACGCTAGCAGCCTGTGCAGCAACTGCGGTAACATCCACAGCTGAGGTTGAGCTCTCGAGAGCCGCCAACCTACCCTCCAGCTGCTGGATATACCGCAGTGATTGCTGAATGTCCGCCATTTACTAGCCAGACCCTGGCGCTAGTATGATGTTAGGGCTAGTGGAACGCATCAAATGGATATAGAGACTTTATTATAATATATGCATTCGCAGCCCGGGGTCCACCGTGCAGGAGAACCTGCTGCTAGCAAATGGCAGAACTAACTGGCGGTATGAGCTACCTCTGTTACTTCACAGAGTAGCTGTGAACTCAAAGCACTGCGCCCTGTTTAACTTCACAGTGGCACAGGCTAACTACCCAAACGAGAGCAGTCAGTGGTCATGCATGCACACAAAACTCCTCGCCGGAGGTGCCAGCATGCTAGGGTCTTATTTCAGCCAGGTCCCTGAATACTCAAACACACAAACACCTCGCCGGAGGTGCCAGCATGCTAGGGCCTTATTTCAGCCAGGTCCCTGAATACTCAAACACACAAACTCCTCGCTGGAGGTGCCGGCATTCTAGGGGCTTATTTCAGCTGGGTCCCTGAACACAATCATACATGACCACACTGGCGCAAAGTACAACATAGAACAATACTAGCGCACGGCCGTGTGGCCATGCGAGCCTTAAATAGTTGCAGCACATACAGGATCTTCCTAGAAGGACCAATGAGAGGCTGCCACAGAGTGTGAGCACCTACAGGACCTTCCTGAAGGACCAATGGCCTTAGCTGCAGTGTCTGCTCATGTGACCCTCGATCTCCACTGAGAGATCCTACTCTGGGCATGCTCAGAATGAGAAAAGCAGGACTTAGTCCCTGAAGCGTCTGCTCGCCGCTGCCCAGCACTGACTTCAATGGCAGAAGCAGGAAAAGCAGCAGTAACTCTCTGTACAGAGTCAGACTGAGCGAGACGCTGGGACCAACGTCTCCGGTGAGCAGGCTCCACTGCGGCAGGAGAAGAATGAGAGACTGCAGCGGAGATGGCCCGAGATTCCCCCTGTGCAGAGGCGGGAACTCAACCCCTAACATATGGTAAAATATAAATTTTATTATAATGATATTAAAATACACATTAAAAGAGGGGAAAAAGCCAAACGTGGAAACGTGCGTTGGAGCTAGCAGGATACTATTTGGTATGGACTGTTTAATATTATAGGATATCTGCTCTATCCCATTCCCCTTTGCTTCTTTGATTTTCTGAATGCAGGCTTGCAAAACAGATGTTAGCTATGTGATATGGGATATATTTTTTGCACTATTATGTCTATTTTTCTGTCTATAAACCCACTCCAATTATTGCACTAGGGGTTATTTGTATTGTTCTGTAGGTTTTCTTTTCCCCTTTTTTTTTAATGTGTATTTTAATATCATTATAATAAAATTTATATTTTACCATATTGGTTTTGTATTTCTGTTGTTTCACCCCTTTTTTGAGGAGGTGGTATTAGTTACATGGGGTAATATATGTTATATATTTATATCCTATTGGTTGTGTAGTAGTATAAGATTGTAGGGTGTCAATACACCTTGTTCCAAATTATTATGCAAATTGGATTTAAGTGTCATAAAGATTTAATTGTTTTGTTTTTCAAATAAACTCGTGGATGGTATTGTGTCTCAGGGCTCAATGGATCACTGAAATCAATCTTAAACACATGTGATAATTAGTTTTCCAGGTGATTCTAAGTAAAGGAAAACTACTTAAAAATGATGTTCCATATTATTAAGCAGGCCACAGTTTTCAAGTAACATGGGAAAGAAAAAGGATCTCTCTGCTGCCGAAAAGCATCAAATAGTTCAATGCCTTGGTCAAATGATGAAAACATTGGATAATTCCTGAAAACTTAAGCGTGATCATCGCACTGTTAAGAGATTTGTGGCTGAATCTGAGCACAGACGTGTTCTTGCTGATAAAGGCATAATGAGGAAGGTTTTTGCCAGGCAAATTCATCGGATTAAGAGAGCAGCTCAAAAAGCCATTACAAACCAGCAAACAGATATTTGAAGCTACTGGTGCCTCTGGAGTCACTTGAACCTCAAGGTGTATGATCCTTCAAAGGCTTGCTTTGGTTCATCATAAACCTACTATTCGGCCACCCATAAAAAGTGTTCACAAGCAGAAACGGTTGCAATGGGCCCAGACATACATGAAGACTAATTTTCAAACAGTCTTGTTTACTGATGAGTGTCGAGCAACCCCGGATGGAACATATGGATGGAGTAGTGGATGTTTGGTGGATGGTCAACATGTCCCAACAAGGCTGCGACGTCAGCAAGGAGGTGGAAGAGACATTTTTTGGGCCAGAATCAGGGGAAACAAGTGGTAGGGCCCTTTAAGGTTCCAGAATGTGTGAAAATGACCTCTGCAAAGTATATAGAGTTTCTGACTGACAACTTTCTTCCATGGTATAAAAAGCAGAAACGTGCCTTCAGGAGCAAGATCATCTTCATGCATGACAATGCACCTCTCATGCTGCAAAGAATACCTCTGAGTCATTGGCTGCTATGGGCATAAAAGACGATAAACTCATGGTGTGACCACCATTTTTCCCTGACCTCAACCATATAGACAACCTTTGGAGTATCATCAAGCAAAAGATTTATGAGGGTGTGAGGCAGTTCACATCAAAACAGCAGCTCAGGGAGGCTATTCTTACTTCATGCAAAGAAATGCAAGCAGAAACTCTCCAAAAACTCATAAGTTCAATGGATGCAATAATTGTGAAGGTGATATCAAAGAAGGCTTCCTATGTTAACATGTAACTTGGCCTGTTAGGATGTTTTGGAGTTAAATAGCTTTTTTGTTCAGTGAATGTGACCTCCTAATGCTGCAAATTCCACAAAAGAGCATTTTCAGTTCTTTAAAACATATAAAATGTTTAGAAATTCTACTGAGCCTAATAATTCGGAACAGTGCATTTTGAGTTTTTATTCATTTTGGAGATTATACTGTTATCATTGGGAGGTTTCTTCAATAAAATTCAATGTATACTTCAACGGGTGATGACTTTTATTTGACTGACTGTTATTTGCACCGAACATTTAGGAAAATCCCCCAAAAATATCATTTGCATAACAATTTTATAACATGGTGTAGATTACCATGGCAGCTGAGGCAATGACCTGAGGTCTGTCATTGGTATCCACCTATTGGACCATGCCAGGGACATAACGTAATATGATGTCTGACAAACTTAGAAGCACTATGTATCCCAAAACATTATAGAAGTGTTCACTGGCTCAAATCCTTTAATGGTACAAAAAATCTAAAAAAAAATCTCAAATAAATACCACTAAAGTTTCATAAAGGAAAAAACACCCCTAATAAATTAGTATTGTTTTTTTCATTCAAAATGTTTCTATTCTTAATGAAATGTAGAAGCAAATTTGGACCGTTATACAGGGTCTTGCGTAAAATAAGAGATGGTATTTTTAATATTTTCCGCCACCCCTACACAATTTTATTGTAAATTAGTAAATAGATTATATGTTACCTAAAATGATACCAATGACAACTTTAAATCTTAATATCTAAAAAGCCCTTATATACAGTAGACACGCGAGAGAAAAGAATATCAAGATATGGCTCTTCAGATTCTGCAACACAAAAATCCATTTTATTTTCAATAAAACATGCATTCAACACATTTGCATTAACTCTTACCAGACAAATAAATTTAAGTGGCTTCTAAAAAATTGAAAGAACACTAAGAGGATTGATGTGTTTTTTTTATTTCCTCCCTCCAAAAATATGTGAAATTTAATGAATAAAATTTAATCACCCCCAAACTTTGGTATTAAAATGGAGATATTGTGGTCTAAACCAGCAGTAACTGGCATGGGTGAGACAGACACATGGACACAGGGAGCACCAATACACAAACAGGAAACTCCTTGGTCCCGATTCAACAAAACCACCGACCTTCACTCCAATGTTGATGAAGGGATGGAATGGAATGCAAGGCTCTTGAATCAATAAGAGGTGCATACTAGAGATGAGCGAATTTGTTCATAAAACTTTCACCCATCTCAAATTTTGCAAGAACATTCGGATTTGTGTTCAGATTCCCGAGCTTTTATCCTAGTAGCAGCACGGGTTGCAAAACGTCCCGCACATGTGCACACTGATGACACGTGGATTACATCCCTGTGTCAAAAATGTGATATGTACCAGTGCATGGGAATCAATGGAACTGTTCATGCTGTTCCCCTGCACTGGGTGCTGAAGTGAAGACAGCTCACATCACTGTCCTCTACTCATGGTTCTATCAGTGCTAGCATGGGAAAATGTTTAGAGTTGTATTGAACTGTTAACAGCGAGAGCAGGTGGTGGCTGATGGGAGCATTCATCAACAGCCTGTGCTATAAATAAATAAATTTAAAAGAAAAATGATGTGGGGTTTACCTGTATTTTTGATAACCAGTCAGGCAAAACTGACAGCTGCGGGCTGCATCCCTCAGCTGTTAGTTTCAGCAAAGCTGTTTATCAAGAATAGAGGGGTCCCCATGATGAAGTTTGTAATTATTTAAACAAATAATTTAAGATAATGGCCTCCATCTTTGACAACCAACCAAGCTTAAGCAGACAGCTAAGGCCTAGTATTCTGAGGCTGCTAAGGGGCCATGGATATTGCCCCCAACCTAAAAATAGCAGCCAGCAGCTGCCCCAGAAATGGCACATCTATTAGATGAGCCAATTCTGGTGCTTTGCCCAGCTCTTTCCAATTCTCCTTTGGCTATGGCTAGTGGGAATCATATTTGTGGGTTTGATGTCACCTTTGTTTTGTCTGGTGACATCAAGCCCACGGCTTACTAAAGGAGAGGTATTTTAAAGACGCCTCTCCATTACTAATACTATGGTTATATTGTAAATAAACACACACTCAGAATAAAGTAATTTAATTGAAAGAATGATACAGACTTGTTAAATGAATCTAAATTAAACCATACTCTAACATACAGCCTGCAATCCAGCAGACACACTGAGCAGTGTGTGCTACCACTGCTCAGTATCATGCTATGAACTCCTATGATGTAACTGAGATCACTGCAAGCATGAGAAAGTTATCATGCTTGCAGTGCAGTTAGAATGGTCCCGGGAGCTTACAGCCAATGAATTAAGTGAGTGCTGTGGGAAAAGTTGCCACAGCGCTTGTAATGACGTCAGTTAGTTAAGCTGATTTCATTGGCTGTGAACTCCCAGGACCTTTCTGATGGTGAGAACTTTCTCACACTCACGGTGATGTCAGTCAAGTCATAGGACTTCACCGCAAGACACTGAACAGTGGTAGCACACGCTGCTCAGTGTCTTTTAGATAGCAGGCTGTATAGTTGCATCATGCAACAATGCAGCCTGCCGTATACACATAGAAGAGCAAAATGGATTACTATCTTCTAAGCAGACATGTGAGGAATATTGTTGTTTATTATTTTAGTTCTGTTGCTCGAGACATTGGCTTCTGTGGACTGGGTGATGACGTGGGTATGGGTTTATTCTGAGTGTGTGTTTTTTTATACAATATGACTAAGGGGTTAGCAATGAGGTTGTCTTATAGACTCTTCTCCATTACTAACCTCTGGGCTTGATGTCACCTGACAATATAAAGGTGACATCAGCCCCACAAATATGAACCCCACTTGCTACTACCATAGGGCAAGTGGGAGGAATAGGGCAAAGTAACAGAATAGCACTTCTAATAGATCAAATCAGCTGTTATGTGCCTGAAAAGATGCTCAGCGCAAGAGCACGCATCAAAGGGGGATACACGACCTATGGTGTACCAATACGTCATAGGTTGTGAAGGGGTTAAAATAATTTATTGATCACTCTTCATTACTCTACTTAGTTTTGTATTAAATGTGTAAACATGCTATCTGAGAACAGTGACCAGTTGCACATGCTTGCTTGCGAAAAGTGAAGCTATCTACATTTTGGTTCTATAATGTTTATTAAAGAAAAGTGTATTTTTTATACATATGTATATAAGAGAAAGCAACTACATAATCCTGAAAGTTAAAAAAGTGTTTGCCTACTAAAGTGTGTACATTGTTTGAAATAATTTCTTGAAGTAATTAGTCTAATAATAAATTTGTACACACGCTACCTGGGTACAGTGGCCAGTGACATATGCATGCTTGTGACAAGTGAGTCTACATGCATTTCCTGATCTCATCCCATTTTGTAAAGTCATGTGACTTTTTCATCTTCAACTTTAAAATAAAAGATCTCTTTATTTTTTATATATGTTTTAATTGTTGATAAAGTGATATCGATACTCTTGATTAGAGATGGGCGAACCCAAATAGTAAAGTTCGGCGTCTGTACATGTACTGTTTGGGCATGGACACCAAACACGGACTTCACAAGAAAGTCTGTGTTACTGTTTGGGTTCTGCTCCCCAAACATAGGTGTTTGTCACGCTGTCATGTGCACGACAGCGCAGCAAACAATGCTTCTGATCCGCGGTAAAATCATTATTGCCGCTTAGACAGACACGGTTCCCATGCTGTCAAATGACAGAGTGAGCCCGCAGGTGTGATAGGAGTTAAAAAGTTTACCTAAGGTTCACTGGTGGTAATTGATACGGCTACTGCTCCCATCAACCTATGCTTGCTGTCACTAATAACAGTGAGAGCAGGCAGCGGCTGGTGGGAATATTCATCAGCTGGCTCCTGCGCTCTACATAAATAATTTAAAAAAATGACATGTGAGTTCCCCTGTATTTTTGATAACTAGCCAGGCAAAACTCATGCTGGGGGCTGCAACCCTTAGCTGTCAGCTTCTGAGAGGGTGGTTATCAAGAATACAGTAGAATGGTCCCTACTCTGATTTTTTAAATTATTTAAACAACCAACCAAGCTAAAGCATACATGGACATTGCCCCCCTTCAGCCTAAAATTAGCAGTCCTCAGCCTTCCTGAAAAGGCAAATCTATTTGATGAGCCAATTCTGGCACGTTATCTTGCTCTTCCTACTTGCCCTGCAGTGGTGACAAGTGGGGTTCATATTTGTGAGGTTGATGTCACCTTTGTATTGTACGGTGACATCAACCCCATGGCTTAGTAATGGAGAGGCGTCTATAAGACACCTATCCATTACTAATCCTATAGTTGTATTGTAAATAAACACACAGCCAGTATAAAGTATTTTATTTGAAATAAAACAAGACACACTTACTTTTTTATTTAAAAATAAAAAACACAGTTATACTCACCTAATGTCCATTCCATTGAATCCTCCAGTAATAATACAAAAATAAAAAACAACAGTATCCCTCACCTGTCCATTGCTCTGTCTCATGCCATAATCCATGTCTGGGGATAAACAGTTTTCAACCTGGAGGGTGCCAAGATGAGACCATCCATGCTGAGAACCACTGGGAATGAGCTGCTGCAAGTGCAGCATCAGTGAACAGCGGTGACATCATCGAGGTTACTGAAGGTCAATGAGGCTGCCTTCCCAGCTGGGCCAAAGAACTGCAGTGACATCGGTGAGATCACTGCTTGCACAGTGAGAAAAAGCCTCACGGTGCAGCAGTAAGTTCATGGGAGAAATTTCTCTGTGAACTCACCGTTGCACTGTGAGACTGTATCTCATTGTGCTAGCAGTGATTACTGAAATCCAGGGTGCCATTTGGGAATGCAGCCTCAGTGACCTGTGGTAACCTCATTGAATTCACTGACACTGAGCTCACAGCAGCTCATTCATCAGTGGTTCTCAGCCTGTACGGTCGCATCTTGGCACCGTTCAGCTTGAAAACTGTTAAACCCTAAACATGGATTACGGTGTGGGACAGAATGGGTTCCCTGAAAAATGCCCACAGGAAAATTGCCCACAGGAAAATTGCCCACATGAAAAATGCCCACAGGAAAATACTTATAGGAAAATTGCCCACACGGAAAATTGCCCACACGAAAAATTGCCCACATGGAAAATTGCCCACACTGAAAATTCCCCACACGGAAAATTCCCCACACGGAAAATTCCCCACACGGAAAATTGCCCACATGGAAAATTGCCCACATGGAAAATTGCCCACACAGAAACTTGCTCACACGGAAAATTGCCCACATGGAAAATTGTCCACTTGGAAAAATGCCAATTGCAGCATCACAATGTTTCAGATCTATGATATTTGAGGTGAAAGGTGAGGATGTTCACATGATGTGTGATCAACCTGTGATTTACAATTAACCTAGTGCAAAACTGCAAACATGCTGAAGATCTGTGGTTTGTAGCAGTCTGTCATTATCAGCAATAGATAGATCTAGTCTGCTCTCATCTCTCACTGATTCTGCCTTACTCCTCCCACCAACCCAGAACAGCAGCACATGCAGAAACAGCAGCAGTATGATCCAGAGGAGCCATCACTGCTATCAGTACCCACAAAAGAATCACTGTATTATCTGTGGGGTTACATGGGACTGCAGGTCAGATCTAATACATTATCTTCTCAGTTGGTGCCCACCAAAAGCAGGGTGATGCTGGCTGAGTTAGATGGTCCTGGAAGCCCAGAAGGCACCGCTGAAAGGTGAGATTCTGTCAGAATCTGTCAGAGGAGCCGGAAGTGCCATTGCAGCTCCGCTCTCCCATTGACTTCAGTGGCAGTGAATCTGGGGCATGCACTGCCTTCCCTGTGCACTTATGACTACCAAGAGTAAGAGTGAACAGACCCTACCTAGCTATGTATTATACACATATACTGCAGGTGCAGGCAGGCATAGGATGAAAGAAAATGCAGAGTGGATTTGAATAAGGGTCTCTAGGCCCAGACACACCACAATGAGAGTGGAATAAGGGTCTCTAGGCCCACACACACCACAATGAGAGTGGAATAAGGGTCTCTAGGCCCAGACAAACCACAATGAGAGTGGAATAAGGGTCTCTAGGCCCAGACACACCACAATGAGAGTAGAATTATTGTTAGCACACTGGCATGACAACTCCTAAGAACAGAATCCGTACTCTGGGACTAGGGATGAGTGAACCGAACCTGGAGAACCTGGAGAAGTAAACTGGGCCCAGAGACCTTTGTTGAAATCCATTCTGCATTTTCTTTGCTGCCTGTGTTGTGCTGTGTTGTATTTCAATGGAGCACATGGAAGTCAAAGACAATCACCCGGCAGCTAATTATTTGCAGGTGTGCCTTGATTGTTTAATAAACTTAAGTTATTGTTGTTATTAGAACTCCTTAATAAACTGTTCTTAATAAACTTGTTGGTAGTTTTTTATGTGGGCAATTTTTGCCTACATTCTTCTGTGCTGCAGAGCATCTCACCTATAATTCTATACTATTCTCTGTTCTGCAGAGCATCTCACGTATACCTGCATACTATCCCCCTGTCCTGAGGAAAACATTTAACCGTTAGGTCTTTGTTATTCTCTTTTTTCTGTGGGCATTCTTCACCTTGCACCTCAAATATCATAGATCTGAAACTTTGTGATGCTGCAATTGGCAAATTTCCGTGTGGGCAATTTTCCGTGTGGGCAATTTTCTATGTGGGCATTTTTCCGTGTGGGCAATTTTCCGTGTGGGCAATTTTCCATGTGGGCAATTTTCCGTGTGGGCAATTTTCCATGTGGGCAATTTTCCGTGTGGGCAATTTTCCGTGTGGGCAAATTTCCATGTGGGCAATTTTCCATGTGGGCAATTTTCCATATGGACAATTTTCCATGTGGGCATTTTTCCTGTGGGCAATTTTCCTGTGGGCAATTTTCCTGTGGGCATTTTTCTGGTCACCGTTTAATTTATATTAATTAAAGGAGTCTATGTCATTCTTTCAATTAAAAGACTTTATTCTGGCTGTGCGTTTATTTACAATAAAACTATATGATTAGAAATGGAGAGGCCTCTCTATTACTAAGCTGTGGTCTTGATGTCACCAGACATTACAAAGGTGACATCAACCCCACAAATATGAACCCTTCTTGCCAACGCCACAGGACAAATGGGAAGAGCCAGGCAAAGCACCAGAATTGGTGCATCTAATACATTCACTTTTTCTGGGCAGCTGCGGGCTGCTATTTTTAGGTTGGGGTGGCCAATATCCCTGGCCTCTTACCAGCCTAAGAATACCAGCCCAAGCTGTCTGCTGTAGCTTGGCTGATTTTCAAAAGTGCCTTGCTTTAAAATACCAAGCCACTATTATTTCTCACAGAAAGGGGTACCCACTTTAAATTTATGGTTATTAACAAGTTGCCTAAGGCAAATAATCCCTAACTAAAGACATAACTTATGGTCTTTAGTTAGGGATTATTTGCCTTGGGCAATTTGTCAATAGACATATGTTTACACAACGCTGACTATTGGGAACCGCATTAGTTGAAAAACCTACTTAAAAGTTTTCACATGCAGGAGAACAAAAGCCACTCTCTGGACTTTTCTTTGAGATCCACAGTGGACAGTTCTAAAGATAGCTAGAGCAGCAAATTTAGCCAAAGAGTTTTACAATAAGTAACAATGCATTTCCCCATCTGGGTCAGATGACTCTCTGGCTGTGAGCTACATATGTTTCAACTGCAGTTGTCTGTCTTCTCCTACACCTCTTCCTGATCTTGCTCAACTGACATGACTTTTCTCCAACAAACAGAGGGCAAATCATTGATTCCACACAGTAACCTTATTCTTTTTGCTCATGCAAGACAGAGCGCTGCCAAGCAGGTTTACAGATTGAAAGCCTGTAGAGGAAAGAAGAGAAAAGCCACTCAGTGGAAGAGTTGCTAATGGGCATTAAGAAGCAACAAGTCCTCTGTGAACTGCAATCTGGAATTATCATTACTGACGACTGGCAGTACCATCGGACTGCCTGCCTATCTGCTGACTACATTGTTCTGCTGCTGCAAATGCTGATATGCCACACTCTGCTGGGTACTCACTCACTGTCCATCATGCTATCTATACAGTAGTACTGCTTCTATAACGCTTGACTACATTACTGATGCTGGAAAACAAAATTTCATGTTTTTGTATCCTCCAAAACAGTTCTGAAAACAAAGCTAATGTTTTAAAAAGTTTGATGGCAAAAAGTCAAAAATTCTTCACTTTCAAAAAAGTGCTACTGTATTGTCTCCAGATGAATTGATAAAAACAGTTAGAATTACCTAATGATTTGTGATTACACTGCGTGCAGAATTATTAGGCAAGTTGTATTTTAGAGGATTATTTTTATTATTGTTCAACAACTATGTTCTCAATCAACCCAAAAGACTCATAAATATCAAAGTTTAATATTTTTGGAAGTTGGAGTGAGGTTTTTTTTTTAGATTTGGCTATCTTAGGAGGATATCTGTTTGTGCAGGTAACTGTTACTGTGCAGAATTATTAGGCAACTTAATAAAAATCCAAATATATTCCATCTCACTTGTTTATTTTCACCAGGTGAACCAATATAACTGCACAAAATTTAGAAATAAACATTTCTGACATGCAAAAACAAAAGCCCAAAAAAATAGTGACCAATACAGCCACCTTTCTTTATGATGACACTCAACAGCCTTCCATCCATAGATTCTGTCAGTTGCTTGATCTGTTTACGATCAACATTGCACGCAGCAGCCACCACAGCCTCCCAGACACTGTTCCAAGAGGTGTACTGTTTTCCCTCCCTGTAGATCTCACATTTTATGAGGGACCACAGGTTCTCTATGGGGTTCAGATCAGGTGAACAAGGGGGGCATATCATTATTTTTTCTTAATTGACACCTTTATTGGCCAGCTACGCTGTGGTGTAGTTGGAGGCATGTGATAGAGCATTGTCCTGCATGAAAATCATGTTTTTCTTGAACGGTACAGACTTCTTCCTGAACCACTGCTTGAAGAAGTCTTCCAGAAACTGAAAGTTGAGCTTCACTCCATCCTCAACCTGAAAAGTTCCCACGAGTTCATCTTTGATGATACCAGCCCATACCAGTACCCCACCTCCACCTTGCTGGCGTTTGAGTCAGAGTGGAGCCCTCTGCCCTTTACTGATCCAGCCTCTGGCCCATCCATCTGGCCCATCAAGAGTTACTCTCATTTCATCAGTCCATAAAACCTTTGAAAAGTCAGTCTTAAGATATTTCTTGGCCCAGTCTTGATGTTTTATCTTATGTTTCTTGTTCAAAGGTGGTCATTTTTCAGCCTTCCTTACCTTGGCCATGTCCCTGAGTATCGCACACCTTGTGCTTTTTGTTACTCCAGTAACATTGCAGCTCTGAAATATGGCAAAACTGGTGGCAAATGGCATCTTGGCAGCTTCACGCTTGATTTTCCTCAATTCATGGGCAGTTATTTTGCGCCTTTTTTGCCCAACACGCTTCTTGTGACCCTATTGGCTATTTGCCATGACACGCTTGATTTTTCGGTGATCACGCTTCAAAAGTTTGGCAATTTCAAGACTGCTGCATCCCTCTGCAAGACATCTCACAATTTTGGACTTTTCAGAGCCCGTCAAATCTCTCTTCTGACCCATTTTGCCAAAGGAAAGGAAGTTACTTAATAAGTAAGCACACCTTATATAGGGTTTTGATGTCATTAGACAACACTCCTCCTCATTACAGAGATGCACACCATCTGATTTACTTAATTGGTAGTTGGCTCTCAAGCCTGAACAGCTTGGAGTAGGACAACACGTATAAAAAGTATCATGTGATCAAAATACAACTTGCCTAATAATTCTGCACACAGTGTAGTAAACTGGTTGTGGACCCCTCAGAAAGGAATTTTTTTTCACTTCTGGTTGAAAGGCCTCATATTCAAAACAGCACAGTTCACCTGTTTTGTCTCTTATTTAAAGGGATAATTTGTTGTACTGTTTACATAAAATTTCTTCTTCATTTAGCAAAGCGCAATGCTCTTTATACTCTACAAACGGCGATAAGTGTTGAACTCAACCATGTGCAAGCACACATCTAACCCCCAAAAGTGATAATTTTTAGATCAGAAATTTTTGTCACATTTATCTCCATAGGACTTGCTGAAATCTATGCCAAAGTAACTATACCAACTCTACTCAAATTAATTGAATTGATTATCAGTCACAAAAAAATCTGGATCACATCTGCTGCATGTGAAAAATACCCTAAAGCTCATCACTGTGCAAATACAATATTATATAGTATTGCAAACAAAAGAAACTTTACAAAGCCCATGTCTTTTCATACAGATAAGAACATATTTTGCTAAATATGTTCTATCTATCTGTTTTTCCTTTTTTTTAGTTCTCCCAAAATTGTAACTCGCATGTCATACCATCTTAGACCATAACTTATCCTCCAATTATCACATATTTATATGATTATCATGACATGCAGTGTAAAAGCGACAACTACTTGAGGGACTAGACAAATTCCTTTTGGGTTTTGCAGACCACCTTAAGTGTGCTGACACCATGACAATACTTTCACAGAATGCAGACATAATTTAAGTCTTCCAATTATATAGGAGTTTCAGAGATTACAGTGTGATATTACATCTCATTATGTGATTTTATGTGAATAGAAATTACATGCCTTCCCATGTTTCTTTTAAGTTATCTCAAAATGGCGAAATTGAGTGGTAACTTGATAAATACAGGAAATTGTTGGGGGCATTTGTAGGAAAGAAAGAACAACACATGTATTCTTTTTTGCAGTTCTCAACAAGGCAACATCAAACTCTATTTCTCAAGCCACAAGAACAAGCATGTTGCATTAAACCACATAAATTATCTGCAAAGTCAGGTGACGCCTGTCTGCTTCACATTATCCTATTCTTTTCTCTGCACAAAAATAAACACAGGTTCTTATACACCACAATGTTTGTTTCTTAATTGTACTTAATTATTTGATGTCTACTTTATTTTACCCATTGTTTAATATTGGCAACAAGTTAAATACTTTAGATAATGGTTTTAAATAACTGGATTAAGAGTATAGATATCAAATATTTCTGCAAATTTAGTCTGCTTCTTAAAAAAGTAATAATGTAGCATATTAATGTTTTTGTAAAACTTACTACTATTCAGGTTGACCTGCTTGATTTTTTTCTTGGACAACTTATCCATAAACCTCAGACAGTCAACATTTTTACAGACACAATGGAAAACCATAATGAATCATTAGTAAGTTAAATATCTACAGCTTGGAATACTATGCATACAATAACTGCAATACAGGGGAGGACAATTTTATATTACAGGATGATTTATGTAAACTAGAAGCTTGGGCTGATAAATGTCAAATGAGCTTTAATGGGGATAAATGTAAGGTCATGCACTTGGGTTGAAGTAATAAGATGTATAAATATGTGCTTAATTCTAAAATTCTGGGCAAAACCGTCAATGAAAAATACCTAGGAGTATGGGTGGATGACAAACTCATATTCAGTGGCCAGTGTCAGGCAGCTGCTACAAAGGCAAATAAAATAATGGGATGTATTAAAAGAGGCATAGATGCTCATGAGGAGAACATCATTTTACCTCTATACAAGTCACTAGTTCGACCACACTTAGAATACTGTGCACAGTTCTGGTCTCCGGTGTATAAGAAAGATGTAGCTGAACTAGAGCGGGTGCAGAGAAGAGCGACCAAGGTTATTAGTGGACTGGGGGGTCTGCAATACCATGATAGGTTATTACACTTGGGGCTATTTAGTTTGGAAAAACAAAGACTAAGGGGTGATCTTATTTTAATATATAAATATATGAGGGGACAGTACAAAGACCTTTCTGATGATCTTTTTAATCATAGACCTGAGACAGGGACAAGGGGGCATCCTCTACGTCTGGAGGAAAGAAGGTTTAAGCATAATAACAGCGGATTTGCAGCGCCCCAGAGTCCTGTGTTGTGAACTCCGTTTTCAGGCTTCCTCTTGTGGTCACAGATGGTATTGTGTGACTTTTGTTTTTTTGGCTCCCCCTGGTGGTTTGGTTTATTATCCTGCGAGTCTGGCTGGATCAGGTGCCTCGTTATTCACCAGGGAGGCTCCTATTTAGCTCTGCTTCACTTCCACTTGTTGCCGGCTGTCAATGTATTCAGTGCTATTCTGATTACTTCTGATTATCTCGTTTTCTGCCTCTTCAGGATAAGCTAAGTTCTGTTTGAATATTTTTTGCTCATCTGCCTGCAATATGATTTCTGTGTATGATGAGTCTAGTCCTGCTTGCTAGTATGTGATTTCGTTTTGCTGGTAAGCTCTGGGGTACGGAGTTGCTTCCCTCGCACCGTTAGTTGGTGCGGGGGCTCGAGCAATCTCTGCGTGGATATTTTGAATAGGGTTTTTTATTGACCGCACAGTTCCCTTCCTATTTTCTGCTATCTAGTATTAGCAGGCCTCATTTGCTAAATCTGATTTCATCTCTGCGTTTGTGCTTTCCCCTTAACTCACCGTTAATATTTGTGGGGGGCTATTCTATATCTTTGGGGTGATTCCACTGAGGCAAGAGAGGACTTTCTTTCCCTCCAGGAATAGTCAGTTTCTCAGGCCGTGAAGAGACGTCTAGGATTTTTAGGCAACGTTCCACGGCTGCCTATAGTTGTTTGCGGATAGGATCAGGTTGCGGTCAATCTAGTTACCACTTCCCCAGAGCTAGTAGTCTTTTCAGTTACTTAGCTAGTCCGACCTGCGATCCTTGCCACTAGGATCATAACAGTACAGCCAGCCAGTAAAGTGTTAATTGCATGGCAGAAGCAGGAGAAAAGAAGCTTGGAGACATTTTTTTTTTTTTTTTTTTGCTGCCGTGTGTCTAGCTGCTGTGTGTCTGGCTTCTCTCCTCCTCTTAATCTTGGTGTGGCTCTGAGTTCAGCTGCTGATATGGATATCCAGAGTTTAGCCTCCAGTGTAGATCATCTTGCTGCAAGGGTACAAAGTATTCAGGATTTTGTTGTGCACAGTCCTATGTCAGAGCCTAGAATACCTATTCCGGAGTTGTTTTTCTTGCGCGGCGACCCTCAAGATTGGGCCTTCGCATTGGCGCCAGGGGATCCTGCATTGCTCAGTGTGGATGCGTTTTTTCTGGCCCTTGGATTGCTCTATGAGGAACCTAATCTTGAGAACCAGGCTGAAAAAGCATTGTTGGCCCTCTTTCAGGGGCAAGATGATGCAGAGGTGTACTGCCAGAAATTTCGGAAGTGGTCAGTGCTTACTCAATGGAATGAGTGTGCCCTGGCTGCAAATTTCAGAAAAGGTCTTTCTGAAGCCATTAAGAATGTCATGGTGGGGTTCCCTACGCCTGCAGGTCTGAATGAGTCAATGACTCTGGCCATTCAGATTGATTGGCATTTGCGGGAGCGCAAACCTGCGCACCATTTGGCGGTGTCTTCTGAACAGACACCTGAGTCTATGCAATGTGATAGAATTCTGACCAGAAGTGAACGGCAAAATTATAGACGGCAAAATGGGTTGTGCTTTTACTGTGGTGACTCAGCTCATGTTATCTCAGCATGCTCTAAGCGCACAAAAAAGATTGATAAATCTGTCACCATCGGTACTTTACAGCCTAAGTTCATTTTGTCTGTTACCCTGATTTGTTCCCTGTCATCTTACCCGGTTATGGCTTTTGTGGATTCAGGTGCTGCCCTGAGTCTGATGGATTTGTCATTTGCCAGGCGCTGTGGTTTTGTTTTGGAGCCTTTAAAATTCCCTATTCCACTAAGGGGAATTGATGCTACACCTTTGGCTACGAATAAACCTCAGTACTGGACACAAGTGACCATGTGCATGACTCCTGTTCATCAGGAGGTGATTCGCTTTCTTGTATTGCATAATTTGCATGATGTTGTCGTGTTGGGCCTGCCATGGTTGCAGACTCATAATCCAGTCCTGGATTGGAAAGCAATGTCTGTGTCAAGTTGGGGTTGTCAGGGAATTCATGGCGACGCTCCTGTGGTGTCAATTGCTTCATCCACTCCTTCTGAGGTCCCTGCGTTTTTGTCAGATTACCAGGATGTATTTGATGAGCCCAAACTCAGTTCTCTACCTCCTCATAGGGATTGTGATTGTGCTATTAATTTGATTCCTGGTAGTAAGTTTCCTAAGGGACGACTTTTCAATTTGTCTGTGCCGGAGCATGCTGCTATGCGGAGTTATATAAAGGAGTCTTTGGAGAAAGGACTTATTCACCCCTCCTCCTCCCCTCTTGGTGCGGGGTTCTTTTTTGTGGCAAAGAAGGATGGTTCCTTGAGACCTTGTATTGATTATCGCCTTCTAAACAAAATCACGGTCAAATTTCAGTATCCTTTGCCATTGTTATCTGATCTGTTTGCTCGCATTAGGGGGTCTAGTTGGTTCACCAAGATAGATCTTCGTGGTGCGTATAACCTTGTGCGTATTAAGCAGGGTGATGAATGGAAAACTGCATTTAATACCATTTTGAGTACTTGGTGATGCCTTTTTATACTTTCTAACGCTCCTTCTGTCTTTCAGTCCTTTATGCACAACATCTTCTGCGAATATCTGGATAAATTTATGATTGTGTATCTGGATGATATTCTGTTTTTTTCGGATGATTGGGAGTCCCATGTTAAGCAGGTCAGGATGGTGTTTCAGGTCCTGCGTGCCAATGCTTTATTTGTGAAGGGCTCAAAATGTCTTTTTGGAGTCCAGAAGGTCTCTTTTTTGGGTTTCATTTTTTCTCCTTCTGCTATTGAGATGGACCCAGTCAAGGTTCAGGCTATTCATGACTGGACTCAGCCTACATCTGTTAAGAGTCTTCAGAAGTTCTTGGGTTTTGCTAATTTTTACCGTCGCTTCATCGCTAATTTTTCTGGTGTTGTTAAGCCATTGACGGATTTGACCAAGAAGGGTTCTGATGTTACTAATTGGTCTCCTGCGGCTGTGTAGGCCTTTCGGGAGCTGAAGCGCCGGTTTTCTTCGGCTCTGGTCTTATGTCAGCCAGACGTCTCCCTTCCTTTCCAGGTCGAGGTTGATGCTTCTGAGATTGGAGCGGGGGCTGTTTTGTCGCAGAGAAGCTCTGATGGCTCTGTGATGAAGCCATGTGCTTTCTTTTCAAGAAAGTTTTCGCCTGCCGAGCAGAATTATGATGTTGGTAATCGGGAGTTGTTGGCTATGAAGTGGGCATTTGAAGAGTGGCGACGTTGGCTCGAGGGAGCTAAGCATCGTGTGGTGGTCTTGACTGATCACAAGAATTTGATTTATCTCGAGTCGGCCAAGCGGCTGAATCCTAGACAGGCTCGTTGGTCGTTGTTTTTCTCTCGTTTTGATTTCGTGGTCTCATACCTGCCTGGTTCGAAGAATGTGAAGGCTGATGCTCTTTCTAGGAGTTTTGTGCCTGACTCTCCTGGTGATTCAGAGCCAGCTGGTATCCTCAGAGAAGGGGTGATTTTGTCTGCCATCTTCCCAGATTTGCGACGAGTGCTGCAGGAGTTTCAGGTGGATAGACCTGACCGTTGTCCACCGGAGAGACTGTTTGTCCCGGATAGATGGACCAGCAGAGTTATTTCCGAGGTTCATTCTTCGGTGTTGGCAGGCCATCCTGGGATTTTTGGTACCAGAGATTTGGTGGCTAGGTCCTTCTGGTGGCCTTCCTTGTCGCGGGATGTGCGTTCCTTTGTGCAGTCTTGTGGAATTTGTGCTCGGGCTAAGCCTTGCTGTTCTCGTGCCAGTGGCTTGTTGTTACCTTTGCCTGTCCCGAAGAGGCCTTGGACGCACATTTCCATGGATTTTATTTCAGATCTCCCTGTCTCTCAGAGAATGTCGGTCATTTGGGTGGTGTGTGATCGTTTTTCTAAAATGGTCCATTTAGTGCCCTTGCCTAAGTTGCCTTCCTCCTCCGAGTTGGTTCCTCTGTTTTTTCAAAATGTGGTTCGTTTGCACGGGATCCCTGAAAATATTGTTTCCGACAGAGGATCCCAGTTTGTGTCTAGATTTTGGCGGACCTTTTGTGCTAAGATGGGCATTAATTTGTCTTTTTCATCGGCCTTCCATCCTCAGACGAATGGCCAAACCGAGCACACTAATCAGACTTTGGAAACCTATTTAAGATGTTTTGTTTCCGCTGATCAGAACGACTGGGTGACTTTTTTGCCATTGGCCGAGTTTGCTCTTAATAATCGGGCTAGTTCTGCTACCTTGGTTTCGCCTTTTTTTTGTAATTCAGGGTTTCATTCTCGTTTTTCCTCGGGTCAGGTGGAGCCTTCTGACTGTCCTGGAGTGGATGTTGTGGTGGATAGGTTGCATCAGATTTGGAATCATGTGGTGGACAATTTGAAGCTGTCACAAGAGAAGGCTCAGCGCTTTGCCAACCGCCGTCGCTGTGTGGGTCTCCGACTTCGCGTTGGGGATTTGGTGTGGTTGTCTTCTCGCTTTGTTCCTATGAAGGTCTCCTCTCCTAAGTTTAAGCCTCGGTTTATCGGTCCTTATAAGATTTTGGAAGTCCTTAACCCTGTGTCATTTCGTTTGGACCTCCCGGCATCGTTTGCTATTCATAATGTGTTCCATCGGTCATTGTTGCGGAGGTATGTGGTGCCTGTGGTTCCTTCGGTTGAGCCTCCTGCCCCTGTGCTGGTTGAGGGAGAATTGGAATACGTGGTGGAGAAGATCTTGGATTCTCGTATTTCTAGACGGAGGCTTCAGTATTTGGTTAAGTGGAAAGGCTATGGTCAGGAGGATAATTCCTGGTTTGTCACCTCTGATGTTCATGCGGCCGATTTGGTTCGTGCCTTCCATGTGGCTCACCCTGATCGCCCTGGGGGTTTTGATGAGGGTTCGGTGACCCCTCCTCAAGGGGGGGTACTGTTGTGAACTCCGTTTTCAGGCTTCCTCTTGTGGTCACAGATGGTATTGTGTGACTTTTGGTTTTTTGGCTCCCCCTGGTGGTTTGGTTTATTATCCTGCGGGTCTGGCTGGATCAGGTGCCTCGTTATTCACCAGGGAGGCTCCTATTTAGCTCTGCTTCACTTCCACTTGTTGCCGGCTGTCAATGTATTCAGTGCTATTCTGATTACTTCTGATTATCTCGTTTTCTGCCTCTTCAGGATAAGCTAAGTTCTGTTTGAATATTTTTTGCTCATCTGCCTGCAATATGATTTCTGTGTATGATGAGTCTAGTCCAGCTTGCTAGTATGTGATTTCGTTTTGCTGGTAAGCTCTGGGGTACGGAGTTGCTTCCTCCGCACCGTTAGTTGGTGCGGGGGCTCGAGCAATCTCTGCGTGGATATTTTGAATAGGGTTTTTTATTGACTGCACAGTTCCCTTCCTATTTTCTGCTATCTAGTATTAGCGGGCCTCATTTGCTAAATCTGATTTCATCTCTGCGTTTGTGCTTTCCCCTTAACTCACCGTTAATATTTGTGGGGGGCTATTCTATATCTTTGGGGTGATTCCACTGAGGCAAGAGAGGACTTTCTTTCCCTCCAGGAATAGTCAGTTTCTCAGGCCGTGAAGAGACGTCTAGGATTTTTAGGCAACGTTCCACGGCTGCCTATAGTTGTTTGCGGATAGGATCAGGTTGCGGTCAATCTAGTTACCACTTCCCCAGAGCTAGTAGTCTTTTCAGTTACTTAGCTAGTCCGACCTGCGATCCTTGCCACTAGGATCATAACAGTCCTGGTCGTTGCAGTATTGTCGCTCTTCCACCAGGGGGAGTGATGGTGCATCTGATGGTACTAAAGGAGTTCACCTGACCAGGTATCACAGTCACACACTACACTTCACACTCCGGCCACCAGGGGGAGCAAAAGGTTCTATCTATTAGGCCACTCCTCACACTCGGGTAAAACTGGGGGTTGGATAGGAAGTTAGAGAGAAGCTACCTGGGTTTGACCCAGAGAAGACCTGTCAGGCAGACAGGGGGAGAAGGAGGAACATCTGAGCTGTAGACAGAGGTCCCTGTCAGGGGTGGGATCCTGAAAGAGACATAGCAAGAGATAGAACATTACGGAGCTGCGCCTGCACCTCATTGCGGCAGCATCCTAAGGAAGGACAAGAAGCGAAGTATATTGTGGAGAAGTGAGAAACAAGATCACAGCACAAGGAGATAATACCAGGAGGAGTCCTGCCTTAAGATCGGCAACATCCTTCTGAGGCGCGTAGCCGGTGGCCGGACACCAAGGGAGTAATAGGCTCTATGCATTACTTCAAACAAAAGCAGGACAGTTAATTCCAAGTTGGCTGCCCAACCTTTAACATAATGAAGACAATGGAGGCAAATTGTGGGAGAGGGGCTTCACTAGGGTCCCTATAAAATAGCTCCAGGCCTACCCCGTCATACGGGTCGTCCTATCCATACCATCTGGGGGACGGAGAGAAAGAACATCAGAAATATACACGACAGTTGTGAGGACTATCCCGTGGTGCTCAGAAGGGAGGTACTACAACACACAGGCGCTAGTAGGAAGGCTACTGATTTCCACCTGCAAAGGGAACTCTGGATGTGCCATCGGACCGGCCAGACTCAGCCAGCCCTGTAAACGGTACTCTGGACTGTGGACGCTGAAGTCTTCAGTAAAAAGGTAAAGAAACTGCAACCTTTGTGCCCTCGTTATTCATCGCACCTTACAACATCCACCATTACCACCTACTCATCAAGGGAAGCCCTGGGGACATACTTCACCTGTGGGAAGGTATACCATCTAGCTGCCATTCCATCACCCCAGCGGACCCCTAGCAGCGTCGGTCACCCTGACCGAATACCACAGGTGGCGTCACGAACACTTGACAAACTACACCTTTAATTGGTCGCCCATTAGCAGGGCCATGGACCGGGTCGGGCCACCGTGACATCCCCAGAACTGAGACAGAGGGACCCGGTACCGAGTACCCCACTGCCCTGCGCCTGGGGGTGATCCAGATTCTTTACTGTAAGAGCAGTGAGACTATGGAACTCTCTGCCGTATGATGTTGTAATGAGTGATTCATTACTTAAATTTAAGAGGGGACTGGATACCTTTCTGGAAAAGTTTAATGTTACAGGGCATATACATTAGATTCCTTGATAGGGCGTTGATCCAGGGAACTAGTCTGATTGCCGTATGTGGAGTCGGGAAGGAATTTTTTTCCCCAAGGTGGAGCTTACTCTTTGCCACATGGGTATTTTTTGCCTTCCTCTGGATCAACATGTTAGGGCATGTTAGGTTAGGCTATGGGTTGAACTAGATGTACTTAAAGTCTTCCTTCAACCTTATTAACTATGTAACTATGTAATGTGAATTTTAAAATAATGATATGTATTAATATGCATAATGGTGCCTTACATTACAGAATCATAAAATAGCCACTTCTAATACCCTAGTAGCTGTAAGGCTGAACTTGTTAGCAGCTTTTCGCTATTTAATCTGAGAACAACATGATAACAGGACAGATACTTACTGGGCTCCTACTTGTAGTTTTGATATAATCAGTGCGTTATTAGCAGGAGATTATCATTAGAGAATTAGTTGTCCTATGCTATGTAGTCCTCCTGCTCTGTGTTACCCCACCCACATCAGGAAGCTGCCAATCAGTGGGGTGAGCAAGGTAATTCAATATTTAGGGAACTGCTACATCTACATAAGAGAAAACAGTGATTTTATCAAAACTCTACAACAAGCCGACCAGTAGGTGACACATTGCTGAAATTAGGGTTTCAATCCATCCATCATGCTGCTCACAACTTACATAGGAAAAACCTTGTGACATTAAAATAAACACCAGTTATGTTCAAACTCTAGGAGTGACTGGCACAGATTCCAGCTTTTTGTGTTCCTCCACATTTGCAGATTGATGGCAATTAGGGTTGAGCGAAACGGGTCGGCAATTTTCAGAAGTCGCCGACTTTTGGCAAAGTCGGGTTTCATGAAACCCGACCCGACCCCTGTGTGGGGTCGGCCATGAAGTCGGCGATCTTCTGAATCTGGAATCGGAATTCCGATACCGATTCCCGATATGTTTAAGATATCGGGAATTGGTATCGGAATTCAGATTTAAGTGTAAAATAAAGAATTAAAATAAAAAATATTGCCATACTTACCATCTGATGCGCCCTGGTACTAAGCGGGAACCTTCCTTCCTTAGAATCAGCCTTCCAGGACCTTGCGGTGACGTCGCGGTGACGTCGCGGCTTGTGATTGGTCGCGCGGCCGCCCATGTGACCGCTCGCGCGACCAATCAAAAGCTGTGACGTCACCATGACGTCACCGAAGGTCCTGGAAGGGCTGATTCTTAGGAAGGAAGGCTGCCGCAAAGAAGCAGGGCACGTACGAGGGTGAGTATATACCTAATAGGAATATACTCACCCTCGGCTTCTTTCCGGCAGCCTTCCTTCCTAAGAATCAGCCCTTCCAGGACCTTCGGTGACGTCACGGTGACGTCGCGGCTTGTGATTGGTCGCGCGAGCGGTCACATGGGCGGCCGCACGACCAATCACAAGCCGCGACGTCACCGCGACGTCACCGCAAGGTCCTGGAAGGCTGATTCTAAGGAAGGAAGGTTCCCGCTTAGTACCAGGGCGCATCAGATGGTAAGTATGGCGATATTTTTTATTTTAATTCTCTATTTTACACTTAAATATGGATCCCAGGGCCTGAAGGAGAGTTTCCGCTCCTTCAGACCCTGGGAACCATTGGAAACCCAATGCACTGCATTGGGTTTCGAGTTTCGGCCGATCCCGACCCCGACTTTTTTATAGGATCGGCCGATTTCACTCGACCCGACTTTTGAAAAAGTCGCGTTTCGTGAAACCCGACCCGATCCTATAAATGTAAAGGTCGCTCAACCCTAATGGCAATCATTTGATTGCATTATTTTGGTCTATATAATGGAAAATCAGCCATGCACTCTGTTACAATGTTTGACATGGATCCATGTGTTTTCTGTGTGCAGTCTGGTACACACGCACATTGCATGGAACATAGAATAGATATGCACATCTGAATGAGCCCTTAGAGATACAAATTTTTCCACCAATCAGACCTATGTGAAATATTTTAATAACATTTATAATTGCAGTCTATGCAAAGAGATTAGTGATTAGCAAATCGATCTGCGGAGGATTGAGTTTGAGTTAGATTTTCAAAATGTGGTTTCACTCAAATTCAAAGATTTTGAGACTTGATTCGCAGTTCACAAAAAAGTTTGCCTGCCATCAGTTCTTCACTCTGCTAGAAGCATCAGAGAGCAAACTAGCACCATTTTTATTATTATTATTACGAGTATTATTTATTTATAAAGCACCATTGATTCCATGGTGCTGTACATGAGAAGGGGTTGCATACAAATTACAGATATCACTTACAGTAAACAAACTAACAATTACAGACTGATACAGAGGGGTGACGACCTGCCCTTGCGAGCTTACATTCTACAGGATGGTGTGGAAGGAGACAGTAGGTTAGGAGGTTGCAGCTCTGGTGTTGGTGAGGTTGTAGTTCCGGTAGTGGTGAGGAGGCAAAGGGGTAATTGCAGGCTGTAAGAATGTGATTGATAGTCAGATGTGTTGGGGCACAGAATTCCAGAGGATGGGGGATATTCGGGAGAAGTCTTGGAGGCGATTAGGTGAGGAGTAGTGATGAGCGATTGTACTCAGTTCTTGGGTTTTCCCGAGCACACTTGGGTGGTCTCCGAGTATTTATAACTGCTCAGAGATTAAGTTTTCATCATGGCAGCTGAATGATTTACAGCTACTAGCCTGCTTGATTACATGTGGGGATTCCCTAGCAACCAGGCAACCCTCACATGTACTCAGCCTGGTTAGTAGCTTTAAATCATTCAGCTGCCGCGATGAAAACTAAATCTCCGAGCAGTCATAAATACTCGGAGACTATTCGAGCGTGCTCGGGGAAACTCGAGCAATGAGTACACCCGTTCATCAATAGTGAGGAGCAAATAAGTGTGGAGAAGAGAAGGAGGCCTTGGGAGAACCAGAGATTACATGAGGGAAGATATCAGGAGATTATTTCATAGATATATGGAGGAGACAGGTTACAGATGGCTTTGTAGTTCAGTATTAGTAATTTGAACTGGATACACTGAGAGAATGGGAGACAGTGAAGAGATGTGCAGAGAAGCAGAGGAGTAGCGAGGAGAGATATGATTTAGTCAGGCAGAAGAGTTAAGTAAGGACTGGAGAGATGCGAGAGTGTTAGCAGGAAGGCTACAAAAAAGGATGTTGCAGTAGTCGATGCGGGAGATGATGAGGGCATGCACAAGCATTTTAGTAGATTGAGGGTTGAGGAAATGATGGATTCTGGAAATATTTTTGAGCTGGAGGTGACAGGAGGTGGAAAGAGCTTGGATGTGCCATTTGAAGGACAGGGCAGAGTCAAGGGCTACCAAATAATTTTTATCAAATAAACAAAAGTGGTAATAGGCTGGTGTTGTGTGTGCGTATATCATATTTGACTAGTAAAAGAGGTGTGCAAAATACATGTAGTTTATTATATGCACACTTTGTGATGTCAGAAAGTCATAGAGACAAATGTCTTTTTTTTAATTTTATGTTGTATTTTTTATGCAAATATCCCCTTCCCAAAAAGGATCAATCAAAAATGCTGGTTAGATAAAATAACACATCAGCTCATGGGCACACATTGAAATCACTGTGTCTCACAGCAAAAGTTCTATTTGGGCCCCTCAACCCAAATTGATATAGTTATTAGACTGAAATTGCAACGTCCCACTGGTAGCATTGACTCTACAAGCACTGTGTCCAACTACATGAAAATATCTCATGCAAAAAATGCATGCCCCCTCATCCCCATCCTGGTACACATGGCCCACTCATCCCCATCCTGGTACACATGGTCCCCTCATCCCCATCCTGGTATACATGGTTCCCTCATCTCCATCCTAGTAAGCATGCCCCCATCATTCCTATCCTTGTATACATGGTCCCCTCATCCCTATCCTGGTATGCATGGCCCCAATCCCCATCCTGTTATACATGGCCACAATCAAAAAAATAAAAAAAAAACATAAACCATTCTACTTACCTTCCCTGCGCTCCCTCAAAGTGTCCTTTTCTGAAGCCAGCAGCTGATTTCAGTTTGTCAGCAGCACATGGCAGTGACATCATGCTCTGCTTACAAGCCAAGGACTGCTGCAGGAATACTCCCTGCTCCCCATACCCGGGAATATGGGCATGTAGCACAGTGAATATTCATCTTTAAAAGCAGGCACATTGTTAGCCGCAGTCACTGGCTCCTGCAGCAGCTGGGTGATGACATGTGCCCACTACTAAACAGAATGAATATTTACTGCTCCCCACAATCACAGGCATGGGAAGCAGCGAATATTCATTCTGTTTAGTAGCTGGCACATGTAATCGCCCGACAGTTGCAGGAGCTGGCAGCTGTGGCTAACAGTGTGTCTTCTATTAAAGATGAATATTAACTGCTCCAAATGTCCATAGTCCCACCCACCTCTCGGTGCCAGCTTCAGTGGATGGAGGTGGGAGGGATTATGGGTATGGGAAGCAGTGAATATTCATTTCTCTTTAGCAGTGGCCACAGGCTTTATCCGCAGCCACAAGCTCCTGCCTCCTGTGACTTGCTTGTCCACCGCTGCTGCGTCCTCTCCTCCCCATCCATCTCCCCATCCACAGTCACAGCTGGTACATCTGGACTTTGAGATGCACCATCAATTTTACTCCAAATTTTTGGATTTAAAAAGTGTGTTTTATAGTCAAAAAAATATGGTATACAATTGGGAAAATAAGTATTTGACACACTGCCAATTTTGCAAGTTTTCCCACCTACATAGATTGGAGAGGTCTGTAATTTTTATCGTAGGTACACTTCAACTGCAAGAGACAGAATCTAAAAATAAAAATCAGAAAATCTCATTGCATGATTTTTAAATAATTAAATGCATTTTATTGGGTGAAATAATGAAACTGATGGAAATAGCAAAGCAGAGCATTGAGTAGTTCTTAAGATAATGAATAGAGCAGAGGCCAGGCATACACAACTCTGTTGAATTCAGGAGAGGACTGCGGAGTCCTGTTTTTGGAATCTTTGGAGATTCCAGTGGTCACATCCCCAACGATCAGCAAGTTATCCCTGAGCCAGGTTGATTCTCATACTCTTTATAATTACAGCATCATGCATGAACCAAGAACAAATATGCACATATATATACACATATGTTGGCACTGAGAAAATGAAGTAATTCTCCCAGAAAATTATTACAATTACACATTTTTTGTTCTACACGTGTTTATTTCCTTTAAGTGTATTAGAAAAACACAAAGAAACAGAGTAAATTGGACATAATTTCATACAAAAGCCCAAAATGGGCAGGGAAAAAAAGGTTGGCACTCTCAACTTAATATTTGGTTGCCCACACTTTGGAATAAATAACTGCAATCAATCGCTTCTTATAACCATCATCAAGCTTCTAAAACCTCTCAATTTGAATTTTGGAACACACTTTTTTTGCAAACTCCTCCAGGCGTTTCATATTTGAAGGGCGCTTTCTCCCAGAGCAATTTTAATATCTATCCACATGTGTTCAATGGAATTTAGGTTCTGAGTCATTGCTGGCCATTTCCGAACTCTCCAACAGTTTGTTAACATCCATTACTGGGTACTTCTTGAAGTATGTTTGGGGTCATTGTCCTGCTGGAAGTCCCATTACCTAGGATGCAAACCCAGCTTTCTGACACAGGGCACTACATTGTGACCCAAAATCTGTTGGTAATCTTGAGATTTCATGATGCTGTGCACACGGTCAAAGCACCCAGTGGCTAGACAGACATCTGTGTGCGATTGTTTAGTGAATCCTGCCCTGCATTGAGAGGGTTGGACATGATGACCCTTGAGGTCCTGTGCAACTCTAGCATTCTAGGATTATAGTGCCAGCAGCAGCAAAGCAACCCCAAAATATCTTTGAACCTCCACCATATTTGACTGAAGATACTGTGCTCTTTTCTTTGTAGGTCGCATTCCATTTTCAGTAAACAGTAAAATCATGTGCTTTATTAAAAAGCTCTATCTTGGTCTCATCTGTTCACAAGACATTTTTGAAGGATTTTGGCTTACTCTTATACATTTTGGCAAATTGCCGTCTAGCTTTTTATGTCTCTGTGTCAGCAGTGGGGTTCTATTGGGTCTCCTGCCATAGCATTTCATTTCATCAAATGTCAATGGATAGTTCGGGCTGACACTGAAATGCCCTGAGCCTGAAGGCCAGCTTGAAATTCTTTGGAATTCAGGCTGCTTATACACCACCCAGAGTCTCCTGCATTGAACCTTTGTTCAATTTTTCTCTGCAGTCCACATCCAGGGAGATTAGCTACAGAGACATGGGTTGTAAACTTCTTGATTATCATGGATAAAGAAACATCAAGCTCTCTGGAAATAATCTTGTAACTTTAAAATTGTTGATATTTTTGAGCAATTTTGTTTATCAAGTCTACAGACAGTTTTCTTCCCGTTCTGTTCTCCATACTTAATATGGCACACACAAAGACACAATGCAAAGATTGAGTCAACTTCTCCACTTTTTATCTGGTTTCAGGTGTGATTGTAACTTTACCAACAACTGTTACTTTCCACAGGTGAGTTTGAACGAGCATCAATTATTATGTGTATCCACCAGACTACTGCTCAACACAACTGATGGCCCCAACCCCATTTATAAGGCAAGAAATCCCACTTGACAGGACTTGACAGGACACACCTGTGAAGTGAAAACCATTTCCGGTGACTACCTCTTGATGCTCATCAATAAAATGCCAAGAGTGTACAAAGCAAAAGGTGGCTATTTTGAAGAACCTAGAATATAAGACATATTTTCAGTTGTTTCACACTTTTTTTGTTAAGTATATAATTCCACATGTGTTAATTCATAGTTTTCATGCCTTTAGTGTGAATTGAAAATTTTCATAGTCATGAAAATACAGAAACATCTTTAAATGACAAGGTGTGTCCAAAACCTTTGGTCTGTACTGTACATACAGTACACACATATTCATACACATACACAAACATATACATACACTATACATACACACATATATACATACATACAAACACACATGTACATACATATACATACATACTTACATCCACTATTGTCCTTTGTGTGCTAGGCAGCCTGGGTAACCTAATTTTACAGACTAAGGCTGCCGTCACACTAGCAGTATTTGGTCAGTATTTTACATCAGTATGTGCAAGCCAAAACCAGGAGTGGGTGATAAATGCAGAAGTGGAGCATATGTTTCTATTATACTTTTCCTCTATTTGTTCCACTCCTGGTTTTGGCTTACAAATACTGATGTAAAATTCTGACCAAATACTGCTCCTGTGATGGCAGCCTAACACTCACCACTGGGACTTGCCATGCAAGAGGACAGAGACTAGCCATTTAAAATTTCAATAGTTGAAGTGTTCATTGGTTAGCGTTCCTCTCTTTCTGTATGACATGTACCCTTTTTAAATGTCCACATTTGGCTCAGCACCACATTCACTCTGATTTATTGTACTTTTCAACATTGCCTACCCAACACCCGGCCTTAGTGGTCTGCCGCTATGGGAGTTATGCCCCTACATCTGTGGCAACAGTCCACAATATTTATGGGTATATGTACATAAAGTTTTACAAATTTGAAAAATAGAATGGGTTCACAAAAATTCAATACTAATAAATATGCAAGATATGCACATTTACTTGGACAGCTACAGAGTAATTTTTCTGTACTTTTGCCACAGCAGGCCAGCATTAACGATGTAAGAAAAAAATGTATAAGTGAAATGAAGCAGCACTAAAAACATGTTGATCAAGCAAGAAACAGCTGCCAACTCTGCTATCTCTTTCTTCCTGTAAAATAAATATTTTTAGTATTCTCTTATCATCATACACTCATTTTCATCACTGCTGCACTGTTCATATTACATATCTGTGCAATCTGTTCACTATCTTATGTCTTTCCTTCTCTCTTTGGCTAAGCTGTAAGCTGTGACGTCCTCTAACTATCCAAAATCACCACAACATGGATTCTGCAATCCTGCTTGTTTATTTTTTACAGGCTATGATAGTCCTTTCTGACTGGATGTGCTATACTAAGTGATGTGGTAGATGCAAGGCATTATGTTGAAGCCTCTTTGGACGTACAGTACAAAAAGTATTCAGACTCCTTTAAATTTTTTACTCTTTGTTTCATTGCAGCATTTGGTAAATTCAAAAAAGGTATTTTTTTTCTCATTAATGTACACCCTGCACCCCATCTTGACTGAAAAAAAAACCCAGAAATGTAGTAATTTTTGCAAATTTATTAAAAAAGATAAACTTCAAATATATCACATATCAAAACTTATAAAGATAAGTTAAACTTATAAGATAAACTTAAACTTAAAGATAAACTTCAAATATCACATGGTCATAAGCATTCAGACTCTTTGCTCAGTATTAAGTAGAAGCACCTTTTGAGCTAGTACAGCCATGAGTCTTCTTGGGAATGATGCAACAAGTTTTTCACACCCGGATTTGGGGATCCTCTGCCATTCTTCATGTAATGTAATCCTTCTTCGGCTGATACAACTTTTGCAATGTATAAAATGAAGTTGGAAATATTAGATGAATGTGCCTAGTTCAAGTTGTTCAAATTCACAGAGTTCAGCAAATTCCTAAAAATGAGAAACAAATTCAATGTTTTAGCAACTACTGTACTGTGTCACTATTTTGGAAACATCAGGGCAGAAACTTTAATACTGTTTATTAGTTATTTACCATAGATGGAGTCTGCATTTTATTCTGCAGATATCTTTTAAAACATTACTGTATACATGAGCAGATGTCTGTGATCAAACAACTGTGGGAATGGGGAGCAGTCTGTCAGTGCCCAATAAAAATTGCAGAGATGATTTATACCCATCTCTACCTTCTCAATTGCTGCACAATTGCGGCAGAAGTGGCAGCTATCACATCATACTCGCCACCTCCTGGCACGGTCTCTGCATGTCCCTGCTTCTCAGATTGTCTCCGGTGCCAGTTGCTCTCCTGTGTTCAGTGGTCACGTGGTACTGCTTATTAAAGTCATGAATATGCACTCAACTCCACTCCCATAGGCGTGGAGCGCATATTCATTATTTGAGCGGTACCATGTGATCGCTGAACACAGGAGCAAGCTGCCGGTGCGGGAGACCATCGGAGAAGCAGGGAGGTGCAGCGACCGGGCCAGGAGGGGGTGAATATCACTGGGGAGGGTGAGCCATGCGATATTCACCTGTCACCGTTCCACCGCCGGGCTCTGTCATCCATGTCCTCTGGCCATGACGTTCAGGTCAGAGGGCACGATGATGTGTCTAGTGTGCAGTCTCTACCTGAACAGCCAATGCAGAGAGCCGGCGACACTGAGGAGCAGTGGGCAGTGACGAGAGGTGAGTATGTCATTTTTTTATCACAGCAGCAGCATATGGGGAATATTATTTTATGGAGCATCTTATGGGGCCATCAACCTTTATGGAGCAGCATATGGGGCATATTATTCTATGGAGTATCTTATGGGGCCATCAACCTTTATGGAGCAGCATATGAGGCATATTATTCAATGGAGCATCTTATGGGGCCATCAACCTTTATGGAGCAGCATATGGGGCATATTATTCTATGGAGCATCTTATGGGGTCATCAACCTTTATGGAGCATTATATGGGACATATTAATCTATGGAGCATCTTATGGGGCTATCAATCTTTATGGAGGATTATATGAGGCATATTATTCTATAGAGCATCTTATGGGGCCATCATTAACCTTTTATGTACATTATATGGGGCATATTTTAATATGAAAAATCTTATGGGGCTGTTATTAACCTTTGTGCAGCATTATATGGGGCATATTTTTCGTATGGTGTATCTTTTGGGCCCGTCATGAACTGTATGGAGCATTATATGGGGCTCCTGATTTAATATGGATATTCAAAAACACACAAATTTTTTTTTTTATTTACCAGTAGCTGCTGCATTTCCCACCCTAGGCTTATACTCATTTTCCCAGTTTTTGTGGCAAAATTAGGGGTCTTGGCTTATACTCGGGTTGGCTTATACTCGAGTATATAGGGTAGTTAACTTGCTTATGTAGTGCTATTCATTTTTACAGTGAAAGTAAGAGAGAAAATACAAGCTCCTTGCAGATGTTGTCCTTGGTGGAATTTTTCATTTTCAAACTGTATCACTTACATACAAAATTGGTTCAATTTATATTATTGTATGATAAAAGCAAAAGAACCAATGGTGGAAAATCATAATACACAGTTTATCTGTACTCTAGACTACTTGATACCTACCAAAACATGCTCCAATAATTGCCTCAAGTATCCTCAAATTGAGATAAAATAGTAGGTCTTGTATGACTCTCTTTTATCACTTTTTATTAGATATTTATTGCAAAATCTAGATAAGTCAGAAGGGTTAAGATTACAAATCTGTCCCTCACAGCTGTAAAGCTAAGCAAAATTACTTTGAAATGTTTACGACCTGAGCTGATCTACTGCCCTGGGCAACTATACAGGAAGAAATGTCTGTCATAGGGTTTTTTGTAAAATGTATGAAATTCATCTGTTTGCTAGGACCTTTAGAATTTTATCTTTGACCCAGTAAATTATTTGTTGGCTCTAAAGCAAAATTTTACTCTTCTAAGCCTTAACAGCTTTTGTGCTCTAGTTTTCTGTTTTTTTTATTGTATCTCATAAATATATATAAATCAAAAATGCTACTTTGCCATGCTGAAATTCTCACACTCAAGGCAGTCTCTTGCTGTTGGAAATAAAACCTTGCTTTAATCTGCATTGTGTACTTATGATATACAGAATATAATGAAGTGTAAGAAAACAATGGTTTTACTGTACTGTTGATAAAGTAGTGTCTACAGAGCAAATTTGCTAATGTGATGTTGTGTAGCTATTTTTTCTTTTTAACCATAATTAGCATTCAAGCTAGGCTGTTTTAATGAGATGAAAATTAAAGTTTCTGCATGTAATACCATATTTTCATGCCTGCCATGCTTCAAGAGTTTTTGTGAATAAATGCTGATATCAATAGACTTCCAGAAAAAAAATCTCCATCATAAACAACCAGAAATGTTTTCCAAAAGTACATGTTGCTTTCAAAACATATTAATGAGAATTAGAATATAGAAAATGTTTATAATTTATTGTGATTGAAAGAATGCACATTAGCACAGGTACATATATGAGTGTACAATACATGCATGTTATCATCTAATAATATTTTACCGCAGGTCAATAAAGGTTAACTCAATGCTTGAAAATTATTATTTTTCTACTTTAATGCAATTTGTTCTATTTAAGACAATAATGGAATAAAGGGAACTTACTGGTTTGGTCCACAAAGAATTGACTTAAAGATTAATTTCCTAACATTTCTAGGTCATTGAGAACTCAAACACTTTGCGATTCCATTATTCAAGGAATGGCTGAGCTGGCTTTCCCATAGTACCCTGCAGCTATCAAATCACATGGTATAGCACAGCCAATCAGGATAGACTATTACAGTCAGTATAAAAAGATGCTGGCCAGCCAAGCAGTGCTATGCTTTTCCAGTGTAGGGATAGGGGGTAAGAGTGCATAGCTTATTTCACATAAAGATAGACAAGAGGTCTAATTTGGTAGTGGTATACTTCTTCCTTGCTGAATCATGGTGAAAATGGGAGCCTACAAATAATAATCAAATACTCAAGTGATAATGGGGGGCACTGTACCTGTATTGCCACTCGATATGACTATGATTGGATTGTTCTGATATATACTGCATTAACAGCACGATAATAAACTTGTTTTATTCTTTACACACTGCAAAGAGTGAAATATTAAACCTCTCAGTGCTAATTTTGCAACTAAACAAAAATCCCGAAGGCTTTTGTGTCACAAAAATTGTGTTTCCTGCATTGTGAAACAGGCAAGCCACATTTTTTTTAAACCCAAATAAAAATCTCCAGGATCCAGACAATTAAGCACAACTACATACCTCAAAAAATTGTACTTATATTAATTTTATTTTGTTTTTGTTTTTTTGCAAACTTCATTGTTAGAATAGTTTAGTGTTAAACAAATACTCACCATCCAAATACCACAATTGGTTATTACTATTTACCACCTAATTTCCCCTAGCCAGTTAAGATGGGCTCACTTGGACATAAATAAGGCTGCACTTGCATTAAAGAGCTAAAAATGGATTTAATACTAGAGCTCAGAGTGTTATGCATGGATTTTCCAGTCAACTAGAGACTTTCAGTATTGTGATTCGAGGGGAATATGTTTGGCAAAAGCTGAGTTTTTGGGAAAAAATTGTTAAATTTGAATTTTAAACAATCCAGGCATTTCTGGGAAACTGTCATTAGATTCAGAATAAAGACTTAGATTCACAATTGTAGTCAAGTATTTTTTACTCTTAAATGTGATGGCATTTCAGAGCAAACATAAATTAAAATGCCAGCCAAGGTCTGTAAAGAGAGATTTTACTAGCCTGATATTGTTACTGGCTGGCATCTCCCTGCTCCACTCCAGTTGATTAACTGATCTGTCCTTATATATGTACATAGTGAGAAACCTATCAATCAACTGGAGGAGAGCAGGGAGGAGCCATCTTTCCAGAATTTTCCAAAGTAAAAAATTTCTAGCTGCTGTAAGATTGGCGGACTGTACTACTGTGTTCCTATCCCTAAATAAACCTATTGCGTAATGTATATATATATATATATATATATATATATATATATATATATATATATATATATATATATATATTCATATATATACAGTGTCATGTGAAATGTGAACTATGTACAGTGGTTCTAGTGTATATTGTGAATAGACTGTGATATGTTAGTGAACAGCAGAGGATCTGTAACATAAGATAAGGACAAAAAATTAGTACATACTGTTATAGGATAGTAACTATAGTTAGCTGAAGGTATAGGATAAGAAACAGGAAATGTTTGGGACTAGCCCAAAGTGAGAGATAGAAGTGCTGTTGAACAACAGGCACTTCCTAATAGTTAGTCAAATAAGGAAGTGCAGTAACCAAGGTCAAGTTTAAGTGCAATGGGCTGCTGGGGGCAGCTAGGAACTATCATTCATGGAAGTGGGAGGAATTACTATAATCCCTTGTGGACATTCTTGCAATGTCAGAAGCTCGGGGCTCGGTAAAGGTTCTAGGAGGTGTGCCTTAGGCCGGGTTCTCAGTATTGTATGTGTGCGCAGCATATACCTGCGTACTGATCCGCATGCGTCTTGCGTACATATATTTAACATTAATACAGAAAGGAACGCGTCAGTAAATTTATTAATGCATGCGGCTACTCGATCATTAGCTATTTAAACTGGAGAAAAACGAGTCATATTTCGCCTGAATATATAAAAGATATACTTTATTAAGATTTATGAAACCAATAAAACCCTATTAACACAATGTACACAGAGTATACTAACTAGTAATTACACAAGGTTGGTATGAAGTGACTAATCAAAAAAGGTGCAACCCATAAACCGGGACGCAAAACGGACACTGGGACAGGACCGGGACCCAGTTCGGACACTTTACCACAAATGGGTAATTAGTCTATTTACCTCTTTTCAACTTATGCAATATGGGTAATATTGATGTGGTGCATGATGATGGTACTGAATTTGGCAATATAGGCCTGCAAATATAGTTATACCCTGTTATGTGCTGATACATTGGGCCCAGTTTTTGCGGGTATGCACTGGATACCTTTTACTATTTGATTACTAGTGTCCGTTTTGCGTCCCGGTTTATGGGTTGCACCTGTTTTGATTAGTCACTTCATACCAACCTTGTGTAATTACTAGTTAGTATACTATGTGTACATTGTGTTAATAGGGTTTCATTGGTTTCATAAATCTTAATAAAGTATATCTTTTATATATTCAGGCGAAATATGACTCGTTTTTCTCCAGTTTAAATATATTTAACATTGTGTAAATGCTGTAGCATTCGCATGCGGATGTGTACGCATGTCTTTTTGCGGTGTGAGGCGAACACAACATGTTACACTTTTTGAGGCATAAATTTAGCGCACACATATGCATGCGGATGAGTGCATCAAAACAACGCATTACTGTCTATGGGAACGCATTGGTAGGCAAGGACATGCGTATGCATGCACTCAATACGCATGCGTACTTCACACTAATCATGTCCAGGAAATGATATCACCACCTGCAAAATCCCAGATGTATAAAAGTGGGCCTGGAGACAGGAAGTCCATTACTCTCATTCTCTGGATGCAAGTACAAGACGCTGGACAAGACTCTGGATGTAAGTATAGAAGCTTTAAAAATGTATGTTTGTCTCTCACTGCATTCTGTACTCTGTGTTTATGTTTTGTTGTCTGTTCCGTCTAGACTGTGTTTTTCCTGTCCTGGACTCCTTGCCTAGCTTGCTGTTTCCTGTCCAGGATTACCTGTTGTGGATTGCTCCTGTGGCCCCGTGTAAGTATGAGTGTGAGTACTATGTTGCTCTGCCCAGTTTAACAACCTTCATCACTTTGTGTCTTTTGTTATTCTTTTTTTTTCTTGTAGGCTGTGCGATGCTGCTGTCCCCGTTTGGTGCTGCTTTCCCGAAGCTGTCCAAGTGTTGTGCTGCTGTTTCGGTGCTGTGCTGCCTACTGTGCTGTTGGACTGCTGGCTGTAATGTAAGTATTAGCCTTCAAATTTTTTTTGCTTAAACTACATTGTGTTTGGCTCTTAAACAAGTTCAATTTTTCTTATCTGTTCTTTTCTGTAGTGTTTCACTTGACTGCTGCCTGCTCTTCAAACATGTCCTCCAGTAAAGACCTGTCTGCTTTCCAGGGTGGACATGACACGGATTATGTAATCACATTTGATATACTGATTGGTATGTTTTTACTGGCAATACCACACATGTGGTAAATCATGTATTTTCATTACAGGAACCTTCCAGTTCCAAAGAGCAGAAACAGTGAAGTGGAAACGAATATTCCCAGGGTCATCGGGTTCAAATTCCTGAAGAGGAAAGATGGGGTGTAAGTATTCTTTTCATTATCTGACTTGTATATGGATTTTTTTCAGTTTTGTATATTTAAAACTGTATGACTTATTGATTATTTTTTTTTTTTTTATTTAATCTATAGGTTCAACAACATGAGGAAGGTAAACATTTCATTGACAATGACTTACTCATTCCACTGGCTCATGATCGCAATCATTCCGACTCAGTATTGATTTGACGACTCTGGAAAGAAGTGGCCAGATCACTGTTGGATGATTGGGACCATGCAAGGCCACAAGTCAGAAGGATTTTCGCAAGTACTGCAGTGTGGTCTCTGTTTTTCTGTAAATGTTGTCTTTTTCTACAATTATTATTTTTTTCTTCCCCGTCACAGTGAAGAGAGTAAAAGTTTGTTGGTGTTCAATGGAGGATTGCTTCAATAAGGATATCAGACAGGAGATGCAGGTTAAAAGTGGTGCTTCTCCAAAGCTTTTGAAGTATAATTATAATTGTATGCTGTCTTTTCTGAGGCCTGCCCTTGCTCAGCAAACTTTCTGTTGTCTGACTATTATATAAACTTTAAAAAACTTTTCAGTAATGTTTTTCTTTTATTTTCCACACAGAATCTGGAGCAGCACTATAGAACTTCAGTCTTTCTCTATTGGAGTGGCCCCTCATCGACTAGCCAACGAACAGTCCCAATCATCCACCAGTGATGTAGTAACCAGCCAGGCTTCACAGGATGTGGAACAGGCAGCCGGTCCATCAGGTTTTCCCATTTCCCAGCCCTCTGCCACTGCTTTTGTTGGGACTTCTTGTCAGTGGCAGAGGGCCTGGGAGAGGTCAGTCATGCCCGAGTTTATTCACTTAAGCTCGGTCTTCCAGGATGGGATGAAGGTGATTGGAGATAGACTGGACAGTGGGTTCACTCAGGTGAACACACTTTTCCAGGATCTCCACAGAAGCCTTGACCACCTGGAAGCTGACCTGTCTGAAAACCTTATGCTTGAACTTAAGCTGAATGTCATGCAGGCCTGCCAGGCTGCTTACAGCCAGGTATTACAGCAGCAGTCCAGAAGCTATCAGCTGCAGGCTGGATTTTACCAGCATCAACAAGCACAGCATCACTTGCCTGTTCCCCCAGTTCACAGCTAAACCACGCTCCAGAGTGCAGCACCCCTGCAGCAAGCAGCATCTACCACGCTCCAGAATTATATAATATATAACTTAATGTTCCCTTTGGTCATTTTGTGGTTTCCACACTCCCGTTGTATCACGCTCCAGAATGCAGCATCCCTGCAGCAAGCAGCATCCACCATGCTGCACAGTCCAGCACCATGCGCTGCTACAGAGGCCAAAACTCCCACTCCTACAGCAAAGAAACTCAGAAAGACTCCCAGTAGTGACTTGGCGCCGCACAGTAAAATGAAGACCAGGATCAAGAAATGTCGGCTAAAAATGGTCCTACCACCTCCACCCTCACATCACAATGTGTCTCAGTTGTCTAATATGTCACTACCTTCCGCTGGTATTCTCCCTTCCAATTAGTCTATCCTTTCCCACAGTTCACCTTCTAATGTGTCATCAACTCCCAACGTGTCCAGTCTCATCCAGGAGCCAACTCTTCAATTAATTGCTCCTTCCCCTGTAACCCCTTCATCATGAAATGTTACTCAATCCTCACAGCTCAACACCCCCAAGGTTCACAATATATCACCGTCATACAGACCCCGATCATAAAACCAATTGTTTGTTTGTTGTTAAATAAAAATTGTATTTTGTTTGTACAATGCCTGTGTTTTCTTTGTCTCTTTATGAGAAAACACACACATGTGTGCATTGTATTGTTGAGTCAAGTAGTAACAGGTGTTTAACTGGAGGAGTTTTATTGGGAGCAAAGTCAGCAAACATAAAACATATAACATTTACTTAACCCCTTCATGACCCAGCCTATTTTGGCCTTAATGACCTTGCCGTTTTTTGCAATTCTGACCAGTGTCCCTTTATGAGGTAATAACTCAGGAACGCTTCAACGGATCCTAGCGATTCTGAGAATGTTTTTTCGTGACATATTGGGCTTCATGTTAGTGGTAAATTTAGGTCGATAATTTCTGAGTTTATTTGTGAAAAAAATGGAAATTTGGCAAAAACTTTGAAAATTTCACAATTTTCACAATTTGAATTTTTATTCTGTTAAACCAGAGAGTTATGTGACACAAAATAGTTAATAAATAACATTTCCCACATGTCTACTTTACATCAGCACAATTTTGGAAACAAATTTTTTTTTTGCTAGGAAGTTATAAGGGTTAAAATTTGACCAGTGATTTCTCATTTTTACAACAAAATTTACAAAACCATTTTTTTAGGGACCACCTCACATTTGAAGTCAGTTTGAGGGTTCTATATGGCTGAAAATACCCAAAAGTGACACCATTCTAAAAACTGCACCCCTCAAGGTGCTCAAAACCACATTCAAGAAGTTTATTAACCCTTCAGGTGTTTCACAGCAGCAGAAGCAACATGGAAGTAAAAAATGAACATTTAACTTTTTAGTCACAAAAATGAACTTTTAGCAACATTTTTTTATTTTCCCAAGGGTAAAAGGAGAAACTGGACCACGGATGTTGTTGTCCAATTTGTCCTGAGTACGCTGATACCTCATATGTGGGGGTAAACCACTGTTTGGGCGCACGACAGGG
This sequence comes from Ranitomeya variabilis, assembly GCF_051348905.1. Classification (NCBI taxonomy): domain Eukaryota; kingdom Metazoa; phylum Chordata; class Amphibia; order Anura; family Dendrobatidae; genus Ranitomeya; species Ranitomeya variabilis. Next base: position 262,246,976 of record NC_135237.1, on the reverse strand, counting down.
CTCGGAAGGGAAGGAGCGCCATTTGACTTTTTCAATGAAAAATTGGCTCCACTCTTTAGCGGACACCATGTCGCGTTTGGAGAGCCCCCGTGTGCCTAAACATTGGAGCTCCCCGACAAGTGACCCCATTTTGGAAACTAGACCCCCCAAGGAACTTATCTAGAAGCATAGTGAGCACTTTAAACCCTCAGGTGCTTCACAAATTGATCCGTAAAAATGAAAAAGTACTTTTTTTTCACAAAAAAATTATTTTAGCCTCAATTTTTTCATTTTCACATGGGCAGCAGGATAAAATGGATCCTAAATTTTGTTGGGCAATTTTTCCTGAGTACACCGATACCTCACATGTGGGGGTAAACCACTGTTTGGGCACATGGTGAGGCTCGGAAGGGAAGGAGCGCCATTTAACTTTTTGAATGAAAAATAATCTCCATCGTTAGCGGACACCATGTCGCGTTTGGAAAGCCCCTGTGTGCCTAAACATTGGAGCGCCTCCACAATTGACCCCATTTTGGAAACTAGACCCCCCAAGGAACTTATCTAGAGGCATAGTGAGCACTTTAAACCCTCAGGTGCTTCACAAATTGATCCACAAAAATGAAAAAGTACTTTTTTTTCACACAAAATTTCTTTTAGCCTCAATTTTTTCATTTTCACATGGGCAACAGGATAAAATGGATCCTAAAATTTGTTGGGCAATTTCTCCTGAGTACGCCAATACCTCATATGTGGGGGTAAACCACTGTTTGGGTGCACGGCAAGGCTCGGAAGGGGAGGCGTGCCATTTGACTTTTTGAATGGAAAATTAGCTCCAATCGTTAGCGGACACCATGTCGCGTTTGGAGAGCTCCTGTGTGCCTAAACATTGGAGCTCCCCTACAAGTGACCCCATTTTGGAAACTAGACCCCCCAAGGAACTTATCTAGATGCATAGTGAGCACTTATAACCCCCACGTGATTCACATAAGTTTATAACGCAGAGCCGTCAAAATAAAAAATAATTTTTCTTTCCTCAAAAATGATTTTTAGCCCAGAATTTTTTATTTTCCCAAGGGTAATAGGAGAAATTGGACCCCAAATGTTGTTGTCCAGTTTGTCATGAGTACGATGATACCCCATATGTGGGGGTAAACCACTGTTTGGGCACACCGCAGGGCTCAGAAGGGAAGGCACGCCATTTGGCTTTTTGAATGGAAAATTAGCTCCAATCATTAGCGGACACCATGTCGCGTTTGGAGAGCCCCTGTGTGCCTAAACATTGGAGCTCCTGCACAAGTGACCCCATTTTGGAATCTAGACCTCCCAAGGAACTAATCTAGATGTGTGGTGAGCACTTTGAACTCCCAAGTGCTTCACAGAAGTTTTTAACGCAGAGCCATAAAAATAAAAAAATATTTTTTCTTTTCTCAAAAATGATTTTTTAGCCCACAATTTTTTATTTTCCCAAGGGTAACAGGAGAAATTGGACCCCAAAAGTTGTTGTTCAGTTTCTCCTGAGTACGCTGATACCCCATATGTGGGGGTAAACCACTGTTTTGGCACACGTCGGGGTTTGGAAGGGAAGTAGTGACGTTTTGAAATGCAGACTTTGATGGAATGCTCTGCGGGCGTCAGGTTGCATTTGCAGAGACCCTGATGTGCCTAACCAGTAGGAACTCCCCACAAGTGACTCCATTTTGGAAACTAGACCCTCAAGGGAACTTATCTAGATGTGTGGTGAGCACTTTGAACCCCCAACTGCTTCACAGAAGTTTATAAGGCAGAGCCGTGAAAATAATAAATGTGTTTCCTTTCCTCAAAAATATTTTTTTAGCCCAGAATTTTTTATTTTTGCAAGGGTAACAGGAGAAATTTGACCCCAATAGTTGTTGTCCAGTTTCTCCTGAGTATGCTGATACCCCATATGTGGGGGTAAACCACTGTTTGGGCACATGCCGGGGCTCGGAAGGGAAGAAGTGACGTTTTGGAATGCAGACTTTGATGGAATGGTCTGCGGGCATCATGCTACGTTTGCAGAGCCACTGATATGCCTAAACAGTAGAAACCCCCCAAAAGTTACCCCATTTTGGAAACTAGACCCCCCAAGGAACTTATCTAGATGTGTGGTGAGCACGTTCAACCCCCAAGAGCTTCACAGAAGTTTACAACGCAGAGCCGTGAAAATAAAAAATAATTTTTCTTTCCTCAAAAAAGATGTTTTAGCAAGCAATTTTTTATTTTCACAAGGGTAACAGGAGAAATTGGACCACAATATTTGTTGCCCAGTTTGTTGTGAGTACGCTGATACCCCATATGTGGGGGTAAACCACTGTTTGGGCGCACGTCAGGGCTCGGAAGGGAAGTAGTGACATTTGAAATGGAGACTTTGATGGAATGATCTGCGGGCATCACGTTGCATTTGCAGAGCCCCTGATGTGCCTAAATAGTAGAAACACCCCACAAATGACCCCATTTTGGAAACTAGACCCCCGAAGGAACTTATCTAGATGTGTGGTGAGCACTTTCAACCCCCAAGTGCTTCACAGAAGTTAATAACGCAGAGCCGTGAAAATAAAAAATAATTGTTCTTTCCTCAAAAATTATGTTTTAGCAAGTAATTTTTTATTTTTGCAAGGGTAACAGGAGAAATTGGACCCCAACAGTTGTTGCCCAGTTTGTCCTGAGTACGCTGGTACCTCAAATGTGGGGGTACACCACTTTTTGGGCGCACATCGGGGCTTAGAAGGGAGGGAGCACCATTTGACTTTTTGAACGCAAGATTGGCTGGAATCAATGGTGGCGCCATGTTGCGTTTGGAGACCCCTGATGTGCCTAAACAGTGGAAACCCCTCAATTCTAACTTCAACACTAACCCCAACACACCCCTAATCCTAATCCCAACTGTAGCCATAACCCTAATCACAACCCTAACCCCAACACAACACACCCCTAACCACAACCCTAACCCCAACACACCCGTAACCCTAATTCCAACCCTAACCCTAATCCTAACCCTAATCCCAACCTTAACCACAACTGTAACCCCAACACACCCCTAACCCTATCCGTAACCCTAACCACAAGCCTAATCTTAACCCTATTTCCAACCCTAGCCCTAATTCCAACCCTAACTCTAATTCCAACCCTAACCCTAAGGCTATGTGCCCACGTTGCGGATTCGTGTGAGATTTTTCCGCACGATTTTTGAAAAATCTGCAGGTAAAAGGCACTGCGTTTCACCTGCGGATTTACAGCGGATTTCCAGTGTTTTTTTGTGCGGATTTCACCTGCGGATACCTATTGAGGAACAGGTGTAAAACGCTGCGGAATCCGCACAAAGAATTGACATGCTGCGGAAAATACAACGCAGCGTTTCTGCACGGAATTTTCCGCACCATGGGCACAGCGGATTTGGTTTTCCATAGGTGTACATGGTACTGTAAACCTGATGGAAAACTGCTACGAATTCGCAGCGGCCAATCCGCTGCAGATCCGCTGCGGATCCGCGGCCGATATGCTGCGGATCCGCGGCCGATCCGCTGCAGATCCGCGGCCGATCCGCTGCAGATCCGCGGCCGATCCGCTGCGGATCTGTGGCCAAATCCGCACTGTGTGCACATGCCATAACCCTAACCCTACCCCTAACCCTAACCCTACCCCTAGTTCTAGTTCTAACCCTAGTTCTAACCCTAACCCTAGTGGAAAAAAAATATATATATATTTTCTTTATTTTATCATTGTCCCTACCTATGGGGGTGATAAAGGGGGGGGTTTATTTATTATTTTTTTATTTTGATCGCTGTGATAGAACCTACCACAGCGATCAAAATGTACTTTGCCAGCCGGCAGATGCGACGGGCGCACTGCGCATGCGCCCGCCATTTTGGAAATGGCGGCGCCCAGGGAGAAGACGGACCGACTTCGGGAGGCTCGGTAAGTATGAGGGGGTGGTGGGGGGGTGGATCGGAGCACAGGGGGGGGATCGGAGGACCGGGGGAGTGGACAGGAGCACGGGGGAGCGGACAGGGGGACGGAGGGGGGTACCGGAGAGAACGGAGGACTGGGGAGGAGATCAGGGGCGGTGGGGGGGGGGCAGAACATGATTTCCAGCCATGGCAGATGCTATTGCAGCATCGGCCATGGCTGGATTGCAATATTTCACCATTTTCATAGGTGAAATATTGCAAATTGCTCTGATTGGCTGTTGCACTTTCAACAGCCAATCAGAGCGATCGTAGCCACGTGGGGGCAAAGCCACCCCCCTTGGGCTGAAGTACAACTCCCCCTCTCCCTGAAGATCGGGTAAAATAGGAGTTAACCCTTTCACCCGATCTGCAGGGATGCGATCATTCCATGACGCCACATAGGCGTCATGGGTCGGATTGGCACCGACTTTCATGACGCCTACGTGGCGTCAAAGGTTGGGAAGGGGTTAAAGTGTATTAAACCATATTGTCTTGCCATGCAAGATGGCCAATATCTGAAGCAAAGTAAGCAGCAAACTGATTCCTTATGTGGGCAACTTCCACTGTAGTCATCATAGGGTGATCACGGTAATCCTGCAAAGTGCTAGCAACAGTTTTGTCAAGTTCTATTTGTTGTCGCTCTTTAGCCAGGATGTAATTGTTCATAACAACACATGCTTTGACTACATCAGTAATTGTCTAATTTTTTAGATTGATTGGTGTTCCAAAAATGAGCCATTTTGATGCCAGCAAACTAAAGGAACACTCCACAGTTCTTTGTGCCCTTGTCAGTCAGTAGTTGAAATCCCTTTTGGTGTGATTCAAGTCCTGACTAGAGTATGGTTTTATGAGGTTGGCATACATTTGAAACGCCTCATCCCCAACCACAGCAAATGGCATTGGCGGTCCTTTAGTGTTCGAAGAGGTTGTGGCGATGGAAAATTAAAATTATTACCATACATACGTTGGCCAATGTCAGAGTTTTTGAAAGTCTGTGAATCATTTCCTCGTTCAAATGAGCCAACAGCGACAAATCAGCACTCAGCATCTGCAATCGCCATAAGAACAGTCAAAAAGTATTTTTTGTAATTGAAATACTCAGATTCACTTCCAGCAGGTTTCAGAATCTGAATGTGTTTGCTGTCCACATCCCCCACACAGTTAGGAAAATTACAAATTTCATTGAATATTGCTGCATTTTTCAGCCAGAGTTCAATTGTGGGTTGGGGGAGGAATTCTGCATGCAGAACGTCACATAAAGCACAGCAGGTGTCTCCAACAATCCCAGATCCGGAATTGGAAATGTAGAGATCTTAAGGTCTCTCCGGTAGCCAGGAATATGAACAACAGAAAATGTTGAAAAAAAATCAGTAAATGGCTTTTCTAACAATAATACAAACAGCATGTTTATTTTTCAAAATTACGTACCTCAGGGTCACCAACGGACATTCCTCAGCAGAAATTGCTCTACGTAGTTGAGTGTCCTGCCTGGTGATGGATCCTCACACACATTGCAGCAATTCATCAAAGCTCTGTTTCGACATCCTCACGTATTTGAAAAACTTCCCCGGGTTTTCACATAGCTCAGTGTGCAACGAGTGGTAGGTTCCACTGCTCTCTTGGACTTCAACGATGGGGTGTTGCCAGTAGTGATGACAACATCTTCTCTGTCTTGCTCTTCTTCTTTCTTCTTCACAAGCCAAAGAAAAAGGCAAAAGACAATTCAATTCCAAATCCAGATTACGATAGAAGCTCTCCATGCCAAGATTCATCTTGCAGCTGGATACAGCAGGAAAAGATGAGGATTTCATCTGTGTAGGGTCTATATATACAGATTCCCATGAGACACGCCCATTGGGTGTGGCTTTTGTCATGGAAATTCTCCTGGAACAGCATTTGCCGCATAGCAAAATGCTTTGAAAATTTGAACGCATGCAAAAATGCATACAAACGCATGCACATGCAGCGTTTTATTGTTGTCATGCATAAGTTGATGCGAATAAAAAAGGTTGCGTAACCATGCATTTTGGCATGCGTTTGCACATGCAGATGATGTGCTGTGCACAGAGACGCTATTGTGAACTTAGCCTTATCCTATAGTGTTCAGGGGACGATGGATGTGGAACAATGAGAAGGGAATGTATCGGATCCAGGGGCACTGTGGGACTAGACAGGAAATCCATATGGCAAACAGGAATAACCAACATAGGAATAGTCCAGGGGAACTGGATAGTAATGATAGAAACATACTGTGTTAAGGAAACAAGGAACAAAAAATGTGCTCAATACTGCATGTTACAATTTGATGAACTGTTGTTGGTTAATATAAACTGTGTGTCCCCTGAGTTATGTGCGACAGTTCTCGGAAATAAATGCCTGAAAATAGAGAAGGTCTGTGGCCTATACGTGAGTGTGGTGCATCCCACACAGGGCAGCACATTGGGACTGGGACACGATCTTCCTTTAAAGTGCTGGGGTGACGTGGAGCAGCAACTTGGTCATGGCTACCGCCAGCTGTCATTTTACACTACAAACTCGCATTCAGGCTATGATTCATAGTGCCAATGGTTTATAAAGGTTCCCTTTATCATAAAGCCCTATTTCATATTGTTTAAATGCTGAAAATGTTATCACTTTTGTAAGGAACAAAGACAAATTTGCTAATTCATTCCCAGAAAAAATTATTTCACAAAATTATTTTATCAACTGAAGTATAAATGGATAACAACAGAAAGACTGAAGAGTATCCTAAGACCTATACTGGACAAAAGCAAATGCCATATATGTGGTGAGGCTAGCCAGAACTCATGACCTTAGTGGTGATGCTAAATTTGTACTGGACAGTATACAAAAACTTATTTTGCAAATGAAGAAATAAATAGCACTCACCTTGGAAGTTGGATAACATGCTTCTTCTTATCCAACAGACATGTGAAGAGTTCAGTTAGGGTTGCATACAGGCAGCATTCTCCAGGCGATAGACGTTTTGCACTTAAGTAATGTTTCATCTGGCAAGATGATGCATTGCTCACCTAGCGAAATGGACATTGCATTGAAAATGCAACCTGTTTGCACACACCCATGGACAGCTTCACATGTCTGTTAAATGATTGAACAATTGTGTGTTGTCTTTTCCTATAAAAAGGAAGGTGTTTTCATAGGACATAAACACATGGATCAATTGTTGATATCCTTCTATTAAAGTAGAACAATTGCACAATATTCATTAAAATAACTTGACATGCCAAAATTAATTTTGCATTTAAATATACTAAATATCATCTAATGTAAGTTAAACATAGCTTGTGAATTGTGATTCAACATAAAAAATAAATTAAAACAATTAAAATGGTCTGAACAGAAATAATTGTGCCCCTAGGAAAGATTGAAAATAATGTGACCATAGGGACTGAGATGTGTCCTGTAATTATCATCATAGATGACTACAAACTTGTAATCAGCCAGTCTGCATATTTATATGGTGAAAAGTAGTCACTGTGCTGTTTGGTATATTGGTGTGTACCACACTGAACATGGACCAAAGAAAACTAAAGAGAGACTATCTCAGGCGATTGAAAGAAAATTTTGAACAAATTTAAGACCAGTTCAGTTGCACATATTCAGACGTTTAAGAGGTATTGTTATGGACTGGTGATTTAGGAGAGACATACGACTAGCTCTGAGCAGGTGGTAACTATACTGACCGCAGTTCCTGATCTTAACACAACACTAGAAGTAGCCGTGGGATGTTCCTGTCACTCCCTGGACACCTCGTCACAGCTGGAGAACTAGCTACCCCTACAGGTAGAAACAGGAAAGCTATCTTGCCTCAGAGAAAATCCCCAAAGGACAGACAGCCCCCCACAAATAATGACTGTGAGAGGAGAAGGAAATGACATACATAGAATGAAACAAGATTCAGCAAAGGAGGCCACTTCTAGCTAGATAGATAGTACAGGACAAAACACTGCGGTCAGTAATAAAAACTAGAAAAAGTCCACCGCAGAGAAATGCAAAAATCTCTACACCTGACTAAAGGTGTGGAGGGCAAAATCTGCTGCCCAGAGCTTCCAGCGTAGCTGAATAGATCCATACTGATAAGCTGGACAAATGAGCAAAACATAGAATGTGCTGAACAATAAGTCCACAACAAGAGGACTGCAAAAGGACAAGCAAGGACTTATCTTTGCTGAACAGGTCAGAGTGTCAGGGAAATCCAAAAGAGCCGTGACTCCAAGCAGGAACAATTGACAACTGGCATTGATTGAGGGATAAGGCCAGACTAAAATAGCCGAGCCAGAAAGACAATCAGTGGAAGCAGCTGCTGATGCTAAATCCAAGAAGCAGCCATACCACTCAAAACCACTGGAGGGAGCCCAAGAGCAGAACTCACAAAAGTGCTACTTACAACCACCAGAGGGAGCCCAAGAGTGGAATTCACAACAAGGTATATGGGATTGTAGCCAACAATGAAATCTCAAAACTATCAAAGCATTCTGAAGTAAAATGTGCTACACAGTGTGTGAGATAGCGCTACCTGAGTGGGTTTGGGGACACTCGCTTGGCAACAGGATTAAAGCACTCAGGCATGGTTTCTCACAAAAACAGTCTATCCGGTGTTAGGGGTCGAGTTCCCGTCTCTGCACAGGGGGAATCTCGGGCCATCTCCGCTGCAGTCTCCCATTCTTCTCCTGCTGCAGTGGAGTCTGCTCAGCGGAGACGTCGGTCCCAGCGTCTCGCTCAGTCTGACTGTACAGAGAGTTGCTGCTGCTTTTCCTGCTTCTGCCATTGAAGTCAGTGCTGGGCAGCAGTGAGTGGACGCTTCTGGGACTAAGTCCTGCTTTTCTTGTTCTGAGCATGCCCAGAGTAAGATCTCTCAGTGGAGATCGAGGGTCACATGATCAGACACTGCAGCTAAGGTCCTGTAGGTGCTCACGCTCTGTGGCAGCCTCTCATTGGTCCTTCTTGGAAGGTCCTGTACGTGCTGTAACTATTTAAGGCTCGCAAGGCCGCACGGCCATGCGCTAGTATTGCTTTCATTTATGTACTTTGCGCCAGTGTGGTCTTGTATGAGTGAGTTCAGGGACCCGGCTGAAATAAGCCCCTAGAATGCTGGCACCTCTGGCGAGGAGTTTGTATGCTTGAGTGTTCAGAGACCTGGCCAAAATAAGCCCCTAGAATGCTGGCACATCCGGCGAGGAGTTTCGTGTGCATGCAAGACCACTGACTGTTCTTGTTTAGACAGTTAGCCTGTGCCTCTGTGGAGTCTAACAGGGCGCAGTGATTTGAGTTCGCGGCTGCTCTGTGAAGTAACAGAGTTAGCTAACACCGCCATTTAGTTCCGCTATTCGCTAGCAGCAGGTTCTCCTGCACCGTGGACCCCGGGCTGCAAACGCATCTATCCTAATAAAATATATACATTCATTAGGTGCGTTCCCCTAGCCCTATTATAACATAATACTAGCGTGAGGGTCTGGCTAGTAAATGGCGGACATACAGCAATCTTTGCGGTATATCCAGCAGCTGGAAGGTAGGTTGGCGGCTCTCGAGAGCTCAACCTCAGCTGTGGATATTTCCGCAGTTGCTGTACAGGCTGCTAGCATGGCTGCAGCAACCTTGTCCACTGCCACCCTTTTTCCGACTTTTTCACGCCTCCCGCTCCCAGAAAAATGTTCTGGAAAAAGCAGATCTTGTAGGGGATTCGTGAGTCAGTGCTCTATTCACCTTGAGCTTCTGGCTGCACGTTTTCCCACAGAGTGGGCTAAGGTGGGATTTATTGTGTCCCTCTTGTCGGACAGGGCGTTGGAATGGGCTACGCCGCTGTGGGAGTGTGGCGATAATGTGGTGCAGCGTGCTCCGTTGTTTCTGAGCACTCTGAAACAGGTCTTCCTAGGACCTCAAGTCACCCATGATACGGCGCTCCAACTGCTGGCATTAACTCAGGGTGAGTCCTTGGTCAGCCAATTTGCCATCCGTTTCCGAACTTTAGCGACAGAGCTGGAGTGGTCGGATAAAACCCTTATCCCCGTATTCTGGAGGGGGGTGACTGATCACATTAAGGATGCTCTGGCCACTAGGGAGATTCCAGCCACACTGGAGGAGTTAATAACTGTCTCTACCCATATTGACCTCCGTTTTTACCAGCGGAGGTTAGAGCAAGCCCAGTGAGTGAGCCCAGTGTAGGCAGAGGTTTCAGCTGGCTCCCACCTTCGCCAGACCTCTGGAATCTCCGGTCCTGGTTCCTGAGTCACATGAGGCCAGGGAGGTGTCACGAGCGGATTCTAAGTCCCGGACCGCTTGGGCATCCAAGGTCTGTCATGTTTGCCAGCAGTCTGGACATCTTGCCACCAGATGTTCCCAGCGGTCGGGGAGACGTCAGCCTCTAGTGGTAGTCGGTGGAGGTACTCTAGATATGGCGACGTTTGCCTCAAAATTGTCCTTTAAGGGGACAATTATTATTGGCTCATCTTCCCACTCAGTAGAGCTCTGCGTGGATTCTGGGGCGGAGGGCAATTTCATGTCTTCCGCCTTTGCCCAACGTCATGCAATACCTCTGGTTATGCTAGCACAACCAGTTACAGTACGAGCAGTTAATGGGTCGACACTGCCTTCACAGATAACTCACCATACCATTCCTTTTACTCTGTCCATGTCACCATCCCATCAGGAGACAATATCTCTGCTCGTCATACCTGAGGGTATTGATGAGGTCCTGTTGGGGATACCTTGGTTATGGTACCACTCTCCACATATCGAGTGGTCTTCAGGCAGAATTTTGGGATGGGGTGAGTCTTGTGAGGGTAGGTGCCAAAGGGAGTGCGTTCAGGTTGCTACTACAGAGGTACCCGCAGATCTATCCTCTCTCCCCAAACAATACTGGTCTCATGCGGACGTGTTCTCCAAAAAGGCGGCGGAGACCCTTCCGTCCCACCGCCCCTATTACTGTCCTATTGATCTCTTGCCTGGTGCTGAGCCTCCCCGGGGTCAAGTCTATCCGTTATCACTCCCGGAGATGGAGGAAATGTCTCAGTACATTCAAGAGAATCTGGCAAGAGGGTTCATCAGGAAGTCAGTGTTACCTGCAGGGGCTGGGTTCTTCTTCGTACAGAAGAAGAACGGGGAACTACGTCCATGCATAGATTACAGGAGTCTTAACGCCATCACCGTTAAGAATAAGTATCCTCTGCCCCTGATATCGGAGCTCTTTGATAGGCTTCGGGGAGCAAGGGTATTTACAAAATTAGATCTGCGGGGTGCTTACAACCTGATTCGCATTCGCGAGGGGGATGAATGGAAGACGGCTTTTAACCCCAGGGATGGGCACTATGAGTATCTGGTGATGCCCTTCGGGCTCTGTAATGCCCCAGGCGTTTTCCAAGACTTTGTGAACGACATCTTCCGAGATATGCTCACCACCTCGGTTGTAGTCTATCTGGATGATATTCTCATCTACTCTCCAGATATTGACTCCCATCGGAGAGATGTTCGCAGTCTTTGACCTCTTACGGGCAAACTCCCTCTACTCCAAGTTGGAGAAGTGTGTGTTTGAGCAGGAGTCCTTGCCATTTTTTGGTTATATCATCTCTGCCCAGGGTTTGGCTATGGATCCTGCCAAGCTACAGGTTGTGATGGACTGGCAGGAACCCCATTCTCTTAAAGCGGTGCAGCGCTTTATGGGGTTCATTAACTACTATCGATAGTTCATTCCACACTTCTCAACGTTGGTAGCTCCCTTGGTTGCCCTTACCAAGAAGGGAGCAAATCCCAAATTGTGGTCTGAAGAGGTCTCCAAGGCCTTTAATTCCGTAAAGTCACACTTCGCTAGCGCTCCCATCCTACATCGCCCCGATGTAGACAAACCATTTATCATGGAGGTGGATGCCTCATCTGGTGGTGCTGGGGCAGTCCTCTTCCAAAAAGATGCTCAAGGTTGGAAGCATCCTTGCTTCTACTTTTCAAAGACCTTCTCAACAGCAGAGAGGAATTATTCCATCGGGGACAGGGAGTTGCTGGCCATGAAGTTGGCCTTCTCGGAGTGGAGACATCTCTTGGAGGGAGCTCGTTTTCCTTTCCAAGTCTTCACAGACCATAAAAATTTGGTGTATCTGCAGACTGCCCAGCGATTAAACTCTTTCCAGGATAGATGGTCCTTGTTCTTCTCCCAGTTCCATTTCACCCTCCATTTTCTCTCTGGGGAGAAGAACATTCATGCCGACGCTCTCTCTCGCTCCGTTGTGTCATCTGTAGAGGAGGAAGAGGAGCCTCGGCTTATAGTCCCCACTGAGAGCCTGAGAACCGTATCTCTGGTTTCGCTAGAGTCTGTGCCTCTGGGCAAGACTTTTGTACCATCCAATTTGCGACCGGAGGTTCTCTCGTGGGCTCATTCATCCAGGTTGGGTGGACATTTTGGGACAAAAATGACATCTGAGCTGTTGGCGAGGACGTATTGGTGGCCACATATGGTCCATGATGTCAGGGATTATATTCTGGCATGTGTCTCCTGCGCCAAAAATAAGTCTCCTCGACAATGGCCAGCTGGGTTACTCTATCCATTGCCGGTGGCAGACAGGCCCTGGGAGATGGTCGGGATGGACTTTGTGGTGGGTTTGCCCAAGTCTCAGGGATGTACCATCATTTGGGTTATCACCGATCACTTCTCCAAAATGGTGCATTTGGTGCCGCTTCCGCGGTTACCTTCGGCACGGGCCTTGGCAGCGTTGTTCATAAAGCTCATCTTTCGCCTGCACGATATGCCAGACAAGATTGTCAGTGACCGGGGTCCCCAGTTTGCGTCTCGGTTCTGGAGAGAGCTTTGTCGTCTTCTCAGCATTGAGGTAAATCTCTCTTGTGCATATCATCCCGAGACGAATGGATTGGTAGAGAGGGCCAATCAGACCTTGGTCACATATCTGCAACATTTTGTCTCAGCCAGGCAGGATGACTGGGCATCCCTGCTACCATGGGCAGAGTTTGCACTGAACAATGCGGTTGCCGACTCCACTGGACAAACCCCATTCCTCCTCAACTACGGTCAGCATCCGCGGGTACCTGTGCCTATGCCCGTGTCTTCTGCTGACTCCAGGGTGGCAGACTTGGCTGTGGAAGCATGGGATATTTGGGACCACACTCAGGATGCCATTCAGGCCTCCAAGGAGAGAATGAGGTCCTCCGCCGATGCACATCGGCGTCCCGCTCCGACTTTTGCTCCCGGCGACTTAGTGTGGCTTTCCGCCCGTAACATCAGGCTGCGTGTTGAGTCTAATAAGTTTGCACCTCGCTACTTGGGTCCTTTCAAGGTCCTTGAACAGGTTAACCCTGTGGTCTACCATTTAGCCCTTCCGCCACGCCTGGGTATCACCGACACCTTTCATGTGTCCCACTTGAAACCTGTATACATGTCCCGGTTTTCCGAGTCATCTGCCGGGACTTCGGGTTCGTCTACGGACGATTACGAGGTGAACGCTATTTTGGGGTGCAAGGTGGTTCGTGGCAAAAAATTTTATTTGGTGGACTGGAAGGGTTACGGTCCTGAGAGCCTGCTGAGCGCATTCGGGCTCAGCAGCTCATTGCTGCCTTCGAGCGTAGCGAGGCCCAAGGAGGGGCGGCCCTAGGAGGGGGGTAATGTTAGGGGTCGAGTTCCCCTCTCTGAACAGGGGGAATCTCGGGCCATCTCCGCTGCGGTCTCCCATTCTTCTCTTGCCACAGTGGAGTCTGCTCAGCGGAGACGTTGGTCCCAGCGTCTCGCTCAGTCTGACTCTGTACAGAGAGTTGCTGCTGCTTTTCCTGCTTCTGCCATTGAAGTCAGTGCTGGGCAGCAGCGAGTGGACCCTTCTGGGACTAAGTCCTGCTTTTCTTGTTCTGAGCATGCCCAGAGTAAGATCTCTCAGTGGAGATCGAGGGTCACATGATCAGACACTGCAGCTAAGGTCCTGTAGGTGCTCACGATCTGCGGCAGCCTCTCATTGGTCCTTCTTGGAAGGTCCTGTACATGCAACTATTTAAGGCTCGGCCATGCGCTAGTATTTCTTTCATTTATGTACTTTGCGCCAGTGTGGTCTTGTATGAGTGAGTTCAGGAACCCAGCTGAAATAAGCCCCTAGAATGCTGGCATCTCCGGCGAGGAGTTTGTATGCTTGAGTGTTCAGGGACCTGGCCGAAATAAGCCCCTAGAATGCTGGCACATCCGGCGAGGAGTTTCGTGTGCATGCAAGACCACTGACTGTTCTTGTTTAGACAGTTAGCCTGTGCCTCTGTGGAGTCTAACAGGGTGCAGTGCTTTGAGTTCACGGCTGCTCTGTGAAGTAACAGAGTTAGCTAACACTGCCATTTAGTTCCGCTATTCGCTAGCAGCAGGTTCTATCCTAATAAAATATATACATTCATTAGGTGCGTTCCGCTAGCCCTATCATAACTTCCAGTTTATTAAACATCATAAACCCCACTACAAACAGTCCATTATTTACATCAATGGAGCACATTAACCACCGACAGTCTGTTCCAATGGCAGATACTTCTGTGCTCTTAACCCCCTTTATCTGGAGTTACCTTTCAGGAGCTCCTGTTCCACACACTGACTCCTGTCAGCCCTGGTTCCCCCGGAAGCTGCAGAGCTGGGATCACCGTCCTTGTGACCAGGGCACTTCATATAGTCCAGACCCGCAGACGGAACTGTAGCTTCCCCAACACAGTTGCCATCACAGGCTCTGCAGATACGGCCTCTTCTTGTGCTATTCAGGAAGTCCAAGTCCAGTCCCAGGCACTTCCAACACACAGGCCACCAGTCCATAGCCTCACCATGTGCTTCCAGGAATCCAGTCCTGGACATTCCAACACACAGGTCATTCACAGGACCTCGCACTCTGACCATTCCAGTCCATATACTCTGAACATATGACCCAAACCTTGGTCACATTATATAGCTGTAACTACCTCCATAGGTGGGAGGTGTGTGGTTAGTTCGACCCACCCAGTTCTCAAACTAACCCTGCAAGACTCCCTTTACAACTATACAAATACTTGTGGGACTATAGGTCCCAGAACAACAACATTACTTCAGGCTTACAGTGCAGACTCCCTCTGCTACACATACTGGCCATTTACAATCATGCCGGACACTGTTTCATTATCAACATTACAGATATGCCTCCATGCGTATCCTGAGGAGCACATACAGCGCCCCTATAACATAGGTCACTGCATTACAAGGGCCAGAAAGCTTTGGCTGAGTCACAGGTCATTGGTCCTCTAATAAAATAATGACCCAAAACACACAGCTAAAAAACGTCCTAGAATGGCTAAGAGAAAAATATTCAACTATTCTGAAGTGGCCTACTATGAGCCCTGATCAAAATTCTATTGAACAATTGTGGAAGGAGCTAAAACAAGGAGAATTAAAAATGAGAAAGCTGGAGAATATTGCTTTCAAAAAGTGGGCCAGAATACCCGTGGACGGATATAGAAGTCTCATTTAGAGCTATAGAAATTGTTTGTTTGCAGTGATTGCCTCAAAAGATTGTGCCCAGGCCAAATTCATTAGTTTTTTTCACACTTGTAATGCTGAACCACAATTTAAAAGCAGTGTCTTATTTTAATTAGTTTAAATTCAGAAAATTTGCATAGAAAATACATTTTGTCAGTTTCAAGTTATTTCAGTGACCATTGTGAATTTTTATTTCTTCAACAGATGGACACAATACATTTTTTCATGTGTGTATGATGGAAATATGACCTTTGAGAAAGTGGATATAAAAAATACACACCCCTGATAAAATGCCAGGTTTTTGTTATGTAAAAAATCATACCAAAAAGAATCCTTTCACATCTTTTTCCACTTTTAATGTAAGTCATAATCTTTACAAATGTATTGAGAAACAAACTAAAACAATTAGAGGGGGGATGAAAATAACAAGGCTAAAAAAATTTGGTTGTATAAGTGCAGATAACAATTGGTGATCTGGTAGTGTTCATTAGCCATTCAAATTTAAACTCATATTAAATAGCAGTCAGTACACACATACCATCTTGTAAAGTGATACTGGATAACACCCTGTAAAAATAAGCTGTTCTAGTAGCATTTCCTTGATCTTTTCCTAGTTGCATCTTACAGCAAAAGCCATGGTCTGTAAAAAGCTTAAAACACAGCTAATGATCTCATTGTTAAAAGTTTTTAGTCAGGAGAAGGGTACAAAAAATGTACAAGATATTATATATGCCATGGAACACTGTAAAGATGGTTGTCCAGAAGTGGCTCAAATTTTGGAACAGTGACATAACCTAGAATTGGACACACCTAAAAAAATGATGAAAAGTTAAGAAGAAAACTGGCCCATGAGGCTGTCAAGAGCAATACAGCAATATTAAAGGAGCTGCATGAATTTTTGGAGATTACTGGTGGTGTACTGCATGTGACTACAATCTCCCTTTTTCTATACGTCTGGCTTGTTGCGTAGTGTGGCAAGATCAAAGCCTTTTCTTTCAAAAAAACATTCAAGCCTAGCTATGTTTTTCCAAAATCTATATCAAGCCTGCCAAAAGCATGTTGGAAAATATATTATGGCCTGATGAGACCAAAGTTGAATTTTTCGGTAACAATTCAAAAAGGTATGTGTGGCACAAAGCCAATACTGCTGATCCGTAAAAGAACACTAAACTCATAGTGAAGCATGGTGGAGGCAGCATCATGATTTGGGACTGTTTTTGCCTGCTGGACCTGGAGAATTATAGCAAGAAAGAGTTGGTAAAGATTGCCATTTCTATATGTGCCATGCTGATAGACTACTACTAAAATATACTGAATGCTGTCACAATTTCAAAGGGTACTTGAAAATTAACTTAATTAAAGATAACTTTAAATTATTAGTTTCAAGATATGCATATTTATGGAACGACATTATTTTAGATATTTAGATCTATTTTAGACCTTTATTTTTCTTTTTCAACCAAGATTTTAGTTTAGTTTTGCTATTGAATTGTACAGATTATGGGTGGCATTAAAAGTGTAAAAAGTTCTCATATTCTCCTTATAGGCGTGATTTTTTTACATGGAAAAACCCTGGCATTTTAACAGGATTTTAAGACTTTTTAAAGACACTGCTTATCATGTCACTATAAACACTGCATTCTAAAGAGAAGGAGCATTTTCTTGGTGCAAAAAAACCCCTCCTGGGACACTTTTAATAAATGGCGGTGCCACTGTTTCCATGACAAAATCAATGTAATGCTAATCTGTTAGTGTACATTTTTCCACTGCACAGGATATTCCAGAGAGTAGGATCAGTGTGACATTCCCTTGTGAAGGTCTCTACATAGCATTGGCCACAGGGTCCCCAGACTTAACGCCAGCTATAATTGCATTCAAGACAAAAGTAGGACCTATGATCTAAGAGGATAGATCTACATTCATGCCTCCTCTAATTTGAAGATCTGTCCATGTAGAAGTTTGCTCTGTGCACCATTTACTCTAATTCCAATTTGTCGTTATTCTCCAAACCACTGGACATAAAATATTGAAGTTCACAACTTGGCCTGTGCTTGTAGTCATCTGCTAGAGCAGAGAAAAGTATGGCTTGCAGGCCATATCTGGCCCACTGATTATTCCTGTTTGGCACACAGACCAAGACAGCCACCTTCACCTTCCTTCCACTGTCACTGCTATCTGCATCCTTGGGATACAGATAGAGGTGAATACATTTTTGGAGGACAGAATCTCCAGCTCCATCTTCCATCAATCAGCATGTAAAACAGCAGTCATGATGATGTCATTTCCTTGCGTCAGCAGGGACAGTGCATTGGGGAGAGCACAGTACAGGAGGAACGAGAGTGAGGTGAGTATGTGGTGTTGTTTTTTTTCAAGTGAAAGGGATATTTTATGTACATAGGAGGCTATATGGGGCTCCTGCTGAATATAAGAGCTAAGTGGGGGCTCATGCTGCATATAAGATTCTATGTGGGGCTCATGTTATATAAAAAGGAGGCTATGTGGGCCTCGTGCTGTATATAGGTGCTATTTGTGGGCTCATACTGTATATAAGGGAGTGTGTGGGGGCTTATATTGTATACAGGGGACTATGCGAGGGCTCATATTGTATATATATAGACTATGTGGAGTCTAATACTGTACACATACAGGCTATGTGAGTCTCATACTATATACAGGAGGATGTGTGGGGGCTCATACTGTATATAGTTGGTTGCGCATGAGCTGTTATCGTATATGGCGCTGTGTTTTGCTCATATAGTATATAGAGGGATGTCAGAATACTTAATTCTGCTCAATATTAAGTGATGCAATTAATATTAAAATTAATATTAATATAAAATAATTATAATTAATATGTTAATATAAATATTGAGCAGAATTAATTTCAGCCTCCACAATAGTCATGGTCTCTCATGTGGCCTCTTGAGAAAATTAATTGCTAGAAAGAAAGAAAAAAATAAAGAAAATAATTGAAGATGAGAATAATTTTATTTATAAGTAGCTGAATCCATTTAAGCTGACTTCATGCTTTCCTTCTAAGTGATAGGTAAGGACAGCTATGATTTTAAGTCAACAATAAGGAGATCTCTTTATAGTTCTGACAATGTTTCTGAAAGTATTTATTTTTAAATGTCCATTGAGAAAGCAAATACCTCATGTAAAATATGCACAAATAGAGCCATTCATAATATATTGCTTCAGTGATACGAGCTTTGAAAAATGTTCCAGCAGACTAAGAGCTGAGAGGAGTTAATAAGCCATGATAAGGACTAGGTTTAGTGAACAGCTGTAGAGTGGGTGGGAGGCTGTTCACCATATCTCCACCCTAGGGTGAAATCCAAAGTATAAATACACAGCTTTCTGGCTCATTCAGTGTTTGGTGTTTCTAGAGACAAGATCTGTAGAGCTGTGTCCTTATTAAAGAAAGCTGAAACTTTTTTTTGTTTTCATGAGTGGGCGGATCCCTGCAGCACACATACTGTTCCATTTGTTATGTTTTGTTTTTCCCAATAGGCCAGAAAGGCTGTGTTTATTTTGCATAGTTAAATTCAATATCATAGTTTGCGATATCTGTGTAACAGTCGTACTTGTTGGGGAACTATATGTCTTTTGTCTGTGGGTAGGTTTAAGCTTATCTAAAGGAAAAAAAGGGTAATCTGTGATTCATCCATGCGACCAAGTGTCTGTGTGTTTATTGTTTGTTTTTGAAGCTTCTAGCAGATTCACCTATGCTGTGCTCTCTGGAGGACTACAAATTCCAGTGAGTCTTAGTGAGGCTTTTAAGTGAGGAAGAGGCAGCATTACAGTGCAGTGGCAGCAGATAAGTGCATAGTTAAATGCAATATAATAGTTTAACACAAGAGCATGGTTTGACGTTTTCCTCATTCGCTTTCCATTTTATTTCTGCTTTTAACTATATTGTTTATCCCCATTTAATAAGTGATCCATGGACAATGCTACCAGATGTGCATCTTGTGAGTTGCATGCATGCCTTGAACAGCCATTTGAGGGTGAATATATCTGTGTTTGATGTCAGCATGTTACATGTTTGGGAGCCAAGGTAATGGATCTAAATTGTCAGCTTGCAACACTCAGGAACATTACAAAACTGGAGAGAAGTTTAGAGCTTAGTCAGCATGCGCTTGCTGGGGCTAGAGATATGGAGGAGGCTGAAGGTGGGGAAGATCAGGGCCCAGACGTACATAGCTGGGTTACAGTTACATGAAGGGTTAGGGGGGAAAGTACCTGATTGGCTGATATTAGGAATGCATGCCCAAGACAAGGATCACTACAGCAGGATGTTGCTTCTAGCAACCAGGAAAACAACTGCTGTAGGTCGGAGGGAAAGGCAAGACAGATGTTGGTGGTAGGGGACTCTATAATTGGGCGGATAAACAGGGTCATCGGCTTCTGAGAACGTGAATGGTGAACAGTTTGTCGTCTGCCCGGTGCTCGGGTTCAGATATAATAAATTGGCCTGCACTCTGTCCAAATGTGAGGTACTGGTGGAATGGGCTCTTGAGACCCTGAGTCCAAATAAAGAGAATTCACCACACACTCTATCCATAAGGTGATGCAAAAAAGGAAATTTATTTATGTAGTCACACACAATATTCATAGAGCAGAGAAGAGACAAACGTATATGAGCTACTCTATTGATGTACAAAGGGCAGGGACTTAATCAATGTGAGCTTATGACCCGCACTTACTAGGAATTCCTCGTTCATGGGGAAGAATTTCAATCCTCGATCCCCATCATGAACGGGGTTCAGCGGGTTACCCGCACCTGTTGGTGAAGGGTAGGCACACGCTGGTCTGTTCAGCGTAGCGCACGTGCAGACCTGGACATCTAAGGGCATCACTGCCCATGGTCCATGTCCAGCTTCTTAGAGGGACAAGTTGCTCTCAGCCATGCGAGATCGAACAAAAACAGGTCTGTGATGCCCTTAGATGTCCAGGGCTGCACGTGTGCTACACTGAATGGACCAGCGTGTGTCTACCGTTCGCCGACAGCTGCGGGTAACCCACTGAACCCTGTTCATGATGGGGATCGAGGTTTGACCATGACGGGGTCCAAACGTCTAATATGAATAAATAAAAACCTTGCAACAATAAAATGAAGAGTGTACAGTGAATCTCTCTTTCCCCAGTCACCATGACATTGTCCCAGTATACTCGATTAAGCTCTTCCCTCAAATTGCTGAAATTAGCTTTCCTAAAGTTCCAGGATTTTGCATTTCCCCTTTTGAATGTTTGATTGAGAATTACATTGAAACTTACCATAATATGGTCACTGCTACCCAAATTCTCCCTGATCAGTAAATCTGAAATTGAATCTGGTGTATTTGATAGAACCAGATGCTCAGATTACCTCCCCTGGTTGGTTCAACTACGAGCTGAGAGCACAGATTTTAGGTTGGATTTTACAAAATACACACCCTCTGTCTGTTATTCCTTCCTGTCCTTTCTAAATATAGTGTAATTCTCTACATTTGTTACCCAGTCATGGCCTTCATCCAGCCAGGTTTCCATATTGCCCACCAAATTGTATTCTGTGACCGATAGACGATGGAGTCTCCAGTTCCTTCATTTTGTTTGCAAAACTTCTTGCATCTGCCAGCAGACATTTAATACTATTAGCACATTTACTATTCCGGGATTATGTGTGATGATGTGGTGGGGGGCGGGATTATGTGTGGTAATGGGGTGGGGGGTGGGATTATGTGTGGTGATGTGTTGGGGGGTGGGATTATGTGTGGTAATGGGTGGGGGGCAGGATTATGTGTGGTAATGGGGTGGGGGGCGGGATTATGTGTGGTAATGGGGTGGAGGGGCGGGATTATGTGTGGTAAAGGAGTGGGGGGTGGGATTATGTGTGGTGATGTGTTGGGGGCGGGATTAAGTGTGGTAATGGGTGGGGGGCAGGATTGTGTGTGGTAATGTGGTAATGGGGTGGGGGGCGGGATTATGTGTGGTAATGTGGTGGGGGGTGGGATTATGTGTAGCAATGGGGTGGGGGTGGGATTGTGTGTGATGATGTGTTGGGGGGACGGGATTGTGTGTGGTGATGTGGTGGGGGGGCGGGATATGTGTGGTGATGTGGTGGGGGGCGGGATTATGTGTGGTGGGGGGGCAGGATTATGTGTGGTGCTGTGGTGGGGGGTGGGATTATGTGTAATAATGGGGTGGGGGGGCGGGATTATGTGTGGTAATGTGGTGGGGGGTGGGATTATGTGTGGTAATGGGGTGGGGGTTGGATTGTGTGTGGTGATGTGTTGGGGGGCAGGATTGTGTGTGGTAATGGTTGGGGGGCAAGATTGTGTGTGGTAATGTGGTAATGGGGTGGGGGGCAGGATTATGTGTGATAATGGGGTAAAGGGGCGGGATTATGTGTGGTAATGGAGTGCGGGGCAGGATTATGTGTGGTGATGTGTTGGGGGGGCGGGATTATGTGTGGGGATGTGGTGGGGGGCGGGATTATGTGTGGTGGTGGGGGGGCGGGATTATGTGTGGTGCTATAGTGGGGGGTGGGATTATGTGTAATAATGGGGTGGGGGGATTATGTGTGGTAATGTGGTGGGGGGTGAAATTATGTGTGGTAATGGGGTGGGGGGTGGGATTGTGTGCGGTGATGTGTTGGGGGGGCGGGATTGTGTGTGGTGATGTGGTGGGGGGGCGGGATTGTGTGTGGTGATGTGGTGGGGGGCGGGATTGTGTGTGGTAATGTGGTGGGGGGGTGAGATTGTGTGTGGTAATGTGGTGAGGGGCGGGATTGTGTGTGGTAATGGGGTGGGGGCGGGATTGTGTGTGGTAATGGGGTGGGTGCGGGATTATGTGTGGTAATGTGGTGGGGTGTTATGATCCGGTGACCTTGGAGCCACATGAGACTTTCTCAGGAGTAGGTGGAACCTGTACTGACCACAAACCCTAAACTGTCACCGCAACTAGAAGTAGCCGTGGGGTGTACCTAACACATCCTAGACACCTCGACACAGCCGGAGGACTAAATACCCCTATAGATGGAAATGGGAATTCTATCTTGCCTCAGAGCAGAACCCCAAAGGATAGGCAGCCCCCCACAAATATTGACTGTGAGTATTAGAGGAAAGACACACGCAGGCAGAAATCAGGATTTAGCAAAAGAGGCCACACTAGCTAAATAGGAAAGGAAAGGACAGAATACTAAGCGGTCAGTATTAAAACCCTAAAAATATCCACAGCAGATAATACAAAAATTCCACCATCTAACTAAAGACATGGAATGTATATCTGCATCTCCTGAGAATCCAACTTGACTGAAATATCCAAACACAGTCTAAGCTGGACAAGAAAAAACATTGAATAGTACTGAATTGTAAAGCACACAGCAAGTGTGCTGTAGAAAAAAAAACAGACACTTATCTTTGCTGATTTGGCAGCAGGGCAGGAGGAACCAGACAGAGATGCAAAACCTCCAAGAACAATGGACAACTGGCAAGGGCTAATGAATCCTGCACACCTAAATATCCCAGTCAGAGCTGCAATCAGCAGGGACACCTGCCCAGGATTGCAACCCAGGGACAACTGCATTACTATCAACAACCACTGGAGGGAACCCAAAAGCAGAATTCACAACAGTACCCCCCCTTGAAGAGGGGTCACCTAACCCTCACCAGAGCCCCCAGGCCGAACAGGACGAGCCAGATGAAAGGCACGGACCAAATCAGCAGCATGGACATCAGAGGCAAAAACCCAAGAATTATCCTCCTGGCAATAACCCTTCCATTTAACAAGGTACCGAAGCCTCCGCCTCGAAAAGCGAGAATCCAAAATCTTCTCAACCACATACTCCAACTCCCCATCAACCAACACAGGGGCCGGAGGATCAACAGAGGGACCAACGGGCACCACATATTTCTGCAATAAAGATCTATGGAAGACATTATGGATAGCAAAAGAAGCCGGAAAGGCCAATCGAAAAGACACCAGATTAATAATCTCAGAAATCTTATAAGGACCAATAAAGCGAGGCTTAAATTTAGGGGAAGAAACCTTCATAGGAACATGACGGGAACAACAAGGCTTGGCCCGCGCACAAGTCCCACAGGACTGCACAAAAGAACTCACATCACGCGACAAAGAAGGCCACCAAAAGGACCTACCAACCAAATCTCTGGTACCAAAAATACCAGGATGGCCAGCCAACACAGAACAATGAACCTCAGAAATCACTCTACTAGTCCATCTATCAGGAACAAACAGTTTCCCCACTGGACAGCAGTCAGGTTTGTCAGCCTGAAATTCCTGAAGAACCCGTCGTAAATCAGGAGAAATGGCAGAAAGGACCACCCCTTCTTTCAGAATGCCGACCGGTTCACGGACCTCAGGAGAATCAGGCAAAAAACTCCTAGAGAGGGCATCAGCCTTAATATTCTTAGAACCCGGAATGTTGTGAATTCCGTTCTGGAGCTCCCTCCTGTGGTTGCTAATGGTATTTTTGTGAGTTCTGCCCTTGGGCTCCCTCTGGTGGTTTCGAGTGGAACTGCTGCTCCTTTAGATAGCTGTAGCAGCTGCCTCCACTGATCGCCTTGCCTGGGTTTGTTATTTAAACCTGCTCTGGGCTTTAGTTCATGCTAGCTGTCAATGTTCTTGGTTGGATTTGGTTCTCTCCTTGGATTTCTCATATAGCCTGTCCTTGTCAGCAAAAGATAAGTTTTTGCTAGTTTTTGTTTGTCCATTTGTTTGGACTCTATTGCTCTGCAAATATTTCTCTTTTTGTCCAGCTTGTCACTATGTCATATTCAGGCTAGCTGGAAGCTCTGGGAAAGCAGATTTGCCCCTCCACACCGTGAGTCAGTGTGGAGTTCATTTTTGTAAACTCTGCGTGGATTTTGGAGTTTTTAATACTGACCGCACAGTATCCTTTTCTCTCTGTCTATCAAGTTTAGTATTGGCCTCCTTTGCTGAAATCTGATTTCATTTCTGTGTACGTCATTTCCCTCTCCACTCACAGTCAATATTTGTGGGGGGCTGTCTTTCCTTTGGTGGTTTTCTCTGAGGCAAGATAGCTTTCTATTTCCTACTTTAGGGGTAGTTAGCTCTTAGGCTGTGACGAGGTGTCTAGGGAGAGTCAGGAACATCCCACAGCTATTACTAATGTTGTTGTTAGGATTAGGAACTGCAGTCAGTAGAGATACCACCTCCTCAGAGCTCGTCCCATGTTGCGTTTTAGCCACCAGGTCATATCAGTGTGGCCTCTTAACCACCAGGTCATAACACCGGAAGATACGAGACCACGAAATCAAAACGGGAAAAAAACAAGGACCATCGAGCCTGTCTAGGATTCAGCCGCCTGGCAGACTCGAGGTAAATCAGATTTTTATGATCGGTCAAGACCACAATACGGTGCTTAGCTCCCTCGAGCCAATGTCACCACTCCTCAAACGCCCACTTCATGGCCAACAACTCCCGATTGCCGACATCATAATTGCGTTCAGCGGGCGAAAACTTACGGGAAAAGAAGGCACACGGTTTATTCAAGCAACCAACAGGATCCCTCTGAGACAAAACGGCCCCTGCCCCAATCTCAGAAGCGTCAACCTCAACCGGAAACGGAAGAGATACATCTGGTTGACGCAACACCGGGGCAGAAGTAAATCGGCATTTAAGCTCCTGAAAGGCAGAGACAGCCGCAGAGGACCAATTCGTAACTCTTCGTCAAATCGGTCAAGGGTTTAACCACACTGGAGAAGTTAGCAATGAAAGGGCGATAAAAATTAGCAAAGCCCAAAAATTTCTGAAGGCTCTTCACAGATGTGGGTTGAATCCAATCATGAATGGCCTGAACCTTAACCGGATCCATCTCTATAGATAAGGGAGAAAAAATTAAGCCCAAAAAAGAAACCTTCTGCACTCCAAAGAGACACTTAGACCCTTCACAAATAAAGCATTATCACGAAGGATCTGAAATACCATCCTGACCTGTTTCACATGAGACTCCCAATCATCGGAAAAAATTAAAATGTCATCCAAATATACAATCATGAATTTATCAAGATAAGTCCGGAAGATATCGTG
Source organism: Ranitomeya variabilis (assembly GCF_051348905.1). Lineage (NCBI taxonomy): Eukaryota > Metazoa > Chordata > Amphibia > Anura > Dendrobatidae > Ranitomeya > Ranitomeya variabilis. The sequence goes on along the minus strand of NC_135237.1, from coordinate 262,221,497 downwards.
CATGAAGGACTGAAAAACAGATGGAGCATTAGAGAGCCCGAATGGCATCACAAGGTATTCAAAATGGCCTTCGGGCATATTAAACGCAGTTTTCCATTCATCACCCTGCTTAATACGAACAAGATTATATGCCCCCCGAAGGTCAATCTTAGTAAACCAACTAGCCCCCTTAATCCTAGCAAACAAATCGGAAAGCAGAGGTAAAGGGTATTGAAACTTGACCGTGATCTTATTCAAGAGGCGATAATCAATACAGGGTCTCAAGGAGCCATCCTTCTTAGCAACAAAAAAAAAACCTGCTCCCAACGGTGAAGAAGATGGCCGAATATGTCCTTTCTCCAAAGACTCCTTAACTGTCATGATCTCCATGGCCAGAGAACTAGCATAAGCCTCTATAGGAACAAGCTCTTGGAAGATGTAACTATACTGACCAGCGCCGGCCGGAGAACTAAATAATGCTAGCAGAGGGAAATATAAGACCTGACTCACCTCTAGAGAAATGCCCAAAAAAAAAAGGAGACAGAAGCCCCCCACATATATTGGCGGTGATATGAGATGAAACAACAAACGCAGCAGGAAAATAGTTTTAGCAAATTTGAGGTCCGCTTTCTAGATAGCAGAAGACAGAAAGCATACTTTCATGGTCAGTAGAAAACCCTAACAAAACACATCCAGAAATTACTTTAGGACTCTGGCATTAACTCATAATACCAGAGTGGCAATTCCTGATCAACAAGAGCTTTCCAGACACAGTAACGAAACTGCAGCTGTGAACTGGAACCAAAATACAAAAACAAAACATGGACGAATGTCCAACTTATCTAGTAGATGTCTGGGAGCAGGAACAAGCACAGAGAGGCTTCTGATAACATTGTTGACCGGCAAGCATCTAACAGAGAAGCCAGGTTATATAGCGACACCCAGATCTAATCAGAACAGGTGAACAGGGAAGATGATGTCACAAGTTCAATTCCACCAGTAGCCACCGGGGGAGCCCAGAATCCAAATTCACAACAGTACCCCCCCCTCAAGGAGGGGGCACCGAACCCTCACCAGAACCACCAGGGCGATCAGGATGGGCCCTATGAAAGGCACGAACCAGATCAGAGGCATGAACATCAGATGCAGTGACCCAAGAATTATCCTCCTGGCCATATCCCTTCCACTTGACCAGATACTGGAGTCTCCGTCTGGAAACACGGGAGTCTAGGATTTTTTCCACAACGTACTCCAACTCACCCTCAACCAACACCGGAGCAGGAGGCTCAACGGAAGGCACAACCGGTGCCTCATACCTGCGCAATAACGACCGATGAAAAACGTTATGAATAGAAAAGGATGCAGGGAGGTCCAAACGGAAGGAAACAGGGTTAAGAATCTCCAATATTTTATACGGACCGATGAACCGAGGCTTAAACTTAGGAGATGAGACCCTCATAGGGACAAAACGAGAAGACAACCACACCAAATCTCCAACACAAAGCCGAGGACCAACACGACGGTGACGGTTGGCAAAAAGCTGAGTCTTCTCCTGGGACAACTTTAAATTGTCCATCACCTGCCCCCAGATATGATGCAATCTCTCCACCACCGCATCCACTCCAGGACAATCCGAGGATTCCATCTGACCGGAGGAAAATCGAGGATGGAACCCCGAATTACAGAAAAACGGGGAAACCAAGGTGGCAGAGCTGGCCCGATTATTGAGGGCGAACTCCGCCAATGGCAAAAAAGCAACCCAATCATCCTGGTCAGCAGACACAAAACACCTCAGATATGTCTCCAGGGTCTGATTAGTCCGCTCGGTCTGGCCATTAGTCTGAGGGTGAAAAGCAGACGAAAAAGACAAATCTATGCCCATCCTAGCACAAAATGCCCGCCAAAATCTAGACACAAATTGGGTTCCTCTGTCAGAAACGATATTCTCAGGAATACCATGCAAACGAACAACATTTTGAAAAAACAGGGGCACCAACTCGGAAGAAGAAGGCAATTTGGGCAGGGGAACCAAATGAACCATCTTAGAAAAACGGTCACACACCACCCAGATGACAGACATCTTCTGAGAAACAGGCAGATCTGAAATAAAATCCATCGAGATGTGTGTCCAAGGCCTCTTAGGAATAGGCAAGGGCAACAATAATCCACTAGCCCGAGAACAACAAGGCTTGGCCCGAGCACAAACGTCACAAGACTGCACAAAGCCTCGCACATCTCGTGACAGGGAAGGCCACCAGAAGGATCTTGCCACCAAATCCCTGGTACCAAAAATTCCAGGATGACCTGCCAACGCAGAAGAATGCACCTCAGAGATGACTTTACTGGTCCAATCATCAGGAACAAACAGCCTATCAGGCGGACAACGATCCGGTCTATCCGCCTGAAACTCCTGCAAGGCCCGCCGCAGGTCTGGAGAAACGGCTGACAAGATAACTCCCTCCTTAAGAATACCTGTGGGGTCAGAGTTGCCAGGTGAATCAGGCTCAAAACTCCTAGAAAGGGCATCCGCCTTAACATTCTTAGAACCTGGTAGGTACGATACCACAAAATTAAACCGAGAAAAAAAATAATGACCAGCGCGCCTGTCTAGGATTCAGGCGCCTGGCGGTCTCAAGATAAATCAAATTTTTGTGGTCAGTCAATACCACCACCTGATGTCTGGCCCCCTCGAGCCAATGGCGCCACTCCTCAAACGCCCACTTCATGGCCAAAAGCTCCCGATTCCCAACATCATAATTCCGCTCAGCGGGCGAAAATTTACGGGAAAAGAAGGCACAAGGCCTCATCACGGCGCAGTCAGAACTTTTCTGCGACAACACTGCCCCAGCTCCGATCTCAGAAGCGTCGACCTCAACCTGAAAAGGAAGAGTCACATCAGGCTGACGCAACACAGGGGCAGAAGAAAAACAGCGCTTAAGCTCCTGAAAGGCCTCCACAGCATCAGGGGACCAATTAGCAACATCAGCACCCTGTCTAGTCAAATCGGTCAATGGCTTAACGACATCCGAAAAACCAGAAATAAATCGACGATAAAAGTTGGCAAAGCCCAAAAATTTCTGAAGACTTTTAAGAGAAGAGGCTTGAACCTTGACAGGATCCATCTCAATGGAAGAGGGAGAAAAAATATATCCCAAAAAGGAAATTCTCTGAACCCCAAAAACGCACTTAGAACCCTTGACACACAGAGAATTAGACCGCAAAACCTGAAAAACCCTCTTAACTTGCCGGACATGAGAGTCCCAGTCATCCGAAAAAATCAGAATATCATCCAGATACACTATCATAAATTTATCCAAAAAATCGCGGAAAATATCATGCATAAAGGACTGGAAGACTGAAGGGGCATTAGAAAGACCAAAAGGCATCACCAAATACTCAAAGTGGCCCTCGGGCGTATTAAATGCGGTTTTCCACTCATCCCCCTGCCTGATCCGCACCAAATTATACGCCCCACGGAGATCAATCTTAGAGAACCACTTGGCCCCCTTTATGCGAGCAAACAAATCAGTCAGCAACGGCAATGGGTATTGATATTTTACAGTGATTTTATTCAAAAGCCGATAATCGATACATGGTCTCAAAGAGCCGTCTTTTTTTGACACAAAGAAAAAACCGGCTCCTAAGGGAGATGACGATGGACGAATATGTCCCTTTTCCAAGGACTCCTTTATATATTCTCGCATAGCAGTATGTTCAGGCACAGACAGATTAAATAAACGACCCTTTGGGTATTTACTACCCGGAATTAAATCTATAGCACAATCGCACTCACGGTGCGGAGGTAGTGAACCCAGCTTGGGTTCTTCAAAGACGTCACGATAGTCAGACAGGAACTCAGGGATTTCAGAGGGGATAGATGATGAAATGGACACCAAAGGTACGTCCCCATGAGTCCCCTTACATCCCCAGCTCAACACAGACATAGCTCTCCAGTCAAGGACTGGGTTGTGAGACTGCAGCCATGGCAATCCCAGCACCAAATCCTCATGTAGATTATACAGCACTAGAAAACGAATAGTCTCCTGGTGATCCGGATTAATACACATAGTCACTTGTGTCCAGTATTGTGGTTTATTATTAGCCAATGGGGTGGAGTCAATCCCCTTCAGAGGAATAAGAGTTTCCAAAGGCTCTAAATCATACCCACAACGATTGGCAAAGGACCAATCCATAAGACTCAAAGCGGCGCCAGAGTCGATATAGGCGTCAGTAGTAATAGATGACAAAGAGCAAATCAGGGTCACAGACAAAATAAATTTAGACTGTAAAGTGCCAATGGAAACAGATTTATCAAGCTTTTTAGTACGTTTAGAGCATGCTGATATAACATGAGTAGAATCCCCACAATAGAAACACAACCCATTTTTCCGTCTAAAATTCTGCCGCTCGCTTCTGGACAGAATTCTATCACACTGCATGCTTTCTGGCGTCTTCTCAGTGGACACCGCCAGATGGTGCACTGGTTTGCGCTCCCGCAGACGCCTATCGATCTGAATGGCCATTGTCATGGACTCATTCAGACCCGCAGGCACAGGGAACCCCACCATAACATCCTTAATGGCATCAGAGAGACCCTCTCTGAAAGTAGCCGCCAAGGCACACTCATTCCACTGAGTAAGCACAGACCATTTACGGAATCTTTGGCAGTAAATTTCAGCTTCATCTTGCCCCTGCGATAGGGACATCAAAGTTTTTTCTGCCTGAAGTTCCAAATGAGGTTCCTCATACAGCAAGCCCAAGGCCAAAAAAAACGCATCCACATTGCGCAACGCAGGATCCCCTGGTGCCAATGCAAAAGCCCAGTCTTGAGGGTCGCCGCGGAGCAAGGAAATCACAATCCCAACCTGCTGTGCAGGGTCTCCAGCAGAACGAGATTTCAGGGACAAAAATAACTTGCAATTATTTCTAAAATTCTGAAAGCCAGATCTATTCCCTGAGAAGAATTCCGGCAAAGGAATTCTCGGCTCAGATACCGGAGCATGAATAATAAAATCTTGCAAATTTTGTACTTTCGTGGTGAGATTATTCAAACCTGTAGTTACACTCTGAAGATCCATTATTAACAGGTGAACACAAAGCCATTCAAAGATTATAAGGAGAGAGAAAAAAAAGAAAGACTGCAGCATAGACAGACTGGCAAGTGATCCAATTAAGAGCACAGAAAAAAAAAAAAAAACTCTCAGCAGACTTCTTATTTCTCTCCTTTCTCAGCCAAGGATTTTAACCCTTTAGTGGGCCGGTCAAACTGTCATGATCTCCATGGCCAGAGAACTAGCATAAGCCTCTATAGGAACAAGCTCTTGGAAGATGTAACTATACTGACCAGCGCCGGCCGGAGAACTAAATAATGCTAGCAGAGGGAAATATAAGACCTGACTCACCTCTAGAGAAAACCGCTTTCTAGATAGCAGAAGACAGAAAGCATACTTTCATGGTCAGTAGAAAACCCTAACAAAACACATCCAGAAATTACTTTAGGACTCTGGCATTAACTCATAATACCAGAGTGGCAATTCCTGATCAACAAGAGCTTTCCAGACACAGTAACGAAACTGCAGCTGTGAACTGGAACCAAAATACAAAAACAAAACATGGACGAATGTCCAACTTATCTAGTAGATGTCTGGGAGCAGGAACAAGCACAGAGAGGCTTCTGATAACATTGTTGACCGGCAAGCATCTAACAGAGAAGCCAGGTTATATAGCGACACCCAGATCTAATCAGAACAGGTGAACAGGGAAGATGATGTCACAAGTTCAATTCCACCAGTAGCCACCGGGGGAGCCCAGAATCCAAATTCACAACACTTAACATAACTCCGCATGGCGGTATGTTCAGGCACAGACAGGTTAAAAAGTCGGCCCTTAGTAAACTTACAGCCTGGAATCAAGTCAATCGCACAATCACAGTCCCTATGCGGTGGAAGGGAACTGGACTTGGGCTCATCGAATACATCCTGAATATCAGACAAAAACTCTGGAATTTCAGAAGTGGAAGAAGAGGAGATTGACATCAAAGGAACATCATTATAAACCCCCTGACATCCCCAACTAGGCACAGACATAGACTTCAAATCCAACACAGGATTATGTGCCTGCAACCACGGAAAACCCAGCACGATAACATCATGTAAATTATGCAACACCAGAAATCGACAATCTTCCTGATGGGCTGGCGCCATGCACATGGTCACCTGTGTCCCTTAATGCCCCTTAAAGGAATAGGGTTCTGCAAAGACTGCAAGGGAAAACCACAACGCCTGGCAAACTCAAAGTCCATTAAGTTCAAGGAGGCGCCTGAATCCACAAACGCCATGACAGGAAATGATGATAATGAGCAGATCAAGGACACAGATAATAAAAATTTAGGTTGTACAGTACTGATGGTAATTGAACTAGCGATCCTCTTTGTATGCCTAGGACAGACTGAAATGACATGAGAAGCATCGCCACAATAAAAACACAACCTATTCTGACGTCTGAATCCCTGTTGTTCCGTTCTAGATAGAATCCTATCACACTGCATTGACTCAGGCATCTGCTCTGAGGACAATGCCACAGCGTGCACAGTTCTGCGCTCCCGCAAACGCCGATCAATCTGAATGGCCAGAGACATAGAATCACTCAGACCGAAAGGCGTGGGAAACCCCACCATAACATCTTTAACGGATTCAGAAAGACCCTTTCTGAAAATTGCCGCCAAAGCATCATCATTCCATTTAGTCAACACAGACCATTTTCTAAATTTCTGACAATACAATTCTGCCGCTTCTTGACCCTGAGACAGGACCAACAAGGTCTTCTCCGCTTGATCCACAGAATTTGGTTCATCATATAATAATCCTAAAGCCTGAAAAAAGGCATCTACATTAAGCAAGGCCGGATTCCCAGATTCCAGGGAAAATGCCCAATCCTGAGGATCACCACGCAGCAGGGAGATGACAATTTTAACCCGCTGAATGGAATCACCAGAGGATCGAGGTCTCAGAGCAAAAACCAGTTTACAGTTGATTTTAAAACTCAAAAATTCGGACCTGACCCCAAAAAACAAATCAGGAGTAGGAATCTTAGGCTCTAAAACTGGAGTCTGAACAATATAATCAGAAATACCCTGTACCCTAGCAGCAAGCTGGTCTACACGAGAAGTTAGTCCCTGAACATCCATGCTAGCACAAGACTCCTCAGCCACCCAGAGAAAAAGAGGGAAGAAAAGACAAAGCAGGCTACAGAAAAAAAAGGCTCTTTCTTCCCTTCTTCTGAGATGCATTTAACTCATTGTTGGCCAGTTGTACTGTTATGATCCAGTGACCTTGGAGCCGCATGAGACTTTCTCAGGAGTAGGTGGAACTTGTACTGACCGCAAACCCTAAACTTTCACCGCAACTAGAAGTAGCCGTGGGGTGTACTCAACACATCCTAGACACCTCGACACAGCCGGAGGACTAAATACCCCTATAGATGGAAATGGGAATTCTATCTTGCCTCAGAGCAGAACCCCAAAGGATAGGCAGCCCCACAAATATTGACTGTGAGTATTAGAGGAAAGACACACACAGGCAGAAATCAGGATTTAGCAAAAGAGGCCACACTAGCTAAATAGGAAAGGAAAGGACAGAATACTAAGCGGTCAGTATTAAAACCCTAAAGATATCCACAGCAGATAATACAAAAATTCCACCATCTAACTAAAGACATGGAATGTATATCTGCATCTCCTGAGAATCCAACTTGACTGAAATATCCAAACACAGTCTAAGCTGGACAAGAAAAAACATTGAATAGTACTGAATTGTAAAGCACACAGCAAGTGTGCTGTAGAAACAAAACCAGACACTTATCTTTGCTGATTTGGCCGCAGGGCAGGAGGAACCAGACAGAGATGCAAAACCTCCAAGAACAATGGACAACTGGCAAGGGCTAATGAATCCTGCACACCTAAATATCCCAGTCAGAGCTGCAATCAGCAGGGACACCTGCCCAGGATTGCAACCCAGGGACAACTGCATTACTACCAACAACCACCGGAGGGAACCCAAGAGCAGAATTCACAACAGTGGGGGCGAAGCTACTGTGCAGGGGGCGGGATTGGCGAGTGTGATGCAGTGGAGGGCAGGATTATGTGTGGCGATGTGGTGTGGGGCGGGATTATGTGTGGTAATGGGGTGGGGGGAGGAATTATGTGTGGTGATGTGGTGGGGGGTGGGATTATGTGTGGTGATGTGTTGGGTGGGCGGGATTATGTGTGGTGATGTGGTAGGGGGCGGGATTATGTGTGGTAATGTGGTGGGGGGTGGGATTATGTGTGGTGATGTGGTGGGGGGTAGGATTATATGTGGTGATGTGGTGGGGGATGGGATTATGTGTGGTGATGTGGTGAGGGGGCGGGATTATGTGTGGTGATGTGGTGGTGGGGGGGCGGGATTATGTGTGGTGATGTGGTGGGCGGGCGGGATTGTGTGTGGTGGTGTGTGGTGGGATTGTGTGTGGTAATGTGGTGGGGTGGGATTGTGTGTGGTAATGTGGTGGGGGGCGGGATTGTGTGTGGTAATGTGGTGGCGGGCGGGATTGTGTGTGGTAATGTGGGAGGCGGGATTGTGTGTGGTGATGTGGTGGGGGGCAGAGCTACTGTGCAGGGGGCGGGATTAGCGAGTAATCACGATGCCGCTTATATATATAGATAAGTGCTGTGCACACGATTCCATTCCACACATATTTTCCATGTGGATACAATTGTTAAAATGCTTGTAGGATTATTGATAAATATATGCATTTCTAAAATAAATTGATTATAATTTGTTTATAATGAGATCTGTGTAGATGGCTTAAACCCGCATATACTGTTCATGTGAGAACTTTCACAGTTTGTTTGCCAGCTGAGAAGGTTACATTTATTGTATGCCCCTGTACTGAGATTTTTGTGGTTCAGTAAAAGGTTTGTTTACCACTAATCTATTGCAGTGTGCTGTATAGCCATAGCGCTCCTTAAATTGACCAAATTTTTTCCAAAAAATATTTAGATTCCCCTTGAGGGATTGTGGCCAGAGCAGCTTGGGGCCATAGAGCTCATCTCCAGGCTACAGGACCTGAAGTGATGTCACATCCTGTGAAGTGGCATCACGTGACTGGATCTTGTGACCAGACCAGGAAGCACAGCACAGGAGCGGTCCCGGAGCAACAGTGCAGGAGTTCACAGAGATGTCCGCTACAGGAGTTGTGTAGGGGTGCACAACCCTTCCAGGTGAGAGGCTAATCCCCCCACCTTCCATTGAAACATCCCAATCAAACCACCTGGTGCTTCTCATGCTGCGCTCTTCCATGTTTATTGTCCTGTACTGAGATTGACACATGTAAGGGAATATTTCCACAATGCACTTTGCCCAAAATCTGGTCCATCTAAAATCTCTGATGCCCAATTGGTGATATATTAGGGATGCGAGTCTTTACCATTGGAGAAGGCTATATCTAATAATGCATGTCCTGATTTTTAAAATTGTCACATGCAAAGTGACAATTGTGCTGTATGCGCTTCAGAAAATATACTGTATTTTACATTTTGCGCCAAACTACTGATATATCAGGGACACACATCAATAACTGTTGGTTATGAACCACATGATAGACACACCTGGTCTTTATATAGACCTCTTTGGTGTTTGGTGCTCATTGCATTACAGCAAATTATGTCATTTTCAAATGTTTTTAAAAACTCTTTTTTTTTTCTTTTTTTGTTGTAACTAATAAAAATAATGTAGGGTGATCACTATTGTCTATATATCTCTTTTTTTTTTTGTTGGTGCTGTGAAACAGGAACGCTGCCGGCGAAAATAAAGTGCATTTTCTTCCCGCAGTGTTTGGCTAAGTGTGGACGCTGGGCATGTTAATGATGCTATTAACCTGCAGATTAACCAGAAATCTGCAGGTTAATAGTGTTTTTTTCTGGTGACAGGTTCTTTTAAAAAAGGAGTACACATCTTACCAAGTTTGGGACATCTTACCTTTGAGGTCCCTTCATTTAGGACTAGAATACAAATAGACAATCTTGATGAATGAGGGTCTTTTTATCTTTATTAATGTAAGTGAAATGATAGTGTTATATTTTCATTCTCAGCTTGACTTACCAATAAAAACTATAAAGCACTATACAGTATTATGTACTTATTATTTCTGTTTCTATTCAATCAATGGAACGTGAAACCTTCATGACAACTTTACTAGGTCACATGCTCCATACTAATTGCTACATCAGATTATATCAAATCACAATGTACTAGCAAGATTTTCGGTTCTGTGTTAATTCATTTTGAAGTTGTAATGTGCAATTAAATGCCAAATTGCAACTGCAAAGCTGACAGCTAAACAGTAATTATTACAACAATTATTACTCTTCTTCCAGTTAACAAGCACTTTAGAAAACAAATTATAATTGTTTTAAACTTTACTTTCTACTTTGGTGCTTAATAATTCTTTACATAGCTGGAATTACATTAAGCTGCTCTCAAACGAAGCTAAAGGTATAAGGAGAAATGTTAAAACAAGTATTTTCTATTATTTGGTTTGTTTAATAATATAATGGATATATATAAACCAGTAACAATTCATAATACTTGTTTTAAATACAATGAAATGCAAACATTTATTAACTTTACTGACGAATTTCCTGGACTTCCATAAGGCAACATTTTAAAAGGCAGAAAGATTTTTCTGCAGACCTCACATCATCAGAGGCAGGATTACACTGACAGGTAACACCTCTACAGACAGCTCATGTCACAGCTGACTTTTTACTGACACTTGAAAACAAAAGGTAGGCGTGGGATCCAACTATTGTGGCTAAGTACATGTGGTGTTTCCTGAAATAAAAGGAAGATAGAATATAAAAGTCCCAGTGGCCAGTGTGAAAGTTGCAATTTTTTTTTAACAAATAGTGATATGCAAAGTAAATTGCCATTAAAAAAATACTTTTAACACAAAAAACCTGATTTATGCAAAAGGTAATTGTCTGATGATAGCTTGCCTTCAAATGACGGTACTCACTAGCTATTTATATCAAGCTGTACCATTTAGAATAGTCTTCTCTTACATGTCTGTACACATGTAACAATATTTATACGTGACTGACATTGAAGAATATTTGTTACTGTGGAGCATATAATTGTATGCTGAAAGCAGTCAGCTACAATGTTCTTGTATCCATTCCTCACTCATTTTAGTTAAATGTCTTCGTGGTATGTCATTGATAATTCACAATGTGGTAGAGAAGAAGGAGTAATCTAAGTATGAAATGGAGTAGATGATGATGGCATTGACCATGAGCTACTTGAGGATATGGATAATAGAGGATTACTTCAGTGCACAGTCTGCCATATGTTTGCACAACTCGAGTAAGAGTTACAGAGTGAATACCACTGTGGCAGATGTCAGCATGTTTTCCACCTGAAAGCTCATATAAGAATTTACCAGGTACAGCAGACAAGTAGATGGGTTAATGTAATAAGTGGAAGATGAAAGAAGTCTAAGAAATGCAAGGCCACACAGCATGATGCAACTTTGGTGCATTTTTTAGGAATCAATGACAGAGTAAGAAGATTCTTTGATATAATACTAAAGAATCAGGCTACAGACTAAAGAAAAATTTACTCCAATGTAGTATTTTTGGAATACTGCCTGTGCCATGATCAATACAGGAGACACAATGAGAATTTAGGAAGTTAAAAGCCTGGCTAAGAGAACTATTGAGACTCTGCATTGCAGTACAATCTGCATTCTGCAGATAAATTGAACTTGAATAGAAGTGAGTTTGAACATTTAGGGCATGTTCACACTTTGCAGATTTTGCTGCGGATTTTTCCGCAGCGGATTTGGAAAAACCACAGTGCAAAAACCGCTGCGGTTTTCACTGCGGATTTTCCTGCGTTTTCATCTGCGGATTCCTCTGCGGGTTTTCAACAGCACTTTCCTATTGGTGCATGTTGAAAACCGCTGCGGAATCCGCAGAAAGAAGTGACATGCTCCATCTTTTTTTCTGCAGCAAATCCGCGCGGTTTTTAAAGGGATTTTCCGCAATGTGGGCACAGCGGTTGTTGTTTTCCATAGGGTAACATTGTACTCTACCCTGCATGGAAAAGTGCTGCGGATGCGCAGCGGCAAATCCGCTGCGGATCCGCAGCAAAAAACGCAAAGTGTGAACATAGCCTTAAAGGAGGTAGCAGAGTATCTAAACAGGGATGAGGTTGGAAGGACAAGGCAGAAAATAAAGAGGTTGATAGTTTTAGAGGACATCAGAGAATCCTGGTAGCATGCAGTGTGTGTATAGTGAGGATTCAGAAGTCTAAAGTCAAGTACAGTGACTTAAGAATTCAATACAAACATAGACAACCGATTTAATGCTCCTAGCATAAATGTAAATGTAGTAACTAGGGTTGAGCGGCCTTTACATTTATAGGATCGGGTTGGGTTTCACGAAACGCGACTTTTTCAAAAGGCGGGTCGAGTGAAATCGGCCGATCCTATAAAAAAGTCGGGGTCGGGGTCGGCCGAAACTCGAAACCCAATGCAGTGCATTGGGTTTCCAATGGTTCCCAGGGTCTGAAGGAGCGTAAACTCTCCTTCAGGCCCTGGGATCCATATTTAAGTGTAAAATAAAGAATTAAAATAAAAAATATCGCCATACTTACCATCTGATGCGCCCTGGTACTAAGCGGGAACCTTCCTTCCTTAGAATCAGCCTTCCAGGACCTTGTGGTGACGTCGCGGTGACATCGCGGCTTGTGATTGGTCGTGCGGCCGCCCATGTGACCGCTCGCGCGACCAATCACAAGCCGCGACGTCACCGTGACGTCACCGAAGGTCCTGGAAGGGCTGATTCTTAGGAAGGAAGGCTGCCGGAAAGAAGCCGAGGGTGAGTATATTCCTATTAGGTATATACTCACCCTCGGACGTGCCCTGCTTCTTTCCGGCAGCCTTCCTTCCTAAGAATCAGCCCTTCCAGGACCTTCGGTAACGTCACGGTGACGTCGCGGCTTTTGATTGGTCGCGCGAGCGGTCACATGGGCGGCCGCGCGACCAATCACAAGCCGCGACGTCACCGCGATGTCACCACAAGGTCCTGGAAGGCTGATTCTAAGGAAGGAAGGTTCCCGCTTAGTACCAGGGCGCATCAGATGGTAAGTATGGCGATATTTTTTATTTTAATTCTTTATTTTACACTTAAATCTGAATTCCGATACCAATTCCCGATATCTTAAACATATCGGGAATCGGTATCGGAATTCCGATTCCAGATTCAGAAGATCGCCGACTTCATGGCCGACCCCACACAGGGGTCGGGTCGGGTTTCATGAAACCTGACTTTGCCAAAAGTCGGCGACTTCTGAAAATTGCCGACCCGTTTCGCTCAACCCTAGTAGTAACCCTTTACTTGTCAGATGTCACAATTAGAGATGAGCCACCTCCCTAGTGTTCGGGTTCGGTTTGTCGAACAGGGACGTTTTCGACGAACTGTTCGTCGAATGTTCGACGAACACTGTCAAACCTCATTGAAACCAATGGCAGGCAAACACAAACACATACAAAAACATGGAAAACATATAGAAAACACCTTAAAAGGTGACCAAAAGCTGACAAACTGCTCAGAAGACACAACAAACACATAGAAAAGTCACAACTACCTACAGTCATGCGAAAAGAAAAGAGGTGTAGGAGTAAAAGGAGGAGGAGACACAGATATAGGCATGTCATGCCCTTCTACAATCAAGAAAGGCTGGAGTAAAAATCTAAACTCACTCTACCAACACCCAGATGTCTTGACAAAAAAAATTAAAAAATAAATATCTTTAGGTAGAATGGCGGCGGGTCAATTCAGAACACTTTCCTTAGAAGACGTAGTGGTACCCCCTTTGGGAGTTGTGCCAAAAAATGAACCCAATACATTCAGACTAATCCACCATTTGTCATATCCAAGGGTCAGGTCAGTAAACGACAACATCGACGAGGAACCAAGTACAGTACTATGTACTGTACCTCCTTTAACGAGGCAATCAGGCGGGTCAAAAGGTTGGTAAGGGGCACCCTAATGGCCAAAACAGACATTAAGGGGGCGTTCCGGTTACTACCTGTGCCTCCGAATAGTGTCCTCCCATTGGGCTGCTTCTGTGAAGGAGCATACTACATAGATCGCTGTTTGCCCATGGGGTGCTCCATATCCTGCTCACTATTCGAGGCGTTTAGTTGCTTCCTCGAATGGGTCATCATGGGCGTTTGTAAGGTGGCACATATTATCCATTACCTCAACGACTTCTTATGCCTGGGCCCAAAAGATTTGCCACAGTGTGAAAACACGCGGTAGTCCACCTGTGAGGAGAGAGCTGGAGGGAGAGTGGACACCCCAGAGCCGAGTTAGATTAAGAAAGAAAGAAGGCGGTGTAGCTTGCTTCATGGGTGGGGTACTCTGCTGAGTAGCAGAAATTGCTAGTAGGCCCAAAAGGATTTCCTGGGCCAGATGCCGTTACAAAATAGTAGTTAGGTAAACAGGCGGTGTAGCTTGCTTCATGGGTGGGGTACGCTGCTGACTAGCACTAAATTCTACTAGGCCCAAAATGATTTCCTGGGCTAGATGCCGTTACAAAATAGTAGTTAGGTAAACAGGCGGCGTAGCTTGCTTCATGGGTGGGGTACGCTGCTTAGTAGCACTAAATTCTACTAGGCCCAAAAGGACTTCCTGGGCTAGATGCCATTAAAAAATAGTACTTAGGTAAACAGGTGGTGTAGCTTGCTTCATGGGTGGGGTACTGTGCTGATTAGCACAAAATGCTATTAGGTACAAAATGATTTCCTGGGCTAGAAGCAGTTAAAAATTAGTAATTAGATCAACAGGCGGTGTAGCTTGCTTCATGGGTGGGATACGCTGCTGAGTAGCACTAAATTCTGCTAGGCCCAAAAGGATTTCCCAGGCTAGATGCCGTTACAAAATAGTAGTTAGGTAAAAAGGCGGTGTAGCTTGCTTCATGGGTGAAGTACGCTGCTGAGTAGCACCAAATTCTACTAGGCCCAAAACTATTTCCTGGGCTAGATGCCGTTACAAAATAGTACTTAGGTAAACAGGCGGTGTAGCTTGCTTCATGGGTGGGGTACGCTGCTGAGCAGCACTAAATTCTACTAGGCCAAAAGGATTTCCCTGGCTAGATGCCGTTACAAAACAGTAGTTAGTATAGTCATATAATGCCCTAATATGTAAATTTTATTAAATATAGTTAAAAATGCCAACAACCAATGGCGCACCAAAAATAACAACAACACACCGTGAAAAAACTAGAATGGGGAAAGAGTCAAACCCTAGTATATATCTATACTGTACGTTACCTATCTGCGGGGGTTGGCACCCTAGGGGAAATGGATTGGTGCCCCCGCTCCGCGGTGGCTGGCCCTGGGGTCCCTGAATTGACCCTAATTGGCCCACAATGTCCCACTACCCACACACAATCGCGCTAAAGGTACCCCTATAGGCTAGACATAGATAGCACCTGTACCTAGGAAGACCTAAACCCCACACTGTGCAGTATAAAAACAATAAGAGAACATGTTACATAGGCGTTTAGTGGCAGAATATGCAATCATAGCCCTGATTAAAGATGATCTTTGGAACAAATGCCCAGCGTGGATTCCCCTAAGGTAATTAACCACAGTTATATTATGCTGGTCCAGCTTTTGCAATATGTTGTGCATCTAAAACAGGCAGTGACCTGTTAGCAGAGACCTAATAAAGGTCTCTGTAACGTTTTTTGTTCATCAGTGCATGTGCTTATAATTGCATCTATTGGGTGAAACTTTTTGCAGCTGCATTGTAGCTGGGACTTATTATATTGTGGAAACCCACATGGCCTATTAGAAGAGCTCTATATAAAGACTCTAGAATGTCTACTAGGCACCATCATATGTGCTCATAATTTCATTAATATGGTGAAATACTTGTAATCACACAATAACTGTGGTTAATTACCTTAGGGGAATCCACACTGGGCATTTGTTCCAAAGATCATCTTTAATCAGGGCTATGATTGCATATTCTGCCACTAAATGCCTATGTAACATGTTCTCTTATTGTTTTTATACTGCACAGTGTGGAGTTTAGGTCTCCCTAGGTACAGGTGCTATCTATGTCTAGCCTATAGGGGTACCTTTAGTGCGATTGTGTGTGGGTAGTGGGACATTGTGGGCCAATTAGGGTCAATTCAGGGACCCCAGAGCCAGCCACGGTGGAGCAGGGGCACCAATACGTTTCTCCTAGGGTGCCAACCCCCGCAGATAGGTAGCGTACAGTATAGATATATACTAGGGTTTGACTCTTTCCCCATTCTAGTTTTTTCACGGTGTATTGTTGTTATTTTTGGTGCGCCATTGGTTGTTGGCATTTTTAACTATATTTAATAAAATTTACATTTTAGGGCATTATATGACTATATATACACAAAATTACTACCCCTTTGTACTCATTTAAAGAAAACAGTAGTTAGGTAAACAGGCGGTGTAGCTTGCTTTATGGGTGGGGTATGCTGCTGAGTAGCACCAAATTCTACTAGGCCCAAAAGGATTTCCTGGGCCAGATGCCGTTAAAAAATAGTAGCTAGGTAAACAGGTGGTGTAGCTTGCATCATGGGTGGGGTACGCTGCTGAGTAGCACTAAATTCTACTAGGCCAAAAAGGATTTCCCTGGCCAGATGCAGTTAAAAATAGTACTTAGGTAAACAGGCGGTGGGTGGCTGGGCTACTCTGCTGACTAGCAGACACTGAAGCTTTGGAGCAGACCTCTGAATCCCAGGCCATAGTATAAGTAAACAACTCTGCAGACGACCCCACCCACCTGGAATTGACAATGGCAACGTCATGTAAAACTCAGCAAGGGGACTAAATAAAAGAGTCTCCATTTTTTTCAAAAAACTCGGCCACAGACACCACTTAAGTGGCATCAATTTTGCCAGAGTTTTTTAAAACGGTTGGTGAGGTGATTTTCAAAAATCATCAAGCTTTTAGTCTCCTCAAGATGACACAGGGGTAGAAAAGTCCTTGCGGATCCAGAATTTGTTCATCTTGATGAACGTTAGTCTGTCTACATTGTCACTGGACAGCCGCTTGTGCTTATGTCAGCACACCATCAGCAGCGCTGAACACACGTTCAGAGATAACGCTGGCTGCGGGGCATGACAAGATCTCCAAGGCGTGAGTGGCGAGCTCAGGCCATTTTTCAAGATTGGATGCCCAAAATGAGCAAGGGTCCAGTTCCACAGTCATGGCATCGATGTTAACTTGGAGATACTCTTGTACCATCCTCTCTAGGCGTTGGCTGTGCGTCAGACTTCTTGTCTCCTGTGGCCTTGCAAAGGATGGTCTAAAAAAATCTTGAAACAGTTGGAAAAATTGCTGTTACCACCAGATACGATGTTACTGTTACGGATAGCGTGATGACTTGATAGTCCCACGGTTGGAAAGTTAGAACTCAGAGATTGACTACGTGCACCACTGGTGTTTTGTGGAAAAGCAGATGTTAGATTCTGTAACAGTCTCTGCTGATACTCCTGCATGCATGAATCCCTTTCTATGGCAGGAATTATTTTGCCAAATTTGCTTTTGTACTGGGGATCTAAGAGTGTGGCAACCCCGTAGTCGGCATTACTTCGGATTCTGACTATCCGAGGGTCATGTTGCAGGTAGTGCAGCAAGAAGGCACTCATGTGTCTTGCGCATCCAGGAGGACCAAGTCCTTGTTGTCTTGGTGGTGGCGAGGTGAGAATCATGCTTCCTTCATCTGCCCTCTCCCCCCAACCTGGCACAACAGAAATTTGATCAAGGTCTCCCTCATCTGATGAGTCTTCCATGCCCAGCGCCAGTTCGTCTGCCACTTCTTCCTTGCCTCCTGCATCTTCCTCAACAGTTTGGCTGCTACCATGCGCCCTCAGTAATCCCTCTCCCCCAGCCTCCAATGCCAGCTGCCTTGGTGCTGCCAACCTTCTTGACCTTGGAGATATGATCCCTTCCGCATATGACTCTTCCTGTTCCTCCTCCTCCTCCTCTTGTTCCACCACGTGACTCCGGACACTGTGTAAGGTGTGCTCCACCATGTAAATCCCCAGAATGGTCATGCTGATAATGGCATCATCAGCACTAAACATCTTCGTTGCTATTTCAAAACTGTGCAGAAGGGTGCATAGGTCTCTGATCTGAGACCACTCCTGCAGTGTGATTTGCCCTACCTCTTGAGCTCGTTGGCCCAGGCTATACATCATAACGTATTGCACCAGGGCTCGTCGGTGCTGCCACAGTCGCTGCAACATGTGCAGAATTGAATTACACTGTGAGGGCACATCACATTTCAGCCGGTGAACTGGCAGGCCCAACGCCTTCTGTAGAGATGCAAGTCGTCGAGCTGTGGGATGCGAACGGCGGAAGTGAGCACACAGCGACCGTGCCCTCTGCAGAAGCCCATCTTGTCCAGGATAGTGGGATAAAAATTGCTGGACAACCAGGTTCAAAACGTGAGCCATACAAGGCATGTGTGTGACATTGCCCCAGCGATGGGCCGCACCCAGGTTTGCAGCATTGTCGCACACAGCCTTCCCTGGCTGCAGGTTGAATGGAGACAACCATTGATGGAACTCGGTCTCCAGAGCTGACCACAACTCCTCAGCTGTGTGACTCACATTTCCCAGACATTTTAATGTAAACACTGCCTGATGCCATTGAGCCCTGGTGACAGCATAGTGAGGAGGTGTGCAGGATTCCTTCTGCGCAGTTACAACACGGGTGGCATTACCAGACAGGCTTTGGGTGCAGGTGGAGGACCGAGAGGAGGTTGAGGAGGCAGAAGCAGTGGAGGAACTTCTAGATGCAGAGGATAGATGAGCAACTTGTGGGGACGGCAAGACTTGGACAGCAGCTCCTTCTCCTGATATCGTCGTAGTAACCCAGTGCCCAGTCACCGACATGTAACGTCCCTGTCCATGTCTACTTGTCCAAGTGTCTGTGGTGAAATGCACCCTGTCACACACAGAGTTTCTCAAGGAAGCGGTGATGTTGTGTGCGACATGCTGGTGTAGCACAGGCACAGCTTTCTTTAAGAAGTAGTGGCGACTGGGCATCTGGTACTGGGGCACTGCGATGGACATAAGGTCTCGAAAATCCTCTGTGTCCACCAGGCGGAAAGGCAGCATTTCTGTAGCCAACAGCTTGCAGATGGAGAAATTCAACCTCTTAGCTTTGTCGTGGCTAGGAGGAAATGGTCTTTTACTTGTCCACATCTGAGGGACTGGGGGCTGGCTGCCGTGCTTAGATGGAGTTGAGTAGGGTGTCCCCAGCAAACTGCTGGTCTGTGAGGAAGGTGCAGGCAAAGATGTTATGTTGCCTTGATCAAAATGTGGTGTCGGTGTCGGAGAGCGCTCAACACCAGCAGGGATTTCCACTTGCAAATGTCCTGACAACCTGCCAATCACACTGGCTGTTGCGGGTAAAGAGGTGGAAGGTTTGCATCCAAAACCAAGTGCGACTGCTGTCCCCACAGTCACAGAGGATGAAGAGGATGTTAATGCACTTGATGGGGCAGACGGTGGTTGACCTGGCCTACTAGGACGCATTGTAGCACAGTGAGCTTCCCACTGCAACTTATGCCTCATATCCATGTGACGGTTCATGCATGAAGTACTCAAGCTAGTGATTTTTTGGCCTCTACTGAGATTTTGTTGACAAATCTTACAGACAACATGAGTTGGGTCATTCTTTGCGATGTCAGAAAATGCCCAGGCTATGCAAGGCTTAGAGCCCATGCGACCTGAAGAGCCACCACGACTTCTGGTCTGAGGCACAGTTGGGGTTGAGGATGCAGTTGTTGACGTGCTTCCAGTACTCTGTCTCTGTCCAGGAAGGCGCACCGTTACCTTGTCGTCAGACTCGTCACTAGCATCCTCCTCCACCTCCTCTGCTGACCTCATGAACTGGCGGACTGGGGGTTGACAGTAAGTGGGGTCTACAACCTCGTCATCATCATCCTGTGTGTTCTCACACCCGTCGTCCTCAGAGCCAACCTCTTCCTGCCCTGACCGAAAAGTCAAGTTTTCGTACCAATCAGGTATCTCAGTCTCATCATCATCTTCCTCATTGTCTCCACCAACAGGAGTTACAGTTTGGGAATGAAGGCCTACATTATGCTCAGAACCTTCTTCATCTGGGCCTGGATCCGACTCACAAAGATTCTGGGCATCAGTGCAGATCATTTCCTCGTCTGGATTCACAGAAGCTCTGGAGCAGACCTCTGATTCCCAGGCTATAGTATGCGTAAACAGCTCTACGGACTCAACCATGTGTGTTTCCCCATGCTCAGACGGGCAGCTGGAGACTTGGGAGCTGTGAGGAAGCAAGTGCGATTGGGGTGACAACTCTGAGGACTGGAGTAGTTGTGATGTTGAAGTTGACATGGAGGAGAGCCCACTTGAATGATCACTTGATATCCGTTCAAGCACCTGCTGTTTTTGTGCCTCATCTGGAAATTTTGGCGATGCATGTAGCGATGGTCGTAAGAAAGGGATCATATCAGATTGTTCACGAAAAGAAGTAGACATCTTACTTTGGCTGGAAGATGGTCTTTCTTCTGCAGATGTTACTGTTGCTTTACCACCTACCCCACGGACACAACCTTTTTTTCCCTTTCCAACACGCCTATACCCCATTCCACCAGCAGCATGCATTTTGCCACTCATTTTAGTGCTTAACTAATTGGCAACTCTGTATCTGTAGTTGTTGGCACAACAACCAATGGTTGAAAACCGAGCAGAACTGAGTGGCCAAACTGTGGTACAAGGCCCAAAGCTATTAACTGGATTAGATGCAGTGAAAATTGAGATACACAGGCGGTAAAGTTTGTTTCACAGGCGGGCTACTCTGCTGACATGCAGACACTGCTCCTAGGCCCAAAACTATTAACTGGATTAAATGTAGTGAAAATAGAGATACACAGGTGGTGTAGTTAGTTTCACAGGTGGGCTACTCTGCTGACATGCAGACATTGCTCCTAGGCCCAAAACTATTAACTGGATTAGATGCAGTGAAAATTGAGATACACAGGCGGTATAGTTTGTTTCACAGGTGGGCTACTCTGCTGACATGCAGACACTGCTCGCAGGCCCAAAACTATTAACTGGATTAGATGCAGTGAAAATAGAGATACACAGGCGGTGTAGTTTCACAGGCGGGCTACTCTGCTGATGTGCAGACACTGCTCCTAGGCCCAAAACTGTTAACTGGATTAGATGCAGTGAAAATAGAGATACACAGGGGGTGTAGTTAGTTTCACAGGCGGGCTACTCTGCTGATGTGCAAACACTGCTACTAAGGCCAAAATCCCAAAACGATTTACTGGGTTAGATGCAGTAAAAATTGAGATACACAGGTGGTGTAGCTAGCTTCACAGGGGGCTACTCTGCTGACGTGCAGACACTGCTACTAAGTCCAAAGCCCCAAAATGATTTACTGGGTTAGATGCAGTAAAAATTGAGATACACAAGCAGTGTAGCTAGCTTCACAGGTGGGCTACTCAGATGACTATCAGACAATGCTACTAGCCCAAAAGGATTGGCTGAGCTAGATTACACCAAATGCTGTGACAAACACTTGCACAGCACTGGCTCAGACCTGCCTGGCAAACAGTGATATGAACTGCTGTAACCTACCCTAAAAAGGGCTGATATTACAACTAGTCCCGACTCCTCCCGACTCCCTAAACCTATCTTTCTGACAATTCGCTCCAAAAAAACCACTCTTAGGCTGGTTTCACATTTGCGTTTTTTGCCGCTGCGTTTTAGCGCAAAAAAATGCATGCGTTTTTTTTCCTATATTTAACATTAAAAATGCATGCGTTTTTTTGGTATGCTTTTGCCGCGTTTGACGGCACATGCGTCTTTTCTATGCTTGCATTTGGTTGCAGAAATGCAACATGTAGTAATTCCTAGAGGCATTTTTTTGCGGCAAAAAAACGTATTGCTGTCTATGTAAACGCATGCGTTTTTAAGCACATGTGTTTGGTTGCGTTTTAAATGCATGCGTTTCCATAGAAAAAAACAAGAATACACACTGAAAAGCCACCCCCAACCATCAAGGTGATAAAGGGATCCAAACCCTAACCCTAACCCTAACCCTGATAAGCCACCCCCCACCATCAAGGTGATAAAGGGATCCAAACCCTAACCCTAACCCTACCCCTAACCCTAATCCTAACCCTGATAAGCCACCCCCCACCATCAAGGTGATACATGGATCCTAACCCTAACCCTAACCCTGATAAGCCACCCCCCACCATCAAGGTGATAAAGGGATCCAAACCCTAACCCTACCCCTAACCCTACCCCTACCCCTATCCCTAACCCTAGCTATTTCTATTTATAGTGGGTTTTCTAGATGATTTTGATGTTTGGCAGCTGTCACACACTTCTCTGCATGCGTTTCAAAAACGCAAACGCAGGAAAAAATGCATGTAAACGCATCAAAACACCGCATTTTTTTCACCACCTGCGTTTGCGTTTTAAACGCTGCATTTTTAAACGCAAATGTGAAACTAGCCTTAGTCTGAATAGCGCCCACAGCAGCAGCGGTGCCGTCTAACACTAAGCTGCAGCAGTGAGGAAATGGTAGCGACGGGGCAAATGGCTGGTTCTTATAGGGCAAGGACATGTGACATACACAGCCAATGACACATGCCTTTGCTTGTGTGCATCACATGCACATTGCTGTGTGTGTGTGCACTGCTGATAGGCTGAGAGACTGCAACGCATCTGTAAATGCAGGAAAGAAAAAAAAAAAGGAGATCGGCGTTATTTCGGCACAGATCTATCCCCCGCCCACTATACACTGAAACAGTCCATTAACAATGATAAACAGTTTTAATGTGCAAATCAAGCTAGGCTTTTGGTGAACGAACAGTTATCGAACAGAAACTCGAACAGCCGGATTTTAAGCAAATTGTTCGGGTTCGTCGAATGACTCGAACACTGCCCAAAACAGCTCGAATTTGAAATTGGCGAACAGTTCAACTCGAACACCGCTCATCTCTAGTCACAATACTTTATTAACATAGCCACGTGATCTTACAAGTTGGATTGTTTTATGTCTACAGGACTATAACCAACAACAGCACAGAAATATATTGCCAGAGCAACCATCAGTACAGAAACAAAGCATCACAACCCCATATCAGTACAGTAATGCATTGTCATAACCACACACAGTACAGAAATATATCACCAGAATCCTCATCAGTACAGTAGTACATCACTAGAACCACCAGGAGTACATGAATACAACACAAAACCCATGATCAGTACATTAATGTATCAGCAAGCTTAGTACAGTGATCAATGTCAGGTCAACACCATATATATCTGTATTGCATAAATGTACAATTTCCAGTATGTCCTTAACTGGAAGTTATCAGTCATCATCAGACTGCATACCATACAAGAACCCCAATATTGGTAAGCTGTGGTCAGTATCACAAATGAACAATTACATTCAGTAACCTTATACAGCGGGTACAGAAAGTATTCAGACCTCTTACAATTTTTCACTCTTTGTTTCATTGCAGCCATTTGGTAAATTCAAAAAATTCATGTTTTTCTTATTAATGTACACTCTGCACCCCATCTTGACTGATAAAAAAACAGGAATATAGATTTTTTTGCAAATTTAATAAAAAAGAAAAACTAAAATATCACATGGTCAAAAGTAGGGTTAAGCAACTTTTATTTTTATAGGATCGGGTCGGGTTTCACGAAACCCGACTTTCTCAAAAGTTGGGTCGAGTGAAATCGGCCGATCCTATAAAAAAGTCGGGGTCGGGGTCGGCCGAAACACGAAACCCAATGGGATACTATGGTTCCCAGGGTCTGAAGGAGAGGAAACTCTCCTTCAGGCCCTGGGATCCATATTAATGTGTAAAATAAAGAATCAAAATAAAAAATATTGATATACTCACCCTCTGACGTGCCCTGGTTGTAACTGCCAGCCTCCGTTCATAAGAATGAGCGCTTGAAAGTCCTTAGATGACGTCGCGGCCTGTGATTGGTCGCGTGGCGGTCACGTGACCGCTCACGTGACCAATCACAGGCCGCGACGTCATCTAAGGTCTTTCAAGCGCTCATTCTTAGGAACGGAAGCTGCCGGTTACATCGGTAAGGTCCAGGCTGCGTCGGAGAGGTGAGTATATCAATATTTTTTATTTTGATTCTTTATTTTACACTTAAATATGGATTCCGATACCGATTTCCGATATCGCAAACATATCGGAACTCGGTATCGGAATTCCGATACCAGATTCAGAAGATCGCCGACCTCATGGCCGACCCCACACAGGGGTCGGGTCGGGTTTCATGAAACCCGACTTTGCCAAAAGTCGGCGACTTCTGAAAATGGCCGACCCGATTCGCTCAACCCTAGTCAAAAGTATTCAGACCCTTTGCTCAGACACTCATATTTAAGTCACATGCTGTCCATTTCCTTGTGATCCTCCTTGAAATGGTTCTACTCCTTCATTGGAGTCCATCTGTGTTTAATTAAACTGACAGGACTTGATTTGGAAAGGCACACACCTGTTTATATAAGACTTCACAGCTCACAGTACATTTCAGACCAAATGAGAATCACGAGGTCAAAGGAACTAGCCAAGGAGTTCAAAGACAGAATTGTGGCAAGGCACAGATCTGGTCAAGGTTACAAAAGGATTTCTGCAGTACGCAAGGTTCCTAAGAGCACAGTGGCCTGCAAAATCTTTAAATGCAAGTAGTTTGGGTCAACCAGAAGTCTTCCTAGTCCTGGCAGTCCAGCCAAACTGAGCAATCGTGGGAGAAGAGCCTTGGTGAGAAAGGTAACGAAGAACCCCAAGATCACTGTGGCTGAGCTCCAGAGATGCAAAAGGGAGATGGGAGAAGGTTCCACAAAGTCAACTATCTCTGCAGCCCTTCACCAGTTGGGCTTTTATGGCAAAGTGGCCTGACGGAAGCCTCTCCTCAGTGCAAGACTTATGAAAGCCCATATAGAGTATGCTAAAAAGCACATGAAGGACTCCCAGACTATGAGAAATAAGATTCTCTGGTCTGATGAGATGAAGATAGACCTTTTGATGATAATACTAAGCGGTATGTGTGGAGGAAACAAGGCACTGCCCAATACAATCCCAACAGTGAAACATGGTGGTAGCAGCATTATGTTACGGGGGTGTTTTTCAGTTTCAGGGACAGGATATCTGGTTGCCATTAAAGGAAACATGAATGCGGCCAAGTATAGAGATATCCTGGATGAAAACCTCTTCCAAAGTGTTCTTGACCTCAGACTTGGCCGAAGGTTCACCTTCCAACAAGACAATGACCCTTAGCACACAGCTAAAATAAAAAAGGAGTAGCTTCAGAACAACTCTGTGACCATTCTTGACTGGCCCAGCCAGAGCCCTGACCTAAACCCAATTGATCATCTCTGGAGAGACCAGAAAATGGCTGTCCACCAACGCTCACCATCCAACGTGATGGAACTGGAGAGGATCTGCAAGGAAGAATTGCAGAAGATCCCCAAATCCAGGTGTGAAAAACATGTTGCATCATTTCCAAGAAGACTCATGGCTGTACTAGATCAAAATGCTGCTTCTACTCAATACTGAGCAAAGGGTCTGAATACTTAAGAGTATGTGATGTTTCAGCTTTTCTTTTTTAATAAACTTGCAAAAATTTCTACATTTCTGTTTTTTTCAGTCAAGATGGGGTGCAGAGTGTACATTAATGAGAAAAAAAATGATTTTTTTTTTTAATTTACCAAATGGCTGCAATGAAACAAAAAGTGAAAAATTTAAAGGTGTCTGAATACTTTACGTACCCACTGTAGATTGCATATTTTCTGATTAGAGTATTTCTTTTTCGTCTCCATCTGGTCCAGACACCATGATGATTTTTACATCTCCATCTCTGCAGACTTCTATCATCTCTTATCTTTTGCAACATGTCTCAAGATGGTGCCCATAAAAATAACATTGTTATTTTAATACTCCTGAATAAAAAATATCAGTCCTACAATGAACTCCTGAATAAATTGTCCCTCACCGATCTCCCTGTACAAAATATGTCTACCACAGTGTCCATCTTATGGTGTATAGTCTCCGCAATGTCTTCTCACACTGTGTCACTCACAATAGTTCCCAGTCTCTATAATATGCCACCTCCCCACACTCTTCCACTATGCATACTGTTTCCTCAATACTGGGCCCTCATAGTGTCTGCCATGCTGCCCCCACCTTATATTGCTGCCCCCACACCATCCAATCTCTATACTGTGCCCCTTAACACTATTCGCCCCATACTGTCTCTTCATTCTTTCCCCCTACTCCCTATACCACCTACTAACACTTTTCCTTACTTCCTATACATTTACAGAGGGGAAAAATGTATTTAGTCAGCCACCAATTGTGCAAGTTCTCCCACTTAAAAAGATGAGAGAGGCCTTTAATTGACATCATAAGTAGACCACAACTATGAGAGTCAAAATGAGAAAACAAATCCAGAAAATCCCCTTGTCTGATTTGGCAAGATGTATTTTGCAAATTATGGTGGAAAATAATTATTTGGTCACCTAAAACATGCATAATTTCTGGCTCTCACAGACCTGCAACTTCTTCTTTAAGAGGCTCATCAGTCCTCCACTCATTACCTGTAGTAATGGCACATGTTTGAACTTTATCAGTATAAAAGACACCTGTCCACAACCTCAAACAGTCACACTCCAAACTCCTCTATGGTGAAGACTAAAGAGATGTCAAAGGAGACCAGAAACTAAATTGTAGCCCTGCACCAGGCTGGGGAGACTGAATCTGCAATAGGCAAGCAGCTTGGTGTGATGAAATCAACTGTGGGAGCAATAATAAGAAAATGGAAGACATACAAGACCACTGATGATCTCCCTCAGTCTGGGGTTCCACTCAAGATCTTACCCGGTGGGTCAAAATTATTACAAGAACGGTGAGCAAAAATCCCAGAACCACACAGAGGAACATAGTGAATGACCTGCATAGAGCTGCGACCACTATAACAAAGGCTACTATTAGTAACACACTACGCCGCCAGGGACTCAGATCCTGCAGTGCCAGCCGTGTCCGCCTACTTAAGCCAGCACATGTCTGGGCACATCTGAAGTTTGCTTGAGAGCATTTGGATTATCTAGAAAAGTATTGGCAGACTGTCATATGGTCTGATGAAACCAAAGTAGAACTGTTTGCTTGGAGGAGACAGAATGCTGAGTTGCATCCAAAGAACACCATACCTACTGTAAAGCATGGGGGTGGCAAACTCATGCTTTGGGGCTGTTTTTCTGCAAAGGGACCAGGATGACTAATCTGTGTACATGACAGAATGAATGTGGCCATGTATCGTGAGATTTTTAGTGCAAACCTCTTTCCATCAGCAAGGACATTGAAGATTGAAGCTGAAACATGGATGGGTCTTTCAGCATGATAATGATCCCAAAAACACCCCAGGGCAACAAAGGAGTGGCTTCACAAGATGCCTATGAAAGTCCTCGAGTGGCTTAGCTAGTCTGCAGATCTCAACCATATAGAAAACCTTTGGAAGGAGTTGGAAATCCGTGTTGCCCAAAATAAGTATATAGCGCTATCCAGCGTCGGAATTATTTCTCCAAGTTCTTGGTTATCAGAGGTAGCTGAGACCTCAGAGAACATGAATCTGGTTGTTTTTTACCCACCCCAGTGTTGCGATTGCTGCTATTAACGGAATAACGGTGATTGCAAAAAAAAGTCTGATTTCCCATTTAATTTCTCTCTCCTCTGATGTGATTGCACATCAGAGGAGAGAGAAATGGGGTCCTCCGATCCCCCCATACCTCCAGTGTCCCTGCATCCCTCTGTGAATTCCCCATGCCAGCGGTGTCTTCTTCTGAGAAGAAAATTGCGGTCATGCCGAGATCTGCCAGCCGGCACCTGGCAACAGCAGGAAATTTTTCCTACTAGTTCCTTTTGATCACTGTAATAGACCCTATCACAGTGATCAATATAAAAAAAATGGTAAATAAATCCCCCTTTATCACCCCCTTAGATAGGTAAAAATAATAAAATATATATATTTTTATTTTATTTCCATTTTTAGATTAGGATTAGAGTTGGGCTAAAGTTAGGGTTGGGCTAAAGTAAGGGTTGGGCTAAAGTAAGGGTTAGGCTAGGGTTAGGTTTGTGGTTATGTTTGGGATTATGATTAGGGTTGTCATTAGGATTAGGGGTGAGTTAGGGTTAGGTTTGTGGTTAGGGTTATGGCTAGGGTTAGGGGTGTATTTGGGTTAGAGTTGTGGTTATGGTTAGAGTTTGGACTAAGGTTAGGGGTTTGATGGGGTTAGGGTTGGAAATAGAATTGGGGGGTCCACTGTTTAGGTACATCGGGGGTCTCCTTATGCGACATGGTGCCTCCATTGAGTCCAGCCAATTTTGCATTCAAAAAGTCAAACAATGATCCCTCCCTTCTAAGCCCTGCCATGCACTTAAACAGTGGCTTCTCCACAAATATGGGGTATAGGTGTCTCAGGAGAAATTGCACAACAGATTTTGTGGTCCATTTTCTCCTGATATCCTTGGGAAAATAAAAAAAACATTGTTTCCCAAGTAAATTTTTTTGTGAAAAAAAAGTAAAATGTTCATTTTTCCTTCCACATTGCTTTAGTTCTTGTGAAACACCTGTAGGGTTAATAAACTTCTTGAATGTGGTTTTGCGCACCTTGAGGGATGCAGTTTTTAGAATGGTGTCACTTTTGGGTATTTTCTTTTATATTTACTCCAAAACTCACTTCAAATGTGAGGAGGTCCCTAAAAATATGGTTTTGCAAATTTTGTTGGAAAAATTAGAAATCACTGGTCAACTTTTAACCCTTATAACGTCCAAAAAAATTATGTTTCAAAAATTGTGCTGATGTAAAGTTGACATTGGTAAATGTTATTTAATAACTATTTTGTGTGACACCACTCTCTGATTTAAGGGTACAAAAATTAAAGGTTTGAAAATTGAAAAATTTTATTTTTTTTGCAAATTCCCATTTTTTTCATAAATAAATGCAAGTTAAATATAGAATAAATGTTACCATTAACATGAAGTACAATATGTCATGAAAAAAAATCTCAGAATCAGTGGGATAAGTTGAAGCATTCTAGAGCTATAACTTCATAAAGTGACAGTGGTCAGAATTGCAGAATTGAAAAAATTGGCTCTGTCACTAAGGGGTTAATTTGGAGACAGACTTTGGTGTCATTCTTATGTCATATTTACCATTCTGCATATCGTCCTCTTTTCTCCTTGATTTACTGCACAACTATCATTCCACTCAGTTTCACTTCAGGATTCCCCTGTACCTTGCATGCATGCACCACTTGCTCAGTCTCCGATCTTTGGAAGCATAGCACACGCACCATCTCACTGATGGCTGCGGAGTGCTTGTGTTTCAGTGCTGTGAATCTGAAGATCTTTCCTGGTTGCAGGGCCACTGACGCATGCGCCATTTGCTGGGACTCTTCCTCGGACACCTGCTCACAGCGCATCAAGGTACTAATCATTACACTACCTACACACCCTATTATGGGAATTCATTAATTGGATGAGCATTCTATGTGATGTCACCTGTTTCCTCCTCCAACACACCTCTCCTGAAGAAGTCCAAACGAAACATGCATTAGGGCAGTGGGGACACTTCTTTTTTCTTCATTCACCTCAGAAATTATTTTCCTCCTCTTGACTCGTTTGTACAAGGCGGTTAGGTTGTTTTTCATTCACTGCCTGTTTTTTTACTGCACTGTCACTTTGGTTTGCCCGTTTTGTACTCACACTTTTTACTATATGAGCCATTTACTTTGCTTCCATGTGTCACGCCGCCTCCTCTGCCGCCTCCTGCAACCGCTCATACTTACCTGTTCCCGGGGTCCCGGCACAGCTCTCCTGCAGCTTCCTCTCTCCAGCGCTCGCTCCCGACCTCTGCTGGCGTCGGGCATGCGCGCACGTCAGGTTCTCTTCTGTGCGCACGCACCTGTAACCTCTGCTGGCTCCTTCTGTCCGGTCCTCTCTATCGTCCTGGAGGACCCTCTTCACCTGGAAGTAAGGCGCTGCGTTCCTATTTCTTCCTCTCTGTATCTCACTCCCTGTGCCTGATGATCACTTGTGTCTTTCTAGTGCTCCAGGCCGCACGTGTGTTCTGTGCATCTTCTGTTCCCTGATTCTATGTCCTGTTTTCTCTCCACAAAACCTCTCGGTACTCACAGCCCTGGCAGTTCCTGTGTTCCTGCAGTCCCTGTCGCTCTGCAGTTCCTAGCGTCCCTGCAGCCCCGTCGCTCCTCTGTTACTGTGCTCCTGCTATCCCAGCGCCACTGCAGCCCCTGTGCCTCTGCAGTCCCAGCCTCTCTGCGGTCCCTGTGTCTCTCCTCTGCTCCAGTAGTCCTTGTCTCCCAGCGGTCCCTGTGTTTCTACAGTCCTGAGTCCCTGTGGAACTCCGCCTGTCCTTTGTCTCTTCCGTTCCTGCCAGTCTTTGTTTCTCGTTTTCTCCTCACGGTCCTGACTCTCCGTCCCTTCTTCCCTTTTTCCTCCTAGGTCCCTCTGGCTTCTGTGGCGATAGTCCCTCGCGGTCCTGCCCCTAACTCTCCCTGTATAGGGGGAGGTCTATCTGGTCAGCTTGCCCGTGAGGAGATCGTCGTCATGGTCTAGTGGGTCCACTCTTTCTATCTTGGTAACCTCACACCATGTCTATGAAGCTTTAACTAGAGTAATGCTGAATAATTGAAGTCTGTGCATGTGTTTACAGGCCACATGTCATCGTAGCTAGGGTTGAGCGACCTTTACTTTTATAGGATCGGGTCGGGTTTCACGAAACCTGACTTTTTCAAAAGTCGGGTCGAGTGAAATCGGCCGATCCTATAAAAAAGTCGGGGTCGGGGTCGGCCGAAACTCGAAACCCAATGCAGTGCATTGGGTTTCCAATGGTTCCCAGGGTCTGAAGGAGCGGAAACTCTCCTTCAGGCCCTGGGATCCATATTTAAGTGTAAAATAAAGAATTAAAATAAAAAATATCGCTATACTTACCATCTGACGGGCCCTGGTACTAACCGGGAACCTTCCTTCCTTAGAATCAGCCTTCCAGGACCTCGCGGTGACGTCACGGTGACGTCGCGGCTTGTGATTGGTCGCGCGGCCGCCCATGTGACCGCTCGCATGACCAATCACAAGCCGCGACGTCACCGTGACGTCACCGAAGGTCCTGGAAGGGCTGATTCTTAGGAAGGAAGGCTGCCGGAACGAAGTCGAGGGTGAGTATATTCCTATTAGGTATATACTCACCCTCGGACACGCCCTGCTTCGTTCCGGCAGCCTTCCTTCCTAAGAATCAGCCCTTCCAGGACCTTCGGTGACGTCACGGTGACGTCGCGGCTTGTGATTGGTCGCGCGAGCGGTCACATGGGCGGCCGCGCGACCAATCACAAGCCGCGACGTCACCGTGACGTCACCGCGAGGTCCTGGAAGGCTGATTCTAAGGAAGGAAGGTTCCCGGTTAGTACCAGGGCCTGTCAGATGGTAAGTATAGCGATATTTTTTATTTTAATTCTTTAGTTTACACTTAAATCTGAATTCCGATACCAATTCCCGATATCTTAAACATATCGGGAATCGGTATCGGAATTCCGATTCCAGATTCAGAAGATCGCCGACTTCATGGCCGACCCCACACAGGGGTCGGGTCGGATTTCATGAAACCCGACTTTGCCAAAAGTCGGCGACTTCTGAAAATTGCCGACCCGTTTCGCTCAACCCTAATCGTAGCTATTAGGACTACCTGTTATATTGGTCACACTAAGGATACTGATCACTTCATACTTACTGTTTGGTTTCATACTGATGTGCACTTTGCACTTTGCATGATGTAACTTGTGCCCCTGCAATTCTGTGCTCAGCAGCCTTTTCTATGCTATGTATTGTTCATTCTATATTATATATGTGAATTAATCTAGATTTTAAGGATTATACTCAGTGGTGGTGGGTTATCCCCTCCTTTTCTTAGTGTCCATTATATGCATGAGTTGTTGTCCTTCTATTACTGAACCTGGGACATTTGTGCTAAATATTATCAGTTATATGTAACAGAGTTTCAAACTTTGCTATTGTCAATAAGGATGAATCTACTAGTCATCCCATTAAATGGGATGCACTAACGTGTCCTGAGGTGACTCTTCATTTCCCACTCCTTTCAGCTAAAACAAAATGTATACACAGAAGAGATTTTCAGTTGAACCTTGAATTACAGCACAAAAAGTTTCTCAATCCTGCCGTCTGGGGAGTAATATATGACAACAGTATAGCACTTCTGAAATTGATTAATCAAAAATACCCTGTGTCATGGCCAGGGAAAAAAAACTTAAGCAGCTTTACTTTGAGTCTGTGAATTAAAGTGTCAGACTCTTGGCTAAGGAACTTAGGCATAAAGGTACCGTCACACTCAGCGACGCTGCGGCGATCTAGACAACGAGCCGACCTGAACTAGATCGCTGGAGCGTCGCTGTTTATGTCGCTGTAGAGACGTCAAACACAGCAACTCCAGAACGATGCAGGAGCGATCCAGTGACGTAACGGCGACTCACTTATCGTTCTCGCTGGTTGATAGCTCCATGTCTGGTATTGCTGGCGTCGTTGCTTTTGATGTCAAACATGACGATACACGCCAACCTAGCGACGAAATAAAGTTCTGGACTTCTAGCTCCGACCAGTGATGGCACAGCGCGATCCAGATCGCTGCTGCGTGTCAAACACAACGAAATCGCTATCCAGGACGCTGCAACATCACGGATTGTTGTCGTTCTCGTTGCAAAGTTGCTGATTGTGATGGTACCTTAAGGCAGCCTGAACTTAGGTGACATATCTGCATTTCCAGACTAGGGGTAAAAAAGACTCAACTATGGATAACATATAGGAATTTAGGGCTTATTATGAAAAACTGTACTCTTTCAAAGACAAATGTAACTACCTTAGCAAGCAAGATCTGTGTCAATTTTTAAGGAAATTAAAATTGTCAAATGTCCAGGAACTGATGGCCTTAATGTCTGGTTCTATAAAAAGCTAATGGAGGACGTTGCACACACCTATCCTACATGTGCAATTCTATTTTGCATGGGGGCTTACTTCTAGCCCAAACACTAACCATACACATATGTGTGATACCAAAACTTAATAGAGACCCCTTTGCTTATTGCTATCATCACTCCATATTTCTTAGTAACAATGACATTAAATGTAATGTTACCAAAGATGTTAGCAAACAGCTGTAGGGGTTCACTCGCTCAGATGCGTAGGATGAAACAGGAGGCACATTCTCTTCAGTGTTCATGTAGGTTTATTCACTCCATAAACCATTTAAGTCAGCAAAATAAAGGTAAACAGTCTTACAAATAGCCTTTGGCTCAGGCATAGGGAAACAAATGTCCATTCCTTCAGGCTCAGTCCTGAAGCCTTAACACACTGTGGAGGCTTGCCCCTCCACACACACAGACTCCTGTCTGTAGTGTCCGCCCTGGACACATGGAAATCTGTCCACCATGACAGACTCCCACACTCACAGACATGTGCCAAACACACCTCATTATGTAGCCTGAAACCACACCCAGGTACCCATCACATGATTAGACATGTGGTTGTGACCTCACCACAGGTGCTGACACACATACAGGTAGCTATGGTTACATCACAGCGGCAAGCCATCTATGTGATACATATC
This sequence comes from Ranitomeya variabilis, assembly GCF_051348905.1. Lineage (NCBI taxonomy): Eukaryota > Metazoa > Chordata > Amphibia > Anura > Dendrobatidae > Ranitomeya > Ranitomeya variabilis. The sequence goes on along the minus strand of NC_135237.1, from coordinate 262,187,690 downwards.
TCCCGTCGATTAGACACCTTTAGCCATGCTACATACCTCCCCCCTCTGCCTAAAGCCGTGGGGCTTGGCACTTGTCCTTAACCGACTAGAGACCCCTCTCAGTCATCCCTGACAGTCAAACCGTCTGTCTAAGTCAGGGCCTGTTATTGAACCCTTGTCTTCTCGTCTGCTACAGGATCTCCTGCTTAGGTCACTTAACCCTGAGCTGACTGAGGTATCACTGCTTCTACCTGTTTCATCAGGCCACCTTCTCCCATGGTCTTTATTGCCTGGAGAGCAATCCATCCACTTTTCTCTATGTCCTCTGTTAACTTCAGCTTGAGGACTTCCGGTCTTACGCAAACTTCTTTGCCTCTCTGGCAGCTGTTTATTAACTTTCAGTCTCTCAAGTCTCAGCTGTTCTACCTCCCTTAGGTATGCCATTCGATATTCCAGAAGCATGCGGATATTCCTAAGACTCTCTCTGGATCTGACAACCAGGAACGGAACCATCCCAGCTTCACCCATGATCTGGACCTCTTCATCAGCCGGTATCGGCAGTCTCTTCAGACTGGATTTATCCACCATCTCCTGCATCACTCTCCCAAGTTTCCCAATGACTTTCGCCAGAAGAACTTTGGGTACTTGGACTGTGTCTTCCACTAAGCTCGACCGACTAAGAGCTTTCCTTTCACGCTCCAAACGTCGAACGGCTTCATCATTCTTCAAAATGATCCTCTGTTTTGTACAGAGGCAGTGTAGGTGCATTGTTGTGAACTCTGTTTTCAGGCTCCCTCTTGTGGTCACAGGTGGTATTGTGTGACTTTTGTTTTGGGCTCCCCCTGGTGGCTTTGTTTGTTATCCTGCGGGTCTGTGGCTGATCAGCTGCCTCGTTATTCACTTGGGAGTTTCCTATTTAGCTCTGTTTCACTTCCACTTGTTGCCGGCTGGCAATGTACTCAGTGCTATTCTGTTTACTCCTGATTATCTTTGGTTTCAGTCTCTTCAGGAGAAGCTAAGTTCTGTTTAATTATTTTTTGCTCATCAGTCTGCAATATGATTTCTGTGTATGATGAGTTTAGTCCAGCTTGCTAATATGTGATTTCTTCTGCTGGTTTGCTCTGGAGTACAGAGTTGCTTCCCCCGCACCGTTGGTTGGTGCGGGGGCTCGAGCGATCTCTGCGTGGATATTTTGAATAGGGTTTTTAATTGACCGCACAGTTCCCTTTCTATTTTCTGCTTTCTAGTGTTAGCGGGCCTCATTTGCTAAATCTAATTTCATCTCTGCATTTGTGCTTTCCCCTTAACTCACCGTTGATATTTGTGGCGGGCTATTCTATATCTTTGGGGTAATTTCACTGAGGCAAGTGAGGACTTTCGTTCCCTCAAGGAATAGTCAGTTTCTCAGGCTGTGAAGAGACGTCTAGGATTTTCGGGTGGCCTTCCGCGGCTGCCTGTGGTTGTTTGCGGATGGGATCAAGTTGCGGTCAATTCGGTTACCACTTCTCCAGAGTTTGTAGTCGGTTTAGTTACTTAGCTAGTCCTACTTGCGATCCTTGCCACTAGGATCATAACAGTGCATATCCCTCAGGATAGCTGTTGTGAATTCCGTTCTCGGGCTCCCTCCTGTGTTCATGAGTGGTACTGTGTGAGTTTGTTCTTGGGCTCCCTCTGGTGGCCTTTAGCGATATGGCTGGTCTTGGCTGGGCTCAGCTGTTTCATCTCCTGCTAGGCTGGGCGTATTTAACTCACCTGGACCTTTACTTGTCGCTTGCTGTCGGTGTGTTCAGTCCTGATCCTGTGCTCTCCTGAATATTCCTTGTGACCAGTCTCCTGCTATGAGAAGCTAAGTTTGCTTGTTCAGTTTCTCATTATTTCCTTGAAAACGTTTCTCATTATATTATGAGTTCAGCCCAGCTTGCTTTTATGTGATTTTTTGCTTGCTGGTTAGTTCTGGGGTGCAGAGTGCGCCCCTCACATCGTGAGTCGGTGTGGGGGTTCTTGTATTCTCTGCGTGGTTTACTTTTGATAGCTTTTGTACTAACCGCACAGACACCTATCTATTATCTGCCTATCTAGTATTAGCGGGCCTCATTTGCTAAACCTGTTTCATCTCTACGTTTGTGTTATCCCCTTAACTCACCGTTATTATTTGTGGGGGGCTATCTAAAACTTTGGGGATATTTCTCTGAGGCAAGTGAGGTCTTTGCTTTCTCTCTAGGGGTAGTCAGTTTCTCAGGCTGTGACGAGGCGTCTAGGTTTTCAGGTAACGCTCCACAGCTGCCTTTAGTGTGTTTAGATAGGATCAGGATTGTGGTCAGTATAGCTTCCACATCCCCAGAACTTGTCCTATATATTCAGGGTATATGTGTCAGGTCAGTTTGAGATCCTACCACCAGGATCATAACAGATAGCCAGCCGCTTCACTGTGACTTCCATAGTCGACAGTATCACCAACTGTTTAGTCTCTGGTGCCCAGTGCACACTACATGCTTCCACTGCTTTTCTGAAGGCCTCATGCACACCTTCACTGGTACAGGCTTCTTGCACCTCTTCGGGTACATTAATCACACACTTGAAGAGCGGGGTCTCACTCTCTTCATGGACAGACGGCTCCTGTTCTTCCATGGACCTTTCCAACAAGACATCTGCCATGACCGGGTGACTGTCTTGTTCTGTTTTTAGTGCCAATTCTTCCTCCACTTTACACTCTTCCAGAACGTTGGCCAGGGTGGGCACTGGCAACTTCACCTCGTTACTACTCTGGTACCGTCGCTGTGAGTCTGTGACCAGCATCTTCTTCTCTTGCAGAAGACCATTTAATGCTTCCCTGAGCACATCCACATCTTCTTTAAGGCTTTATTCATGCTTTGCCACGTTGACAGGTGACCTCTGAGCTCAGAGACTTCCTTCTCCAGCTCATCCACTCTGTGCTCAACCGCCAGTCTCAGGACCCTTTCTTGCTCGACTGTCTCTTTAAGCAGCTCTATCTCATGGTCCTGCTCTCTTTTGGCCAGCACATGTCGCGCCACCAATTCTCTAATTAGATTTTCAGAAGGGCTCTCTTTCTGTTCGCTCTTAGGTACCTCTTGACTTTTAGTAACTTCAGAGATCTCCATCTCTTCAGCATCAGGTTCTCTGGAGCCTTCATACTGAGCCACTTCAGCCTTTCCGGGCATTGCAGATATAGGACTATCACAGGTCTGTTTTAATTCCAGCCCTACCTCTGTGTTGGGATTTGTCAGAGGTAAAGTGACCTCCTTATCAAAGACAGTAGCCTGATCTGCACCTGACCCTGTCTCTTCCTCATCATCTTTCTTCTTAGAGGGTGTAACTTGTCCCGCCGTTCTGCGTCCCCCGCGACGAGATGAAGATCTGTGATTTTTACTCGGCTTCTCCTTACTGCACTCTTTTCCCTTTGCGCTTGAGTCACAGTCTGAACAGGAGTCACCCCTTCTAACCCTGTCATCCTGGAACAACAAGTCCCCACTTAAACAGGTGTCAGACCCACACTTTCTTCCAGTCACCCGGAACTCTGGACTGTCGACCTTAGGTGTCGCCATCTCCTTTTTATACATCACACCACTCGGAATCACTACAGCCGCCAGTTGTGGTGGGGCTCCCTTAGGGTCATTCCAACTCTGTTCTGAGCAATCAGACACTCCCCTTTCCTCCCACAAGTCCCAAAACCTTTCAAAGTCCTGGCCTATTAAAACAGGGAATGGCAAGTCTGAGACTACAGGTACATCATGGCTGGCAATAATTGTGGGCGTCTCAATGATTACCCTGGATACCGGATAATCCCTAGCGACCCCATGAACACAGTGGACTTCCATCTTCCTTCCGGGAATCAGATAGACAGGGAGTGTGGCGCTCACCAGCGTAACCAGGCTCCCCGAGTCCAGAGATCCATTCACGCACACTCCATTGACTTCTACAGAACAGTTCTGTGTCACCTTGCCAGATGAAAAGTCAGTACAACATTCTGAACATGCGCTGTTCGAACATTGAACCCGGCAACAGTCCATCAGCAAATTTGCCACCGCCCCTTTTTGGGCCACCACCCCTATTTGGGTTGCCGCCCCCTTTTTGGACTCCACCCCTTTTGGGTTACCACTCCCTTGTAAACCATTTTCTCCTTTAGGGCCACCACCCCTTTTAGGGACTTCACCCCCTTTTGAGACGCAGCCCCTTTTTGGCCAACCATAATTATTTGGGGTCACCGCTCCGTTTTGGGACTCCACCCCATTCTTAGGGACACCCTGTGGACTTCCCACAGTACTCTCAGGCCCCAGTTTGCACAGCACACCAATGTGACTTTGGCCTGGCACTGGCCCTTTAAGAGTCTGCACACTCTAAACCAGCAATGTCTTTTTTTTTTTTTTCTCTTTGCTGCAACCACGCTGCACAGCTCAACCGCAGACTACGTGGACCCGCCGATCCACAGCAAACTGCTTGTCACCTTCGTGAACCCGCCGATCCACAGCAAGCCGCTTGTCACCTTCGTGACCCCACCGAGCCACAGCAAACCTTGTGACCTCACCGAGCCACAGCAAGCTGACTCTCAGGAAAAAAAAACTCAGTCTCTTACTGACCCCGGTCAGAACAGCACACAGACTTCGGTCTATTTCACACCCGGCTTTACAGCCCAAACACAGTTTTTCACTGACCCCGGTCAGTATCACATGGTTTCCAGACCATTACCTGTTGGTGGCGGCCACACAGGTTCCCGGATCCCTCTTCTCCTCAGAGGTATCCACAAACTGCAGTTCTCACTGACCTCGGTCAGTTTTTACTCACGGTTTTTCAAGACCGTCCAATCTTCTGGCTCAGACCAGCCAGCGCTGCAACATGTGCTCCTTGGATCTTTGCCCGCATTCCAAACACCAATTGTAGGGGTTCACTCGCTCAGATGCGTAGGATGAAACAGGAGGCACATTCTCTTCAGTGTTCATGTAGGTTTATTCGCTCCATAAACCATTTAAGTCAGCAAAATAAAGGTAAACAGTCTTACAAATAGCCTTTGGCTCAGGCATAGGGAAACAAATGTCCATTCCTTCAGGCTCAGTCCTGAAGCCTTAACACACTGTGGAGGCTTGCCCCTCCACACACACAGACTCCTGTCTGTAGTGTCCGCCCTGGACACATGGAAATCTGTCCACCATGACAGACTCCCACACTCACAGACATGTGCCAAACACACCTCATTATGTAGCCTGAAACCACACCCAGGTACCCATCACATGATTAGACATGTGATTGTGACCTCACCACAGGTCCTGACACACATACAGGTAGCTATGGTTACATCACAGCAGCAAGCCATCTATGTGATACATATCTCCCGTCGATTTGACACCCTTTAGTTATGCTACACAGCTTAAAACATCTGGCACTCTCTTTGGTCCACAAAACCAGGCTACCTTAGTTCCGAGTAGAGAGGCAAGGAAAACACCATCAAAATGCTCACCCTTATATTGTGTGTTAAATGCCAAGGCTCCCATTGCATCTGCTTTGAGTCAATGCCAAAAAGGCAATTGCCAGAATTCATTGGGGCTCCAAATAACACTTAAAGGAAGTGTGAGTACATGTGGGTCTGTGGAATTAAATGGTTAATAGGGTTATGGGCCTCTATATTTTCCTCCTTTATCAAGATAGAGTGAACAGCTCCCTGTCAGCCCCATTTCACTAGACCTAGGGAGGGTTGTAGTCCACTGTCTTAACTGTACATTTTGGTTGTTTAATGTTTAACGTGAGCACTGAAGGCAAATGACAGCTTTAAAAGAGTCAATATAGGGAACTCCACTTGTAAAATAGCCATTCATGCAGATGATTTGTTGTGTTTTTATATCTAAACTGTTATCGATGCCTCTAACATTTTGAACAATTTTAGACCTTTGGCTCTTAAAGCAATTATATGGGGATTACCCCATAAGTCAGAAGTGTTACATAACTCATTGGCAAGAAAGGATCTGGAACAATTACAAAATCTATTTTTTAAATGGTCCTCTTCTTATATTTTATGTACTCTTGTGTCCTCCTTAGATATTATCATGTTCGATCTCTCTAATTGGCATAGATTTCCACTTTCCTAGAATGTCAAGATGCATGCTTTAAAAATGAATAAACTCCCATGCGTTTTATATTTATTTCAAACCATCCCATCCATATGCCAGGCATCTTATTTCAGTTGCTCACATAATTGTATAATAGTTTCGTATAACCAGGTAAGACATCTTGCTTAGGTTATAAACAATTTAATGACAGTAAAAGTAAAGGGGGATTAGGCTTCCCAGATCTCAAAAGATATCATATGACGACAAGATTTTCCTACATCTTTGACTGGTTCCTTCATGGTCATAAAGAGTAGTGTATCAGACTGGTAGAGGTGCCCTGGAAGTATATATATTGGGGAAACTATGCAAAGACTACAAACTAGGATGAATCTACACAGACACACAATCAGGAATGAAATGAAGAAGGCCAATTTGACTGTGCAAAAGGTGGAAGACTCATTATGAGCACATGTGCCCATGTGGCAAAGTTTCAGGTCCACAACAGAACCTTTTTCAAGTGAAAGGGTCCTGTTATGGATCTGAAATGTTGCACATGGACTCTAATGAGTCCTCCACCTTTTTAATAATCAAATTGTAGTGCTGCTTGTTTATTTAGTTTTTCTTCATATATATGTCTTATTTACTGTATTGACAAATATGATGAAGAAGCGACAACAATCTTGAAATGTGGGTGCAAAGCTTTATGGACACATGCTCTCTGGTCAAATATGATATAAGAAGAAAAATAAGTAGCACTCCAAGCAGATATGAAAAATTAATGGAGTTTTTATTAGCCCATATGGCAATGTTTCGGTCATATAACAGAACCTTTCTCAAGTAATAAACAAATATTGCAAGTGAGCATATATAAATGTGACAATGAGAAAATAATTAATAATTGGTGAAAAATATACACAAGAAAACATATTACAGTCACAAAGTGCATAAAAAATCTGTGCATACAATGTTGACAATTTATAATATGAATACATATAAGTGGATATGATCCATAAATCACACAAAAGTATATAAAGTGCAAAGTACCGTATATACTCGAGTATAAGCCGACCCGAGTATAAGCCGACCCCCCTAATTTTGCCACAAAAAACTGGGAAAACTTATGGACTCGAGTATAAGCCTAGGGTGGAAAATGCAGCAGCTACCGGTGAATTTCAAAATTAAAAATAGATGCTCCATACCGTTCATTATGGCCCCATAGATGCTCCATATAAAGCTGTGCCACATATAATGCTCTGCACCGTTCATTATGGCCCCATAGATGCTCCATAGAAAGCTGTGCCATATACCATGCTCTGCACCGTTCATTATGGCCCGATAGATAGCTGTGCCATATACAATGCTCTGCACCTTTGATTATGGCCCCATAGAAAGCTGTGCCATATACAATGCTCTGCACCTTTGATTATGGCCCCATAGATAGCTGTGCCATATACAATGCTCTGCACCTTTGATTATGGCCCCATAGATAGCTGTGCCATATATAATGCTCTGCACCTTTGATTATGGCCCCATAGATAGCTGTGCCATATATAATGCTCTGCACCTTTGATTATGGCCCCATAGATAGCTGTGCCATATATAATGCTCTGCACCTTTGATTATGGCCCCATAGATAGCTGTGCCATATACAATGCTCTGCACCTTTGATTATGGCCCCATAGATAGCTGTGCCATATATAATGCTCTGCACCTTTGATTATGGCCCCATAGATAGCTGTGCCATATATAATGCTCTGCACCTTTGATTATGGCCCCAGAGATAGCTGTGCCATATATAATGTTCTGCACCTTTGATTATGGCCCCATAGATAGCTGTGCCATATATAATGATCTGCACCTTTGATTATGGCCCCATAGATAGCTGTGCCATATATAATGCTCTGCACCTTTGATTATGGCCCCATAGATAGCTGTGTCATATATAATGCTCTGCACCTTTGACCTTTGATTATGGCCCCATAGATGCTCCACATAAAGCTGTGCCTTATATATAATGCCCTGCACCATTGCCCCTTAGATGCTCCACATAAAGCTGTGCCTTATATATAATGCCCTGCACCATTGCCCCATAGATGCTCCACATAAAGCTGTGCCTTGTATATAGTGCTCTGCACCGTTGCCCCATAGATGCTCCACATAAAGCTGTGCCTTATATATAATGCCCTGCACCGTTGCCCCATAGATGCTCCACATAAAGCTGTGCCTTATATATAGTGCTCTGCACCGTTGCCCCATAGATGCTCCACATAAATCTGTGCCATTGCTGCTGCTGCAATAAAAAAACAAAACACATACTCACCTCTCTTGCTTGCAGCTCCTCAGCGTCCCGTCCCGGCGTCTCTCCGCACTGACTGATCAGGCAGAGGGCGGCGCGCACACTATATGCGTCATCGCGCCCTCTGACCTGAACAGTCAGAGCAAGAGGACGCGAAGACAGAGCAGCGCCTGGCGGGTGGAACGAGGGAAGGTAAATATGTAATACTTACCTGCTCCCGGCGTCCCGCTCCTTCCCCCGGACAGCTGGTCTTCGGTGCCACAGCCTCTTCCTCTGTCAGCGGTCACCGGCACCGCTGATTAGAGAAATGAATTATGCGGCTCCGCCCCTATGGGAGGTGGAGCAGCCTATTCATTTCTCTAATGAGCGGTCCCACGTGACCGCTGAACAGGGGAAGAGCTGCGGCACCGAAGACCGTGGGACGGGCAGGGGGAGCGTCAGGAGCGCCGGGACTAGGTAAGTATGCCTCAGCGCCCTCTCCCCCTCACCCGCCGACCGTGACTCGAGTATAAGCCGAGGGGGCACTTTCAGCCCAAAAATTTAGGCTGAAAATCTCGGCTTATACTCGAGTATATACGGTACATAAATTGCTGTTGTTTGAACACATGTGAATGTAATAATGATAGGGATGACAGCAGCTCAACAGAAATGTTCATGTACCAACATATCAGAAAAAAAGTAAACTGTAATAGTTATCGGGGATAACTCAGGAGACTCTTTGCGTGGAACAAGACAACTACAGGACACAGTTTTATAAGTGGTAAAGTCTATATTATCACACAGTGATTCAAACAGATGCAGAGAGAAACTCAAGTCCACAACACTTGGTGCAAATAATAAAAGCAGCTTAGCAGTTTATAGGAAACTTCAGAGGAAAATGCAATCAAGCAGAAAGTCTATGAAGCACAGTTATTCTTGAGCATACTTGACACGAATAAATCCTTGTCTTAGTCCAAACACAGATAGATAAGCTTATAAGGCAGTTCCAATCATATCTTAGCTCAACCAGGGAGGCCTGGTTAATAGTCTCAGGTTTTTGCAGAGCAGAAACAGCTTACATGTCCAGCAAATGCAGATGGAAGTAAACACGAGCAGCAGATTAAGGAGGATTACTGGAACTGGTGTATGCAGTAGGAACTCAGAGCAGAGTAGCAGAATCACCACACAGGTTCACAGGAGCAGGTATATAGCCAGGGAGTCACCAGAGGTCAGGAGCTGGATGCAAGGCAGAATACTCTAGCACAGACTGAAGGCTGGGGTGGAGGTTTATAGCAGGAAGACCCAGTGCACATGAGACCAAAGATGCCATCTTGGAAAAGGGCAGTAATGCACAAAAGGTAAAAAATGTTCAGAGTCCTGACATAAACATTTTCTGATGAGACTGTTGAAGATGGTTTTGAGATATAATTACTTCTTAGTTGGAGTTAGTTACTATATGCAGCGGCATGCAACCGCCATGGGCATGAACATGTTGCCTGTATATTCAAGTATATTGAAGACAACTATAGAAGATGATCTTATCTATGTCCCACCATTATGGTAAGGTACTAAGATGATGAAGAGATGTAGATGATGTCTTCCTTCTTTTGACTGAGAGCATGGAATAACTTCAATACTATCACTATTTCTTAAATGGAATAAATAACAGTATTACATTCACTTTAGTTAGCTATAAAACAAAGATCCAGTATCTGTATGTTGTTGTAGCACAGAAAAATAGAATACTTTGACTTCCCTGTTTGTTAAGTCCATGAATTGGAATTACATACAAAAATATAAAAGTCATCCCCACCAAACAACAAAAAACTATACAATCTTCACCTTATGGACAATATCTTAGAAAAGAAAGATAATAAGCAGGGATACTGAGGTAAAATATTCTAAGGACATGTTTGAGAACAAATTTTATCTAGAGGTTGTCCCAGAGGCCTTTAACAGAGCCAGACAAGGCAATAAATATGACTTGTTCAGCTCTTATTAATGCTCAAAGTGAGAAGGAACCCCTTAATACAGTATTTTTTATTTAGGAATATGGAGAAGAAAATTATGAAGTAGCTAATATAATCAAATGCCACTGAGGCATACCAAGTCATTTTCTAACAGAAGTCCAAAAATTTAAGAAATATATATATATATATGTAGAAATATTGGAGACAGAATCACACACTCAGACATGAGGACTTTAACCCCTTAATCCCAAAAGGTATTTTCGTTTTTCGCTCCCCTGCTTCCCAGAGCCATAACTTTTTTATATTTCCTTCAATATGGCCATGACAGGGCTTGCTTTTTGTGGCAAAAGTTGTACTTTTGAAAGAAACCATTGGTTTTACCATGTCGTGTACTAGAAAATGGGAAAAGAAATTCCAAGTGCAGTGAAATTGCAAAAAAAGTGCAATCCCACACTTGCTTTTTGGTTGGCTTATTTACTAGGTTCACTAAATGCTAAAACTGACCTGCTATTATGATTCTCCAGGTCATTACAAGTTCATAAGACATCAAACATGTCTAGATTCTTTATTATCAAAGTGGTGTAAAAAAATTCCAACGTTTGTTAAAAAAAAATTACGCCATTTTCCGATACCCGTAGTGTCTCAATTTTTTCGTGATCTCGAGCTGGGTGAGGGCTTATTTTTGGAGCGCTTAGCTGGTGTTTTTAATGATACCTTTTTGGTGCAGATATGATTTTTTGATCACCCGTTATTGCATTTTAATGCAATGTCGCTGCGACCAAAAAAATTCTGGTGTTTTGACATTTTTTTCTCGCTAAGCCATTTAGCGATCAGGATAATCCTGTTTTTATTGATCGATCGGGAAATTATGAACACGGCGATACTAAATATGTATATGTTTGATTTATTTATTGTTTTATTTTGAATGGGGCAAAAGGGGGGTGATTTGAACTTTTATATTATTTTTTAATTTTTTTATATTTTTAAAAACATTTTTTTTTTGCTTTTGGCATGCAACAATAGTGTCCATGGGAGACTAGAAGCTGCCATAACGCGATCAGCTCAGCTACATACAGCTCTGGCAAAAATTAAGAGACCACTGCAAAATGTTCAGTTTGTCTGATTTTTCTCTTTATAGGTATATTTTTAAGTAATATGTAAAACATTTTTTTATTATAAAAACTACTGACAACATGTCTCCGAAATTCCAAGCAATGAATTTTGCATTTTTTTTCTTAAAAGGAGAAATGACAAAAATTACAAAAAAAACAGTGCTTTCAGACCTCAAATAATGCAAAGAAAACAAGTTCATAATCATTTAGAAACAACAATACTAATGTTTTAACTCAGGAAGAGTTCAGAAATCAATATTTTGTGGAATAACCATAATTTTTAATCACAGCTTTTTTGCGTCTTGGCATGTTTTCCACCAGTCTTTCTCACTGCTTCTGGTTCCTAGTGCAAATATTTAAGCAGTTCTTCTTTGTTTTATGGCTTGTGACTATCCATCATCCTCTTGATTACATTCTAGAGGGTTTCAATGGTGTTCAGGTCTGGAGATTGGGCCAGGGTTTTGATGTGGTGGTCTCTTAATTTTTGCCAGAGCTGTATAGGCGATGATCAGTTTGCCTATATGTAGCTGAATTACTCACTTACAATGAGCGCCGACCACTGGGCGGCGCTCACAGCAAGTTGGCAGTGACAACCATAGAGGTCTCCAGGAGACCTCTGGTTGTCATGCTAACCCACCAGTGATTCGCAATCACGTGACGGGGTTCACCGATGGGTGTATTTCTGATGCGATTGCCGGAAGCGCTTGTTAAGTGCTGCTGTCAGTGTTTGACAAAAGCCTTTAATGGGTTAATGGGTTCCAGGCACATGTCAGCTGTTTAAAACAGCTGACATGTGGTGGGAAAGATGTGGGCTCACCACCGAAGCCGCCATCAAATGGAGGGAGTCCGATATCTCTGTAAATATATGCCCAATGTTGGAAAGAGGTTAAAAGCCCAGCTTTAATAAACGGGTTTGCAAAAAAAAGGTTGCTTTCCATTAGTGGCATGTGAACTATCAACTTATAAAGAAAGATAAAAGATTCATGAACTCAGTAACACAGGAAGTGTATCATGTTAATTATTATCTCATATGTACTTCTGAATATGTTATCGACCTATAAGAATTTCCTTGTTTCTTACGTTATGTTGGTGAGATGACTTGGAAATTTAAAGCATGCATCAATTATTGTCTCTTCTCTAATGGGAGCGGTGGAACAACTGTGCCATTTTCTGAGGAAAGCCTGGAGGGGCATAACTAGGTGAGCACCTGACTCCACTGGAGCCGCTGTTTGTGGGGTTAGATTTGGCTCCCCATGAACACCAGGTGCTACTTTAGGAGAGACCATGCTGGAGGAGGTGCCTTAAGTAGAAACTGTCACACAGCTATTGGCTGGGGAAACTTTAGAATGATACACATGGAACCTTTAAGAAAGAGGGAGTGTGAGCACGCTAAGCACAGTGCATAGGGATCTGCATGCCGTGCATGCACCCCAGGCAGCAGCAAACATGGAGGAAGGAGGAAGTGCGGGACAAGGGCGGTGGCAGTGAGTAAGCTGATGTTCCTGCCAGGGATGAAGGGCAGCATGCATGGATGCCGGCGCTACAACTTATATACATACTTACTTGGAACATTCACTTATTGCTTGTGAAAGGTTCTGTAATGGGACCAAAATACTGCCACATGAGCTAATGAAAACACCTTTAATTTTTCATATGTGATTGGAGTGCTGCTTATTTTTCTTAACAAATATGTGTATACATTTGTTTCTACACACACACACACACACACACACATATATGTATATGTGTATACACACTGTATATATACGCCATGTTGCAAATTATTATGCAAATTTGATTTAAGTGTCATAAAGGTTTAATTGTTTTGTTTTTCAAATAAACTCGTGGATGGTATTGTGTCTCACAGCTCAGTGGATCACTGAAATCAATCTTAACCCCTTCACTCCCAAGGGTGGTTTGCACGTTAATGACCAGGCCAATGTTTACAATTCTGACCACTGTCCCTTTATGAGGTTATAACTCTGGAATGCTTCAATGGATCCCGGTGATTCTGACACGGTTTTCTCACGACATATTGTACTTCATGATAGTGGTAACATTTCTTTGATACTACCTGCGTTTATTTGTGAAAAAAAATGGAAATTTGCAGAAAATTTTGAAAATTTTGCAATTTTCCAAATTTGAATTTTTATGCAATTAAATCACAGTGATATGTCACACAAAATACTTAATAAGTAACATTTCCCACATGTCTACTTTACATCAGCACAATTTTGGAACCAAAATTTTTTTTTTGTTAGGGAGTTATAAGGGTTAAAAGTTGACCAGCAATTTCTCATTTTTACAACACCATTTTTTTTTAGGGACCACATCTCATTTGAAGTCATTTTGAGGGGTCTATATGATAGAAAATACCCAAGTGTGACACTATTCTAAAAACTGCACCCCTCAAGGTGCTCAAAACCACATTCAAGAAGTTTATTAACTCTTCAGGTGTTTCACAGGAATTTTTGGAATGTTTAAATAAAAATGAACATTTAACTTTTTTTCACACAAAATTTATTTCAGCTCCAATTTGTTTTATTTTACCAAGGGTAACAGGAGAAAATGGACCCCAAAAGATGTTGTACAATTAGTTGTGAGTACGCTGATACCCCATATGTGGGGGTAAACCACTGTTTGGGCGCATGACAGAGCTCGGAAGCGAAGGAGCACCATTTGACTTTTCAATGCAAAATTGACTGAAATTGAGATGGGACGCCATGTTGCGTTTGGAGAGCCCCTGATGTGCCTAAACATTGAAACCCCCCACAAATGACACCATTTTGGAAAGTAGACCCCCTAAGGATCTTATCTAGAGGTGTGGTGAGCACTTTGACTCACCAAGTGCTTCACATAAGTTTATAATGCAGAACCGTAAAAATAAAAAATCATATTTTTTCACAAAAATTATTTTTTCGCCCTCAATTTTTTATTTTTCCAAGGGTAAGAGAAGAAATTGGACCCCAAAAGTTGTTGTACAATTTGTACTGAGTAAGCTGATATCCCATATGTGGGGTAAACCACTGTTTGGGCGCATGGCAGAGCTCAGAAGGGAAGGAGTGCCATTTGGAATGCAGACTTAGATAGAATGGTCTGCAGGCGTCACATTGCGTTTGCAGAGGCCCTAATGTACTTAAACAGTAGAAACCCTCCACAAGTGACACCATTTTGGAAAGTAGACCCCCTAAGGAACTCATCTAGATGAGAGCTTTGAACCCCCAAGTGTTTCACTACAGTTTATAACGCAGAGCCGTGCAAATAAAAAAAAAAAAAATTCCACAAAAATTATTTTTTAGCCCCCAGTTTTGTATTTTCCCAAGGGTAACAGGAGAAATTGGACCCCAAAAGATGTTCTCCAATGTGTTCCGAGTACGCTGATTCCCCATATGTTGGGGTAAACCCCTGTTTGGGCGCACGGGAGAGCTCGGAAGGGAAGGAGCACTGTTTTACTTTTTCAATGCAGAATTGGCTGAAATTGAGATCGGACGCCATGTCGCATTTGGAGAGCCCCTGATGTGCCTAAACAGTGGAAACCCCCCAATTATAACTGAAACCCTAATCCAAACAAACCCCTAACCCTAATCCCAACGGTAACCCTAACCACACCTCTAACCCAGACACACCCCTAACCCTAATCCCAACCCTATTCCCAACCGTAAATGTAATCCAAACCCTAACCCTAACTTTAGCCCCAACCCTAACCCTAACTTTAGCCCCAACCCTAACTGTAGCCCCAACCCTAGCCCCAACCCTAGCCCCAACCCTAACCCTAGCCCCAACCCTATCCCTATCCCTAGCCCTAACCCCAGCCCTAGCCCTAACCCTAACCCTAACCCTAGCCCTAACCCTAACCCTAGCCCCAACCCTAATCATAACCCTAGCCCTAACCCTAACCCTAATGGGAAAATGGAAATAAATAATTTTTTTAAATTTTTGAATTTTTCCCTAATTAAGAGAGTGATGAAGGGGGGTTTGATTTACTTTTATAGCGGGTTTTTTAGCGGATTTTTATGATTGGCAGCCGTCACACACTGAAAGACGCTTTTTATTGCAAAAAATATTTTTTGCGTTACCACATTTTGAGAGCTATACATTTTCCATATGTGAGTCCACAGAGTCATGTGAGGTCTTGTTTTTTGCGAGACGAGTTGACGTTTTTATTGGTAACATGATCGGGCACGGGAGATTTTTTGATCGCTTTTTATTCCGATTTTTGTGAGGCAGAATGACCAAAAAACAGCTATTCATGAATTTCTTTTGGGGGAGGCGTTTATACCGTTCTGCGTTTGGTAAAATTGCTAAAGCAGTTTTATTCTTCGGGTCAGTACGATTACAGCGATACCTCATTTATATCATTTTTTTATGTTTTGGCGCTTTTATACGATAAAAACTATTTTATAGAAAAAATAATTATTTTGGCATCGCTTTATTCTGAGGACTATAACTTTTTTATTTTTTCGCTGATGATGGTGTATGGCAGCTCATTTTTTGCAGGACAAGATGACGTTTGCAGCGGTACCATGGTTATTTATATCCATCTTTTTGATCGCGTGTTATTCCACTTTTTGCTTGGCGGTATGAGAATAAAGCGTTGTTTTTTGCCTCATTTTTTTTTTTTATGGTGCTCACTGAAGGGGTTAACTAGTGATATAGTTTTATAGGTGGGGTCGTTACGGACGCGGTGATACTAAATATGTGTACTTTTATTGTTTGATTTTTTTTATTTAGATATAGAAATGTATTTATGGGAATAATATATTTTTTTTTCTTTATTTAGGATTTTTTTTTTCTTTTTTTTTTTACACATGTGGGAATTTTTTTTAAAACTTTTTTACTTTGTCCCAGAGGGGGACATCACAGATCGATGATCTGACAGTTTGCACAGCACTCTGTCAGATCACCGATCTGAGTTCCAGTGCTGCAGGCTTACCAGCGCCTGCACGGCACCCGGAAGTAATCCCTGCAGGACCCGGATGCAGCCCCGCATCCATTTTGGACCTGGGGCCTGCAGGGATAGGAGGTAAGAGACCCTCGCAGCAACGCGATCACATCGCGTTGCTCCGGGGGTCTCAGGGAATCCCACAGGGAGCCCCCTCCCTGCGCGATGCTTCCCTGTACCTCCGACACACCGCGATCATGTTTGAACGTGGTGTGCCAGGGGTTAATGTGCCGGGGGCGGTCCGTGACAGCTCCTGGTACATAGTGCCGGTGTCAGCTGCGATAGGCAGCTGACACCCGGCCGCGATCGGCCGCGCTCCCCCGTGAGCGCGGCCGATCGTGCTGGATGTACTATTCCGTCCTTGGGAATTAGGGCCCACCCCACATGGACGGAATAGTACGTCCAATGGCAGAAAGGGGTTAAACACATGTGATAATTAGTTTTCCAGGTGATTCTAATTAAAGGAAAACTACTTAAAAATGATGTTCCACATTATTAAGCAGGCCACAGGTTTCAAGCAATATGGGAAATAAAAAGGTTTCTGCCAGACAAATTCATTGGATTAAGAGAGCAGCTGCCAAAATACCATTACAAAGCAGCAAACAGTTATTTGAAGCTGCTGGTGACTCTGGAGTCCCTCGAACCTCAAGATGTAGGATCCTTCAAAGGCTTGCTGTGGTGTATAAACCTTCTGTTCGGCCACTCCTTATTTACTGATGAGTGTTGAGCAACCCTGGATGATCCATTTGGATAGAGTAGTGGATGTTTGGTGGATGGCCATCATGTCCCAACAAGGCTGTAACGTCAGCAAGGAGGTGGATGAGTCGTGTTTTGGGCCAGAATCATGGGGAAACAGCTGGTAGGGCCCTTTAAGGCTCCTGAAGGTGTGAAAATGACCTCTGCAAAGTATATAGTTTCTGACTGACCACTTTCTTCCATGGTATAAAAAGCAGGAACGTGCCTTCAGGAGCAAAATCATCTTCATGCATGATAATGCACCATCTCATGCTGCAAAGAATACCTCTGACTGAGTCATTGACTTCTATGAGTGTTATGGTCTGGTGATTAAGGAGCGACATGCGACTAGCTCTGAGCAGGTGGTAACTAGACCGACCACAGTTCCTGATCTTAACACAGACACTAGCAGTAGCCGTGGGATGTTCCTGTCACTCCCTGGACACCTCGTCACAGCCGGAGATCTAGCTACCCCTAAAGGAAGAAACAGGAAAGCTATCTTGCTAAACAACAAAGTCCACAACAAGTGAACTGCAAAAAGACAAGCAAGGACTTAGCTTTGCTGAAATGGTCAGAGTGACAGGGAAATCCACAGAGAGCCATGACTCCAAGCTCAACAATTGACAACTGGCATTGAATTAGGGAAAAAGCCAGACTAATATAGCAGAGCCAGAAAGACGATCAGTGAAAACAGCTGCTGATGCTAAATCCAAGAAGCAGCCATACCACTCAAAACCACAGGAGGGAGCCCAAGAGCAGAACTCACAAAAATGCTACTTATAACCACCGGAGGGAGCCCAAGAGTGGAATTCACAACAGTACCCCCCCTAGGGTTCAGCCGCTTGGCCGACTCGAGGTAAATCAGATTCTTATGATCGGTCAAGACCACAATGCGGTGCTTGGCTCCCTCAAGCCAATGTTGCCACTCCTCAAATGCCCACTTCATAGCCAACAACTCCCGATTGCCGACATCATAATTGCGTCCCGCAGGCGAAAACTTTTGGGAAAAGAAGGCACATGGCTTCATCAAGGAACCATCAGAATTCCTCTGTGACAAAACGGCCCCTGCCCCAATCTCAGAAGTGTCAACCTCAACCTGAAAAGGAAGAGAAACATCCGGCTGACGCAAGACAGGGGCAGAAGTAAATTGGCATTTAAGCTCCTGAAAGGCCTCAACAGCCTCAGAGGACCAATTAGTCACATCATCGCCTTTCTTCGTCAAATCGGTCAGGGGTTTAACCACACTAGAGAAGTTGGCAATGAAACGGCAATAAAAATTAGCAAAGCCCAAAAATTTCTGAAGGCTCTTCACAGATGTGGGTTGAATCCAGTCATGAATGGCTTAGACCTTAACAGGATTCATTTCTATAGACGAAGGAGAAAAAATAAACCCCAAAAAAGAAACCTTCTGAACTCCAAATAGGCACTTAGACCCCTTCACAAATAGAGCATTATCACGAAGGATCTGGAATACCATCCTGACCTGCTTCACATGAGACTCCCAATCATTGGAAAAAATCAAAATATCATCCAAATACACAATCAAGAATTTGTCAAGATAATTGTGGAAAATATCATGCATAAAGGATTGAAATACAGAAGGAGCATTAGAAAGCCCGAAAAGGCATCACCAGGTATTCAAAATGGCCTTCGGGCGTATTAAATGCAGTTTTCCATTCGTCACCCTGTTTAATACGAACAAGATTATATGCCCCTCGAAGGTCAATCTTGGTAAACCAGCTAGCCCCCTTAATCCGAGCAAACAAATCAGAGAGCAAAGGTAAAGGGTATTGGAATTTGACCGTGATCTTATTAAGAAGGCGATAATCAATACAGGGTCTCAAAGAGCCATCCTTCTTGGCAACAAAAAAGAATCCCGCTCCCAATGGTGACGAAGACGGACGAATATGCCCCTTCTCTAAAGACTCCTTTACATAGCTCCGCATGGCGGTATGTTCAGGCACAGACAGGTTGAAAAGTCGGCCCTTAGGGAACTTACAGCCAGGAATCAAGTCAATAGCACAATCACAGTCCCTATGTGGAGGAAGGGAATTGGACTTGGGCTCATCAAATACATCCTGGAAATCTGACAAAAATTCAGGAACATCAGAAGAGGGGGAAGAGGAAATTGACATTAAAGGAACGTCACTATGTACCCCTTGACAACCCCAACTAGTCACAGACATTGATTTCCAATCCAGCACTGGATTGTGTACTTGTAGCCATGGAAAACCCAGTACAACAACATCATGTAAATTATGCAACACCAGAAAACGGCAATCTTCCTGATGTGCTGGAGCCATGCACATAGTCAGCTGAGTCCAATACTGAGGTTTATTCTTGGCCAACGGTGTAGCATCAATACCCCTTAAGGGTATGGGACTCTGCAAAGGCTGCAAAGAAAAACCACAGCGCCTAGCGAATTCTAAGTCCATTAAGTTCAGAGCAGCGCCCAAATCCACAAATGTCATGACAGAAAAAGATGACAATGAGCAAATCAGGGTCACAGACAGGAGAAACTTAGGCTGCACAGTACTAATGGTAACAGATCTAGCGACCCTCTTAATACGCTTAGGGCAATCAGAAATAGCATGAGCAGAATCCCCACAGTAAAAACACAGCCCATTCTGACGTCTGTATCCTCTCTGTTCCGCTCTAGTCAAAATCCTATCACATTGCATGGGCTCAGGACTCTGCTCCGAGGACGCTGCCATATGGTGCACCACTTTGCGTTCGCGCAGGCGTCGATCAATCTGAATGGCCAGAGACATAGATTCGCTCAAACCAACAGGCGTGGGGAACCCCACCATAACATCTTTAAGGGCTTCAGAAAGACCCTTTCTGAAAATTGCTGCCAGAGCGTCCTCATTCCATTTAGTGAGCACAGACCATTTTCTAAATTTCTGGCAGTATAATTCTGCCGCTTCCTGACCCTGACACACGGCCAACAGTGTTTTCTCAGCATGCTCTACAGAGTTAGGTTCATCATACAATAATCCAAGCGATTGAAAAAATGCATCTACATTAAGCAATGCCGGATCCCCTGACTCAAGGGAGAATGCCCAGTCCTGAGGGTCACCACGCAGCAGAGAAATAACTATTTTTACTTGCTGAATGGGGTCACCAGAGGAACAGGGTTTCAGAGCAAAAAACAATTTGCAGTTATTTTTAAAGTTCAAAAACTTAGATCTATCCCCGTAAAACAAATCTGGAGTAGGAATTCTAGGCTCTAAGGCCGGAGTCTGAACAACATAATCTTGAATACTCTGTACTCTTGCAGCAAGCTGATCCACATGAGAAAACAACCCCTGAACATCCATGCCCGCATCCAAATCCTGAATCACCCAGAGATTAAGAGGAAGGAAAAAGACAAAACAGAATAAAGAAAAAAAAAATGGCTCAGAACTCTTTTTCTTTTCCTTCTTTTGAGATGCATTCAGCTCATTTTTGTCCAGTTGTACTGTTATGGTCTGGTGATTAAGGAGCGACATGCAACTAGCTCTGAGCAGGTGGTAACTAGACCGACCGCAGTTCCTGATCTTAACACAGACACTAGCAGTAGCCGTGGGATGTTCCTGTCACTCCCTGGACACCTCGTCACAGCCGGAGATCTAGCTACCCCTAAAGGAAGAAACAGGAAAGCTATCTTGCCTCAGAGAAAATCCCCAAAGGATAGGACAGCCCCCCACAAATAATGACTGTGAGAGGAGAAGGAAATGACATACGTAGTATGAAACAAGATTTAGCAAAGGAGGCCACTACTAGCTAGAAAGAATTAGTACAGGACAGAACACTGTGCGGTCAGTAATAAAAACTAGAAAAAGTCCAACGCAGAGAAATGCAAAAATCTCCACACCTGACTAAAGGTGTGGAGGGCAAACTCTGCTGCCCAGAGCTTCCAGCTTAGCTGACTAGATACATACTGATAAGCTGGACAAATGAGCAAAACATAGAAAGTGCTAAACAACAAAGTCCACAACAAGTGAACTGCAAAAAGACAAGCAAGGACTTAGCTTTGCTGAAATGGTCAGAGTGACAGGGAAATCCTCAGAGAGCCATGACTCCAAGCTCAACAATTGACAACTGGCATTGAATTAGGGAAAAGGACAGACTAATATAGCAGAGCCAGAAAGACGATCAGTGAAAACAGCTGCTGATGCTAAATCCAAGAAGTAGCCATACCACTCAAAACCACAGGAGGGAGCCCAAGAGAAGAACTCACAAAAATGCTACTTATAACCACTGGAGGGAGCCCAAGAGCGGAATTCACAACATATGAGCATAAAAGGAGATAAACTCATGGTGTGGCCACCATCTTCCCCTGACCTCAACCCTATAGAGAACCTTTGGAGTATCATCAAACAAAAGATCTATGAGGGTGGGAGGCAGTTCACATCAAAACAGCAGCTCTGGGAGGCTATTCTGACTTCATGCAAAGAAATGCAAGCAGAAACTCTCCAAAAACTCACAAGTTCAATGGATGCAAGAATTGTGAAGGTGATGTCAAAGAAGGGGTCCTATGTTTACATGTAGCTTGGCCTGTTACGATGTTTTGGAGTTAAATAGCTTTTTTGTTCAGTGAATGTGACCTCCTAATGCTGCAAATTCCACAAATGAGCATTTACAGCTCTTTAAAACATATCAAATTATTAGAAATTCTACTGTGCCTAATAATTTGGAACAGTGCATTTTGAGTTTTTATTCATTTTGGAGATTATATTGTTATTATTGGGAGGTTTCTTCAATAAAATTTGATGTATACTCTAACGGGTGATGACTTTTATTAGACTGACTGTCATTTGCACCGACCATTTTGGAAAATCCAAGAAAAATGTCATTTGTATAATAATTTGGAACATGGTGTGTGTATATACTGTGTGTGTGTGTGTGTGTGTGTGTGAAGATACAATTTGCAATTCTATTCTTATAATTCACATACACAGGAATAGGCAAACTGTAAAGTTAGGTCTTTCTAATTCTCCTTCCCATATTAATATTAATAGTCTTTATTTTAATAATCTTTATTTTTATATAGCGCTAACATATTCCGCAGTGCTTTGCAGTATGCACACATTATCATCACTGTCCCCGATGGGGCTCACAATCTAAATTCCCTGTCAGTATGTCTTTGGAATGTGGAAGGAAACCGGAGTACCCGGAGGAAACCCATGCAAGTACGGGGAGAACATACAAACTCCTTGCAGATGTTGTCCAAGGTGGGATTAGAACCCAGGACTCCAGCGCTGCAAGGCTGCCGTGCTAACCACTGAGCCACCGTGCTGCCCCATATTCCCCTTTGTTTGGTAACCTTCCTATATCAATTGGGGTTTTGTCAATTTGTTTTGTATACCTGTGCTCTGGACATTTAGGTCCAACATTTTACAGTATGGTGGTCACTTTGTCAGGGAGTTGTCCAGAGGAATGTTGGTGGTTGGAGAATGCACATCTATCTAACTGCATATCTAAATCGGGGCAACTACTGATATTTTCATACAACATAATTTTTTAGTAACGCAATGCAGGAAAGTCAAAGTAAATACCTCAGCAATATCAGGGTTGTTTAAATGGAGGTGTCAGCAGATGCATATATAGCATGATAAAAATTAGCCATCGAAAAACAGTGGTGCTCTGCTAATAATTTCCTGTGATGGGGAAAACATCTTGCTAAAGCCAAAATGAAAGGAAAGTGAAAATCACACATTTATTGAATTCTTTTGAAACATTTGGTCAGAGAGAGAGGAAGAGCAGGTGCGGCTGGTCAGACAACAGCTGTTTCGCATCTAGAGATGCTTAGACCCATACAAGCAGACCAGCAACAGACCTGTAGAAGCTTCTCTGTACGTGAAACGGCCATTGTCTGACTAGCCACACCTGCGCTTCCTCTCTGTCTGACCACATTTTATAAAGGACTTCAATAAATGCATGATTTTACACAGTGAGTGCCGTTTTCCTTTCCTTTTGACTCGTCTATTTAGTCTAATTTTAATAAAGTCACACTCATCTGTTGTTGGTTTTCTCAGTATCACTGAACATAGAGGGGATGACTTCACCAGTACCATTTATTCATGTTGGAGTCAGTCGTTTGACACATTTACTTAAGAATTGTCAATATCATGGAATTGTAAGAGAAGAACTACAAATTGTTATCTAAATTACCGTATATACTCGAGTATAAGCCGAGATTTTCAGCCCAAATTTTTGGGCTGAAAGTGCCCCTCTCGGCTTATACTCGAGTCATGGTCGGCGGGTGAGGGGGAGAGGGCGCTGAGGTATACTTACCTGCTTCCGGCGCTCCTGGCGCTCCCCCTGCCCGTCCCACGGTTTCCGGGTGCCGCAGCTCTTCCCCTGTTCAGCGGTCACGTGGGACCGCTCATTAGAGAAATGAATATGGACTCCACTCTCATAGGGGCGTAGCCGCCTATTCATTTCTCTAATCAGCGGTAACGGTGACCGCTGACAGAGGAAGAGCTGCGGCACCGAAGGCCAGCTGTCCGGGGGAAGGAGCGGGACACCGGGAGCAGGTAAGTATGTCATATTCACCTGTCCGCGTTCCACACGCCGGGCGCCGATCCATCTTCCCGGCATCTCTCCGCTCTGACTGTGCAGGTCAGAGGGCGCGATGACGCATATAGTGTGCGCGCCGCCCTCTGCCTGATCAGTCAGTGCGGAGAGACGCCGGGACGGGACGCTGAGGAGCTGCAAGCAAGAGAGGTGAGTATGTGTTTTATTATTTTTATTGCAGCACAGCTTTCTATGGCACATCTATGGGGCAATAATGAACGGTGCAGAGCACTATATGGCACAGCTATGGGGCAATTATGAACGGTGCAGAGCACTATATGGCACAGCTATGGGGCAATAATGAACGGTGCAGAGCACTATATGGCACATCTATGGGGCAATAATGAACAGTGCAGAGCACTATATGGCATAGCTATGGGGCAATAATGAACGGTGCAGAGCACTATATGGCACATCTATGGGGCAATAATGAATGGCGCAGAGCACTATATGGCATAGCTATGGGGCAATAATGAACGGTGCAGAGCACTATATGGCACAACTATGGGGCAATAATGAATGGTGCAGAGCACTATATGGCATAGCTATGGGGCAATAATGAACGGTGCAGAGCACTATATGGCACAGCCTTCTATGGTACAGCTATGGGGCAATAATGAATGGTGCAGAGCACTATATGGCACAGCTATGGGGCCATAATGAACGGTGCAGAGCACTATATGGCACAGGTATGGGGCCATAATGAACGGTACGGAGCATCTATTTTTATTTTTGAAATTCACCGGTAGCTGCTGCATTTTCCACCCTAGGCTTATACTCGAGTCAATAAGTTTTCCCAGTTATTTGTGGCAACGTTAGGGTGGTCGGCTTATACTCGGGTCGGCTTATACTCGAGTATATACGGTATACAGAACACCTACACACTTGCATGATATCTACAAATATTCGTCCAATATGTCTTGGCGTCAATGGAAAGAAGGTGCGCACACATCAACATATGTGGAGGTCATGTAAAAACATTGCTCTTTGGTGGAGAAAACTGAACCAGCTATAAAAAAAATTCAGGTTTGTCTACAGGCTGGATCACTGCTATTTTCTGCTTTCCTTGATGCCTGTGTCCATCTCTTTGCAAAAAAAGACATTTCTTATTTCTTTTTACAGGCTACTATACTAATAATCCTCAGATATTGGAAAATATTGTAAAAAACTGCTTCATGTAAAACCCCCTCAATAAACAAGAGGGCATTCCTAATGCCTGGAGAAAAAAAGTTAATTTCTTTAGAATACAGCATTCTTTACCATGACAGCTACAAATGTGTGGAACAGTTTACTATATGAGCTGGTCACAGTGGGTAAAATCAATGGTTTTCAAAAGGTTTATATGCTTTCTTTTTTTTAAAAAAAGGAAATACTATTAATGAAGATATGTAAAATTATTGTGCTTAAGTTTGATCCATTCGATCCACACAGGATGGAAAAACTTGGACTTGAGGACTTTTTGATAGACTTGATCTTGTATTATGGTTGTATATATACCGTTCCCTTTGTCCTTTCCATTCCCTCAGTTGAATTTGAACTTGTTATTTTTCAACCATACTAAGTATGTAGCTATGTAATTATATTGCTGGCCAGGTGGCTATTCCAGCATGAGCAAGTAATGCCTCCTCATATGCTGATGGAAACGTTGTTCTTCACCTATTAGAGCTGTGCCATCAACTGCTTACTTTTATTATAAACGATTTGATGGCTATCAATGTGGAAAAGTATTCCAACACCCAAAATGTCCAAATGTAGGCCTTGCACCCTGAAGACAAAGGAACTGATGGAATTTAAAGTTTGCTACATAAAAGATTAACTTTTATTGATGATTGACTGAATGTGCAGTGACACTGACTCACACTGATGGTGTCGCTATTATGAGCAACATTATCCAACTATGAGTGAGATAAGTGATGCTCCACATCTATATATATAAGAGGCATCGTGATTACTTGCTAATCCCGCCCCCTGCACAGTAGCTCCGCCCCCACCACATCACCACACATGATCCCGCCCCCCACCACATTACCACACACAATCCCGCCCCCACCACATTACCACACACAATCCCGCCCCCCACCACATCACCACACATAATCCCGACCCCCAGCACATTACCACATATAATCCCGCCCCCCACCACATTACCACACATAATACTGCCCCCCACCACATTACCACAGATAATCCCACCACATCACCACACACAATCCCGCCCCCCACCACATTACCACACATAATCCCGCCCCCCACCACATTACCACACATAATCCCACCCCCAACCACATTACCACACATAATCCCACCCCCCACCACATTACCACACATAATCCCGCCCCCACCACATTACCACACATAATCCCGCCCCCACCACATCACCACACATAATCCTGCCCCCCCACCACATTACCACACATAATCCCGCCCCCACCACATTACCACACATAATCCCACCCCCCACCACATTACCACACATAATCACACCCCCCACAACATTACCACACATAATCCTGCCCCCCACCACATCACCACACATAATCCCACCCCTCACCACATTACCACACATAATCCCGCCCCCCACCACATTACCACAGATAATCGAGCCCCACCACATTACCACACATAATACCGCCCCCACCACATCACCACACATAATGCCGCCTGCCCACCACACTACCGCAGATAATCCTGCCCCCCACCACATTACCACACATAATCCCGCCCCCCACCACATAACCACACATAATTCCGCCCCCCACCACATTACCACACATAATCCCGCCCCCCCACCACATCAGCACACATAATCCCACCCCCATCACATCACCACACATAATCCCGCCCCCCCACCACATTACCACACATAAGCCTGCCCCCCCACATTACCACACATAATACCGCCCCCCACCACATTACCATACATAATCCCTCCCCCCACCACACCACCACACATAATCCTGCCCCCACCACATTACCACAGATAATCCTGCCCCCACCACATTACCACACATAATCCTGCCCCCCACCACATTACCACACATAATCCCGCCCCCCACCACATTACCACACATAATCCCGCCCCCCACCACATTACCACAGGTAATCCCGCCCCACCACATTACCACACATAATCCCGCCCCCCACCACATTACCACATATAATCCCCCCACCACATTACCACACATAATCCCACCCCCCACCACATCACCACACATAATCCTGCCCCCCCACCACGTTACCACAGATAATCCCACCCCCCACCACATTACCACACATAATCCCACCCCCACCACATTACCACACATAATCCCGCCCTCCCACATTACCACACGAGGCTCCGTCCCCACACATTACCACACAAGGCACCGTCCCCACACATCACCACATGAGGCTCCGTCCCCACACATTACCACACAAGGCTCCATCCCCACACATTACCACACGAGGCACCGTCCCACCACATCACCACATGAGGCTCCATCCTCACACATTACCACACGAGGCTGCATCCCCACACATTACCACATGAGGCTCTGTCCCCACACATTACCATATGAGGCTCCGTCCTCACACATTACCACACGAGGCTCTGTCCCCACAGATTGCCACATGAGTCTCTGTCCCCACACATTACCATATGAGGCTCCGTCCTCACACATTAACACACGAGGCTCCGTCCCTCCACATTACCATACGAGGCTTCGTCCCCACACATTACCACACGAGGCTCCGTCCCCACACATTACCACACGAGGCTCCGCCCCCCCATTACCACATGCAGCACTTCCTTTCTATGTAATTCAACCACTTCAGCCAAGGTAAACGTACATTTAATTGCATCCACATTCTCTAAAACAAAATGCCAGGTCCATCTCACAGGCTGCAGAAAAATCCAGACAACGATGCAGTAGCTGATCGACAACAACAATATCAACTAAATCATAGGATTGTTGTCATTATTTACTTTAGTTTAATCATCAGCAGCGTTAATTAGATAGCAATGAGCATGCCGAGCATTAGCTGGTTGGAAACAGCTAGTACTCTGCTTCATTCCTACTACAATGATTTCCAAAGGCATACGAGGACAATTGTTTTGTTTGGAAGTACTACTTCTCAGATTGCTTGACGCCTGTGTTGATGGTGCCAATGATTGTAGCTTCCACATTTTCATTTTTATATTCTCTTTTGTATTTTTTTAGATGACTAGTCCCCCTATATCAACAGGGAATGAAAATGAAGTGCTAGATACCACCAGACAAGACCACGGCATGAAGTGACATGTGTGGGCATCAAATTAGGCTAGTATAAAAGCTGCAATTTGGCTAACAAGTTAAGATATTTTGTGGAGAATCTCAAAAAATATTTTACAAAATAGAAAAAACCTCTAAAATAAATGATGCCAAAGAAAACCAATAGTACCTGTAAAAAGGGTTATGTACTGAAGTAAGGCAGTTACAATAAGCAAAAGTAGGAACACTCTTCCTTTAAATTCACAATACAAACCTACCTGACCATGGAGGTTGGCACTTGAAATGGCAGCGCAGGATAGGAACAGTTACAAAAAGTTTGGCTTTGGGTACCAGAACAGTACCCAGACCCGAACCCAGACCCTATTGACTTGAATGGGGTGTCTGAACATCCGAACATCCAGTGTTTGCCATGTAGTTATGTGAATGACAGGGCAGCAAACTTCACTTCTGATCGTCGGGAAATCATCATCGCTGATCAGAGAGTCGAGGTTCCCACGCTATCAAAAGACAGCATGAGCAAGCAGCTGTGGTCGGAGGTAAAATGTTTACCTCAGGTCATTGGTGTTGGCTGATGGGACTACTGCTGCCATCAGCCGATGCCTGCTGCCGCTAATAACAGTGAGAGCAAAAGCAGCTGATGGAAGTATTCATCAGTCAGCTCTTGCGTTGTAAATAAATAATTTAAAAAAACAGCGTGGGTTCCCCCGTATTTGTGATAACCCGAACAGTAACACAGACTTCCTGGTGTGTTTAGAGATCTGATAGCTGCCACTGCGCAAGCGCGGCGGGCACCATTTTCAAATTGATTTTTTTTATTCGCTCAATTGAATCAGCAAAAGGGATTAAGTGCACAGTAACCATGCAATTATGCTGCAGCGCAGGTGCCACGGCCGGCACCTGACTGCAGAATCACTTTGTTTTTTTTTTATTCAGTATGTGATGGTATTCATTATGCAATTAATACCTAATCAGAGCACCACATACACCAACCCTGCCTTAGTGCACGAGAATCTCATTAAAACAAAACTGAAAATAAAGATTAAGAAATGACCATAAGATGGATTTAATCAACCAAGGTATCATTTTATTCAGTATAACGGCGCCGACCTGACACTGTGTGTAGGTTACTGTGCACAATCCTGCTGACCGGTTCCCTTTAAAACTACAAACTTCTTTAAAAAAATTCACCAATGATGTGGTAATAACTCTGGAACACTTCAATGTATTTCAGTGAATCTG
The DNA here is from genome assembly GCF_051348905.1 of Ranitomeya variabilis. Lineage (NCBI taxonomy): Eukaryota > Metazoa > Chordata > Amphibia > Anura > Dendrobatidae > Ranitomeya > Ranitomeya variabilis. Next base: position 262,158,571 of record NC_135237.1, on the reverse strand, counting down.
AGTTTGTTTTTTCATGACATATAATTCATGATAATGGTCATATTTGTTCAATAGGACTTGCATTTATATGTGAAAATATTGCAATTTTGGTGAAAATTGTGAAATATTTTTTTGTAATTTTTTAATTATATATTTATATTAATCTGACACTGGTCAGATTTCTAAAGTTTGGCCTGGTAATTAAAGTCAAAATTAGCTTGTCACTAAGGGGTTAAATCAGTAACATAGCTACCAGGGGGGCAGTCACCCACATGTAGCAAAACTACTGTTAACTGTATGGGCGTGCACAGTGCACCAATACAGTTAAACTCTGCAGCAGAGCAAGGAGACTTGATCTACCCTCAGAACCGATGAGTACCCCCGCATGTAATCGCAAGTTCAACTGTATCGTTTACAGTTGAATGCACTGATAAGACAGGGAGCATTAGGCTCCCTCTTCCATCATTGCCTCTCTGCGTCTGTCGTCACTGACAGCGAGTGTGATAACGTCATTACTGGCGCCCACTGTCCTGAAATATGCGGGCACTCAGAGCAGGGTGGAAATGAGGAGGAGATGTGAGTATTGTATTTTGTTTTTTTAATGGGGTGCATTATACTTTAGATGCCTATGGGGATGCATCAGACTATATAAACGCCTATGGGGATGCATCATACTATAGAGGCCTATGGGGTTGCATTATACTATGTAGAGTGTGCCTATGGGAATTCATTATACTATAGAGGCCTATAGGAGCGCATTGTACTATGTAGAATCTGCTATGGCGTGAATTATACTATAGAAGTCTATGGAGGTGCATTATACTATTTAAAGGTATAACGGTTTGCATTGTACTAAAAAGGAGATGCAATATACTGTAGAGGCCTATGTGGTGCTACAATATTGAGTCAGCCGATAGAGATGCATTATGCTATTGAGGCCTATGGGGGTGCATTATACAATATCAAATCTGTCTATGGAGTGTATTATACTATAGAGGCCTATGGGGGTGCACTATACTATGTAGAGTCTGCCTATGGGGAGTGCATTATGCTACAGAAGTGTATGAGGGTGCATTATAATATATATAGTCTGCCTATGGGGAGTGCATTATACTGTAGAGGCCTATGGTGGTGCATTATGTTATATAGAGTCTGCCTATGGGGAGTGCATTATACTATATAGGTCTATGGGGATGTATTATACTATATAGAGTAGGCCTATGGGAAGTGCATTATACTTTAGATGTCTATGGGGGTTCATTATATCATATAGAGTCTGCGTATGGAGAGTCCCTTTTACTATAGAGGCCTGTGGTGGTGCATTATACTATATAGAGTCTGCCTATTGAGAGTGCATCATTATACTATAGAGGCCAATGGGGACTGGATTATACTCTTTAGACCAAGAGGGGTACATTATACTATATAGAGACTTCCTATGGTGAATGCATTATACTATATAGAGTCTGCTTTTTAGGGGTGAATAATACTATATGTAGTCTGCTAATAAAAGGAGTGCGTTATTCCACATAGAGTCATATGGGGAGCGCACAATACTATATAGAGGACTATGGACAGTACATTATAATATAGAGGCATATGGGGAGTGCATTATACTATATGGAGGTCTGTTGGGATTACATTATGTCATAAGGAAGGCTATGGGGAGTGCATTATACTATATACAGTTGTGTAAGAAAGTGTTTGTCGCCTTCCTGATTTCCTATTCTTTTGCATGTGTGTCAGACTTAAATGTTTCAGATCAACAAACAAATTTAATATTATACAAAGATAACACAAGTAAACACAAAATGCCGTTTTTAAATGAAGGTCATTATCATATCTTTGAGAAGCTGTGTTATATTTCCCTAGCCACACCCAGACCTGATCAGTGCCACAACTGTTCTCAATCAAGAAATCATTTAAACATCTTGATGACCCAAAGACTTTTGGAAGAATACTCTGTGGACTGACGAAAGAAAACTTTTCGGAAGGTGTATGTTCCATTACATCTGGCGTAGAAGTAACACAGCATTTCAGAAAAGGAACATCAGGCTAACTGTAAAACATGGTAGTGGTAAGGTGATGGTCTGGGGCTGTTTTGCGGCTTCAAGACCTGGAAGACTTGGTGTGGTAAATGGAACCATAAATTCTGCAGTCTAACCAAAAATTATGAAGGAGAATATCCAGCCATCTGTTTATGACCTCAAGCATAAGCATAATTGGGTTATGAATCAGGACAATGAGCCAAAACACACCAGCAAGTCCACCTCTTAATGGCTTAAGAAAAACAAAATTAAGACTTTTAAGTGTCCTAGTCAAAGTACTAACCATAATCCAATTGATATACTGTGGCATGACCTTAAAAAGGCAGTTCATGCTCAAAAACCCTGCAATTTGGCTGAATTACAACAATTCTGCAAAGATGAGGGGCCAAAATTCCTCAAGAGCATTGTAAAAGGCTCATTGACAGTTATCGCAAATGCTTAATTTCTTTTTTTGCCATCGAGAGTGGCCCAACCAGTTATTAGGTTTAAGGGGCAATCCCTTTTTGACACAGGGCCCTGTAGGTTTGGATTTATTTTCCCTTAATAATAAAGACCTTAATTTAAAAACTGTATTTTGTGGTTACTTGTGTTATCTTTGTCTAATATTTAAATTTGTTTAGTGATCTGAAAAACTCAAGTGTGGCAAATATGCAAAAGAATAGGAAATCAGAAAGTCGATAAACACTTTTTCACACAACTTTATAGGCATATAGTATAATGCACTCTCCATATGGAGGCATATGGAGAGTGCACTATACTATGTAGAAGCCTATGGGGAGTGCATTAGACTATATACAGGCACATGCGGAGTGCATTATACTATATGGAGGCTTATAGGGAGTGTATTACACTATATATAAGCCTATGGGGAGTGCATTGTACTGTTTAGAGGCCTATGGGGAGTGCATTATACTATATGGAAACCTATGGGGAGTGCATTATACTGTATGAAGGCATATGGGCAGTGCATTATACTATATTGAGGACTGTCTTGTGCATTATACTATATGTAGGCTATTTAGAGGACCATCGTACAGTGATTGGAGCATCATATAATGTTGGAGCAATCAAACTGTTTAGTGGCTACTAAGGGGTCAGTATACTGAGTGGGGTACTAAACAGTGAGGGGGCATCATACTGTATATACATCATACTATGTATAGGAGAGCATCATACTGTATAGAAGGGAGTTGTACAGGGGAGAAACTCGGGACATTGTTCAATGCTAAGTGGTAACTTATTGTAGTAAGGGTATTCAGGTTATTGTGACTGTCAAAGGGGCACACAAAAGCCATTATTACTTTCTAGGGGCAAAAAGTGGGCACTGTTCTCTAGGGCACTAGCACAGGGCATTACTATATTTTGGGGGTTTGTTTTACCATCTAGACGGCACACAGTAGCACACAATAGGTGCAGTAATAGGGACACATATGGCAGCAGCAGCTGCATTATTGGGATATCATCAGGATGAGGAGTTTGTGCAGGTTAGGAACAGATTGAGAAGGTGCAGGAAATGTAGGTAGTCAAATGTGTCTTTTTTGTATTCTCTGCAGCCTAGCCCTGCCTGGAGAAGTTGTCATGTCGGTCTGGGCCAGACGGAAAAGTGAACGATTCCATCAGAAAGAACATCAGCTGTAAGTTACCATCTATAATGCTACTGTAATCTATTATATGTTCTGC